>NC_133932.1:89004159-89624993 GCF_031877795.1 Strix aluco | reverse complement strand
TAACACCACAAGCAAGGCAGAAAGAGGGACACCACACCCATGGCGGACCATCTAGTGCAGCAATGCGACTGGCTGCAGGAGCAGGGGTTGTCAGCACAGTTGTCCTCATCGTCGTTAGAGCAGTGATAGAAGAGGCCCTTCACGCAGCAAACGCAAGTCCCGTAATCAACCACGTTCTGGGCTGAGCAAAGACACTGCTTGTCACAGATCCAACATGATGGGAGGGTCCTCGGATAAGTGCACTCCTTACACTTACACTTCCCACAGTCCTCACACCTGTAGCTGTGCGCTCCCAAGTCTTCCTTGCTCAGCGGCTTCAGCTCGCTTGACTTGAGCTCGGACTTGGGCTGCATTCGGACTATGCCGTCGGCAACTGGCCCCGAAGATGATCCTAGAAGTCTCTGTTCAGATGAATTACTGCTTGTACTTGTCCTTGTACTGCTCCGTGAACCTGTGCTGACCGTGCTGATGGATCGGGACAGAGGTGCCCGAGAAGAGGCATGTGTTTGTGTGTGCTGAATCCGGCTAAAATGACGATGCTCAGGCAAGCCATGGGGCCTTTCATTTTTGGGTTGGGTTGCTAGCCGAGGAGCAGACTTGATCCCCGGCCGTGGAGCCACCGTAGGTCCCTCTGTGTACTCATTCGTGTTTCGGATGGCTCTGATCTGGTCCAACGACAAGACGTGAACCTGCTGCATCAGGACATCCCGCAGGTCGGGCTCCCCGTGCGGTCTCCCACTGTCACGCCGAGCCTGTAGCAAGGCCTGCGACCCGCTGCCGTGCTGAGCTCTCGTCTCCATCAGTGCCCGGAAGCGTGCTCACCCCGGCAGGCTTAGAACACATCTGAAATCCTGGAGCAACAAAGAGAGGATTCACTATTGCAACACATCTCATGCTCTCTCCAGCAGCCTTTCAAGCCTGCAGGATCCCACAGCACCGCACACAATCAAGTAATGCATCAGCCATTAAAAAAAGGGAGTCACATCTGGGGCGGAGCGCAGGCGCCGGTCAGCTGAATGCACTTCCCTTGGCCTGTCCTGCCTACTCCTGTGGAGAGCTTAAAGAGATTCTGTTCTAGGTCCATGCATCTTAACTTGTGGCTCTAGAAAGTCTAGGTACTGTGCCTGCTAACTAAGGCTTCCCAGGCCACCTTCTGGTTAGACCTTGGCCTTTAAAGTGATTACGTTTCAGCCACTTGGAGTGACTCTTCTTTTCACATCAGGCTACTGAAAAGTTTATATTTAAAAAAAAAAAAAAAGCCTGCAAGTATTTAGCAAGTGTAATGTGACCTGCTGATGACAGACATATAATTCTCCAATTTTGTTTAAAACTGGATAATATTTTGGTAGGCTAGTCTCTTTACACATTAAACTTTACATGATGTAAATAGGAAATTTTAGTTTAATACCAATGGTCCCAAGAAAAACACTAAATAGCAATAAAATGTTTGAGGTTAGACATTAAATGAGTTAGTGCTACCAAAAACTTCAACAGCACAAGTAAAAATATCTCTCTCCAGTATTTTAGTGTGTGTCATACTTGTGTACACCACTGTGATTGTTATTTTAAGGCTCAATACTACAAAAGCAATGCTACCACAGTTTTATTTTTTTAAAACGTGTAAAAAATTCCATAGACTACATTTCAAATTGTAAATATTGCCAAGTGTGGCTTGTGGGACAGAGGCATGCATAATATAATCAAACAATGCCAGCATCCAAGACGTCTACTTGATTGTGAATATTACTTTTAAGGATCATTAACTACAAAGTAGAAACAGAGACTTAAGAATTTAAATGGAAACCCAGTAAAAGGCTCAGAAGATGAGAACTTGTAAATAACTAACTTCCACACTCAGATATGCAAAAGTTTCAAGTACTGCCCTCTAAATTAGTTAATATTTGTTTTGCCTTTATCATATCTTAAAGTGGTTCCAAAATCCAATTACCTATACAAAAATCCAGAACAGTATTTTACAATTAGAACGCAAGCAGGAACCAAGCTTCTTACAGGGACCACACAATGTCTGCAATTATACCTAGAAAGAGCACCATAGTGTTACTCTGTACACATCAGTTACCAACAATAATACTATACTGCAGTATAATAAAATATAGCCAAACAGTTTAACAATGAATATCTCAAGACACTGTCTTTATTCTAACAGCAGTGGAAAATATTTAACCTTTTAACTCCTGGCTCCCTCCCCTCAAGGGCTTTTTCTTTTAAAAAAGAATAAAAATCTAACTTTTAAGAGTGACCACCTGTTTTAAATATTGCCAAATCCTGGCTTTGGACACAGAGTGTTTGTCATTGTATATATCCCCCCCACCAAAAAAAAAAAAAAAAAAGTCTTGCAAACTTAGCTTGAAACATTGCTTACGTTTTCTTCAAGTTAAAACCTTTGCCATATGAAAAGTTTCAACCAACAGCCTAAGTAGACGTTTCCCCATCTGAAACTGTCTGGAGACAGAAAAAAAGAATAGAAAATAAAGTACTTTCCCCACTCTTGAGAAGAACTAGCAGCCCTAGGTGCCCTCCACGTCCAGCTTCTGGCCAGACTCAGCCAGCCGAGGTCCGCCGGCTCACCCCCTGCCTCTCAGAGATGACAACCCAGCGCAAAAGCAAAGCTGACCCTGACCTGCAAGGCGCTGAAGACGACACCGGTCTCGGTGTGGCGGAGCCCCCCTCAGACGCCGAGGCAGGAACTGGAGGAGAAGCCTCCGCGCTTTGCCCCCTTCCCCTTGCCCGGCTCCATCCCGGCGCGGCGCGGAGCGGGCGCGCAGCAGGTGGGAGGCGGCAGCCCCCGGCCCGCAGAGGCGCGGCCGCAGGCGCCGCCGGCTGCCCCGCAAGTGCAGACAACCTGGAGATAACCGGGAGACATCCTCTGGGCTGGGAGGTGGGTGGGAGGGGGCTGCTGCAGCCGCCTTATCAGGAAAGTCAAACCCATGTTTCCTTTTCAACTCTTCCCCCCCCTTCCCCCCCCGAGAGATGCTCAAGGAGCCTTCCCCTCCCGGGTAAGGCAAGGCGCCCTGCAGACGGTTTGAGACAACACCGCCGGGACAGCCGGGCAAAAGGCAGATTACCCCCTCTCGCCCTGCCATAAGTACCCATTCAGCTTCACAAAGCCAACCGCTGGAAAAGCTCCTCTTATTTTACGCATATTCTGCAAATTGCCTGAACTTCAGTCCGCTCCCCTCCGCCCCAGCCCGAAGGGACCCAGGAGGCATTTTCAGCGGGACATCGGTCCGAGCAAGGCGATCCTCCTTTTTTCTCCCCTCCATAGGTCCGCTAACAGGACAAGATGCACACCTCCAGCACATTTACTTGCAAACATACAGTTGCCTGAAAATTCTTACGGGAAAGCACGTCTCTCCCTCCTCTGATCTAGCACTTCTCCCCTTCCCATCCACCAAGAGCAGAGAAGCAGCATTTGCCTTTTTGTGTGTGATAACACGATTCCCCACTTCCAAAAGCCAAAGTCCACTCTGGCGGAGCTCAAGTGCCATGATTGTTAACTTTTCCTAGCTGGGATTGGCAAAAGGGCGAGCAAGGGGGCCGGGTTTCGCGTTCGGCACATTTGGGAAGTTTAAAACGCAAGGGGCTTCTTGCGTGCCGTGGAAAAACCCCGTGTCTCGCTGGCTGGGAAAAAGCGAGCCTAAGGGGGAGAAGTCCTCCGCCCGTGAATTTCTGTTTTGTGTCCGGAGCCTGTGCAAGGCACCCCCACCCCCATCCCCACCGCACACACACCAACCACCTCCTCTTCTTTCAAAGTGCTTTGAAACCCCCATTAAGGGCCGAGTGTGTGATCAGACTATGGATTAGGGCAAAAGGGACTTTACCATCGGGGTGGGGCAAACTGACACACAAATAGCTTGCTGAAAACACCAGCAGCTTTTTTTGGGGGGGGAGGGGGGTTGTTACAAAGTAAACCCATCAAAGGGAAAAAAAAAGAAAAAAGTAAAAGCAGAAATTAAGTCTTCCCTTCCACACATGCCCTCTGCATGGAAGAACCTGGGGAAGAACTTTCCTCGTCTTATGGATCGAATTAATTTAATCACACGCGAAATACATATGTGCATACACACACGCACACATGTATATTTGTACCAGACGTGCACTCACTTCCGAATTGTACGGATCTCCCGACGCCACTACAGACGGGCGTAAATCACGCACTGAAAGGCGGGTTGCTCGCTCTCCCCCAAGACGGGGGGGACAAACAGCCCCGGCGCTCGCCAACCCCGCAGCGCCCTCCCTTCACCTCCCCCCGGGGCTTGTCGGAAACCCACGCGTGCCCGGCGAGGCAGCAGCGCGCAGGATCGCCCGTGCCCGGCTCCCCGCAGCAGGGAGAACACGCCGAAGTGTGTGTGTGTGTGTGTGTGTGTGTGTGTCCCGCTCGCAGCCCCCGCAGGCATGCCTGAGCGCCCGCGCAGCCCTCCGCCCCCCCCCCCCCCCCCCCCCCGCAGCCTTCCGCCCCCCGCGCCCCCGAGGCACCCCGGCGGGGCGCAAACGCGGCGCAGCCCGCAAACCCCAGCGGAGCTTCACCACCCCCCCCCCCCCTCCTCCCCGGAGAGAAACCGCTCCGAAATCCCACCTCCGGCTCCTCTCTGGAAAAGGAAGAAGAGGGGAAGGGGGGAGAGGGAGAACCTGTGCGAATGGAAAAGGGATCGGCCTCAAACATTTCCACGAGTTTTCTTGGAGCAACCAAGGGGGGTGGGGGGTGGGGGTGTTACTGAAAAGCTTGTTTTGCAAAGAAGGAAAAGGCTCTCACCGTGATCGCGGCGCTGCACCAAACCCCTCTCTCTCTTGTATTTTCTTCTTCCTGCGGTTTGCAAATAAATCCAGCCCTAAAGCAAAAAAAAATTCTTTTCCAAACTCTGCTTTAGTCCAACTTGCAAATTAGAGTAAGAATGATCACCATGTAAAAAAGTCCAGAGCAAAGTTAGGTCCCTCTCCCCAGATCGATTATAAATACGTGTGTGCGTGTATATACTATAATAATAATAAAAACACCTCTCCGGATCGGGGTGGGTTTTCTTTGCTCCTAAAAAGAAATCAGTCTCTCACACACACACTTTCCTTTTTTTTCCTCAATGAACAGGAGGCCGAATCGCCAATACCAAGTCACTTTTTTTGTTGTTGTTGCAAATGATCAAGAGGAAGGGGAAAGCCAAAGAAAACAAAATAAAGTGGATCTAAAATAAAATCCCAGAGCTTTCTTCCACTGAGCTCCTCCAAAAAAGCAGCTTGTGCAATGTAGCCGTTCTGCTGAGAAGCTGCTTGCTGCAAGCTCCTCTCCCCTCTCTCCCTCTAGCTTTCTCGCTCCCTCTGCGAGCGTGTGTGTGTTGCAGGCAGCTCTGTGGTTTGCAATCGGGGGGGTGGGGGGGGTGTTTTGGGAGCGCAGCGGATTTGTGGTGGTGGTTGTTGTTGTGTGTTTGGAGGAGGTGGAGGAGGAGGAGGAGGAAGATTTGAGATCTGAGCTGTAGGGGCTCGGCGTTTTTCTGCTCGCTCGCTCTCTCCCTCTCTCTCTTTTTCTTTCCGGAGGAGGTAGGGTGATCTCTCTGCAAAAGCAGCAGTAAATGGCGTCATGTGGATCTGAGGAGGAACAGAGCAGTTGTTGTCCCAGAGGATATATCGCATCCGGTCCCAGCTCATTGGCTCTGCGGGGCTACATTCACTGCCGCTCCCAGCGCCCTGCCAGCACTCCGAGCTGCGGGAGGCATCCAAAAGGGCAGCGCCGCCGACACGGCCCCGGCCCCGGCCCCGGCCCCGGCCCCGTTCCGCGGCCCGTCCGCGGCGCTGCGCTGCGCTGCGCGGGGCGGCGGGGAGCCCCGCTGGCGGGGCCTCGTCGCAGCCTGTTTTCACAGGAGGCTCCTCCGTGCGCGGTCACACGGCGCTGGGGGTTGCTTTTGTGCTCCTGTATTTATTCAGAGGCGGGCAGCGAGAGCTCCGCCGGGGAGCCGAGGGCAGCTCGCTTCTCCCGGGGAGGAAGGCACGCTCTCCCCGCCGCTGCGGGCTTTCGGGAGACCCCTTTCCAGGTGCTTCCCTTCCCGGGCCCCCCCACCCCCGTGGTTTCTTTAACCGAGTGGAATAAAAGTTTACACTTTCCCCCCCGCCCTTTTCAGCAATCGGTTCCCCGGCCGCGCAGGGAGAGGGAAGGGTGATTACTTCGGGCATTGTCCCACGGATTATCGCGATTAGGCGGCGCGAGTGGGGGGGGCCGTGGCCGGGCGGGAGCGCGGAGCGGGGCCCGCGGGGCGCGGAGCGGCAGGACAGGCCGCTGACAGGCGCCGCGGTGCTTTCCGCGCCTCGGGCGGCTGCGGGGTTCGCGGCGTCCCGGCCGGCAGCGGGGTCTCCTCGCCTGTGCGCAGGGGTGGGTTTTTTTAGGAGAAAAAAAAAAAAGAAAAAACTTTGCTTTAATTAATTCCGTTCGTGTGGGGGACACGGTCTGCGAGCAGCTCACAAACGTGACTGTTTGTCTTCTGGGCGTTTCCTGACACGGCCACAGCTCGGTCCCTTTTGTACGACGGGGCCACTGTCGCTGGGCCCGGGCATCTTGAGCCTACATGTATCTTTAAGCGCGCAAAGCAGCGTATCCACGTAGGCATGCACCGAGCACGAATATACCCGTATCACGTGTGGCACTGCTTAAAATACACACGATGTGTAAGGCAGCAATGCGTTGCATTATTTACATGAACAATCCTCGGCGCAAAAACCCCACCAGCCCTTTTTGCTACTTGAGGCAATTTTGCAGGCACTTCCTCTTCTACACCTGCTAGTCACCGCTTTTTGCAGGGGGTGGTCATTCTCAGTAAAAACATGGAAATAAAAAGGGCAGCGTCTTACGCAGACGGCCTTCAGGTTTTCATATTTTTATACGCAAATACCCATTCTTCCACGATAATGTTCTGAACCTGCATGTTATTTTCCACGGTTGCTCGGCAGTAAGGTTAGCCCGAGTTACTCGGGTCTAACATCTTCTTCCCTTTCACGAGGGCTTCACCAGCCCTTACCCTCCCCACAACCGCCGCCGCCTCGGCGGGGCCGATGCTGGGGCCCCAGGCGCCCGTCCCGCCCCCACCCTCCCCTCCCCGCCCCGCAGCGGCCGCAGACGGTGCAAAAATGCCCGTCGGGGCGGGGGCAGCCCCGCTGCGGGAGCCGCAGCCCCGCGGCGCTGGGTTTCATTCAGGGCTCCCGGTGAATGGACGGGGGCGGCGGCGCGGCCGCTCTCCCCGCCAGAGGGAGCGCGGCGCCGGGCTGGGGGAGGCGGCGGCACCGGCCGGCGGCTCCGCGGGGGGCAACGGCGGCTCCGCGGGGGCCAACGGCGGCTCCGCGGGGGCAGCGGCCCCCGGCGCCCCGGGCAGCGCCCTGTGCGCGCAGGGGAAGGGCGGGAGGAAGGCCACGGGCCTTCCCCCGGGCTCCCCCCAACGGGAGGGGGCACCCGGCGGCGCGGCGTGGCGCTGCGGAGCACGCCGGTGGATGCGCGGAGGGCCCGCCTGGGCATCCTCGGGGTGTGCCCTTGGGTGCAGGCTGAGGGCACGCGCGGGAATCGGCAGCAAGGGACGAGCGCCGGTTAAAATGCCTGGGAAAGAGAAGGCGCGAACTTAATTTCACTTCACCTCGCGGTGGAAGGAGAAAAATCACTTCCTCCCACATAGCAAAGTCAAACATAGGTGAAGAAGGCTTTGTGCAGGCCTATACACATGGGAAAGGTCTGTTGGATTATTTATCAGTGTTTATACTGAGCACACGAATAGTGTTTAAACTGGAAAATTCGTAATACCATTTTAAAATCTGTCAGCTGATAGCGCAATCAGCAATTTATATGCCAGTTCTCAAGTACAGGTGCATACACTTAATATAGTGAAAGCGTCCCAAAGACATATATGAAAATAGTGAACCTATTTTTATCCACAGAGCCAGTCATGTGTGCAAAACGGTGAAGTGTCAATGTCTTATAGAAAAAAAAAAAACAACAAACCAACCAACAAAAACGCCCAAGCACACAGCATCCTAGTACTGCTGAGTTTGAAAGAGAAGCACCAAACCTGCAAAGATTTGTGCACTAACTTGCACACAGGTAATCAGTAAGTAGTGCACAAATATGCAAAATTAAGAGCGCTCTTCTTCTGTTTGTTTTCGGGTTTGAACCTCGAAGCTGAATTCTCAGGCCTTTGGTGATACCTTGGAACCGGCTTTCCCAGGATTACATGTCTCACATTTCTTGTCGTGGACGGTGGCTTAATGCATGTGACTATGTTTCCCCTAGTGGTTTGCTCTAACCACTGCATCGTTTTTTTTGCCTTTAACCCAAGCAGAACTTTTTTTTGGAGATGAAGGTCTTTATTTGTTCGTTCTCAGCATAGGAATGTATCTGTTGTATATAGATGTGTGTATATACATATGTATATTTTATATACATATAGGGGTGTGTGTGTTCGTGATATATTAGAGTAGCAGCAATTCCAGTGACTTCAGATAAAGGGTTAGGCAGAGTGAGGTCTGTGACATGACAGACACTCGTCTGAAATAGTTGAAACTTTTCTGCATCATCCGGATATTGTCCCACAAGATTTTACTTTATTTGATTTTCAGACCCAGGACCTGAAAACAAGTAGTATCTCCCCTTTTGTAAAAGAGAAGGAAGTTCATTCATAAGGAAATGCTTCTTGCAAGGGAATGAAAGTGCAGTAAATTTGCTGACTTTCAGAACATTTAGTGCATTATCTCATGAGTTAATGCAGTGATATGAGGATATTGATTCTGCACATCCTGAAAGGACTAAGTTGGCTGCACACTGCTTTCTAATGCCCAGTATTCCCTTAGAAACTTAAACCTTTAATTGATTGTCTTTCATGTTTGTAACTCTGGAAAAGGTAATGTATATAAAAGAATTATAGGATTTTTTAGAAGTGATTAGCTGTAAAGCTTTTTGCCCACTGATACTTCATTGAGATTCTCAGTGCAGGCAAGGACACTTAGATATATCATAGAGAGAAACAGAAGTCAAACTGTACTGTAAACAGTGGGCATTTTTTATGAAGAAAATAAGGTCCTGACTCAGTCCATTAGTTTTGCTTTTGTAATTTTCATTTTAGGTTATCTGAAGGAAATCCCAGAATTCCTTAAGAGGGGAAAATGAGCAAAGGCTACTGCGAACCTGCTGTGGTAGGACAAGAAGCAGCACCGTTAAATGTGAAAAATAGAATAAATACCTGCCGCTCTGTCTAGGAATACACATGCTCTACAGCTGCTGCGATTTGGTCTCCTGCTTTTAGTGATGCCTAGATCTTCTGTGATTAAACTACTGTTATTCCGATCTAGCTAATGATCACCACCTTCCTTAAAGGTGATATAAGCCAGATCCTGTGTAACTTTATCCCATCTGATGATTCCCCAGTATATGGAGGGACAGTTGCCAGGAGAGTATTTTCTTGTTGAATACCAAATACACTTATGTAAACTTAAAAAATAAACAAATCCCTTTCCTGATCCTTCTGAAATTATGCTGAAGAATACATACATTTAGTACTTATAATATAATGTGGAGCTTTTGCATATAAATTGTTCTAATGAAGCTAGTATGCTCTTTGATGTGCCATTCAATATTATTTGGTTATATTTGTGTCCTTGATAAAATCAGCATTGGTTTTTTGGAATTCAACTTTATAAGCCTTTCCAGCTTATACAATGCATTTTATAATGAGTTCTCTCTTCTCAAATACCTTGAGACCAAATGTTCGAAAGTGGGACAATTTGGCATGGACAGGACTAAGTGCAGTTTGTTTGCCAAACTGGTATTATAGCAGGCTTTTTATGGTGTATTTGTTTGTCCTAGGATATTCCTCCTAACATTTTCAACTGCTTTGGTGGAAGTAATCATGAGAATGACAGCACAGACAAGACACGTCTGTCAGCGTTTGAAATGCTGCACTCTCTAGCCTCATTCAATTAGAGGCTAGGTAACACTGGGCTTGACTATACTAGAATTTTATGCAAAATTAACTGCCTATTAAAATTTTAGTAAGTAAGTGTTAGTTTGGAAATTCCCAAAATATTCTGTAGCAGGATGCAGACATTTGTGTGTTGACCTGGGATTAAAGTGACTCAGAAGAAATGGAAGAGGTCAATGTTAGCAGTTATGGGAAACTTGGGAACAAGAAGTTTTTATGAAGAGACTTATCACATCTCTGCTGTGGTTTGCAGCAGTAGTTTTCAAACTTCTTCAGTCTGTAGACTTGTTCATGCTTTAGAAGAGAAAAAAAAAATCATAAGGGAAGTGCAGACTTTTGGAAAAGTATAAGACCTCCCATTTAGAAGTAGTCCATAGGAATCCACAGATAGGATTCCTATGGAAGCCACTGATGTAGAGATACCCAAACTAGCTCTAAACTGCAGTGTAGTGGAAAGGTAAATGAGTATCTTTGGGCACTGAAAACAATGTAGCTGGAAGAGTGAGGATGCCTGCTCCTCTAGAAATTGCGAGGTAGCTTGCATGGACCTCCATGCTACGATGGCTACTCTGCTCCCAGAAGGTAAGGTACCTTTCTTCACTGGAAGCTGGAGTTCAGACGAGTATCTCCGAGAGATTAGCAACTGGTAGCATATGGCTTGCTAGCCAGCCAAGGGATGTGTACAAGCAAGACTTACAGAATTTTGCTGAAGCAAGCAGATTGAGCAATTGTTAAAAATTGTATCATCTTTCTCCCATGTGCTGAGATTTTACTTTCCTCAGTTGTGAAAGGCTTGTATTCATCTGAGTGGCACACAAGCACGTCCTGAAAGCAGAGGTGACATGTGCAGAACAAAATCGTTTCCTAGGGATGAATATATTTTGCACAAAGAGGAAAATAAAAACTGGTGTTTCCCCATCATTTGTCTGAAAATCAGAACACAACAAAAAATACTGTGTCTATAGTTGTGTCAATCAAAAAACAGTGTAAAAGACCCTGACCTTGTTGTCAGCTCTGCATAGGACTAATTATTTCTTCATTTTCCTGATTATAGTGGCAATATCAATTATAATAATTAAAATGCTGGATATTCTATCACAGTTTTCTCCACAGATCTCAATATAGTTTTTGAGATGTTGCTATGTCCATTTCATAGGTGAGAAAACCCAGGGGTGAATGAAAGAAGTAACTTATTTGAGAAAAGCAAGAACTACGAGTCTCAGGTCCCAGTCCTGTCTCTCTGCTGTGTACATGTTGCTTGTCGTGGAGACCCATGACATTGCATTTCCTTGTGGGCTCCAGGAACTTTCTGCACAAATAAAATTTCAGGATCTGCATCTAATAGAATCAGAGCACCTTAAAAGAGAGTAGGAACTGTTAGATAATTATACTTATCTTACTTAGAGAGGGAAGAGGACAAAATGTTTGATTATCTAAACAAGGTTATCTCTGCAGGAGCATCCACTCCCACCACTTGATTAAAGAGTTCCTCTAAACTTCCATCTCCGCATCTGGTGTAGTTACTCCTATCTTATTTGTGGTTTTGTAATCATCTTTTCCTGTATTTTAAGCAGGCCTATTTCTTTCAAAAGCCCCACAGAGAAAAAGGCAGAAATTAACTGGGAAGCCAAATCTCTGAACTGTTCCTCCTAAGCAGGCTCCTGACGCCTTCTGGAGCCCAAGTGAAAGTCTGCAGTGCTCCAGGTCACGGAGGGAATCCAGCTGCCCAGAGCGACTCCCAGGATGGTGTCCTGATTAATGAAAGCTAAAGGAAGCGCTGGAAATGGCATTACAAACATATGCAATAAATCCACCTCATCTGACAGAACAAGCTTGCAAAATAAGCCCACTGGAAAACTTCCTTCATTCTTGAGGTTAAATGTTTAAGCCGTTTAACATATTTTAAGTTTTCTTATTGTTGCTGTTTTGCAACACAATTCAAATTGACATAAATTATATCAACTTCTGATGGTTTACGTTGTGTCAAAGCAATTATGTTTTCCAAACTATGTGCTGTTCAATTTTTATATTCTTTCTCAGCTCTGTAGGGTTTTTTCCTCCACAGGGACAGAGCTTATGGTTCTATAAAATCTGTTGTAGCTAAGGAAATTTCTGTTAAAGCATTATTCAAAATCCTATGGCAGACAATAGAAATAAAGTTAACAACCTTCATTTCATTGGATAGATTTTGCATCAGGTAAAGTTTGACCTTTGAGAAGACATGGTCTTCGCAGAGTTAGAGAATATGCACATTTAGACAGTCGATGTGTAAAATTGTATGTACGGATGGTACATGCTGGGCCGGAGCCCGGGCTAGCTTTAGTGCTTTCGTGTTTTGTCAAAGCTAGAGCTTAAGCAGCAAAGGCAAAATTCAGCCCAACTTCAAACCCAAGGTTTTTTCTGTAGTAAGAAGGGAATAGGAGAGCTAAAGTGTTTTCTCTGTGGTGAGGGGGCGGCAGGAGGAAAGACAGCTTCCTTTTGCAGAGACCTTCTCGGCTTTAGCATTGCAGAAGCCGATTCTGAAGGCGAGTTAATGAAATACAAGCGGGAATTTCCTCAGCTCCCCTTCCTGCTTCTATCTTTGCCTGTCTCACCTTTTGAGAACCTGATTTGTATTTGTATACATGTGTGTGATCCCGATTTCATTGTTTGCCTTTTCACACAGGCACTTTCACCTACATCTCCCCCCCCCCCCCCCCCTTCCCTCCCTTCCTCTCATTTGGCAGCCAGTTGGGCTTCTTCCTGCCTTGAATACCACATTCCCCGGTTATTCAAGCTCAGTCATTAGCACCCTGTCCCCCTACTGAAATTATGAATGAAAAGCCTTGTTGTTCTTTACAAATAACTCGGGCTTCCTCAGTCAGTCAAATTCAAATGGAAGTGACTGCCAGACAAAGCGCCTGTATGATGGACAGTCCTCTCAGCAAGTGATCAAGGCATACAGGAAGTTTTTAAAGGCACAATATAGGTAGAGCAGCCCGGGCTTTCCCCCCGCCCCCCCTCTCCGCTACCCCGGGTGCGGGCTGCTGAGCGGGTCTGGGGGGGCGGCACACAGCAGCCCCTCTCTTCGGAGCGCCGCTGAGGACGGCGGGGCTCTCCCGGCGCGGAGCCCCCGCCGCCCCCTCGGAGCTCGCCATGGAGACACCGACACCTTCGCCGGGCGGAGACGGGGCCGGGGCCGGGGCCGGGGCCGTCGCGTCCCGGTGCTGAATGCCGCGGGGGTCGCGGGCCCCGAGCGGCACAACCCCCCGCCGCCGGGGCGCATTGTCCGCGTCCCCCTTTTCACAACGGGGGAAAAGGTAATTGACAGCCCCATTGTCCGCCCCGGCCCCCCGCGGCTTTAAAACACTCCGGGGCCCCAGTCACACGTTGTCAATAAGAGCTGTCGGAGGTGACGAGTGAAGAAGGGCTGTTCAGGAAACAGTTTGAGCCCTTCAAGTGGACAGGCCTCAGTGACTTCTCCGGCACTCTGGCTGCCACAGGCAGCCCCTTCAAAAATAACCTTCGAGCAATAAATCAAACATGTTTCCTGCACTATACAAGGAACAGCTGGTTATTTTTCCTCACTTCCCTCCAACCCAACCCCCCACCCCACCCCCCTTTTTTTCTTAAGCCTAAAAATTATTTAAGTACAGGAAATCAAGCATGTAAAAGTTTGGCAAAGCAGTTTGAGTGATTTAGCAGTTACAACACTTCTTTCTCTATTAACCAGTCTTTGGGCTTTGACTTTTATCTCCTCATTTCCACTGATTTCTGCATCTGCTCTGAGGGCTAGGATAACTCATCCCCTGTCTTCCACACAGCAAGGGAAGTGATCTGCAGATCTGCGTACTTTGCGAGGAGAAGCCATGCGCCCTGATTCTCCTCTCTCACAGGTACTCCGTATCCTGGAGTTCAAAAACATGGCTTGGGCTTAGTCGATCTGTTTATTTAGGAACAAAAACCCCGCACCTGAGAATTACTGAAACGTCTTGCCATAGGCAAGTCTGGACGTCCATGGCATACTTAGTGTTTTACATACGCAGCACTCGTTGCCCGTATCTATCTGATGCAGGCAGTGTTGATGTATCAGCACACATGACACATCATATATGATGTGTCTGCATAATGATATGTAGGACGCATTAAATTTTAAATACAATTACAAGTTTTTCTCCAAAGGCCTCTGCAACCTTAGGCTCTGTTGCTGCAGCTGGGTCCACACGGGCCAACATTTGTGTTTGCACCGAGCCCTTTTAGGAGCCCACCTGCCTGGATCTGATTTCAGCCTTGGAGCTGTCATTTCCTGCCATCACATGAGGTAGTTAAGCATATGCTAACTAACTAAAATCCAGATCTGTTAGACTTAGTGTTGTCATTTAGCAATGCCCAAGTCTGCTAATATATTCAGTGCTTGGCACTGATGATACACTTAGGAAATAAAAGGCAGGGGTCAAATATTCTTTGCAATATACTGCAATGTCCATGCACTGTGACTGAAACATTGTATTCTGGCCGGAAATGTAACTCTTCAAAAAACTGACAGTAAAACCAGAGACTGAATTACGGAGAAAAACAAACTTTTCTGGAGGTTTGGGCTCTGTGAAAATTGAGTTAAAAAAGAAAGAGCTAGCAAATGTCCAGCAGCATTAAATTCTCCTTACTCACGTAACATGGGATGTGTTCTTATTTCTTTATCATGACACCTATTAACAAGATATAAAGAACATCACTGTTCACCTAAGGGTGGCCAGAGGGTATTTAAGCGAAATAAATTGTCATGAGAAAGGAGGTGTATAGCAGCAGGTTTATGTCTGTGATCTATAGATGCAGCATAATTTACTCCGTTGCGCTAACCCCTCCATTCTGGCAGCTCTGCACTCATGGGTCAGACCATAGGAAGGAAGATTTGCATATTTTTTTATTTTTGGAGTATGTTATTGCCTATCTTTCATTTGCAATATGATACATTTATATGTCTGTTAATATAATTTCATCTCCTTGTGCATCTGGTTCCAGTTCACCTATCCACAGCACATTTCTGCTGTATTTTAAAGACTAAGGTAACACAGACTTGCTAAGTGTCTGAAACGAGTTTACAGGCAATTTTAGCCAAACCTTGCAGCATGCTGTAAGACATGGCCTTCCTGAATACCTTGTGAAATCTTATGGGAGTAAATGCTGTTCAAAACCTCAGACCAGATGCTTTGGTAGGATCCAGTCTTTAGATTGCAAATTACTTCAGGCAAAGATCTCCTTCCTGTTTGGCAACTTCCTAGAACAGTTTTGCAGCAGAATAAATAAACAGCTTATTATATTGAGGAGGAGATACTCAGCTGGGTTGATTTACCATTGCTAACTTCCATCCTCTGAGAATCCAGTTCCATGTGGAAATCAGGGGTTATCCATATCCTGCAAAGGTTTCGCACATTGGGAACCCATGATGGGAAGATTTCGCTGTATGGACCTGTTTCTTTTACTCTTCTTTGCTGTGATCACAGATTACACATTCTCATCTGTCACATTACACCAACTAATGCTAATCTAAGGTCTGCTCACACAGTGTGTATGGCAATATTTTGCTGTTAAATTGAGTAGTATTTTAGAACCTGACAACATGGGTGCTTTAAGGTGTGTCTTCTGTGCTGGGTAGCGGTATAAAAATGCACAGTTAGCAAGTTTGCTATTGCCTTTGCCCACGTGGAAAATGACTGCTTAGACACCGTTAGATCAGTGGGAAAAAAACCCCAGACCCCACAACAGAACAGTAATAATGACAAAAAACTTTGCTGTTCACTGACCTACATGTAAGAAAGCCCTTGAAAAGCCATTACAAAATATGTATGCCTGTTCCCCAGCAGAGCTGAATGCTTCACTTCTCCATTCTTCTCAGTTTTTTTGAGAGGCAAATGGCAAAACCAGTATTTTGGAACACGATTGTCAGAGAAAGCCAGTGTTGGTACTTTCCTGACAGGCTTTTCCTTGTTAGCTAAGCTCATTTTTAATGGAGAATGAGAAGCAAGTATGACAAATATTTATCTTCCAATATACAAAGAGGTCTGTGAGCTAAGTCTGTGAATCCTGCCATCTGAAAAGAGTGACAGCAAGATGGCAGGAAGGCTGACATCACATGATGAAAGAAGAGTGACAGCAAGGCTGACAGAGAAGCTTAACTGGACAGTCAAGTGTGATGAAAGGGCAGCTGTAAGGGTGTCTGTAGATGAGAAGATGGGAGAAAAAAGGGCCAAGAACTAGTAACAATCTGAATAGGAGAGTCCATTTTATTTCTTGCCTTAAAGCTCTGGAGAACTGTACACCCTGTCCCTGGATTGCAGTGAGGAAAGCATTCTTGCTTTTACTTTGCCTTTGCCTCAGTCTTGCAGTCACACTCCCTTAACATTTGTTGTGAAATCTAGACTCTATTAAAGTCAACGGGAATTTTGCCATCAAGTTTAGTGTGGTCAGGATTTTACTCAATACATAACACCAGCAGTGTCAGCACTGTTGTACTTGCATAGACCAAGGCTAAATTTGGCCACAGGAAGGGAACATTTCCCACATTTCCCCCACCCCTTCTTCCTAAAAGAAAGATGTACGAGACTGTTGAAGGACAGTTAATGGCCATTAGTCAGATCTGTCTAAGCAGTGAGAACTTGGAGGAAAAACACCCATTCTGCAAGTTATAGACCAAACACAGCCTGCAAATGCAATTTATCCAGCCTGTAACCTACTCTCAGTAGTTGTCTTCCACAGGGGCAGCTTGGGAATGAACTGCATAGCACATTCATGGTTTCTGGAAAACGTTGTGCTACTTTGCATGCCAGTCCAATGGACCTCCATGTATAGTGTACCTCGGGCTATGTGAGTCGTAAGGGCTGGGATATAAAGCTCTCCTTGGCTCTTAGAAGGAGCTATGTTACCCAGACAGCCAGAAAAAATTGGGGACTACTGATTTAGATCATGGTAGAATTTTCTTTAGAGATTCTTGTTAGTGCTTCCACCATTCAACCAGGAAGAAGTTGGGCTGCCAAATGAATTGAGGGTGAAACCTGTTTCTGAACATATCTCCAGTTCAGTAGCACATAAATGTAACAGATGAAGTTCTGAATCTTTTGAAGTCTATAGGAAAACTCCCCTTGACTTTGATGAGGTCTGAATTTCATCTTTTTCCCATCACCTCCTTCTTCCCACTTCACTTTATTCACATCATAAAATAAAAACTGAGGCCCATGTGTATTTTTGTATAGCTGTTTAGATTCCTTGGAGCCATGCACTAGCATACAGGCTCCATTTGTATGTACAAAAGACAGCTATACATATGCAATTGCAGTAACTGTGCATGAGAAGATCCTCTACAACCTTAGGCCTCAGCTTATGAAAATCTGATCCCGGAAGCTTTACGGTTCCAGACTCTTTTAGGGAGAGTCAGGGAGCCAAGGGATGTGTCTGTCTGCTAGATTTTTCAATGAGCTTTTTACTTGGGAATAAAACCTGTAAGATGCTGAGTGCTGCTGTTTCCTTTAACAAGAGTCCCTTTGAAGGCATGGTAAAGTAGGATCCAATTCTCTGAGAATCCAATAATGAGAATCATGAGGAAGAGAAAAGACCTTAATTGACTCTGTCTTTAAGTTCTCTGGAGTCCTTTGTATGGATTTTCTAGTGCATGGGAGAGCTTAACACACATTTTTCCTCTGTCCAGAGTCTGGGGGAAAATGGTCCCTGCTGTTGTCAGCTTTGCAGATCATGTGTTTCATCCTCAAAAGTTTTGCAGTTATTGGGCTTTGGACACATGGAAATTTTACCTGAGTAATGACAGGAAGATAAGGCTCGTTAGCTAATAAATTCTCACAACACCCAGGTCACACCCCTTTTGTAGTCAGTTGGGCACAGGTGTGTTGGATACATGTATGTGTACAAACATGCCCTTTGGAAAAGGGCATCTCCTTTTTGTGCAGTGGCTGCTGTGCATAAGCACGTGTTGTGCCACTAAGGGAGGATGATTTGAAGGTACGTTTTTGGGATGTAATCTAGCCACCATGCCCTGAGATATCTTACGTCTCATCTTGGTGAAATTTCCTACCTACGTCTGCCTTGGTGTTCCTGGTGCTAAGAGTTATTTACAGTACCGCAATCTGACACCTGTGTTACCTTACATCTGTATTCATGACGTGTGGAAAGGTGCTTTTAGCACTGAAGGTGTGGTCATAAAGTTTTTAAAACCTTTTATTGGGGGAAAAATTGGAGCAGAAAAGGACCAACCTCCCCAGTGTCAGGTGTGAAGCCCACAAAACTCAGTGCTCTATGCTCCCTCTGCTGGCCCACGGACAAGCAGCTGAGGCCCAGGGCTGCCTCTCCGGGATGGACTAGCACACCAAGGCACTGACGCCATTTCAGCGTTAAATGAAAAACTCCTACATGTAATGTGGAGTACCAGCTAAATAAGTCACTTCAGATTTTTTTTTTCCTCATTCTGTTTTGCAGAAACAAGGGGCTGAGAAAGAAATGGAAATCTTAGCTAGGTTACATGATTTCTGCATTTATACTTGCATCTAGCCTGAAGACACTGCTTCTCATAACACAATCTACAGCCAAAAGGGGAAAAGACATATTTAGGGTGTCATTCATAGTGAACAGAACAATAGCACATTATTATTCTTATTTCCCATTTCTTTTTCATGAGAATCGCATCTAGGCTGAATGTGGCTATTCTCTTGACTTCTGCTCTTCATTCTAGGTGTTTTGCAGGCAGGTTATTAATGTAGCTAACCTATTTATTTATATGATTTAATGAGTATTAAGCAAGGCCTTTTTCTTTGCTTCCCTTTTAACAAATGGTAATACATAGTAATATTATCCATTAGTAAATGGACATTTGCACTGGATTAATGAGCTGCAATTTATCCCATGTAATTTATTTCTTTTAACTATCCTGACTTTTAAAGTCTCTCATTTCTGAAATTATATTTATCTACTTTTAACTGTCAAACTGAGGAAAAGAATGATTTTCCAATTAATTTTGTTATGCAATACTTTTTGATAATGCTGAATAAAAATAATGGCAACATGCTATTGTTTTCTTTAGTACTTCTCTTATCTGGATATGCTTTTGCTTGCAGTGAAAGAGTTGGTGAAAGTGAACAAGAAAGTCTTGGAAAGTGAGTTTTTTTCTTCCTTCCACTGTGTTTTTTCTAGCTTTAGCTAAGAAACAGTGCAAAACATTTGGTTGAACAACTGACCATCACCGATCAGGTATCTCTTGAGGAAGAAGTGCAAATCTCCCCCAAGGAATGGAGCAGAAGTGACAGAGAAGGTCATGTGTTGGGTGCACACATTGGCTCTATAGTGACTCTTCGGTACTCTCCTTGCTGGAGAGAAGTGATGAAGATGTTTGCTACCCATCAACTGCAGTTCATTGTTCCCATCTTCTGCCCCTTTTTTAACCACTTTGCTTTCTGCAAAGAAGGAAATATCTTTCCTTCTTTGGAAGGAGGGAGAGCCAGATCGTCAGAGGTCAGATCTTTCACAGCTTTGCTTCAGGTAGAAAAATTGCAGTAGGAGCTACTTTGGTATAATATAGAGGCTTCAGTGTAGTGCAGGTAAGGAAAGCACATCTCATGCAGACAGGGCTAGCTGAAGACAACCTCAAGGTTGGCCAAGGTTGAAGTATCAATGTACGGATACAATACAGATCACATAACTCTTGAACAAATCAGGGGACACTCTCACCTTCAGACAACATCCTCAGCTACAGTCCCAGAATACTCTGATTAATTCTGAAGGTTTGACTTCTTCCTAGGCCATGCATTCTCTTCTCTCCAAAATCAATGACAGTGGTTAATGCCATGACCAAACAAACTTCTTAAAAAAGAATCTTTATTTAGTACAGAGACACTTCAAAGAAAACAGATTTGAAACTAATTAAAGAAATATATGCATAACTAGCTTTTCCCCGAGGCTTATCTCTCCCTAGATCTGGAAGGGCCTAACAAACTTCAGCACTCTCTATGAACTTTTCTCTCTCTCTCTTTCTCTTAGCATGTTTGCTTAGACAGCTTCTGACAAGAAACTACAGCAGGATGGGAAATGTTTTTCCTGTTCCACGGTGGGACAAGACTTTTAAACTTATATACACAATACACACAAAAATACTCCCCCTGCCCAAAGGTTATTGCTGAATAAATAAAACCAAATGACCAGGCATCTAATACAAATGTGATTTCACACTTAAAAGAATATGTAGTCCTTTACACCAAGCAAAATATTTTCAGTAGGCAACCATATACTGCTGGGATTCTTTAAAATGCTGGTCTGGTAGCTGGTGTTGAGTGAGCCCTAGCATTGCCCTGACAGCTTTCCTACTGCTGTCTGCTCAGGGGATGAGTTAGGACCTAGAAAGACTAAAGGGAAAAATTGTGTGTCAGTTAAGAAGAGGAAGCCTAGGGAAGAGGATGTGGGTGGAAGACCTGTTTTGAAGTTAAGCAGTTAGACAAAGAATAGTAAAATGAAGAAAAGTGCAGTCTCAACTCAGCTTGGGGCTGGTAGATTTTATAACCTAAAACAAAATCTCATAGTATGAGCTTCTGTTGAATTTGGGGGAGGCAGGCTGATGGGGGGTTCTGAAATGGAGTGGAATAAAACGTTCTTTGAATTTAACCCAGTTAAAAGCCCAAAATTTCTTTTAAGAAACACAGTGTTAAAGCAGTCTGATTAGAGGGCCATGTTCTGAAAGCAAAAAGCAAAAGGAAAAACTATGTGAGAGTGGTCTGTTGATAAACCCTGTTACGCAGGCTCAGAGCAGACTATAGTTTGGCTTCTGGTATAATGAGTTGGGATGTGATAGATAATTGTTCACGATAACAATTCGAGTTAGATGAGGTGAGTAGTTATTTGTACTTTACTTTCCCATGTACTGTTCAAACTGGGAGGCTGTTAGCCTCTCTGGGGATCACAGAATCATCTAGGTTGGAAAAGACCTTGAAGATCACCTTGTCCAACCATTAACCTAACACTGACAGTTCTCAACTACACCATATCCCTAAGCACTATGTCAACCCGACTCTTAAACACCTCCAGGGATGGGGACTCCACCACTGCCCTGGGCAGCCCATTCCAATGCCTAACAACCCGTTCTGGAAAGAAATGCTTCCTAATATTCAGTCTAAACCTTCCCTGGTGCAACTTGAGGCCATTACCTTATCGCTTGTTACTTGGTTAAAGAGATTCATCCCCACCTCTCTGCAACCTCCTTTCAGGTAGTTGTAGAGGGCGATGAGGTCTCCCCTCAGCCTCCTCTTCTCCAGACTAAACAGCCCCAGTTCCCTCAGCCGCTCCTTGTAAGACATGATGATGCAGATGATGTTTATTTCTCTTATTTAAATGGAAGTAGTTTTTGTTTAGACCTGAGAGAATTCCTTAGCAATAATTTGATCAGAAATGTTACAATCCCACAGAAGATTTTCTGATAGGAAAAAGCTCCCCTCCCCACTCCTGTCTGACTTTAACAATATGACTTTCGTTATCAACCAACAAGTGCTTTCCAATACATACTCTTTTTTTCCCCTAGGCTCCTTGGTTTTAAACAAACCTTACAACAGCTCATTGGAGACAGAATTATTAAAACACGTTGCTCACTCCCTGGTTTTCCACTGTGCACAGAAGTGTTTTCTTTGGTGTGATTATTTAATTGGTCTTATGACAACCTTTCCTAAAGCCATTCGTAAAATTCTCATAATCGATGATGATGGTATGGTAACTTAATTTAATTGACCAAATCACAAACATAATTCCCAAAATCATTATTCCTCATATTTTTATTTAGCAGCCTGATCAGTTGTACAATTGCCACAGGTATCATTGTGTTGTATCAAAAGTCAGTCTGGCTCAAAGGTTTGTGCCAGATTTTGGAAGGAAACATGATCATGCACAGGTTGCAAAGTCAGATAGTATTACATATCACAAAAGTAAACCAAAACCAATGTCATTCTCTTTATATATGCACAATCAGAAGGCAAATCTTGCTCTACTGGTAGCTTAATTTTGGAGTGATGCTACAGTTTGCAGTAGCTGCTCAAGCATAACCTCAAATAAAATGCTTTGCATTCATCTAGGCCAGAGGGTCATGAAAAATGGATTTTATGGACATATGTTATTTTGTTGTGATACTTAATTTAGCATTATTCTTGTATGCTCATTAATACCACCCACTTCATGGATAATTTAGAACAAAGCCATCCAACTGCTTGCCTACAGGATATTGTGGCCCATAGGACAGTTCTAGTCCTCAGGACAACTACAACATCAGATAAGAATTATTTGCCCTGAGAAAACATCTATAATATAATCCAGCCCACAGTAGTCAAGAAGTTGTGCAGCATGGTTAGATCAGTGTTGGGAGTCTGAACGGCTCGCATAATATGCATCACATGTGCACAGGGGGGAAAATAACTGGATTATCATGGGGAGAATGAATGAAGGATAAATCAAATCCTACTGAAAATTATCCCCTACCTACAGGTGTGAGAGCCCTTACACAAACATTCATCCAGGTACTGGATTCACACAGTGTTATGCCCAAAAATGAAATTTAAATGCTTGCACTGGTAAGAAAGAAATAAGGGCTGTGCTAAGGCAGATGGACTGTGAGAGTTACCAAGCACGTTCTCATTTTCAAGAGTAAGGAGCAAACACTAAGGTAAGTGATGATGAAGGAATCAGAAAAAGGCTAAAGGGTTAAATGAACATTTAGAATTCTGCATACTGCAAAGAATTTGTCTATATTCTTGTTATTATTTTTTTTTCTTTTTCCCTTTTTCTCCACTTTCAATAGCATAAATCATCTCCCAGACACTTAACCTTATATGTGGTTACACAGGAAATGTTGAATATAGCTTCAGAAACTTATGGTTATGGTTAATGGAGAGAAACAGGCACTTTTAGAGTACAATTCACTAGCCCTGTTTCAAATGTCTGCTACAAGTTAAGATGAGAGACATCACGCAAATGCTCTTCAGTACCTATAAAGGAAACCAGGATGACTAATTTAGAGGTTGATGTCTTTAAACAGTATGATACTTTCACCATGGATATATTTATGAGGTCAGGTGAAAACCATTGTAATTCTGCTCCTACCTCTAGATTTCTTTGTAGCCTTGGATTGGGGGAGCACTGGTGATAAACTGGTCTTTCATATAAATACATTGGACTGATTTGAGAGCTATATCCTGTATGAAAAAGACAGAAAAGACAAGAAGTATTTATCTAAGTTAGTTCTATACCAGAGATACACACTGGAGCAATTAATATAATCTAGGAAAATATTAGAGGTACTAATCATACAACTCTGGTCGAAATGTCTTCTTTACACCTGCAAATAGAGAAACTGATTATTCCCTTGGATACTTTTGCTAGATTTAACCTCTGTTCTGTAGAGATGTTTATCCTCTCTGTATGAAAAACAATATTGACTTTGTGTTGCAGCGTGCTGGCTGCTGGATCAGCTGTCACTAGATAACAATGTATAATTGCATACTGCCTACATGAGAACATCCTGTCACCTCGTCTCCAAGAATAACTTCACTGCAGAGTACATTGTTCTGCAGGGTCACTGCCAGTGAAGTCATATTCTGCAGACCTCCAAGAACTGGAACAGTTACACTAGTCCAAAAGTTGACATTTAAAAAAAAAATTAAAATGAAAAAACCCAAACCCCAAAACAACAAAAACCAAAACAGACCCCCAAGCAACCAACCAAACCCAACAAAAGAACCCCACTGGTGAAATTTGTGAGGAACAAAAATTAAGCCTGCAAAAGTTAAGAAGCTTTCTTTTCTTGACAGCCTTAACACTCTCTTTATGCTACAACCTTTAATCATATGATTACATACTATATTTTCTTCTGGACTTCTGCCTCATTTAGTGCACAACACAGCCCAGATCATGTTCACTGATTTTCTGCTTACTTGACATTTCCTAGGTGTTATTTCATACTACTGATTAAGAATTTTTTACAAATGTGTTGCAGTTTAGACCTTCTTGTCCTGATGTTCTTTCTATCTCTTGGTGACATCAGTGGCAGCTGTAGGTGTCATAGCTGTAGAGGTTAAGGTCTTGCATGACTGTAAAGAAGTTCAGTACATACGTAGGAGTGGGAAGACCCTCTCATTTCTTTTCTTTCCAGTATTTTAAGTGGCCTTTCCTCTCACTGATACAACCATAGCACTGAGAAAATTACAGCCTTAAATAGTCTTTTATAATTGCTGTCACTACAAAAATAAAGAGACAAAGGAATAAAAGAGCATTTTCAGTGTGTTGGGGAAGAAATGTTCTGCTTGTATTTGGAAGCAGAGATATAAAAGTTTATATATTCTCACAATGGTAGTTCATTTTAATTTTTCTATATGTTTGCCATGGACTCACATTGCTAATGGAAGATACAATTGTCACAGTAGTATTTTATCATCTAAGGTAAACAGAGGTGGATTTTAATCACTTTCCTGTATCCGTAGTAGAATGGTTCATTTTAGATTACTGGTTACTAGTGAAGAGTGTTCATCATGCAGGTGTTATCTTAATTGCAAGGTGGATACTACATATATATTATACTGAATATATATATTCTATACACTACTATATATATATAAAATACTGTAATTTATATAACAAAATAGCCTTTTACCTAAAAAAAAAAATTACAAACCTCAGACTTTTTTTTTTTTTTAAAGTTATTGTGCTGAGTAATGCAGAGTGTTTTGGTAGAGATCATTTCAAATTGAGCAAAATGCATTAAATTAAAATTGGTAATTTTAGACTGGGTTTCCAAACAATTCAGTGATACCAGTTTTCCTGTTGGTTCTGCTGAGAGATGGATTATGCTGTCCTTTTCATTAGAAGACAATGATTATCAGGAAGATAAAGCAGATTTTTTTGGCATCAGAAAAAAGTATGACACACACACATACAATACAGTCTCAGTCGACCCGAGACACAGGTCTCCTGCTCATTTCTGCATGCAGCTTCTGGCCAATAGGCATTACGTGTGCTCCATTTTGGAGATGACAGAGCCCACCAGGGTGACAGTATGTCAGCAGTGGTTATGTCTTCCAATGAATATGCACTGCGTTTTCATTCATGTTGATGGCTCCATCGTTTTCCCAACACGGTGGCATTAAAGGTGTTAAAGCTCTCTAAATAATTTCCTTTCTTCCTACTATAAAATACTTCTCCAAATGCACTTTTAATATCTCACATCTCCATAAAATATACAATCTAAAACCTCTGAAAGCAATTAGAATTACATTTTTACATTTCATCCCCTTTGATTGAAGAGATTAGACATTGACAATACCTCCTAGGTATTTTATTCCCTTTCCTTGCCAATGTCAACTTTTTCTACCCATGTTTTTATTTTTTGTGTTGGCTTAACCAGTCATCATTAGGCATTTCGAGTAAGATATTATTTCAGGGGTTATTAAAACTCACTACTGTATGTTTTTCTAGTGGTGAGCCTAACATTCATCTTTGTTAATGTTGTCCTTTTTCTTCAGTTTACTCTCTTAAACAGCCCTACATAATTTTGTTCACTTTTCTGGTGAAATCTTAGTCATACTGAAGTTCGTGGGAATTTTGGCATCAGCTTCAAAGAGAGCGGGATTTCACACTTGTGTTTATCAAGGTGTATTTTTCTGGGTGAGGAAAGCTTATATTCAATGGTTACCATGGAGTTTTGGGAGAGTAGGATTAGAGCAAAACTAAGCATAAGTTAGAATAGCAAACCAAAAGGGTACACTGTCCAGACCTAATACAAATATTCTTATCATAAGGATGATAGTTTATTTCTATCATTCACAAAAAGCGGTTAAAAAATGGTCATCTGAACTTCTGAATTTTCTTTCATTTTGGGATCAGTTTTGTAAATAATCTGCACACATTAATTCAGTATCCTAGATTTTCTAATATTAGGATTTGTCTCATCTGACTTGAAGCATACACAAATTAGATGTCTAAATCTAAATTAGGCTGCTTTTTCTACTCACGGGAGAAAAGTAGGTATCTTTGAAGATGATGTGTCTGACCTTATTCCAGAAGCAAACCAATGTTATCATGCAGAGATTATGTCATGGTGTCTTGGGTTTGAGTGAGTGGAAAGGGTTTTGGTAGCAGGGGAGAGGGCTACATGACACACGATTTATCCCCAACTGGCAATTAACCCCAATACAGCTGCTCACTCACTCCCCCTCCAATGGGATGAGGGAGAGAATCGGAAGAGTAAAAGTGAGAAACTTGTGGGTTGAGATAAAGGAAGTTTAATAGATAAAGCAAAAGCTGTGCATGCAAGCAAAGCAAAACACGGAATTCATTCACCACTTCCCATTGGCAGGCAGGTGTTCAGCCATCTCCAGGAAAGCAGTGCTCCATCACATGTCATGATTACTTGGGAAGACAAATGCCATCACTCCAAATGTCCCCCTCTTCCTTCTTCTCCCCCCAGCTTTATATATGAGCATGATGTCATATGGTATGACCCCAACTTTGGCCAGTTGGGGTCAGCTGTCCCAGCTGTGTCCCCTCCCAACTTCTTGTGGTCCACCAGCCTACTCACTGGTGGGGTGGTGTGAGAGGCAGAAAAGGCCTTGACGCTGTCTAAGCACTGCTCAACAGTGACTAAAACATCCCTGTGTTATCAACACTGTTTCCAGCACAAATCCAAAATATAGCCTCATACTAGTTACTATGAAGAAAATAAACTCCATCCCAGTCAAAACCAGCACAGGTTAATTTCCTGTTTTTCTTTGTTGATCATGAAAAACCTAGAGGAACTGCCTCAAATATATTGGATCCTTCATTGCCTAAGATAGGTCACAGGAACCACACCCTAAATTTCCTGCAAACTATGCCAAGGATAGGTCTCTTGATTACACTTGATTCTTGAGTACCTCAGAAGTACATTATGTGTTTCAGAGTGGTCCTTTTCTGGACCTGTTCCCAACAGTTGAGGATGATTTTGGAGGCACTGTCTCTAATTGTTTAGAATTTTTTTAATGTTAAATACACAGTTCAGTTTGGTATCTTGTTTTATTGTTCCACCTTAAATTTCAACTTCTTTCCTTTTTCTTTCATTAGTACAGTCCCTTTTTATCTTTCTACTTCTTTTCTCCCTTCCACAGCTATAAAAGTCCTGTTATTCTCCTTTTCCCTTTTTGGCCTATTCAGACTTAAGACTCCTTCAATTCTCTTCCTGCCACTCCTTCCTGTATATGTACTTTGAACTCCGAATAGCTCCTGTGAAGACGCTCTGACCATTGCTTTGCCTTATTATCTCCTGGGTATTTTTCCACAGGTGAGTTTTAATCCTGTTGCATTGTCTCCAGAAGTCTCCAATTTTCTTGCATAAAGGTAAACTTTAAACATTTATTCTCATTCCATATTCAATTGTTTATGTTCTCTAAAATATTTCTGAAAGGGAAATTAATCCCCTTCCACCATTTTGCTCTTTGAATTATTTTCTTGCTGTAGTGGATTCAAATGCTCTGCTTCCATATTTTCAGTGCTCATGTCCCAATAGGTGAAACTTTGACCCAACTCATTAGCTTTATTCTTTGGAATTCACTGTATGAGATTGATATCTTTGCATCTGTATGCACTATCTAGAGACTTGATCAACTAAAATCCACTCAGAGGTTCGTGCTTTTCCTGGCTCTGTTCCAGAGTGGTGGCCTAAAGGAAATGCATGCTATTATTACTATAGTTTTTATTTTTTTCATTTTTTTTTTTTTTTAAATTCTTGTATGCTTACCTGAGATTTTTACCATTTTATTATTGTCACTGTCAAAATTGCAGCATATGTGCTTTGAAAACATTATATAACATTTTTTATACCTATTGTTTTCTCCACTTTGCCTTTCCCGTGCATACTGCATCCTGTCTTTTCAACACACAGGAATTATCCCACTAAATTTCAGTTAGTCTTTCCAGATCGTAATCTCCTTTATTTAGTACAGCACTTTCCAGTTGTTGCTTGTTTCCCCACACGTTTGCGTCAGGCATTATACTCTTGTTATCCTTCATCTTTCGCTTCAGAACAATTTTAGTTTCTCACTTAATTTGTATGTTGGAAGTACAAGCCGGATTATTCAAATTAAGCGAAAGCTTTCCCTTTCCCTCCTTCTCCTGAAGGTTTACAGCCTGCCTAACAGGCCCTGCCAGTTCTGAGTCCAAGAGGCTGGCAACCTGTCTGCATAAATGGAGACGGTGTAATGCAAACAGTTGGCTCCCACTGCAGGAGGCATTCCAGTGATCTGTGCATTCAAAACCCTCCAATCTACCCTATCAGATCTTCTCTTGGTTGGCTTCCAGTATCAGCATTTTACTTTCTTCACCCATGCTTGGCACAGGGAAAACTTCTGCAAGTTATTTATCTATGTAGTTTCAATTAATTTATTTTTTTTCTTATTGTCTGAAGAAACAGTTGCTTATATGTTATATAAATGTACTTCGTTGGTGCCATTTGTTCCTATAGGGAATATGATGATTAGAAATTCCAGATCATTACTCAATAAATCTAGTAACATCTTTTTTATGACAGTCTTTTTTGTGCTGGCTCTCTATTGTGTTTTCCTTATGTAATATTTTGAACTTTGCTTGTATGCAAAGTAATTGTCTGGGACTGCTCATCCCTTCTGCTTTTCTGACAGGTCTCTTTCAGTGCTTGCGCTGTGGTCATAGGTGGTTGGAATTATTTTCTTCATATCAAAAGAATAACACACCTGTTGCAGGTGTTAACACTGTTTCCATACATATTTCTCATCTGCTTTTCCTGTGGCCCTTTTTAGGATTCTGCCTTTGCACTAAGCTTTACTTTTCTCCTCTTCTGTATACAGGGTCTCAGTTGACTCATCCTTTTTTGGTAATTTCTCCTCTTGACTTTTGTCCAGTCCATGCTTCGGTCTGCCTCTCCAGTTTGCACTTTATTTGGCTGTTCCCTTATCATTCATAGAATACATCTATTCCCTACTGGTTTGTCATGGAAAGGTCATGGATATATTTTTGAGCAGCTGTTTCTTCCTGTTCTTCAGGATGTTTTGCAGTGTCACAGTCCTTTGCATCCTTTTTTAAGAGCTGCTGCACTGCTTGGGTCTGTCCTGTAGCTAGCAGTTCCATCACTGACAGTTTTTCTGCCCTGGTTTGCCGTTAGCTACCACATGCCTGAAGTGATTCTAGCTAGCCCATCTGACCAAAAATATGAGTTGGAAAGCTGGAGGAAAAATAGGCCTGTATTTTGCTGAGAAAACAGTATACTGTGGGACCCATCTTCCTGCTTCAGCTTGCAGAAAGATTGGTCACAGCTTTCCCTTAGCTCAGGCAGATTTTGCTGCCAAATGCTGGGAGATTTGTTATAGCCATGGGTAATCAAAAGAAAGGAAAAGATAAACATACTTAGCAAAGTGTGTGTAGTCCGTATAACAGTCATCGTAATACTTTGCTTTCAAATAATTTTACTGAACAGGGAATACAGTCTTGTGAAAGAGGTACAGTCATCTGGTTTGAGGACATATCACCCCGTGCAATGTCATAGAGTCACAGAATCATAGAATGGTTTGGGTTGGAAAGAACCTTTAAAGGTCATCTAGCTCAATGCCTTTGCAATGAGCATTCTCCCCCTCTGCACCTGTGAAGAACCAACAGGTTTTCTTGGGTCAGTAAAAGTAAGAAGCTTAAGCAGGAAAAACAGAGCCACCAGGTGCCTTCTCCTTATCAGTGCCCTGACAGCTACCTTCACTGCTTTGTTTCCCTGGAGGTGTGCAGGGAAGGGGGACAAGCTGTTGCCCGCCTCCCTCTGGGAAATGTCCAGTCCTCTCTGCACTGACTGTCTTCCTTCTTATACCAATGTGTAAATTACCTGGCTTTTATTCTCTGCATGGCCAAGCTGTGGTCAGATATAACAGAGGGTGGTGGAAATAAGGAACTTCTCTCTGGTTCAAGGCTGATTAGCCTCAGTGCAAGTTTTATAGGAATCAGGTCTGGGGTCCCCGATGTAGCTCTTCGCATAGGTGGGATATGGGGCCATCCAGAGAAACTGCACACAGGTCACACTGGCTCTGAACTCTGTGTTTTGCCCTTCAGCTTCTTTGATGTGAATTTGCCAGTGGTGACTCCCTTCAGACAGCAATTCCTTACCAGAAGTTGTGATGTAGATTAAGAGCACTTTGTTCAAGGGAGATTTTAGCCCATTTTCTTGCAGAGCATGTTGCCTAAGGAGGCGAAGGTGATCAGCCTGGTTCTCTGTATAAGGTGTTAATCAGAATACAATTTTCTAAAAGCACTATTTAATTTTCTTATCCTTGGATGACTGACTTCTGTTGATACTCTGCTCTGTGGATGACTTGCATCTTTATTCCCTCATATTTTTCCCTCATCTTATTAAACAGCTATGTAAATTTTACAGGCCACTAAGATGAGGTGGCTGAGTAACAGTTAGAAACAAAACTATTGCAAATATTTTAGAAGAGAATTTTGTCATTTTGTCAAAATGAGCTGCAATGAAATATATTAATATGAGGTAAAAAATAGCATTAAAAATAGGGGGGGTAAATCTGCATTCTGTTAGTGATCTTCCATTCTCAAGAAGGCCCAGTTTTGTCCAAAACAGCTCAGTCCCTACTCTTATCACTAATATACATGGCATGATTGATATTACATTTCATTATGTAAACATTGCTTTAATGCTTCTCATTATTTCTGCTCAAGTAACCCTGAATAAATGTAATATCTGACACAAGATGCTATTCCTATGACATTGTTTCAAAACTAGTGGCTTTGTGTTGCACAAGATGGAGCTCTCAGCAACATGACAAAGCCTCCACTTTACATCTTCACTTTAGGAAAACTGATCTAAGAAAAGCTCTACATCCTACATGTTCTGGATCCATACCCCAGAGCATCATGCCAGCGATGCAAGATTAAGACCTAGGTATGAAAAGGTCTTGAAATCAACAGGAATAAGCAAGATTTGGTTTAGGGCCTGTATGTGGAGAGCATTATGGAAATCTTTGGTTCTGTCTGTTACCAGTCCAAAATAATTGTAAAAATACTTTCTTTGTTTTGCTGGGGTGGGCAATAAGAGAAGCAGTAGAAGAGGAAGGATATAAGTGTCTGTCTAATTATGCTTCTATAAATGTCCTCAAATACTCTGCTAATGTGGTTGGGAGAACTTTTTCAAAGCCAATATAGGCAAATGTGGAGCTTGCTTGTCCAGTTAAAGTTGGCAATTTACACTCATCAGGCTTGGCTAGAAAGCTTCAGGGAGGCTTGACTTTAAGTGTGGAGCCATACCACATCATTTGCTGTGTCACAGCGGCCAAACTAAATGACAGCTAAAGCTGTCTATAACATAGGCTTGACTTCTAGGCTCTGAAACCTCAAAGAAATCCTTCATTTGATTGTACTGTATCTATCCTGGTGATGATATGATCTTATAATGACTTCCTACCATTGGCAATATTTAGGTCGAAGGCACAAATTGCCATTGTGTGCTAAATAAAAGAAGGCAAGGGAGAGAAGTAGAGTTTTGGATCCTTCGTTGTAGGCACTACTTAATTGCTGGCTCAGTCCCAGGCTCTGGGAGGATCTCTCCAAACAACTGTTTCTGAGTCAATATGTGGCACAGCTCTGGGGATAATTTGTTCCAGGGACCACCTCCAAAAGCAGTGTCACATTTTGTTTCAGTCTCAGGCCCTCTTTTATTTACCAGCATAGACATAGCCATTGGGTTTGGGTTGGCCTGTAGTGTTATGAAGCTTTTCTAGTAAAGTCTACAAAATTTTTCATGGTGATTTTTTTTTCTCAGTGATTTTACCTCATCAAATATCAGCTTCAAAACCCAGCCTGTCCAAATCTCCAGTTTATTTCCTCCAGCCAGCACATCTAAAGTTCCAAATGTCCATGATTTACTGTTTTATTCAAATTAACATATTTGTGTGGGTTTTTTTGTTTAATTATTACCTATGTATTAATTTTTGTTTGTTGGTTTGAAAATTAGATTTGAACTCATCACAAACACAACAGAGTTAAAGTTCCTTCTTATGCATCCTTTTCATGTCTGTATGCTGGTGAAACTGATTTTTTTTCTAGCTTGGTTTAGCCAGTACAAGTATGTGCAAAAGAAAAAGATTAAAATGCATTCTGCCTGCCTGCCTGCCTGCCTGCCTGCCTATCTATCTATCTGTCTGTCTATCTATCTATCTATCTATCTATCTATCTATCCATCCATCCATCCATCCATCCCTTACATGATACTAATTTCCATTAGAAACATAAAATACAATAATTTAAGTCTTCAACTTAAGACTTAGCAATTTAGCAGTATCCAGTTGTGTTTTTAATGAAGTAAATTTGGTTTAGAGGGAACATGCTTCTCAAACACTGAGATGATTTTTTTTTTTCCAAGAAAGTTGAAAAACATGTGTTTTGATGCCTATAATTGTGCTTTGTGAAGGCCTGGAGGGTGGCCTAGTAATCTCTTGCAATCAATGAGCCTATAATTAAAGGCATGAAAGCTATGTATTGGCATAAGAGAACTATATATTGATGTGGGAAACATAAATATTGATGTCTTCATGAGTGGGGGGCAGGTAATGCAGAGTATGGTTTCCATAGTTCTTTAGGGAAGGGAAAAATGTATGTGTTAGCAATATCTGCCCTCAGCAATTTCCTATTAGTGTACTCACTCAGTCATGGCACTGGCATATACAGCGGAAAGTATTCACAGGTATTACCACCCTTGCACTGTTTTAGGAAAACACCTCTCTTTAGAATTTTAGGATTTCTGTGTTTGAAATTAGGCATATTTTCCTTCAGAGAGGAAGGAATATTCATCTACTACAGAAAGGATAAGCCTACTCAGTCCATTCAAACCAGTATTTGAACTGTGTCTGTTTGTTTTTGATACCCTATGGCTGTAGGACCTCACCCATCTCTTGCAGTCATGCCTAGTCTAGAGCTCAGCTGCTTTTTGGAACAGTTCATCATTCCTTTTATTTTCTACTGTGCTTTTTAGATGTTATGTTAGCTAACATGCATAGTTAATTTTCATTTTTGTATATAGATGTTAATCAGAAATTAATTTGTATCTGTGATAGCACAAAAAATGTTTCATACTGACACTTATCATTATATGTTGAACAGTAAATATTATGAAGAACTTCTACTGAAATGCTCTTTAGTAACAAGCATGTAGAGTTATATTAAGACACACAATCCACCAAAGCTCCTTTGAAGTCAATAAAGTCAAATCTCTAACTTTCTGTGTAAGTGGAAGGATGGATCTATTCTTGCGTGGAAAGGAGTTAGTTATACTTTAATCAAACTTTCCTTTTGTGTATATTATCCAGTATTTTGTTATTGAATATCTTAATTCCAGAAAATATTTAGGGCATATTGACAAATATACCCTTTGATTGAAAAAGGTGTTACACAGCAAGTCATACCCTTCAGGATTTCACACTTCAGAAATTTTGTCATATTCTACTGAATTCATCTTCTGTGTCAAACAATTACTTACCTAGGGAGAAATATTTGGAGGGGTGTGACATGCTCAAGAGTGTTTCTTTAAAGTCTATAAGATGTCAAAAACAGCACAGGGATTAATAATTGATAGAAATTCTCATGCTCCACACATTTGTGTCCATGTATGTCCATTCACAGAAAGTACCTCCAATCCCAGAACCAGTGTTTTTATAAGTCATTAACCTGATAATGTGATTCAAAGCTTCCAATTCAGCTGATATCACTAGATATTAATTTCTCTGAAAGTCTGAACTTTTTTCTGCATAAAAGTTTATTTTTTTTAAAAAGGACTGCCATTGTTCAGTGTTGACAGCACAACATGAAAACTCCTGCTGAGCTTGTCTATACACATGTTTTACTATGGCTGAGCATAACATCCTTTGTTATCCAACCAAATGAATATAAAAAGAGAATATGAATACATGTACCCGAGAAATGAAGTGTTTTTGAAAGGCTTTTCCTCTGAATGAAAGAAGAACAAAGCAAGATTGGCTAAGAATCAGCAAGTTGGTTATATTTTTTTCTACCTTGGGTGGCTCTGAGGTTTGACTGGATGCCAGCTAACAAATTAGGTCATTGATATGTTACTTTTGTGTATGGCGTAATTCTTGATATCTGTATGGTCTGTCCACACATGAGGGACTAATTTTAATTTCCAACATCCTTCCTTCTCATTTGGGGAAAGAGTTTTTACTATCAAAACACAATCTACTGATGCAGATTTCACCCCCCACCCCCTTGCCAAATAAGAGAAAATCAAAAGGAAAGAGAGCTTGTCGGAAGTTATTTCATTTCAAATCACTTCCCATCATAAAGAATAATAATAAACTTCCAACAAACTCTCAATCCTCTTAGGCATGTTATGTTTCAGCTAGAGAAAACTGACATACAATAATTTTCTGTGACAGGTAGGTAGAAATTTCTTTAAAGGTTTGAAGAGAAGTTAACCACAACATATTACAGTATACATATGCTTATTTCATGAGCCTGGGCTCTCCTGGAGTTGGGAGAACTGAATGCACAGCAGCTGCAAGGTGCTAATGTTTGGATCAGGTAGTGATTTACATGTTTTTTGTGCAAGACAATTTAGCAGGGCCTGTGCTTTCCCCCCCTGCTTTTCAATTTTTAGCATATACAGCGTTTGCCAAATGGTGTGCTCTGATGATGTCCACATTTGGTCTCCCTTCTGGATCAGCTCCTTCCTCATGTGTTGCCAGCTTGTCATGTGTTCAACAGATTTTCAGCCCCCACCGCAAGCACCGCACAACCCTGTGCCTCTGCGCAGACACCTGGCAGGGAGACAGGCTGTCTCCCACTTTCCTCTCCTGCTCCTCCTCTCCCACCCAGACTGACCAGCAAAAGAGACAGAGGAGGAGAGGGAAGGGGAAGTGGTGGCTGGCAGTGGTTGCTTTAGAAAGGTCAATTAAAGGCTGAGAGTGGGGAAAGAAAGGATTAAAGAACTGGCTGGGCTGCAAAGGCCTGTAGGGAGCAGGGAGCTGAGGGAGACTTGGAGAAGTGCAGGAGAGGTGTGGGTAGAAGATTTGGCTGCAGGAGATTGGGAAGCACAGTAGGGAGGAGGAAACACAGGAATGGGGGCTTTGGAAGCATAGTGAAAGCAAGATAATTGATGATAATAACTGATAATTTAAGGGGAAGTAGACATAAGGGTCGGGGAGCAGAATAAAACAAGATACTAGAATTTTCTTAGATCCTGTCCTGTGAGACACAGTCCCTGTCAACCTACTCAAGTAATTCTTGCTCAAATGTCATGTAAACTGTTTATATGTATGTTTTCTATAAATTTTAAGTAGTCATGGATGTCAAATGGGGAGAGAAGGAACCTTGCAATGGAAAAACTCAAAGAAGGTGTACAGTATAATACGTGTTATAATGTGTAGAGTGAAGTACATACAGTGTATTTTTGTAAGAACACTTTTTAATTGTCCTTTCAAAGATTTCTGCCATTTAGGTATTGACACTTTTTGTATGATACCTTATCTTTTTCATGCACTCTCACAAGAACAAAAGTTATGTCTATGCAGCTAAACAAAGGATGGCCAAAGACACAGTTATAGCCCTGAACCCTTTGTTGCAACTCAATATAGGTATATATGTATTTATACATACATAATGTACATATTTATGCATACATAAATATTTATATTCCAGGGAATTAGAGGTCACTGTGATAGGATTGTTTAGAAGACTGAATGATAAATCAGGACAGTTTTAGCCTTTGAAACATGACATTATTGGATTGATATTCATAAACAGAACACACTGCTAATGATTAGTTCCTACTAGTTTTTAATCATTAATACTATATATTCAGAGCAGTTAGTCCTTAACAATCATATCCTAAATTAACTATTGATTGTCTGCACTTATTCTCTGTCTCTGTTCTGGACTATGCCATCAAACTCTTTCCAAGACATATGTGGTACAGAAAGGATGACATTTGAACAATGTGGGTGCAAGCCAGTCAGTGCCACTAAGGCCAGAGATGTCTCCTTGTTTTAACGCTATAGACAGAGCATGTGTGACCTTGGAGAAGTCACTGAAGAAACCATGAGTTGTTCTGTTTTGGCTGCACTATGTTGGATTAAGAAAGTGCCACCAGTAAGAGCTTGTTCCTAGCCTCCCTATTGTATTTATTTGTCTAGAGAATTTGAGATTTATTGATTTAGAGAAAAAAAGTAACATGATGATTTAGCATACTCACCAGAGGATGGGTGTTCTCACAGCCTGTCCCTCTCTAAGCGTTGTTCATATGGAGGGTAAAAAAAATGTGTACTCACAGCAATAACAATTTCCACTTCTACGTATTGGAACTGGATTATAGTTTATTCTCAGAAATAGCAATGGGTTTGTCATCTGGTTTAATTTCACTGAATCTTCCCTTTTTGGAAAATCAGGAAGAGATACTCATCAGGCTTGCTATTTTTGGTATATTTATTGTTGTTGTTTTGTTCTATAACTGCATTCTTTAATACAGTTGGAGCTATTTTCTGAAGGGATTGCAAGTTACTCAAAATTTATTATCTTGTATGTCTCTGTGAAAGAATGTTTTTACCTTCATTAACAAAGTCACAATGCAAGCTTGTGGTGTTAGCTCATGCGGAACAAAAGTATTTCTTCTGACACTGGGTAAATACAGTCTGTGCACAGAGTCCATACAGAGTTACTGACATGCTGTGCAAGGCTTTTGTAAATGAATAGCAAAGGTATTTTTTGCCACAACATTTGTGCAAATGGAGCTGAGCAAACCATGAAGTATGCTTCATCTTCCACGTACACTATCGCAGAAGGGTGTGTTACTACTCTTCTCGCTACAGCTCTGCATTGTCTCTTCCCTCCAGGGACACAGCTGATACTAATCTCTGTACCTTGTACTGCAGTCAGACAGAAGCTTTATTAATAATGACAATGGCACATCCTTTGCAGCGTCTTCCTGCTTCACTTGGAACCTTCTCAGATGTTATCTCCATTGTTTTGTAGTGGCTATAAATACAAAAGTATTTACAATGAATTGTTTCCAAACAATTAATTTACTGAACTATGTGCTAAGTATATTTTGTCTTTGTTACACCCAATCTCAAAACTAAGGAGAGAATCAGTTAGATAAATGCAGTTCTTCACATTTGGGGCATGAAAAATATCTGCTCTTCTATCAACATGGAGTCATTTCCATTTGCAAAATGTGAGGTGACATCTTGGATGAACGTGCCCCTGGATAATTTTTTTTTTGGTAGGAATTCAAGTACTAACAAAAAAAAAACCACGGACCTGAATTTTTTAGTTTGATAATTATATTTAAATGACAGTAATAATATTTAATATACTACCACATCTTCTCTTGTTTGTAAGTCTCAAATGAGTCTAGAAGAGGATAACACTAAACACGTGGAAAATGGAGACACCAGATATTAGTTGATGTGCCCAGGTCACATTGCTTCTCAGAAGCAGAGCATGGAAATTAGGGCTCTAGCCTCTGAGACAGGAAAGTTCCAGCTCTTTGGATGTTTTCAAGTGATGTTAAATTTTTTCTTTTGTCATAAAGCTCAACAAAAATTTTAGATATCTTAATAACAGAGATGAATGAATAAAAATAAGTAAAAGATATTTTTAACCTTAGCAGTTTTTTTATTTAATTTTCAAACTGAAGCAGAAGCAAAAGTTTTCTGAAGACTTGGAAAGGATCATGTTGAATTTATTGATTTTTAATTGTGTATCCCAGAGTTCATAAGTTTGGCTGGAACTTACCTGACTACTAAAATTGTCAGTGGTATATTCCTTTCTGTAGCTCAGACAGCTATTAGAAACCTTGTCATGAGAAAACTGTACATACTCTGTAGTTGTTCATTTTTGACCAGGAAAGGTGAGAAATGTGGTATACTATAGAGTGATAACAGGGTCTTCAGGTGAATTTGAACAGCAAATGGATTTAATGAAAAGGATATTTGTGTGTAAAATTGAGTGATATTCCTAGTACTGTATCAAAGTGAGTTTTCCTGTGACAGTGTGTCAATGTAAAAAAGGTTTTTTTTTTTTTTCATGAAGGAAAAACCTTGAAGCTGAGGATCACTGCTGAGTCAAACTGTTACAGTAAACATGCTGAGTCAATGATGTTCCCAGTTACTGTGTGCAGACCTAGTAGACTGTAATTGCTAGTATTAATGGGATTTTTTTTTTCCCCCTCATTTTTTTCTGCATGGTATGCTCATACAAACAGGAGGTTGAGGAGGAAGGAGGCTCGGGAGATGGAGCCATTCTGGAGAAGCTATCAGCAGGAGAAAGGAGGGAATTCCCCACAAACCCACCTCCCGCTCCCTCCAGAGACACGCCTTTTTCTGCCTCTCTTCTTTTGGCAAGCAGGTTGTCAGGGATAAGGCAGTAATAATTCTGCTGTCACTGTGGATGCAAAGCAGTGTGTTTCTCACTTTCTCCCATGGGAAGGTGAAATTAGCCTTCAGTCAAATCTTGCAGTACAGGATTTGGAGCAAAAGTGTTTTATCAGGGTCCAGGGGACAGTTGAAAGCACAAGTGATTTTAAGTCCAAAAGATGTCCTACCCAAAAGTACCAGATACCCTCTTGTGAAGATAGCACACAGTGGCATCTATAGCCCAGGTAAGTGCCACAAAAACCTCTAAAAACATCCTTCCTTTTAGCCCCAAACCTTTTGGATCATGAACTAGGACATCTTAAAGAAGCTACTACCCCTAAATTGCTGAGGGATGAAGTCAGGCAGCAGCAGTCAGAGTGGACATGTGAGGAAATGGTGCCGTGCAGCACAGGAGATATAGCCTAACCATGAATGTCTGCATCAGACCCTTCTCTTGAAAGCATTAACATCATCAGCCCTACTTTTAGTTTCCTGAGAAGTATTATTGACTCCACAGCCTTAGCCAGAGTTTATTTAAGAACCTCTCCACATGAGAAACAGAAATCCAATTTCCTGTTCCAAGAATGAGGAGCAGTGGTTCAAATGCATTAAGTTCTTGCCTAGATTGCATCTTGCCAAAAATTTAAGATTAATTATTATTTCTTCCTCATTAAGTGCAGAATATGTGCTACGCACTCTGTAAGACATACAGAAAGACAGCACCTACAGCTGATTGCTTTCAGTTTCAATACCTGATCCTTCACAGCTATGCTTTCCTATCCCATTGAAACTTTATTTGAATGAATAAGAATTATTTCAAAGACGAACAATTTACATACATGGAAAGATTCTGGCATGTATGAAGATTTAAATTACAATTGTCTCAACAGGAGACAGAGAGGAGAACTGATATAGATATACCTGCAAAGGCCAGTAAAGAAGAACACAGAAAAGTAAAATTCTGTAGTTGTATATTCATTGTGTTCATAGATTCAGTTCCTGGTTATAATCATTATACTTTGATTGTTATTTCTGGTTTGTGGGAAGAAAGAGAAATAGTAACTAAATGTTTTTAACAATAGAGTTTGGAAAGAAAATAAAACATCTGTGGTCTCACTGAGATCTGAGTAAAGTCAGTAGTGCATTTTCCATTAACTTGAATTTAATAGGATCTTAATTTAATTTAATTTAATTTAATTCTCAGCTTTCTGTAATGCATTTGTGCTCACAGAAATGTGTGCATGCAGCCTAGAAAGCCAACCATATGCTGGGTTGCATGAAGATAAGTGTGGCCAGCAGGTCAGGGGAGGTGATTCTCCCCTTCTACTCTGCTCTTACAAGACCCCACCTGGAGTACTCTGTCCAGCTCTGGGGCCCCCAGCATAAGAAGGACATGAACCTGCTTGAGTGGGTCCAGAGGAGGGCCACAATGATGATCAGAGGGCTGGAGCACCTCCTCTATGAGGACAGGCTGAGAGAGTTGGGGTTGTTCAGGCTGGAGAAGAGAGGGCTCCAAGGAGACCTTATAGTGGCCTTCCAGAACTTGAAGGGGGCCTGCAGGAAAGATGGGGAGGGACTCTTTATCAGGCAGTGTAGTGACAGGACGAGGGGTAACAGTTTTAGACTGAAAGAGGGCAGGTTTTGATTAGGTATTAGGAAGAAGTACTTCACTGTGAGGGTGGTGAGACACTGGAACAGGTTACCCAGAGAGGTTGTGGATGCCCCCTCCCTGGAAGTGTTCAAGGCCAGGCTGGATGGGGCTTTGAGCAACCTGATCTAGTGGAAGGTGTCCCTGCCCATGGCAGGGGGGGTTGGAACTAGATGATTTCTAAAGTGCCTTCCAACCCAGACCATTCTATGATTCTATAATACTATGATTTTATAATGTAGTTTAAAAAGGCTCCAAATTTGAGATGACAAAACATTCAAAGGTAAGATGAAACCAATATTCAAATAATACTTATTCATTGAGGTATATTATAGCAGTTGATACAGATGTCAGAGCAACAGATCTCAAAACTTGTTGATATTTAGAATGGCTTATTGGTGTGGCTGATATTGCTATACTCACCAAGGGCTGATGGAGCTGCAGCTAAACAGCTCTTTTGTTGGCAAAGCTTAAACTCATCTTCCAGACGGAAGAAGTCATACTAACAAAAGGCTGTCTTGGCATTATAATTTGATAACCGTTAAGCATTTCTTTATTTATTTTGTGTGACTCATTCAGTTAAGTCCCTGTCTCACCTCCCACACTGCAGCATCTGTAACACAGGTACTGTTGCTTTGGACAGTGGAGAGCAGGTCCCCTGATCAGCTGTGCCAGGCACAGGGGGCCTCCAAAACAAGGAAGTTTGACCTGGGAGTGGAGTGTTTATGCTTTCTACAAAGGTCAGAGACTCACAGAAGTCCCTCTAGAGATAAGTTGTCTCTAACTGCAGCCTCCTACCATGTTCCTGCTTTCATTTTATTTCATAATCATTCAGTGTGGAAAAAAATGAGATATTTTGGTGGGTGTCATCAGATTTCACAGAGATTTAACTAGGAAATTCATAGCTACTGAAAGTTCACTTCAGTGAAGCAAAGAGCACAAGAAAATTTAAAAGAAATAGTCTGAGGACATGAGAGACAAGAGCCTGAATGCAAGTAGTAACATGGATGGAGCTTTGCAGTAGGCTGCAAGATGAAAAGTGTAGCTGCTGTGCTGCAATGTTTTTGTGACTGAAATAAAGAATTCAGAAGACTACACTGAATATACTCGTGTCACTGCTTATACTTGTTGCAGTTAATTCTTGGTTGTAATGTCAGATAAATAGCAGGGAAGTGAGATCCATATCCCTGTAATTCTACATAGTTATACATACACTCTGCAACACTGTAAGAGGGAGAATGCAAGCCCACTGGAACCTGGCATATTAGGCTTGTTTAATTTTTTTGCCATTTCTGTATAGGGGTTATGAATTAGAAAAAAAGGTTCCTGAAAAACTTGTTATGCCAAAATAAGGTAGTGGTGGTGAAAGTACTCTGCCTGCTCCTTGTAAAAGAATGTTTTGTTTTTTTGACATCATCAATTGAGGGCATGTCTCTAAAGCACTTTTTTGATCCACTTATTTTTCAGGGGACTGCAACATATGTTTTTCCTCTTCCACTTTTTAATATTTTGGTCTCTGGTGAATCCTCATACAAAAGCTTCCTTCCTTTAGTTAGAGTCCACAAATGAAAGGCTTTTCTTTCTCTGATTGCAGATTAGCCTGCCAAGAAACAAACTCTAACTGGAGAACATCACTTTAATTTATTTATGGGATACAGATGACAAGGAAGTCTGTCCTCTTCTCAGGCTTTTTGGAAAGCTTTGGGCTGACCCAGCCCAACAGAGTTCATATGGCAAAGGCAAACTGTGCCAGGAACCAAAGCCAATAGTCGTTGCAAACCTCTGAACCAAAACATTCCTTTAGTGCTTGAATTTCCCTATAATTTGTATAGATTCCCTTTTTGTCAATGAAGCTTGCAGTGGATAACTAGCTTAGTGCAATCAGACTAAACAACTGTGCTATTCATTCAGCAATTAGATGATAGCAGTAATGCATGCTTTATGGTTTCCGTTCTTCATTCTTTCCTTTCTTTTAAAGTCCTTGGAGACAAACTCTGGGATGTTTGGCAAACTGGAGGCTCTTGCTGAAAAATATCCTGTCTTTTTTTACTTTAGGGTTGCTAATAAGTTCTATTCTCAGAGGCAAAACATCAGATCCACATAGGAAGAAAAGATCAGCTAGAGAAAAAGCAACTCTACAGTCATTTACATCTATATGTGAACATTTGCTTTGATCTATTTAAATGACAGAGGAAGACTTTTTTTTTTTTTATGTCACCAGCAGCATATGGCTTAATTTAGAATAAAATAAGAACATTTTGAATGCAAATAATTTTAGCAGAAATAGAGTGAGGTATATTTGCTCTAGAAAAGACTTGAGAGGGGTGTAGCGCTAAAAGTAAGAATTTTGCTGTTGTTGCAGAAGATAAATCTTTGTGAAAGAGCAGGCTTCAGTGTTTCAGCTTTCAGTTAGGAGCTTCAGCTTTGTCTGAAATCAGCTGTGATTTTTACCCTTGCCTTACCACTACACATAAGTTCTCTGTGTTTGGACACAAGGGATCTTTATGTATGGATAACTCAACTTTGTTAATGATCCTGTTAACTAAGCAACAGATATTAACTCTATGTGTATGAAAGAAAAAGAAAAAAAGTTTAACCAAGTCAATAAAAAATGATACAGCTTAGCAAATGTTCTCTTCATATAGTTGGAAAGTAAACTGTTGCTTATCTACCACCTTTGCATTTTCTTATTCTGGCAATTCTTCTTCCTTTGTTTTACACCAGTTCTGTTGCTCAGCTACTGTGTGACCTCAGACAGATCAATTAAATTCCCTGTACTATAGTTTCTTTATTTAAGGGCTAATCCAAAACCCATTAAACTCAATGTGGACTCTGAGAGATAAGTACTGGGAGATTTAGCTGTGGTAGCTTAAAGCATTACAGCACCCAGATGCCTTTGCTATCTCTTTCCAAAGGATTAATTCCTCAATAGCAGGCAAGGAAGGATAGGATATGAGCCATGTGTCAGCCACAGTTTGCAGTACAGAATATTAGATTAAATTGCAATGAAGGTAGGTGCTCATTAATAAACTGGACTGTAAAATGTGGCAGTTGAGGCGCAGATGCATATCCTGTTCTGTCGTTTCGTAACACTGATGATGATCTAAGACAGTTGGCCAAGTTGAAAACATAGGGCAGTAACTCCTCTAACTATAAACATGAAAAATTGTCTGCCAGGGTTCTGAAAATCTGCGTACATAAAAAGTGTTAGGAAACACTGATTTCTGTAAACTGCTTGAAGATACTGATAAAAGGCAATGAATAACAGTAAAATATAATCTCAAGGGAAGAATAGTTACATTTAATTTTTAAATGCTAAAAGGAAGAAAAAGAAATGGGAAAAAGGAATTTCCAGCTGACTGCAAGTACACTGCATTTCTATTCAGACCATTTCATTTAGTTTCCAAATATGCTGTTTTGAAATAACTTTCAGCATAAGGATTGTAATTTTTCTCACAATGGCAATCAGCCATGACAGGATGAATGTCTGTGAGGGCTTGAAACAGAAATAGAGAAAGATAGAGTGATGAGAAGCCAATGGAGCAGTATTGCATTCCAGCATGGTTTGTACTAACCACTGAGTTGAAATACATTCTTAAATTGGGACACTCCTCGGAAGCTGGTCTAGTGCCTCTCTAATTGTCCACTTGAGTTCAGTGAGCTCCTGTTCAAGGCCCAAGGTCACTCCACCTTTCTTAGATATTTAGCTGAAGTGCTCATGATTAGAATCATGTTGCCCTGGGTTTCCTCTCTTGTCAGTGGTCAAGGATAGGTCTTCAGAATTAACTGGCTATCTCTCCCTGATGAGTGCTTGAAAAAGGAGAAAGAAATATGGGGAACTGGGCTGTGGTCTGCCTTTGCTCTACTGACATCTTAGAGAAGCCTTATTGTTAAGATAGAGAATTTTGAGCACTGTCTTGCCAAGGCAGTAGAGTTCAGATTTTTTGTTTCCAAGTCCAAAGCTGCAAATCATTATGCAAATGCTTTATATTATTTTTTTTTTTAGTTGGACTATTTTAACCAAATGTAGTATGATATTGGTAAGTGTAGCAGAGTGCAATATAAATGGTACCAAATCATAGACGGCTAACAGCATAGGATCAAAAGAATATAAGTCCATCGGTTTAGACCTCACCAAAAAAAGAAAAAATTAACCCCCACACCACTGAAAATCGATAAGAACTAGTGACATCTGCATGTTAATGATTAAAGCCTGCCTTGCACTAGTGAATGCAAAGTAAACAAGTCAGAAAACTGCTACTAGTGATTCCATCATATAACCTACTTAACGTCACAAAAATCAGCACTTCCAGAACAGAAACAGGTATACAAATTTTCCCATATGTCTATATTTGTTCAGTTAGTATAGCCTTTGAAACATAGGAAAATGCAAGTGAAACAGCTGTTTCAGTGGGTTAAGGCTAAGGGAAAAAAAAAAAAGGTTTGCACTGAAGGATAAATGTTTACAATGCTACCTTTTGGGAGAAACAAAAATTAACTGTAAAATGATCTCTGCACATAAAGAACAGTGATGCAAAAAGTATACTATTTATTTTACAATAGAAGCATTCTTACTGGAAAGAGTATGGCATTGGTTGAGTTCCGGCTATAGTGAAGCCTACTTGGAAATAAATGTGTGGTTTTACAGGATATGGGCTATCATGCTGCCTTTTAGCTTGGGGTTTTTCACTTCTGAGACATGAACAGTTACCAGCAACGCCTCATGAGTAAATTTACTTTATTTGTACTGCTTGCTATCATTTGTAGTGTGTCATTATTTGAAGTTTGGTGTAAGTCTCAATTGAAACATTAAACTTTTTATGAACTGGAAATCTTGGAAATCCTTCAGAGGAAGGCTTTTATTTATGATATTGTAGTCAGTGTTTCCATTATATCCCCCTGTTTTCAGGGATTTATAACTTAGTTGTAAAAAAATCATTCTGGACTGAAATTTGGCATTTGGGATTGAACCCGAAGAATGATGTTATTACCCAGTTTGAAAATAAGTCTGATCACATGTAAACCACAGGATATAGAAATGATTAAATATATTATTTAGAGATTGTTTTGCTTTATCATTATGTTGCATTGTATTATAAAATTTTCTATGATTAATTCTGTATTAATAATGTTACATTTCAAGTACCTTTTTCAACTCATACTCCTGTCTCTTGTCTGAAGTGATTACTGCTGTGTTTATCACTGAAATGTAGTATGACTGAGTCTTTCTGTAGCCCCAAAGGAAGATGATGGTTACTTTTCCTGAGTAGCATAGCTTACTAGTTTGGTACACAGAAGAAGCACAAGCAGACAGAATGCAACTAAACATTGGCAACAGCCAACCAAAAAAAGAAAGAATCCCCAAACTTCTGAAAGAAAAAAATCCAACAAAGCTCTAGGTGATACTAAGTAGCTTAGAGACAGCATAGCTAAGGCATTCTAGGTTCTGCAGAGGAGTAATATAATAAAAGGATGGAGTGATACTGTAGATTTTTCAGTTTTTTCAAGATCCCCAGTTCTGTTTGTAGCTCAGAAAATGACAACTTTAACTGTCAGATTCCTGTTGCTTTCCCATTGGAACATCACCAAAATAATGGTGAAGAAAAAATACTGTCATTGCAGATTCACTGATTTCTGGGTTATCTTTGGAGGCTTCATACTGAAATAAGTGCCAAGATCTACTTCTTTTAGCTTGTCTGCTCAAAGGAGAGCACAATCTGAGTCTAAAAAAAAATGTTGCGGTTTGCAAGCATTTTCACCAACCAGCATTTTATAGTGAAAATTTCTTCCCAGATTTCTACTGGTTATATTAAGATTTCAATACAATTTTTTTCTCTCAGAGGAAAATAAGAAAATCTCAGTGGAACTATCTGAGTCCCTTTTTTGCTCAGAGGATTTGCATGATACTAATAAGATTATCTCACAGACCTCAGAAAAGCAATCCTGGAAAGATTTAGACAACTGTAATACCATTATGGAGCTATAAGGACTGCCCTTGTTCATCACCTCTCCTATTTTAGCTGAGAAGAAAGCAGATGTGGTGCAGAATGTACTAGCAGGTTTGAATCTGGTAATTTATGACAGATGTAACTTGCTGCTTGATGGAGTTGCCATGCATAAGATGATAAAGAATGGCATGAGAACATTAAGACGTTAAAAGCTCTTTAATGATGAAGAAGTTCAGTCTTCATTGTTAATTCAACAAAAGCTAATAATGTGTCTAAAGGGAAAAAAAAAAAAGACACACAGAACCCCCAAACCAAAACCACCAGAGATCTTTTCTAGGGCTGTGAATTGGCATGTTGTGTAAATACAGAACATCTGGAAAGATATGATTCCCATATTTTGAAAGAACCTAGAGGAGAAAAGAAGAGAAGGGTTCCTGAAGTGGTGTCATAACAATATACTGAGAACCTGGAGGATGATACAGAACACTTTACTGTGAGGGTGACCAAGCACTGGCACAGGTTATAAGAGAGGCTGTGAAGTCTCCATCCTTGGAGATATTCAGAAGCCTTCTGGACATGGTTCTGGCCAACTGGTTGTAGGTGGCCTTGTCTGAGAAGGGGGGTTGGACCAGATGACCTCCAGAGGTCCCTTCTAACCTCAACCATTCTGTGATTTTGTGATTCAGTGTCAGACTGGTGTACTTCATTTTATGTTGCACTGCAGTGTCTGAATGTGATATTTATACATTGGATGTAACAGAGTGTTTTTAATGTTGTTTTTATTTCTGTTGTATATGTTGATACAGTCAGTACAAATACATGGTGCATCTCCACCCCAGCCAAACAGCAGAGGGTCATAGGTGATTCTGTGGTTTGGCTGACCTACTTAGAACTACCAGGTACAGTTTCTGAAACAGTTTGCTTTTATTTTTGTGTAGTGGATCCCAATGACCATAGAAGTCAGGAAGGAATCTTTCCATTAACATCAGCAAGCTGTGGACAAGCTTCTCAATGTTTTGCAGTGTTCATTAATGAGTATATTAAATATATTGTTTTACAATATGACATTCAACATTAATAGTTTGGAGTGAAGTGTCTGAATCTATAACTAGATATTGAGAAATACTGAGAAAAGGCTGAGGTAAATAGATAGAATTACAGAAAATCAACAGTTAATTTCAGTACATGTCTATGGATAAAGGAATACAAGAAGGCAGAAATGTGTACAGCAAGAAACAGGGAAGCAATAACATAATGAGAACACTAGTGAAGCAGGTGAACAGAGTTAGTGAGAAAATGGTAAAACTATCTAGGGAAAAAGAGTTAAGATTAAGAATTTGGGAAGGAACAACTTAAGAAGGAAATTAAACATGTAGAGTTGAAGAAGGAAAAAAATGTATTTCAGAAAGGTTCCTCAAGAAGTGTAACAAAGATCATACTTGAGATGGTGTTACTTAATATTTTAATTGGTACACTCTGTTGATAAAATGTGTGTGATACAAAATGAGGAGGCATTGACAACACAGTTAAATGATGCAGGCTGAGCTGACAGACTGACAAACTTGGAGGAAGAGGATTATAAGGATTCCTGTTATTATCTGCAAGATGTCTTCCTGAGAGGGAAGACAAGATGTGCTAATTAATCACAGCAGTGTGATCCAGTACTGAAAAAGGCATATGACACATAGAATATATCAGAGGTACAGAGACTCAGATGAGGCTTTGATGAAGCCTCCTTCACATTATTTACAGTTTTGACCATCCATATGTTTAAAAATGTGTTAAGCTAAAACAAGAAGGAAGCAGGAAAGACAGAACAGCTACGGAAATGAAGAATCTGTCTTCTGAGAAGAAACTGAATAGGCATGGTATTTAACTTACTGAAATGAAGACTGAGATGAGGTTTTGATTACTTTCTCTAAATATGTTAAGGATTTAATGCCAGAAAGGGAAAAAGCTATGATAAGGGACAATGTTGGCATAAAAACTAGGTGCATGTAAACTAGCCAGGAATATGTGCAAATGAGAAGAAAGTTTTAACTGCTGGAATACTGAGGCTCCAAAACAGATTAGAGTGGTTAAACAAACAAACAAGACAACCTTTCTTTAGATGCAGCTTCATAAATTTATGAGGGACATCTTATGATATGACTGTCTGCAACATTAGGAAAACAAACTTGATGAACCACCAGGTCCCTTTTGTCTTCAGTAAATCGCCTGATTTTCAGACCTTATTTCTTGCATCTCCCATTGTGTTGTGTCTCTTGATGTCCCTTGTTTCCCTGTGACACTCTCAGAAGCCAAGACCTGGGGAGTGGAAGTATTTAGTAATAGATTTACTCAGGACCAGGTTGGATGGGGTTTTGAGCAAGTGGAGCCTTTGGTCTAGTGGAAGGTGTCCCTGCCCATGGCAGGAGGGTTGGAACTACGCTTATCTTTAAGGTTCCTTCCAACACAAATTGTTATATGGTTCTATGATTCTATGGTTGTTTTGAAAAGTCTATTTTGGGACTATAGCAAAGTGAACTTTGAAACAGCTATATTATCACTGTGAGACACATAGTTAGGTTAGTGTCATGGTTGCTAGACTGCTTATCTTGCCTGTGCAAGCCATGGAAAGCAAGGGAATAATCAGTTGACTCATTTATATATCATCTAAACAGTACTCATGTATTCCTCTTATCAACCTCCATGACTTTTCTTTCACCCTCCCACCTTCCTAGAGCAAGTATGTACCCTCCCCCTGAGGTGGTCAGTGGGCAGCCTTAACTCCTACCAAGTTTCAAATATATGCACATATATTTTAGAGGTTATTCTAGGTTTGGTGTGTCTTTCATGAATCACAGTGTATATAGGTTTATGTTTACAGATATGAATGAAGTCTAATGTTGGTTTGTAAGTGGTAGCTGGAAGATGTTTTGCTGTAGTGTTTGAGATTGAGGGATCTTGGCTAATAGCTGTCTTAAATTTAGCGTTACTTTTTGTGGAAAATTGCTGAAATCTGCAGAAGATTGTGCATTTAGTATATTATCCTTATGGTATAAGCTGAGACCTCATGATAACTGCTCAGGATGAGGATGAAGATATGTAGTTTAACTGTGGGTTAAAGGAATAGTGGAAACTGAGAAGAGTAGCTCAATGGAGAGTGACTGAATCCTCTGTTTTATTGTTTTTCTGCTGGTGGGATTTGCAATCTGGCAAACTACCACCAAATTAATGAAGTTCATGGACTGGAATTTCACCCAGAGTGATAGTTATTTGTATTGACATGTATCATTTCCTCTATGCCCCCTGGCATTTTTTTCTATACCTGTGCTTTCAGGAACACACTATATGTTTTTCAGCCAGGTCTGTGAGATCTGATCTACTGAAAAAACCATCAGTATTCATCCTCTAATATTAGCTTTGATCTGCCAAACATACTTCATCTCAGTGGGCAAAAAGAGGAGTGTGGGCTGAAAGTTTTCCACACTGATTTAGTATGCCATAAAATCTTGCACAGGCCACTCCTCAGTTCCTGCATAGGCCTGCCTACACTGAAATGAAGTTCTGACAGCTTCTGCCTGGATTTAATACAAGATCAGCTAAGCAGGTGTTGATATCCTTAGCTATATTTTAAGGTTACAATTTATAAAACCAGAGACAGCAATATGTCACTTGTGTCACAAGGGCAGCTGAAGGGATACTTCATCACTGCACAATACCTGTTGATACATGCTTTGAGTCTCTCTATTTCTAGCACAAATACCTGCTTGGGTTTTGTCAGTTAAAATGTACGTTTAGGATTGTCTTTGTTTTTACTCCTTTATTTCATAAGCCTTTTCCTTATTAATCCAACTTGTTAGCCAAAACAGAAGCATGAAATTAACTCTGTAAAACTACAATTTTTTTTAGTACATTTTGACAGTGTTGATAACTTCAGTTTTACTCATCTTTTTCTCTACAGTGGATTTATTTCCAGAAGCATTTGATTTCAATCTATCATGCTATCTTTATACCACTAAGTAAAAGAGCCTGCTGACTTGTCCCCTAGGCCAAATGTCACCAAACAGCTCACATTCATACTACCAAAAAACCCTCTGAAGTAGATGTTTCCTAGGTTTTGAGGTCCAAAACCAAGGCTGTGAGTGAGCTAACTCTTAATCTGTATGATCAATCAGCAACAGCTCAGTACTTGAGTCATTCCCTGGCCCTTTTTCATTTAACAGTACAGTTATAGCCTTAGGCAATGTCTATACTACCAAATAATGTGAACCAAGACCCATTCTGCGGACCTGGTTGTGTGGCATGGAACAATTTGAGCCCATGTAGTTAAAATAGTCTTTCACCTCTGTGAAGGTTGCCTTCATCTATAGCAACAACTGTGAACAATCTGTGGCTTGTGCTATCCCTAAACTATGCCTGGGAATGGTCTGGGAGACTGGTATTTGGACTAAAACTGTGTCAGGGAATGTAATTAATTAATAATGATTAAGCAGATTGGTTGTGAGATAGTGCTTGAGCCCATGTCCGGGCCCTTAGAATTTTACTGTCACATGCAGTAGCCATCGGTCCGTCTGCAGGCCCTGGAGAAAACACTGCTGAGCACCTACAGCCCTTGGAGTTTGAGTTTGATCCACTTTGCCATGTCTGTGTACCACCCTCTTTCCTGCTTTTGGCACCTGGTCCAAGATTCCTTATGCTTCAGGCCTGTCTCTATACTTCATCTCTATCACACACCTCTCTTACTGTTCTCCATGTTCAGGATGAGTTTTCCAGCTCTCTCTCTAACTTATTCCCTCCAGTGATCTTTTTCTGCTCTTATCCTATTTTGCTTCCTTTTAATTTATTTTTTTTTGTTTTTCTTACCTTTTTTTCCCCAGTTTTGCCATGTATCCATCTCCTTCAGTTCTGCTTGCCTTGCTTACTCCTTTTGCTTGGTTTCCAATCCCCATATCCCCATGTTTTCCACACCTCCATATTCCCTCCCAGGCTCGTTGGTAGGTCTGTTCTCCCCACCCCATGGCCTGGCCGGTGTGCAGCTGTCCATGGACAGCCCCAGACTGCTCCTGCTCTCCGTGTCCAAGTTACTGGTGCCTGGGTTTTTTCCAGTGTCACTTCCCATGTCCACATCTAGGATGGATGGAAGAAACAAACAGTCACCAGGGAGGCTCAAATCTTCCACTGTAGTTCTATTTTGCTTTCCTCAGGAAAGCACATGCATATTTGGGTGAACAGACAATGTAATGAGGAACCGGGTCATACCCAGTGAGGACCCCAGTTTCACAGAACCGTAATGTCTGAATTTAGGCTCTGCTTGATGTGGTCTTAAGTGATGCATAAGTCTCTTTCCCTAATGTTTCCTATTGGCTGGTTTTAGCCCCAGAGGGTCACCTGAAGAGTCAAAAAAACCACAAAAAAAGTGACTTCAGCTGAGATTAGAGCCCAAGGCTCAGCCTACAAGTCCCTGCTGAATACACTAAAAAGGGAGACTTTTGAAAGTTTTAAAGTTTGGACATTTCTATGCAGACATACATCACTGACAGAAAGGCAGCTTCTCCCTCTCCACTTTCCTGTCACCCCAAACTTTGACCTTCTGCTTTATGCTTAAAAACACTTGAACTTGTTCAGGAAAAGGTCGCCAGTATTTTTTCAACATTGCTAAACAACAAATTTTCTTTAACCTCATTCTCAGAAACAGCTGTACCATTTTGGATAAAACTTCCTGAAATATTTCTGCCTGAGGCAGACACCTGGCATGGAAAATTTCAGCCCAAACATTTAAGGTTTGGCAAAGCGATATGCAGCTGAAAACAGGCTTCATAATGGGAAGTGTTGGGCAACTTTAATAACAAGCAACATTACCAGCCTCACCCCAGCACCAATCCTAACCGATGTGCCAAGCTCTACGATAAAATACTTAGTTTAAATGAATGAAGTCCTTACATATCAAAGGACCAAAAATAACTTGGAACATAGTCTTCTTCCAGATATAACAAGCATTTCCGACTTAGGGCTTAGTGAAGTAAAGAGGACAAAGTAGATTAATAACAAAGAATAAGATGTAATCTTCAGTTTGTATCTGTTAGAGAGAAGAAGAGTGAAGTGTGTGAAGTGTACTGGCAAAGTATATAATACCTTTGTTGCTTAGATCTTACATGTTTGAGTCATCCAGAAGTCAGATGGTTTATTTTCTCCAAACACACCCCAAACTGTTAGCCGGAAAACCACTTAGACATTTAGATGGCAAATGTAAGTTCTGAACACAATAACATAATTTATTAATCTTTCAGCAAGTCACCCAAAATGTTTAACAACTGCCTTTTCATTCAGTTTCCCCTTCCAGTACAAGAAGAACTTAATTTCCTATTCCATTTGTTCTCCTGTCTCTAAAATATAGCTGTGTCATGGTAGTTATGTTGTTCTTTAACCAAAGTAAATATGGAGAAATGTAATAAAATTTGTTCTTCTTCTGTGCACAAATACAGTGGAATAGTTCTGTAGTTTCCTCTTCATATCTTTAAAAAATACATTTTAATTGTGTTTTTTAAACAAAAATATAATTAAAAATATGTATTTATCTGGAGAAAGAGAAGTGAAGCAATAAATATAAAAAAGAAAAAGGAAAGTGAGGTTAAGATAACACTAACGTTTCGTAGCCAGCTTGCGTTTTGAGATTTTTTTGGGCATGTTCAGTGTCTAAATTCTGTATAACATATAATTCTGGTGGATTTCAGACACCTAAATATCATAGAATATCTCCTATTGCCTTCTCACAATCAGTATGTGAGCATTAGAGACTCTTAAAAATGTAATACCACCTTTGTTCTGGAGAAAAAAACAGTCCCCGAGTATGGCCTTCACCTGCAAAAGAAAAGTGGGTGCCGAAGTGATTAATTTATACTTCATTTATGCATCACCTAAGTCACAGAAGAGGCTCCATCTGTTAGATACACTTAAACCTACCTCATCCAGACAGCCCGGAGTTCAATTCAGATAATAGGTGATGATGCTGAGAGAGATGGGAACCAAGAAATAGCTTGATCTGTATACTGTAAAAACAAAAGGAGAATTTGGTTCTTGGGTTAGTGCTGCTCTGAGTCCTGGTTTATGGCTTATCCTATTGGATCAAATGTACAAACTGTATGGGAAACAGGATCCTGATCTCCCTCTTTCTCTGGGAGTACTCTTACTATTAACATCAGGGAGAAAAGGAGAAAACCGAGTCTGCCTCTGCCTTTCGTTGGAAATGTGCATTACAGTAACATAACTTGGTACTAGAGGGAGAGTGGTGATGCAAGTTATCTTGAAGCCAAAGCTCTATTTCTAAAATAAGGGTCCCAAAAGCTCATTTTAGTTGAACGCCCACTTCATATCATAGAAGGCTGTAGCAACTGCCATGAAATGAGCTGCCTCTGGAATGCAATGCCTGTGAATCTGTCCCAGTCTCTTTCTGTCATTAGAAAGAACATTATCTAGATCTTGTTGTATGAACAACCTGTTTAGGTAAAGTATATGGACACCGTTTGTATCATCTCGCTCTAGTTAATATTGACAATGTTTATTTTTATTTATGAAAAAGGCTCATTAGATTTACAGCATGAAGCTATAATTAGTAGTAAGAGTTGCTGAATCAGACATCTGTAAATTGTGAGTTTTTCCTCTGCTAATAACAGCTTTAGTGAGTGGTGATCAATAGAACTCTTTTAAAGTCCATCTATCCTTTAAACAAGGCCCTCGTAGGAAAAAAAAGTACTTACATTAACTCTTCTTCTCCCAGCAGCATACAGCAACTATATTAAGATACTACATAAAACAAAACCCCAAACATACAGGATTATCAATAATATAGAAATCATGTCTGTGTCAGAACAAGGAACTTATTAAAGAAAGGTATGTGTTATTAAAAGCATGCTCATGCTTCTGATCTTTTTGATACACTGTCACTGGCAAACATCTTTTAAAAAGTACCAGAAGCATTACACAGTGATCAAGATGGAGTCAGTGGAGTGTGGTGAGCAGAGAGACTCCACTTTCTGAGAACACAGTCTGATGGGAGGGAGAACCCAGCTGAGATCCATGCCACTGCTGTAGAGATGGAGCAGAAGTCCTTGGAGTTAGCAAATAGAGGTGTTCTGACACTGTATGGCTAGAGTGGGGGGGAGGAACTTTCTCCTTTTCTGAGGACTGAGCAAGTCTTTGAAACACACATTGTTGATACATATAGCTACATATATAGTATCATATGGTATTATCATGGGAACTTGTTTTAGGAATTGCTGTTGGAATAGTTAGGCAGCAGTAGAAGCATCTTCCCCACTGCTAGGATGTGTAGGCAGCACTGCTCAATATCCTGAGGAGACACCAGGTCAGAGACCTAGTGACTAACTAGGATGTTTGTACAGACCTTTTACAACTCTCATAGTACATGTGAAATTCAGACAACATAGACTGACTGCCCTGCAATCCAACAGACTTGGTAAAAGTGTAAAACAGCTGTCTCTAATGGCACGACTACAACACGCAGTTCAACAAATGTGACTTGGGGCCTCATTACTGTGTCTCCACATTTATAGTTAAATGATGTTGTTGATTCCTGCAAGAGACACTACAATTTCTCTAATTAAAGGAGGGGAAAAAAACACCCAAAAAGCAATCTTCTTGTTCCTTCCCAGATTGTTCCCATTTACTGCAAATAAGCATGAGTTCCTGCCTGGAAGCACTATCTGCAAACTGCAGTCAGATGTAAAAGAAGCCTAATCAAGCTTGGGAACCAGGCCTTAATTAGACTACTTGGAAAACAGAGCAGAAGAGCAAATGAAAATTATTAACCATCACTCATGATTCCTGTTTCTAATTTTAAAGAGGAAATCATGCATTAATCAAACCTTAGCCCTAAGCTCAGAGACACGTTTTAGAAATATCCTGAAACAACAAGAGGAAATCTTTTCAGTATTTAGAGAAAACAAGTCCTGATCAGCTAGTATGTGTAGCACAATATATTTTGACATGAAGTAAGCTATGTTTCAGTACGCTTAGCTTTTGCTGGGTCCAAGAAAAACAAAACCAGTACCAACTGAAATGAAGGCACATGACAACAATTGGGGTTAAGCCTGGGTTTTGTTAAAGGAAAACAAAAATGTAGAGTATGTTGTTTTCATGCATAAAGGAAAGACATGGAACGGTAAAAATAAGAGGAACAATGCAGTAACATCACTGATATTGTGTGCTTTGGTGATAGCAAAAAAACCTGTTTGGCGTACATAAACAATATTTAATATACATTATTTCTGATTTTTAAAAAACCAGCAAACAGGAGCACAACCTCTAAATATTACCCAGAAATCACTTGTGATCATGTAATAGGATTTATCAGAACTTCATGGTTTCTGTTATATTTGGACTATAAAGACAATTTTCTATTTTCTGGCAACCTAATGTGAGCTTTTTGGCTGCAACTCAGAAACTAACGTTTTCTGGTGGAGTCAGATTGAAATCTTTAATTTTCTTGGAACTCTCCCGGAAGAGGAGAGAAAATGGGCTCTTGACCTATATTAAATATTGCACATGTTCTTGTAGAAACATCACATTATAAAGAATGCTCACTTTTTTTCAAACACAAATATCGAAGCTTCTCCCTTTGAATTACAAACAACGCTTTCTAGAACATATCAGTTTTCCTCTTAGCTCTCCAAGCATTTACCAAGTATTGCCAGTTTAGATTTCTAAAGCTAGTGGTTTCATGATCTGAAATTACATATCTAGAAATGTTAACATGGCATGCACACTTGTGTTGCTATTGTGACTCGCAGACCACAGTTATTGTTCAGTGAGTAGTTAAAAAAATTAATGACAGATGAGAAAAATACAGGCATTTTTTTCTTCTATCATGCTGTATATGTCAACCTTTAATAGAACTAAACTGTGAAGTTCAGCAATCAAAGTCTGATAGAGCATTATGGACTGCAGGAACAGGCATGGAAAAGGGTTAGGAAGTATCCACTTCTAATGATGGTTTTGGCATGGGTTTTTCTGAAGTCTTGGTGAGTAACCTCCACAGCTCAGCCCTATGAAGAAAATGGTCTGATCAAAGTGAAGGTTTTGTACTCTAATTTGGTGGCATCTCCTTGCATGATATGATACAGAACAGAACTTTTTGGTTTTAATTGAAAAATTAAACTAACTTTGTTCAGTTACTTTAGCTGAAGCTTCCGTTATTTCTTTCTGACTCCTAGAGCGCAGACCACTTGGGTGATGCCCTGCCTGCTAGAATTCCATTGCAATGCTTCTGCTAAGTTTAGTATGACAGGATTTCAACTCTTGATTTCAGTGGATGACTAGGGACAAGATAGAGCATGTCTAACCTAAAAATTGGTGTGGTTGCCTTGGAGGTGAAAGATGCAGGTTTAAATCCTCTTAGGCTGAACAAGGAGCTGAACCCAGATTTCCCATCTGCAGTGTGAGTGCTGTAAATGCCATACTGTTGTGCAAAAATGTAGATGACAGGATTATAAAGTTTTGTAACACAGTGGCTGAGACTCTTTCTTCAAGCTAAATTCAAAGTTGCCTGTACGTGTGTTCTTGTAGCACTTCAGTTTGGTCATATCTCAGTTTAGGCTGTGTTCAGCAGCCAAGCTCGGGTTGTAGGAAGGAGTATTGTAACCCAGAACAGCATCTTTCTTACAGTTTTAGGCTCCTAGAGGGTTTTCATCACACAGTGCTCTGCCTAGAGAGCTTTAATTACTTTATGGACACTGGAGAAAGTAGTTCAACACAATCTGAAGCATTAGATTATCTTTTTAATACTCATAGCTCTTTCATTTTACCCACACTAAGTGACCTATGTCAGTGCACACTTGTCCTGCTTGCTGACTTGACTTTCACTATTTGTTTCACATGCTTTCATTAACAATCATCTTTGTGCCTTCGGTTTTGAGTTTTATCATTGTAGTATAGCCTTTGTATAAAAGCAGTGACAGCACTACAACAGCAGAGTCTGCTGCTATCTGCCTTGTTTTCATAGTGATGGGATTGTGCTCTGCCAAGTTTTCCTTTCAGGTTAATCTACTATTCTGGAGACTACCATGTTATTTCTTGTAATAATTATTTTTCCCCGCTTTCTTATCCTATACCTGCAGTTATCCATCAGAGTCATAGAGCTATCAACACTCACAACCCAGAAGTGGAAATGAGCCTGTCACTGCTCGTTCCATATTTATGTACCAATGTTAAGAGCCTGGTAGAAATCCAAATTTGATTTGATTTTGAGTGAGTTCCAGCACCATTTAACTGTTTATAGAGTAAATCTAGTTTTGGTTAACTTACTTTGATTAAATTACGTACTTATGTGCCATAACAGTGTCTCAAATCTGCTCTCCCACCCCTCTCTTTTTTTTTTCCTCGTCTTTGTCTTGGCTATCCTTTTTAGACTTTAAACATTTGTTGTTGTTATTGTAGCTATGTGCTTTTGTGTAGCAATCACAAAGTTCTAGGTGCTTTCCAAACATTAAAAAATTAAAAAAAGCTCAGTTTCTTGGCTATTGTAATCATGTTCTTGCAGGTCTATCTCAATGCACCCTCTATGTGAAATATGCCCACAAACACGTGGCTTGTTTGATTTATAGCTGCTTGTGTTTTTCCAAGTGACTTGACTGTTGAAGAACTCCAATGACTGCTCTGTTTGTGTATTTTAGCCAAAGCTGGCTCTAGCACTTAGGACTCTGCACACTGGAACAACTTATTCATAAAGTTTGGTTTTGCTTTACATCCATCTGTGATTTTAGTTCCCTTTGCTCCACATTTTTGTCCTGCATTTGGTAATTCCAAACACTGTGCCTGTTCTGTTGTTTTATCAATTTGGTAGCTTTCCCCTTGTAGATTCTCAGTGATTGAATAATGGTGTCACTTCAAAACAAAGCACAAAGATATCTGTATGCTTCACTTCTTCTGGATTTTTGTTACTGTTCTCATTTGATGTCATTGTTGTGTTATGATGAAGGCTTGGCTGCAATTATAAGCTTTAAAGCATTTAAAAAAAAAAAAAATCCCCAGCAATGCCAGACTCTAGGAGAGAGAGATAACAAGCGTGGTCTGTGTTTCTAGGAGGATCTTAATCTGGAGCTCTCAGAGCACTGCAGAAACTGCCTGTGAAATAGGTATAAATGTGTGTTCCACAAATAAAGCCTAGTTTCTCACACACAGTAGCAGCTTATCATTTTTCCTTGTGGTTGCTTTACCAGACTGTTCAATATTTTGAGCTCTATAAGGCTGCATTCACACTTCTTTTCTATTGCATGATCTGGTGCAGACTGAAATCCTGATCTACCAATTATCCAGATCGTCATTTGATTAGCATTTGCTCTTGCTCCTACCTAGGCTGTGAGCGCAGCTTTGCTTTGCAAGGAAACTGGGATGTGGAGATTTTATATATGCAGTCTGAAGCCTTGCTGTAGCTGCAGCATGACATCTGACTTGGGGACTGGAAAGTGCTCCATACTAATCATGATACAGCTGCTTACAACAGACATTTGTACAGCAATGAAGCATGAGGCTTGAGTGCTGAAACTGCACAGGATGAGCTTTGGAAGGTGACTGTTACGTTTTTCTCAAGGAGAAATAACAGAATGTTTTTTGCTGCAGAGAAATATATAAATACTTCCCGTGAGATGAGAAGTATTCAAGGAGGCTGTATTAGTACTGCAGGGGCATGTAATGCTATCAAGTATTTTGTTGTATCTGGGGACCTCAGGGCAGGGAGTAGAGAATGCCCAGAATTTTGCCCTTGTTATCTTACTGAGGGGAGCATGGTCTCTAACATGCTTTCCTGACATTTAAGGTAAAGGTGCTTACCAAGCTGTAACTGGTCACTGAGGCTTTGTCTAAACGTGAAGTTAAAGAGAGCTGGGGATTGGTCCCTAGCCAGTGTGAATGGCTCAGGACTAGTTCCCCTGGGAGAAGATATATCTTATAGGAAGCTACTTTGAATGGTCCAAAACAGATGTAGGAGCAAGGCAAAAATGAACTGATGTGAACAACCACGGGTCCAGTGTTTGAAGTTGCTATCTGGCCTGGCTTTAGTAACATAGACATAGCCTTTGAAATCTGGCTGCATCCCTCACATCTTAAGCTGGATTTAGTTCTACTGTATGGAAGACGGTTCCAGGCAGCTGATCTGTTTAGGGTGCACAGGAGGTAGAAGGTTCAGAGATTTTTACAAATTCATTAACAAAACCTCAGGAGCTGCATGCTGGAACGTAACCTGAGATGTGCTAGGGTTAGCTTTGCTTCATTGGTCTATTGCAGAATTCCTGCCTGACCTGGGGGAAAGCAGCTTTTGTGAAAAGTTTTTGCTCATCAGTAAAATGACTACTGCAGTACTCCTATATCAGATGGTAGTATGAGGTGCTGCCATGCTTTAGGAACAGGGATCCTACAAAATTTGTAGATAGGTGAACATACCAGTGTTAGAGGCTCCTGAAGCAGGGAGATTTCCAGAGCTGATTCAGAGCATCTCTGCAGTCTAGAAGGCAGGGCTACTTTGGAGTTCAGAGCCAAGCTGATTCTTAGAAACAAGATTTAGGCAATAAGGAGATGACCTCACTGAAAGAAATGGAAGAAGAGATACTTCATGTACAAACTTTCTCTTTGTTTCAGAATGAAGGAAACTTTTGTGGTGTTCAAGTACACTCCTTTTCCTACTTCCCTGCCAGGGATATATTGCCATCTTACTTTGTTTTTAACTTCCACTTATAAATCATTGTAAAACAAGACACAACCAGCAGATAGCACAAAGTGTAATAAAGTCATTCAGAACTTGATTACAAAATTAATGGAAGAATTTATGAGAAAGAATGCTGGAAACTCCATTCCAACACTTACACAAAGGGGAAGGAATGATCTTTTTTTTCTCTCTACTGTTCCTATGCATTATGCTTTTTCCTACATCTCTAAAGAGTGCTTGTCATTGTTGAAGCTTCAGCTAATGAAGTTCTTTGCAAACCAATAAATAAAAGCGCTTAAAGGATTTCCTTGCATATGGCAACATGCATTCCTTGTGTTGGCTGCTCTGCTGCAGGGGCTGCTACTGCTGTCTCAGTGTTGATACTAACAAACAGGCCCGTTTGTTAGGCAGACTGGCTTTGATCTAGCTTTTATATTCCTTTACCATAATACAAGTCGACTTTATTGGACCAATTAAAATTGCAGTCTTCCCTTGTTATCTCCATACGGTAGAGCAGAGATGCAGCAAACTTAAGCATTTTCATTTATAGGGATTTTATGAATTCTTGTTTTGTGTCTCAGACTTGAGTTTATGAAGTGCAATTTACTATTGATGTTGCCTGTCTTTTGTGTAATAAATATTTTAAGACTGCCATGGGCACGGACACCTTCCACTAGACCAGGTTGCTCAAAGCCCCATCCAACCTGGCCTTGAACACTTCCAGGGAGGGGACATCCACAACCTCTCTGGGCAACCTGTTCCAGTGTCTCACCACCCTCACAGGAAAGAATTTCTTCCTTATATCTAATCAAAACCTACCCTCTTTCATTTTAAAACTGTTACCCCTCATCCTGTCACTACACTCCCCAATAAAGAGTCCCTCCCCATCTTTCCTGTAGGCCTCCTTCAAGTACTGGAAGGCTGCTATAAGGTCTCCCCAGAGCCTTCTCTTCTCTAGGTTGAACAACCCCAATTCTCTCAGGCTGTTTTCATAAGGGAGGTGATCCAACTTCATCTTCATGGCTCTCTTCTGGACCTGCTTGAGCAGGTCCAGATCCTTCTTATGTTGGGGGCCCCAGAGCTGAACACAGCACAGAACAAGGTGGGGTCTTGTGAGAGTGGGATAGAGGGGGAGAATTGCCTCCCCCGACCTGCTGGCCACACTTCTCTTGATGCAGCCCAGGATATGGTTGGCTTTCTGTGTTGTGCTGAGCACACACGGCTGACTCATATTCACTTTTCCATCCACCAATACCCCAAGTCCTTCTCTACAGGACTGCTCTCTATCCATTCATTGCTCAGCCTGTATTCGTGCTTGGGATTGCACCGACCCATGTGCAGGATTTTACACTTGGCCTTGTTGAACTTCATGAGTTTGCATGGGCCCATCTCTCCAGCCTGTCCAGGTCCCTGTGGATGGCACATCCCTTCCCTCCAGCGTGTCAACCGCACCACACAGCTTGGTGGTGTCGGCAAACTTGCTGAGGATGTACTCGATCCCACTGTCCATGTCGTCAACAAAGATGTTAAACAGCACTGGTCTCAATACTGACCCCCAAAGAATGCCATTAGTCACTGCTCTCCACTCAGACATTGAGCCCTCGACTGCAGTTCTTTGAGTGTGACCATCCAGCCAATTCCTTATCCACCGAGTGGTCCATCTATCAAATCACTGTCTCTTCAATTTAGAGATAAGGATGTCGTATGGGACAGTGTCAAATGTTTTGCACAAGTCCACATAGATGATGTCAGTTGCTCTTCTCTTATCCATCAATGCTGTAGAAGGCCACAAATTTGTCAGGTAATGCAATTCTATCTTTTTTTTTTTAAATAATTGCTTATGATTTTTTGCTAAAATGGAGTTTTGCACCATGTATTCCATATAGAAAGGACTACATTTACAAATATGACATTTAGAGAAGTGAAGATAAGATCAGAGGTGATTTCATAAGCATCTTTAAGAAATAAAAGGGGTGATCTTGACATCCTTCCTATGCTAGAATTACGCTGCTCCTCAGTGTGCAATCAACTGCATCAGATTTATTATCTACTGGTAGTTAATATTGTTTTTATGCTGATATTATTTTCAACCATATCAGCTCATGCTGCTGCTTCTGTTCCACCAAGCAAAGGCTAGTGCTTATGCAAATGAAGCGCCTGAACTGCTCCCCATTTTTGGAGGCAGCATAATCTCAGATGGGCTTAAGCAGTTTATGCAACACATATCTTCAGATGTTTCTTGAATATGAGCATCAGTCCTGATAAAATTCTCACTGACACTGGTGAAAGCAGTCCTGGTTTCTAATTAAAGACGTAAAGTAGAAATGTAATAATCTAACTTGTTTTACTGATGTTATGTAAAAATTAGTGTACCCTTTTATTATTGCCCCCATAATATTAAAGTTTCATCTACAGAGGAAGAAATGGTCCAGTCAAGGACATTTAACGCGGAAGAGCTGTGCTTGTTAAATATGGTGTTGTAACTGCCCTGAGACAGTTGCTTTGATGCTTTACAAGAAACTTCTTATTTCTTAATGTGAATGTACCTCATTAATCTGTATGTGCATAAACCTAAATATTTCCTCTCTTTTTGTTGTCTTTAAGTATTTCTCAAGGACTTACTAGTCATTGCATGCTACAATTACAAGATACCAGTAAATTAAGCAGTAACAGGGAATTTTCCTAGGCACAGGAACTCAACTGCTTATTCTTTTACATTGTTCTATCATTCCCTCTCACAGTTTTGGCCAAGGCACCTCTCAATTTGCCAGTCATTTCCCAGGCTTAGGGATGGGTATTCACACAGATTAGGGACTGTTTCCAGGTGGCAGCCTGGTTGTGGCCATGATGTTTCAGAAAGTAGGAGAATTTAACAGACCTGGGCAGTTCCATGCCTGTGGACCTCAGAGCTAGGGAACATTTTGATACACATTTAGCTATTAGCACAGGTGTGGGAGCTGACCAAATAGTCATGTTCTAGTCTGTCAGGACACTGCTTTAGACTTGTATCAGGCTGATGGTTTTAGGTCTTAGGAAGCAGAGTGTTTATTGGAGGGATTTTAATATAAGATGTTAATGAGAGGTTACCCTAGCTGAAAGGATTGTTTTATGCGATGGGAGGTCTCAAAAAGCTGGATGAGTTAGTTCTGATGGATTTTATGTTGTATTATCATTCTGAAATACTTAAAGGAAATGCAGATGCAAAGAAGTAAGACTTTTTTATTGCCCTTAGTAAGTCTGTTCACAAAAAAAAAAAAAAAAAAGGTAGTGTGTTTTTTTTTTTTTTGTGGGGGTGTTGTTTGTTTGGTTTTGTTTTTTTTTTTTTTTTTTTTTTCTTCTGGAGGAACTCTAAAGGAACTACTCAGCAAAGTTGGTCCTAAAGTATGTGATACATTTGCAATATGGTAAAAATCATAAATTGCCTACTTTATTTGCTACAGCAGAAACCAGTATTGACTGTAGGCAGTATTTTAAGAACAACTGAATTTTTTCTTTTGTCTAGATTCATAACTTTTTGCAGTCTTTTATTGTTTTATGCAATCATAGACCTGTCACCTTTTAACATAGCCTATTTGCTAATCATTGTATGTGACTATAGTCCTTCCTCCATGCATACTGTCCTCCCTTGTTTGCTGTAAAGGGGTGATTTTGTTTTTGCTAAATTGACTAGGAAATACTGAGCTTTTAAATGCTTTTTAATTGATTCTAAAAAGCAGCCTAGTGCAGGCCAGAAAATCTTTTCAAATGGATCTGCTTGTATATTCTGCTGTCATCTTTGTCTTTAAATTTGCAACAACAGTGTCAGCTGCTGGTATACTAATTCCTATTCATTTTCTGTAGAAAAATCAGATATTTTCCTTACAGCTGTTTTTCAGAGAAGGTGAACTTGTGTGAAGTTTAAAGAAAGTCAGAAATAGAGTGGCCCTAAAAACAAAGGTTACCTAATATTTACTTGTTAGACATATTATAGGTCTATATATTTTAGCTCATTCTGCTTCAAGATTAGTAGACAATGAACTAAAGCTCATTTTGAGGAAAGAAGAGAGGAAGGCTGTGTCAATGCATTTAAAAAAAACCTTATGCAGTCTTTGTCTTAATAGTATTATTTTATTCTCCACAACCAGGAACTATAATTTCAGAATGACTACTAATTTAACCTGTGTTTATAATACCAAATCTTTGGACAAATTCAAGTTAGACTTCTTCAAGTTAGAAGACATCTCTCAGGAAACTGGCATTTATTAGCCTCATGCACCAACATGGCCCAGTACTGTTCATCTTCTGTGAAAAGACTTCCTTGATTAGAATTTAGTGTAGGAACAATAGTCTGAAAACCAGAAAAAGGATTTTTGCAAACAGGATGGCTTCTCCAGATCATGATTTATATCTGACCCATGCTGATCAAACATATTGATGGTCATCTACTTTTCCTTTATACATTTATACTCCCTTTTTCTGTCTTAATAAGTTTTCTATGAAAATAAACCTATAAACAATCTAGATTCCATGCTACAGTTCAAATAATTCTATTAAAAAAGGTCAAGAAACAAAAACATATTTTTATTGTAAATTCCAGTGAAATGCAGCATCAGCATATGTGCCTGCTGGGTGACACCACAGGTAGGACTAGCCTCACCTAGCTTTAGCCATTTTAGTGTCTCTGATTCTGGAGGAAATACCTCTTGGAGGAGGTCATGGGATTCCATTGAATGAAGAGCTTGACTGAGTCAAGTACACTCTGACTATTCCCTTGTCTGCTTTTAGCAAACCATAAGATTTGGACAATAAATTGTCCTACCATAAACATTTCCGAGAACTCTGGCTTCATCTAATTGGGTTTATATTCCAATAATAAAGAAATAAAGAGTAACAGAGGCTCAAGGCACATCTTTAGATAGGAACGTAACAATGTGCAGCTAACACAATCATTTACCCCACCTACAAAGTTGCCCGATACAGTAATAATGACCTAAATACCAGGAGGTTATTTGTAGACTGTTTGTGTTCATGTGCATTTTATACTGTGCAATAATGTAGAACAGCCTGGAAGTAGAAGGAAAGAATCACTCTAGAGTTTGGTTGAATATCAAGGATAAGATTAATCAACTGTAATAACACTGCTGTTTAGATAACAAGAACTTCTTCCAAGGTTGTGAAATACTTGTATAGCTCAGCAGCTGGAAAATGTCTTCAGATGCTTCCACACTATTTATATCCTGTGTTTGTAGGAAGAGAATTAATTTTCTTTGTCACTGGAAACTTTCTAGAAAGTTTAAGGTGATCTTGATACCACTGCCTCTTTGAGAGAGATCAAGATGTTAGAGAATTTATCTGCAAGTCATAAATGTTATTCCTTTCTGTGCTCAAATGTTCATTTATACCTAACAGTTAAATTAAAAATTTAAAAAGAACAAAAGAAATATGCCCATGAAACACAAGAACATACAACATCTGAATTAAAAAAGAACAGCTTTTCATATGCCTAGGTATAGTTTTTAATGAGTTTCAAACACAGGGAATAAGAAGGCACCAGGATGGTAGTGCTACATCAATGCACACGACAACTATTTTTATTCTGTTAGGTTCACTAAACAAAGTTTTTTCTGCCTGTATTGAAAACGTGAGGTGAATCTCCAGTATCTCTTGCTAATTCAAAATGAGTAAATGTCTAATAAACACACTGTGCTACCCACTGATTTTATTTTTGTTCCATAAATTTACAAATCCAACTTAAAAAATATTCCTCTTGATTTGCTAGGTTGAAAGTAAAGGCTGAACTTATTCTGAAACCTGGCAAACAAACTGCCACTGAAGGTCAGCTGCTCCTTAAAGGGCAGGAGCTGAGAGGGATAGTACAGTCAGTCAGTCCCCAGACCTATGTTACAGCAAGGCAAACAGGACAGACTTAAGAGACAGTGTCCAAGGTCCAACAAAGAGTCCAGATCATGAGGCAGCATCATGGTGATGAGACAGGTCTGAGGTCAAGATGAAATTTTTTCTGTATGTTCACCAAATGTCATGATTATCATCGTTACAATTCCTGCTGCAGTTCTTTGAGATAATGTCAGTGTTGTGTCAGGTAGGAAGACTCTTTGCTCTAAACCTGTGGTCTGAATCGTAAGTACACAAAATCTGTGGGAAACTGACTCATATTCTGCCCCTTTTCAGAACTGTGAAGTGGAAGTATGATCATGTGAATTATCTGTTGTCACCCTTGGAGTCAGACATTCTAGAGTCAATGTTTTATTCTTCACTGCAGTTACCCTCCTGGGGTAGAAGCCTTCCTTTGGTGGGTTTTTTTTGGTGGTTTTTTTTTGTTTTTTTTTTTTTTTTTTTTTTTTTTAAATAGAGCTATTTTGAAGGAAAGAAGAAGGAAAGTAGAAGGAAAGAAAAAGTCTAACCAGCATCTTCAGTTTCCAAGGCAAATTAGTGGGACAACAAGGATTAGAAAGCAGAAACTTTCCTTCCATGTGTGTGCCTCTTCTAGCTAACACTGTTTTCAAAAAGAAGTTACTCATATTCTGGAGAGTTCAGAGTCTTAGGTAGAGTTTTAACTGTGGAATACATAAAACTTGATGGTTCTAATACCTCTCTGGTCTTCAAGTGCAGTGTTCTTATTTCAGTTTTCCTGTGCCATGGGATGTATCATGCTGTGATAAGTTGCAAAATTCTAAGTAAGCAAAATTCTAAGAATTACACAGTTTGATTGAGATTATGATTATATAAAATATCACAATCTGAGACCAAAAATAAAATGATTAATATGTTTTAACTACCCTATTATGCAGCTCAGGAGCTAAATATTGACAAACATTCTATTCATTTTGTTTAAAGATATCTGCTTCATTGCATTGAAAAAAAAAATCTTTAAGAAATAGAAAGCAAAATAAACAGGAGTTATGTTTTCCTCATCTTTTGTATACTCTAGCAGAATTACATTTAAAAAATTAAGGAAGATTTATTGTGGGCTTCTGTGATTTGCAAAACTGCAATCACTACATTTAAAATTGGTGGTGCAGCTGGAAAAATTTAGCAGACATCATAAAGAAGATAACTATGAAAGTTCAGTCTTGGAAGAAAAGAATAGGAAGAAATACTACTATGAACTTTCTTTCCAAAGTATAGTCATGTCACAAAGTTCTTGACAGATTCAAGCAATAATTACATTATAAAAAAGATATTTGTAAAAAGTTTCATACTATTAGTTATTTATGAGTTCTTCATTGCTCACCTTTGGTGAAATGGGTAAGCTTCTAAGATGCCAAGCTGCTGAGTGTACAGTACTATGCATGGCAAGGCACTGTCCCCTTCTTTAAAGGCATTTTCTCAGAAGTGCCATGAAGACAGCAGTACATAATATATTTTTGACAGTTTTCTATTTTATCTCTTACATCTCTCCTCCTCAGTCAGGGAATGGAAGAAATGTTTGAAAGTGAAAGATAACAGGTATTAAATTAAAAACCTTGAAAGCTAGGACTGGGGGAAAATTTTCTATAAGCAGGGTACTAAATAATTGAATTTGAATAACAAAATCGGAAGTCTTCAAAATAACTGGGAAGCCCAAACCAGATTCTTATGGTCACTCACCAGAGAGTAAACTTCTCCAAATCTGTAGTTAGTTCTTTTCCATTTAATTAGTTTCTACAGATCATATCCTTAAACTAGAAAATGTGGAACATGAGGAAGATATCAGTGTAGGGTGCAGATGTAATTTTATCTCTTTAGGTGTTTGTTGTACCATTCTGGTGTTAATAACATCTGTGACATTCTCAACAAACTTGACTGCTCACAAGATAGCAAGGTGCACTGAAGACGTACTGGTTAAACTCATAATTATTGTAATTTTTATTGTAATAGTGGCTGGAAGTCCTTATCAGTGATAGGATTGGCACTGATGTGGGTAAAAAATCTCAGCTCACACTAAGCAGTCAATGGTTTCCTTGCCATTACTGTGATGAGGTGTGAGGAGACACTAAGTGATTTTTTGGTATATGGGTGTGCAATGTAAAAGCTATGTATTGTGTGATAATTAGTAATACAATATTTTTTATTTCCCTCTCATCATGTTATTGCGTGAAGGGGGAAATGTAATAGTAGAAGCAGAAGGGTAGCAAAAGAAAAGCAGAGGGAATGCCTGCAGTGGGTTTTGGAACAGGGCCAGTATGTAAGGACTACAGCTATATAAGTAAATTGAGCAATGCCAGGTAACTTAGTGCTTGAACTGGATTGTCTGTGTTGTTACACTATCAGAATTGTCAGTGGAATGGCTTTGGCCCCATTCCACTTTTATTTTACCATAAAACTTCTGGGTAGATTCAGATAACAGCATCATTGATGGTTGTTCACAATAAGCAGTTTGAAAATGACCGCTCTGTTTTGGACGGAAAGAGAGTTTAATAATATGGATGTAGAACATGCTGTTCCAGTTGGCCCCAATGCCAGAGAACAGTCCTAGGCTTGTTTGATTTATTGGTATAGATGTAGTTAAACTGGAGTTATACTACAAAGACAAAGGCAGAAAGAAGATAGGGCAAATAGCTAAGCAACAAAATAAAAGGTAAACACAACTCAAAGGCACAGTCAGCTTCTCTGTCCCATGTAGGGTGGGTTGTAAGGAACTGACAGGGGAAAACCTACTAGGCTTCCCCTGTCTTCACTTAGTATCCCCAACTCTTTGGCTTATCAATCAGTTCACTAGGTTATTTGGCATCTCTTTCATTCACAGCTCAAAAACATGGGGAGAGATGTCATTCCTAGGGTGAGAGGGAAGGTCTACAGATTAGGAGGCACAATTAAAAGTTTAGCTTTGAAAAATCCTTTTTGTAGCTTATACCTAAACCTTATGTTGCAAAATAATTCATAAAATAAATATAATTCTCCCAGCATTGTAACAAGATAAGTTAGTGCTGCATGAGAGAAGAGAGACAGGAGAAATCTGCTTCTATACTGAAAACTGCAGTCCCTGTGTGCATATGCTATTCCTTTCCTCTTCAAAAAAGAAAAAGAAGTACTATTTTATGTTATAGGCCTTATCTATTCTCTTTTCCCACATATCATGCTCCTTGCTCTTCCAGTATCTCAGAAGAAAGTCTATCTTATCTCATACTCTCTTGCCTGTTTTTGTCTTTTTTTTTTTTTTTTTTCCTCCAAATCAATCTCTCAAATGTTTAGTGTTGGAACTATTTGGAGACATTGCAAAAACACTTCTCAGCTTAGACAAATAATAGAAAACTTTCAAGAGATGCAGTGCACTTTCCATAGAGATAGAAAAGGGAGAAGAGAGTAAGGACAACTGGTTGGTCAACCCATAAGACAAAATAATAAGTGTCAGAAACAGTCCCTTAAGGAAGGAAGTAGTAGCCATAGTTCTTGAATATACTGTGATGTGATCGTTTGCCAAAACCATATAAAGACTTTTATGAAGTCTTTTGGCTTATTTCTACCTACATATCATTTACATACCTACCCAAACCTATCTATCTCGAATAGTATGCAGTTTGCATCCATCTTTGATACCACTTAAACTTTGGATTCAGTGAGAATTGGATCAGGTATAAAAGGGACACTTTTGAAGGAGCAAAACCGATTCATTTAGGACCTTTGAACATAATCACATAAATATTCTACTATATTCCTCATGGTTTGAAGTTGTGAACTGCATTTGTTCTGCAACAAACTATGAAAAAATGTTAATATATCAGTGATATTAAAGTCTGCAAGATTATATTTTACCTGCAGAAAAGAATCTTTCTATAACTTATTTCACTGACATTTCTCAAAATTCCTAGTTTTGCTCTTAACAAGGGCATAATATTGGTTGATTGGAAGGGAAGCGTTTTTCAAAGAAACATTCATCACACACCTCTGTAAAAGCACTAAGTATTTTTTTTCCAGTGTCATGTAAGAGAACAGGGTTTTTATGCTTTTTTCTGGGCTCTTAATTCTATTTCTGGGCCAGCTACAAAGCAGTTTCTAAAGCCAGTCTGTCCTATCTGAATATATTTTTTTGGTGCTAGATAAGTAACAGTCCTCAGAACAGCTTTATGGAATTACAGGCTGTGAGGCAAGCATTTTGCATGTCAAGAGCAAATTTGCAACAGACTTCAAGGAAGTCAGGAGCCATCATGTAATAGAATTTCACAAGACTCAACCAACTTCCACTGAAATCGATGGGAGGCTTTCCTTTGACTTCAATGGGAGTTGGAACAGATGCAGAAGGGGCACTTTATAAGGAGAGAAAACTAGTTCATTTAGGATTTTTGTACATAATTAAAGAAATATTCCATTATTCACATATACAAATGCCAACTTGTTGTACCATGTCTTTCATGATTAACAATGGTTGGATAGTATCCAAATGAAAATTCTGGCTACTTCTGGCTATCTGGCTTAAATGCAATGAAACATAATGTGCCAGATTCTTGCAATACTATATGTGTACGCCAAGGATGATCTTTCTACATCATACGCATTTATTTTACATGGGTTGAGTTTAGAAGGGAGGGGATTCATTAAAGAAAGTCCACACTGCTATTAGGAAATATTTTTATCATACAATGGTGTCAGTGTAATATGTTCAGTAAAAAAACCTGACACTGATTATAAGGACCTATGAACATTGCTTCATGCACTGCCTAAACTTGCACAAGAATATCTTCTTCCATAGCCAGAACACTTGAAGACATACTCCGAAGCAGAACCATACTGCCCTCTGTCCCACAAATACTCAGAAACAGATGTGCAACCACATGTAACGTTGTGTTAGTCCTATGCAGCTCCACTAAAACTATCATATTTTTTCTCTGTGTTTTAGTCAAAAGTTTTCCCCTCTTCCATGTGTATGGTTCTCTAATGTGCCAATGTATCATTGTGCCAGTGATAAACCTGTTGTAAATTACATGCAGCCATATTTCAGGTATTTTAAGGGTCCATCAAAGATATTTTTTCTAGACTGTGGCTGGTTTAGCCCTACTGTCACTGTCTCTACCTCCTCTATCATGTTAAATACACTCTCTTACTCTTCAATAAGAGTGTCTCACAGACTCATCTCTCTAATCGTCCTTCTCTCTCTCTCTTAGTATCTGGAAATAGATTTTTTCTCTCATTGGCTGAAGCACTACATTTCTGCCTATATTAGTTACATTTGCAAATAAGTATTTCTATAATTTTTCCCCTGCTGCCCCTCATAGTTGGAAAGTGCTGTCCTCAATCACCTGCAAAGCTGTATCACCTTGCTTCAAATCCTTATTAACACTTTCATCTGATTTTTAAAAAAAATGAAATAAAAGAAAGAAAGAGGTTCTGGAAGATTGTGGCTGCCTGAGTGCAAAGGGAGGGTTTTGTTACGGAAATATAAAACAAATACTTTTTTTTAGGCAACCTAAAGCCTTTTTAGGCAACCTAAAGCCTGGTGCATTAATTTGCATACTGAAGATAGTGGTCCATAATTTTGTTTCATTCCTGGACATAGTAGACCAACTGTAATGACAAGTGACAATCAACAAACATTAATGTAAAGAAGAAGGAGAGCTTGTAAAGAGAAAGCAAGGTGCAGATTTGGTTCTGATGGATTTGCTGGGATCTCTTCAGAAGCTGCATTTCCTTTCCAGCTGATCATATTGTTCATATTGCTAATCTCAGTGATCACATTTGCCATTGTACTGCAAGGGAAATAATTATTTTTAATAGCTGATGAAATAAGAACTATGTTTACTTGTCTTTTCATACTGACAGGATTAAGCCATTAAGCCAATATGTAAAAACCTCCAGAAAAGAACAAAACCTTTAAGAATTTTGTTCTCAAGCTTAATTCAGGATGATATCAGGATTTAATACCCTAATTGCAATCTAACAAGGGATGTTTTTGCAGTTACCTCAATGTTTGTAAGGCTGTGACTCATGAACAAATTACTTTCATGGTTGGGTTACATTTAAACAAGTCAGTGTGTGAATTTTACATGCCGATCAACAAGATGGGACAGATTTAGGTGTGGGCATATTTATATAAGGGATTTGAATATGGGCATGGAAGAGAAGAAAGCAAAATATCTGCATTGGTACATTTGCTACTTCAAGCAGAAATTGCTTACAATCATATTGATGAAACTTTAAGAGACTAATTTCATACAGGGCATTAAGTAGGCTTTTGGTAGAGAGTTTGCAGTAGAAGAATCTGAAAGCCAGTGACATCCCAAATCCTTAACTAAATATGGATTGATGCCACATGTCAATCCTTCACTTGCAGCAAATGATGTGAATGATGTCATCCCAAAGATGGCAACCAGCCGTGTTAGCCTCTCCAGTAGAATACACAATGTCACCGAGCTTCAGAGGCTGAAATAAAATACATTTATGCAGCTCAAATAAAAATAAAACACAGCACATTATACAGTGTCTCCTACTAATACAACACCTGGTCACAATCTGGCATGCTGATGTAACTCACAGGAGGGAGGTGACATTTAGTTTCATACTGAAAATTCATTGCTTAAGAGGTGAGGGGTGGACACAGAACTTTGGTAACTGTGAAAGGAAGTGTTGCTTAAAGAGTATGCAGATGATGAAGCACCTTAACTAAGAACATTCAGAAGAAAAGAAAATTAGGCAATGATTCAGTCAAGCTATTATGTCTACCTTGGTCTTTCTTGTATCTCCCCAGACTTTTTCTTCACTGTTTACTTAGTTTATTCAGAAAGCCTTTAAGAGGAGAAAAAGATCAAAAACTGTCTGTGTCTTAAATAAGAGTAAAAGGATTATTTAAGATCAGAAATTACTCATGTCAGTACAAATTTGGATATTAACAATGCAATTTTTATGATGGACTATTTTAAAAGGAAACTGTTATTTTTTTTCCTTCTAGTAAGTCCTTCAAATTTCATGTCAGAAATAGCTTGTAAACTAAAGAAAAATGTAATCATCCAAGAGTTCACCTTGTGATTCATCTTCCATATTATGACAAAAACTTTGACACTGTGAGATCTGTTGTTACTGAATATCTTAAGAAGCCTGGCTTGTGATCATGATTGCTAACAGAAACACAAGTATTTTTATGATTGACAAGGAATGGCTATGTAGGTGAGCAGAGAAACTGGAAGTATTTAAAAATCAATTTGGCAATAGAGAAACCAAAAGAACAATTCTGCCCTCCATCCCGCATTCTTCAATGTATAGCTTGTTTTTTGTGTCATTTTCTAATTTGAAAAATTTGTCTTTGGATGTAATTTGTTCTTTTAGTTTTGACAGAATTGCAAAAAAACCTACCACATATTTCATGTCATTTTAGTAGGTCTCTAAACTGAATTGTTTGTCACCAACCTAAACATTGTTCCTTGCATACAGTTCTATGACATTCCAAAGTAGCACTCTTTTGTTCAAGATTTGAAATTCAGCATTCACTTTCCTAAGTTCATTGTTATATATTTTTTCATGGCTTCTGGAGAAGATCAGTGATGTTTCCCTGTTTTTTTGGAGGGCCTTCCCTGTTTATGTTGACTTCAACTGCACTTGCAAATAGCTAAAATATTAGGTAAAATATTGGAAAATGCATTAAATCTGAATGGAATGTGACAGAACACATTTTCATGTCAGCTTTTTATTTCTTCTTTTTCTACAGTTCTGCGTCCATAGGATGACTGACAGGGTCTAGACCAATCTAGAAAAACAAGACAATGATAGAGGAATTTGCAACTCTACCAATGTTGCAGTTAAGTTAGTTGTCATGCAATCTTGTACGTAACCTGGATACCAAAATGAGTAAAATTTTTCTGGTCAGTCTCCTAAAAATAACAGCAAGGTATGAGCAAGAGAAACTTTCTGGGTCAGACAGTCCAGTCCCTTGCTATTATAAGCACTACATCGTATAATCTCTTTCATAAAGTTAATACATCCCTTATAGTGCAGGTGTTCCTGCTGGGAAGGATATACTAAAGTATATGAAGGTTTTGTACATTTTGTTTAAAATGAGTATTTCTCAATTAACACACTAACATGTAGGCATGGAGAAGACTTCATCTTCACTAACACATAGGCATGGTGGTAAACTTTAATCAGAGGAAGTCATCAGTGTCTGAAATAAAGCTCCATGCCTGTTTTATCTGCATATTTTCTTTAAAAAAACTTGCTAATTCAGAGGGGAATTGTTTGCAGGGGGAAATTGCTCTCATCCAAACTTCCAAAAACAAAAGGAGATCATAGTGCTTTAAAAAAGGGATGCCCTCAACTAAATTGGGCATGACTAAGCCAAAATATCTCTACATTTTTAGCAGCCTTCTGTCAGTTTGTGGTATATTGTTAAATCATCTAATACATCTTCATCTTGTTTAGGAGTATTTCCCTTATCCAAGGCTTGGTCAAGAATGTATTCTCTAATCCCATAGGGAAAAAAAACCACATGCTGTTCCGTAACAACTACTTTGCCTATCAAAAGAGCATGAGTGACATCTTCAAAAGGAGTAGTAAGGAAGTCTTGTATGTAAATCAGTAGGAGCATGTGCAAGTGTGTTTCTCTGTCTATGTGTATGCCGATGCATATGACAGAAAGAGAGAGAAAGGCAGGAAAGGAGAAGGGGGAGAGGACGAGAGCTTCTAAAAGGGCATGAGCCAACGTCTTCTGAAGTCTGAGAGAGGAAACAACGAGTTCTGAAAATTGCTTTTTTTTAAGCTATGCTAACTACAAGAGTGCTGGTGTAGTTTTATCTGGGATTCTGTATGTTATTATCAGAATCTGCAATGGTATTTTAGTCTGGTCTTAATGGATAGCTGAGTTTTACGGTATCCACTAATGGTTTATGATATACAGAAATAGCCTGGAAGAAAAAGTCCTGTTAATGTACTAGCTTGGTTTGAAAAGAGTTACAAACAATACAAATCCCACAAAACTGATCTGTCTCCTTTCAGTTGAATTTACACAACACAGTCTAGCCCTGTTGAGGATTGTGTTTCTGGATGGTAAATGGGTTTTATTCCAACTCTTCAAGTACCAGGATATTCCTCCTTCCTGTTTGTCTCCATTACAGCTATCATATCAGACATAGATTTGCCATTATTTGTAAATCATGATGGAGCTTTAGCTTAGGGCAGAAGTCTGGTTTGCTGAAATTTTAGACAGACTTAAAGCAAGTGTGTTAGTGTAATAAAACATTTCTCATGAACTTATGAACCTGTAGCTCTTACAGATTTGTCTCTCATGGTTTACGGTATAAATGGTATGTATACTTTCTTTACAAAGTTTCTGTCAAAATGATGCATAGCTTTTGCATAAAATATATCTCCAGATGCATCCAAATATGAGATATGTCTAAGAAGGCAAGAAACATGCAAAAAAGGAGAAAATTCATCCACATGCTTTAAGTAGCATTTCTGAATGCCATTTATCCTTCTTTTTAGTGAAACAAACCAGTGTTGTTTAGTCCAAGGCCTCCATCATCAATGAAAATCATATAAATTCACTAGCTTTTTAGCAGCAAGTTTTTCTGGTCACTCCAAGCAGATTGCAATAAAATCATTGTGACATCCTGTCATGGAGCTTTCAGTGTGCTACATTTTTGACAGAAAAGCAATTTCAGATATCTCAAAGAAAATCAAGTAAACAATGACTTGTCTTTAATGCAGCTTCCAAGCTTTAGCATTAGGTTCCCAAATGACATGAGCACAACTGTAGAGGACTCGGAGAAATTTTTAATGAATACTTTTCAAAATTTGTTGGAAGAGGCCTCAGATCAGCAAACTGCTGAAACAGTTATTAAGTATCATTAAAGTAGACAGGATCTAAACATGAACTTAAGTGGTTTGCTAAGGGGATAGCTTCTGATCTAAGCCATTAATAAAGATGCAGTTCTATAAATAATAATATTGTGAATATAAAGTTCAGTTTAAGGACATAAGCTTTTTGGTAGAACAAGTTGCTTTTTCTATTAAAGGGAGGTTTTCTCCACAGGGTTAATAGCATAATAATGGATTATAACATTCTAACAGATATATTGAAAAACACAATCTTAGAAATTCCTTAAAGTTTCTAAGAAAATAATAATCTTCTAAAATCATCTAAACCCTTAAAAATAGCAGTCTTGGTACAAAGATAGCTTGGCTTTATAGGAAGGACATGAGAACAGTGAACATATGTTTCTAAAGACATTTTAAAATGCCCTAAAGACATTTTGAAATGCCTTAAACACATTGTATAAACAAAATACTTGGTGGAGAAAGATTTCTATTGTCATTTTTGTAGAATGCTGTGCCTAACTCATTCTTGAGTGATGTGACCATCTGAAACTCATTCTGTCTTTTGCTTCAATATTTTCTCCTTCCAAATCCAATATCCTTTAGGTCTTTGTTTCTGACCTTTCTCTTCCTGTCTCCACCTTCAGAAGACAAATGTCACCGGCCAAAACATCAGGTCTTGTGACATACCCTTATCTCAGTGTTTGCAGCCTAAGCATAATAAACCTAATGAATCTTTGAGATGTTAAAACTCCCCAGGACCCATGTGCCTAGTATGTGTTGGACTTCTTCAGGCTGTGCAGGTCAACCTTGCACAAAAAGTGCTGAGTTCTTCCAGATGTTAAGCATCTTGTTCCATGCTACTACTCCTGTTGGATTGACAACAATCTGGAAATCTGGAAAAATTACTCAATTCTACATTTTTACTTGGAGAAAGAAAACATGGCTTGGTACAAACAGACATAGGATACTGTCTCCTGGTGTAAGGGTGAACACAGCATGGGCTAGAGCTTCCTACACCAACTTTGCTTCCTACCTCAATTTTTGATAAGCATGATCCCATGAAAATAAGAATCTGTATCCTTAAAGTGAGAAAAGAATGATGATGAGGGAGATATCAAAATATCTTGATTTTACGTATGTTACTGTTTTGTTTGTTTAAACAAACAGTACTAGTACATAGGTATCATATGTTCTTTCACTATCCACAAATTTGAAAAAATATTTCCAAGGAAAAATGTCTTGCTTACTGAACGTGAAGCAGGACTGTATTTGTCAAAAGTCTCAGTTGAAAAAAGCAAGTTGCATGATTGTCTCCAGAATAACAATTTACCCTGTTTTGCTAGGTAGCCAAGATGTGTCAGCCCTGAAGGACATGTAAATTTGGTAACAGCTGTTGTTACTAAGTTTTAACTGTTTAGTCAAATACTAACTGAAATATATTGTGTTGTTATGCACTTAAAAGCAAAGCATGTGGGAATTCCTAGGTCCTACTTTTTATGGCACAAATTAATGGCCAGATGAAATGATCTGCATATTATATTATTTCTCTAAAAATGTGCTGAATCAGTTAACATACTATTTCTTTGTATTATGTGGAAGTGATAACATGAATTCTCCACCCTCTAAGTTTACTATTTGATCACCTCTTGTTTTATATAGTTAATATTTCAGAAAAAAATAAAGAGGAAGAGAAATAAAAAAAAAAGGAAAAAGAAAAATAAAAATAAAGAGAAAAAGAAAAAGGTAAAAGAAAAATGAAAAAAAAAAAAGGAAAAACAAGAAAAAAAGAGAAAAAGAGGTCCTCTCTAACAGTGTGTAGTAAGTGCCCTAAAGATAAGAACGATCCTTTTGCAAGACCAATTTAAGTAGCAGTTGAGCCAGAGTCACTGTTCTTACTTCCTTGTTCTTGAGTTTCTGTTAGTTTATTCCCCCTTTTACTAGGTGACAGAAGAATTGGATGGCACCTGCCTTAGGTACTTTCACTGTTGTTATCTCTGTAGTCAGAGACTCTTGTATTTACACATGCTTAAGGGTCCACCCTTCAAAGCTGTCTAATCTGCTTCTACAGAGCATGGCTGGATTTCTTCCTGACCATATCTGCAGACTTTAAAATTACTGGATGGGTTTAGAGTAGGTGTAACTACCTATATGTTATTTTAGGCACCTCTTATCTTTTAAATGACTATTGATAAATCCCTAACTAATTAAGTGCCACATCAGCTTTTCCTAACTCTACACAGCAAGATGAGTGGGGAGGAACTAGTGATATTTTCTAGCTCTTGGTAGAGAAATATCAAGAGATTCAGCACACTGTTCACTGTCAGGATAAATGCCTGAGCAATTACTTTTTGCTTAAGTCTGTATGTATCAGGTAAATATTAACACTCTTTGCTACAAGAATGGAGGGCCCTCACAGAAAGTTAAGTGGGAAGACTGTTGTGGCACTTCTTCAGGCAGCAAGTGGAGGAACAAGATGCCAGGCACTGTCTTGCAGTATATGCTTCTACTCTCTACTCCTGAGGATACAATAATTTCCTGCTCAACAGATCAGATGTCCTGCAGCAAAAATCCTGCAGCAGTGGCTGCAGAACTACTTTACTGGTGTGTCTTGACTCCTAAGAACAATAAGAATCCTTGAAGAATTATTTCATTAATATTTAAGAGCATTCAGTTGACTTTCACATGGGGAATACTTAGAGAAGGGGAAAGTATCTAGCTAGTGCTCCACCGGCTTTCACATCTGGCAGCAACCATTTAGGTCTGAGACAGCACAGTAGATAGTAAAGAAATATGCTAGGGCTGGGATTCAGTTGCAGGTGGTAGTCAGCTAATTGTGTCTTGATGTTGGTGAATGAGCTATCCAAATTCAGATACAGTCAGTGGAGATCTAGAAAATTTATCCGTGGAGTCTCAAGTGCTGTACAGCTGCTGATCAGTATATGTGTTTATTTGTGCTTGAACTGAATCCTCTGCAGACTTCTTTGCAGGTACAATCCAGGGGCATAAGTTGGTTGTCTAACACAGGTAAAGCTATTTTTGGGATGTTATAGAATATAGGAGATATTCTAACCAGACAAAACATATGTAATGTCTGTAGTACCCGTAGTGTTGTAGTGTCTGCAGAGTGTGGTTGTAGCTGTGGTGAACTAAGGATATTGGCAAGGCAGAGTTTGGAGGTAATGGTAATGTCTTTTATTAGACTAGCCTTGCCTTACTTAACTAGATAAATAACCTTTCCAAGGTTAGAGGTTGCTACAGACACATAAGAATTTCCATTTATAAAGCCCTAAACTTTTAGGATCACAAGAAAAACAAGGACTCAGAGATGACCTGCCTGTCTAAAGCCTCTGTGCTAAGCAATACCCAGAGCCATTCCTGTTCTTCATAAGTCAGCCGAACATAGTTTGGACCTCAGCCTTTTCTCCTTTTAGTGAACCCGAGTCAGAAAGCTGGTTGGCTGAAACCAGAGTCTTCCATGCTCAGTGTGATATGTGCTGTATACACATGGGAAGTTATCTTTTTTTCCTCTTTTTTTTTTTTTTGTGTGTGTGTGTGTGTGTTAGTGCTTACACTGAATGACTGCAAGGATTGTCTCTTGTTCTTTCAAAAGCAAGTCATTCATTAGGATGCTTTACCTTTACTAAAAGACATGTTTTCAACTTCAGTATGGCCACTGGCCAGAAAAGCAATTTCCCTTTTTTTTTTCCTTAAAAAAAAAAAGGTTGGAAACCATCAGCCTGTATCAGGAAGAAGGATTTCAGTTTTAAAGGTGAAATAACATTCGCTCCTTTTACATGATAAATGGAAGAAATAGGATACACTAATGAAAGAGAGAGGACATAGCAATTAAAAATACCAGGAGAGGGTGGTACACAAGTCTATCCTCATGTTATCTTAAAGTAAATTAGCATGAGAGGTTAAAGAAGCCAGACTTCTTTTACTTCATAAATTACTCAGCTTTCAGTACAGGTTTTACAAGAGCACATATTACTTACCTGAACAACTGATAGTGTGGTATTTATCACATGCTGCCTCCATTTGTAAGGTCATAAATTCCCTTGCTGTGGTTGCCTGTAACTTGTTTTAGTGCTAAGTGTAGCAGTAAAATGCTGGAAGAAAAATCTATAGATTCAGCTTATAATACCTGACTCTGTATTTTATCCTATCTTGAAGGAAGTGAGAGATAAGGCTGAGGTTGCCTAAAATGAACAGATATAGGAATAATTGCTACTTAGTGTCTTAACTGTCATTTATATATTGATTCGTGGCATTTTAATGGATGAGGAAAGAAAGCTTTTGCTTCCTACAGTAAAACCAAGGTACTTCAGCTTGGTATCTCCCCGAAACTGTTGTCCCTTGAAACTTAAACACATAAATCAATACAAAGATACAATTTCAATCTATAAAATGTACATTTATTAAGATATATTGTATTTATAGTATATATTCATATTTATGTAAGTTATAAAAAAAAAGCTAATGTACTGTTTTTTCATGTGTCCTGCTGAAGAAAAATGCTGTTTTGACATTGCTTTCATTCCAAACAAGAATCAGGCTTTTAAATTTCAAATCTTTTAGGGTGAGAACTTAGTTTTGCTTTCTTATATGTGAAACTAGCCACAGTGTCTCTTTCACTAATTATATCCCTTCAGAAAACCATGGTACACTTCTATATGAGCTATTGAAGAGATGTCCCTGCATAAGAAAATCTTTACCTGTGTGAGCAACCAATATCCATCTCACCCAAATGCATAATAATGCAAGAAAAAGGGTTTCTTGCCACAGCTCATAGAGCCAATACTTGCTTTTCAGTGTTTGTTAGCCTCACTGTTATCCTGAGCAGATGAGACCTCTGCATGTGATCTTCTGCATGCCCCTTCTATGTTCACCTATGAGAAGTAGGAGGGAATGTGCTTTTGTGTTTCTTTCAAAGATTCTAGGTGATTCTACAATTTGCATCTTTCTCATTTGTCCATCCTATCTGATAGAATAAATGAATTTAAAACAGACAGCAAAAAAATCAATTTGAGAGGAAATAAGTCAAATACATCCTGGTGGTTAAATAACTTTATCAGAAAGGAGTGATGGTCTATTTCTATTAAGTCATGGACACATTACAAATTAAGGTTTCTTGAAAAGAAAATCAGTGGTAGAGAAACCCAGAATTGCTGTCATCTTGTTCTCAAGGAGGCAGAGTCATCTCTAGGTGAAAAAGGTGATTTTCTCATACTTCCCCAGTTTTGAATGAACAGCCTGCTGACTTCCCTCTTTCTGGAGCACAGACTACTCTGTTATGCATGCATGCTGTAATGCAGTTTGCTCTAGGTTATTACTTAGACTTTTTCCCTTTTGTGACTTACTTGCTTCAGTGTTCATGCCCTGAGATGAGAACATCCAGAAAGCTCATCTGAAGTAAGTATGGTTTAATGATGAATACTTCAGTAGATATGTATCTTACAGAATAACTAATTTTTAGATGTGTGCAAGCCCAGAGGGAAATACCAGGTGGCAATGGAGGATGTAGCACTATCATATGTCATTTTTTTCCCGGTCCTTGATGCAGGATCACTTCACCTCTTCTGTCTCACATGTTATATGCAGGTATTTGGAACGAAGATGTCACAACATATCTGTTCATCTGCAGACCTCTGACACTAGTTTGCCACTGTCGTATGGTGTGACTTGGTTGGAAGTAGTGGGAAGAGCTGCTCCAATCATGTGCATCAAACCTGTAGCTGAAGCTGATGTTAAATTTGCTTCAAGAAGAAGCTGTCTTATAAAGATATGTTATAAAACAGATCAATTTATGTCAAATATGACAAATATTTTGCAAAGAGGCAACTGAATATTTTACTTATATTTTTTTAAAAAAGAAAGTGAGAGACAATTATCTGACACCAGGAGATTATGAAGATCATGAAATTCAGCCAAAGCATGAATTTTTAAAGCTACTCAGTTTCAATTATAGTTTTGTAGCATTAATAGATTTACTGAAATGTTAATTTTTCCTGCACTTGACTATGAGAGCTTTTCTTAAGAGCTATTCCTCAGACTGTGTCCTACAGTTCAGAAGGGGAGGTTTGTCATGATTATTTCCAGTAGACCTTAGTCTGTTTTTTCCTTGTGTGTTTTTTTTGTTTGTTTGTTTTTTTTTTTTTTTTTTTTGTTTCAAAACTTATAGGATATCAGTTCCTATCCCTTTATGGTGACTTGTTTTTATACTGGTTTCCATTAGCAGGATAATTATGCTATCTTGAAAACAGGAATATGCTGCTTACTGCAGATATAGTGCCTGTAAAAGCTGCTCTTCTGAGGCATCATGAAATGTCTGGAAATAGTTTTGCTATTGATACCTTAATAATTTTCTCAGATGCAGAATCAGATTGTAGCATTATTGGAAATCAAGCTGTACTGTTTTGTGATTTGCATTTCCCTAATAGGTATGACATCTGCTTGAAGACTCCTGAAGCATGGTTAACAATGCTGCTGGAAGGTTTTGCTCTTCTCTGCATTTAGCAAATGTTACATCCAGTGGTGCTCAGTTTTATGCTTCTCCTGAGGCTCTCATGAAAAATCTGTGGTGTTGTGTGCATGTTGTATATTATGTGCTACAGGACTGAGATAAAGAAGACTTTCTCAGGTCTTTCCCAGCACTACAACATCTGTCCTTTGTGACTAAACTCTTATCACTTAGGAGGTTTTCAAACCTACATATATCCTGCTGTATGGAGAAAAAGATTATTCTGTTGATAACTATGTACAGTTGTTAAAATTTGTTCAGATTTAATGGAAGGTTTTTGTGCATTATGATGCATACTTACCAAACAAACAAACCACAATCCCAATCAAAATTGAGCAGTTTGCATGTTAAGTAGTCTGTTGCCATAAACATCCTGTTTTACTCTCATGAATATAGAGCAGAACTAATCCAGTATCTCAGATAGCGAAGGTAGGGCAGGAAAATTAAATTATTTCCTCAGGGTTACAGAGAGGTGTGTCAAAATCTAGATTCAAAAGCAGTTCTTTTGAATAAGATTAATGAAACTTTAGCCATCTACCTAACCTACAACTTATCTATGACTCAATTCAGAGACCTAAACTCAGGCATCTAGTGATATTTGAGATGATTTAGGGTATCTGGGGCATGCTTACATGCTTGGGAGATATGACACAGGACCTGGGGGATACCCAGGCCCTTCTGATGCACCATCTGAAAGGCAGCATGATTTTCTAAGATATTTCAAAAGACATTTTATACCTATGCTTAGGCGGCTGAATCAAGTCTTTGCACTTCCTTTCTGTTCTTTTCTGTGTTCCTTTCTGTTTAACAGCATTTGGCTAGCAGATTGCTCAGTTTATTTGCTGGCAGAAGACAGAGAGATATCTTAAAACAACTCCAGTGACACAAAGAATGGCCAAGGTCTCAGTAGTCCTGAAATTTTGGATTTATTTGGAGTCCCGAGAATAAAATCCAATGGCCTGTTACTAGGGTTTCACAACCTGCATCAGTGCACATCTGCTTAGGCACAGATGAGCCCTGGATAAGCCCTGGTCCCTTGATTGTGTCTAATACACTTCTCTCCCTCATGAAATCCACATTTCTGTTTCTTTTCATGCTCACACAGGGACAAGGAAAGGAGGAGTTAATGTGCACTTGACTATTGTAACAATATGAAGATGGGATTTGGTTTCTGTAAGCTTCTCAGGCTAGCATCAGAAAATCTTGTCTAGATGTTGTGACAGATACAGCTACAATTAGTTGAAGAAATCGGCCTTTACATAGCTTGTGGCAGTCTTTGAATTGACTGTATTTTCCTCAAAGCCTTCAAAACCAGCAGAAGGCACTAGGGACTTACTTTAAAAGAGAGAAATAGTAAAAATATTGAAATTTCTAGGCAAGGGAAATTATAGCTTTGTAATCCCCACAGTTTGAGTCTGCTGTGAAGAAGGCAGCTGTTTTCAGCTTAACAACATAAGACAAAAGCATAATAACACAAGACTATCCACACTGGCTCAAACTAAGAATTCATCCTGCTGTTAGCTGTGAAAGACATCAGACACCTCGACAAGAACATGACAAGCAATCATGTAAATATACCCTGCAATATATTCCCTGTCTAAAGCAATCTAGGGTTTTGCAGATAGATGTCTTTTATAATATGAAATAAATACCTCAAAAAGAAAACCACACAGATGTGGACAGAGGTGTTGTCTCTGTTTTTAACAGCTCTTGATGGATTTTCCCCGTTGTTTCTCTAGTTGCTTTTTGAATCATGTGGGAAGGAGATCAACAACAAAGATACATCTTATTCGAAAAATCACTTCCTTTTCGTTTGTTCTGTACCTGAGTTTTGTAGTCCTCATGTGACTGAGAAGTGCTCTTCAGTGTACTTATAGCACTGTTAATGAAAGAGATTTCAGGATAATCATTAGCAAATGGTTAGCCTAAACTCATTTGACACAGGGCACTGAAAAGTCCCTGTATAGAAATAGCAGTTGGTATCTACTGAGCCTGAGCTTTTGCTAGGAACAGAGAGGTGAAAGGCTCTTTATTCTGTTCTCACTACCAGTCTCCTGCACCACACAGTCCTCCAGGATGCAGGATTTAAATGTTCAGCAAAATGATTTCCACTAATACGACAAAACTTTTCATGGTGAAAGCCAGCTGGGAAGTTGCACCTTTTATTGGAGTCTAACACTGTGTTATTACTAGCACCCTGAAAGTAATTTGTGACAATAAGGAAAGAAATAGGGGCTATCAATCAGACTGTCAGTTCCTGTTTCAACCAGAACACATTCAAACAACATATTGTAAACCCAGATCTTTCAGTGTGTCAGTTTAAGAAATGTTTTCTTGTTGATTTGCAGCCTCAGGAGGAAGAATACTTGCTAGATGCTGGTAGTACTCCTTATTTAATTCAGTGTAAATTCATAAAATAAATTACCCAGGGCTGCGTCCTCAGTCCAGGTGCACCCAGACTGTATTTTTTCCATAGATGTAAAACAGATTTACAGTTTAAAAGTAAGTGCAGCTATAAAGGGATATTACTAGTAATAGGCTTGGGCCAAGTTTTATGACCAGCTACAATAAGAAAGGAGTTCAGCCACTTTGAATAATGGGATCTGTCAGATCCTACTCACTGTTTCATAGATCCTGATGGAAAAGTTGAGACCTACATAGAGAGAATGCATTTGATTCTTTCATTTAAAATGGAATACATGTAGTATTATTATGATTTCAAACGAGTATTATTGTAATTTCAAGAGAGTAATGCTAAAAAAAGCTAATGCTGAGATAAAACCCAGATTAAGTAGTTATCACATTTTATTTTGCATCCTGTGAGTTAGCCTTCTCAGCTGAATCTTGGATCTTCTTGTTTTGGAATTTCAATGTATTCAATCTGAAATTGAAAGCTGTGAACTGTGTTGTCAATGTAGATCAATCTTTACAATCCAACACATAGTGCTGTAGAGGAGTGACTATAATAACAATATTCTTGTAATATTATATCATATATAGTATTATAAAAGGTATTAAGACATTAAATAAAATTTAATCTGAGATAAAAATTAAATTAACAGAGATACAACTGTGTAAAAGATGTAATATCAATAACATAAATGAATGGGTTGGTCTAAGCACAGGAGGGGAGGAGAGGTTTTTTGACAGAGTAATGTTTTTTAATAATAAAAGTACAGATAGCTGTAAAAAACAAGCAGGTTTCTAAGTATGTTTTTCCAGTGATGCCAATTGGACCCAATAGTAGAAAAAATAGCAAACAGTTATGTTGTCTTATGAAGCACGCTATCCTTGTATGAATGAAGCAAGATCTAATATCTTTAGACTAACCAATCCATCTGAAACCTTGTCTCTTTTTCAAACTATATCCATTGACATAGTAAAAGAAATTGCCTCTTTCCACAGATGTTGTGCTTGGAGAAATTTTACTGTTTATTACTATTTAAAAAAAAAAATTTGCTAAAGCCTGTGAAGGAATTTTTTTTTTCTTATTTAAAAAATATTTTTAATCTGTTCATTTTATTGTATTTATAAAATGCAGTGAGTGCAGTCAGCCAAACCAAGTTATTGCTAGCCAGGGATGGCTTCGTAGCCCCTGAGGAGGACCTGCTCTCTGGGGGACAGAATTTCTCCAGTGCCCCCCCAGAGCAATGCAGCTGTGCCCTGCCAAAGGGAGACCCTCAGGACAGAAGAACGCTCTGGATTTTCTGTCTTTGTTCAAAGTGGCCCTGTAGGACCTCCAACTCTTTCCACCCTGTGAATCTGCATAATTTCAAAGGCCAATTCAAATAATGGTCCCGCCTTTCAAAGCTTCCCCCCTGGGTGGATGCATTTCCAAGAGGGTGGTTTTGTGCCACTAGTGGTCAGACTTCCATAGGAGTGTAATACCCGACATTTTTCACTCCAAATAATCTCTCCTACACTAATGCCAAATAGGTTAGGTTTCTAAAAAATCTGAATCTGAAACCAGGCAGTGATTTGGACTGAGTCATCCAAAATTTAAAAAACAATAATAATTTGAAAAACTACTTTAAATTCTGTGAAGAACATTAGGAATGTGTATGACATTTTCAAAGCTCTTTGTAAGGCATGACAGGGGAAAGAAGTCTACAGCATTTCCATCTTCAACCTTCAGTGTATCACGAGCATATTTTTCCTTGCCATATTAAGAACCTTCCTTTCTGTTGTACTGTGTCTCAGGATTAGTCACATCACATTACATTCCTGTTTTCTACATTTATTTTACCAATTTGGCTGGAGTATGACAGATCTTATCGAGTTTGGCAGGATTTGTTTCGATGATGAATGGCTCTGCAAGTCTTTGCTTGCAAAGTATGACAGTCCACATGCATATTCTTAGCTCTCACTCCATTTATTAGTTTAGTTATACATGTTTTTTATATAATTCTGATGAATTTTTGTGTATTTTAATTAAGGTGCAGATATGTAAAAGCACATTTTGGGGGTGGGGGTCTGAAAAATAATGCTCTGAAATTCCATTTAATTTTGAAGATATAGCACATATAAGCTTTTAAAAACTTATTATTTTCTAAGCAAGATTATTTGTGAAAATGGAAACTGTGCTGTTTTACAGACAAGGTTTAAATTAAGGTAATTTGAAAATTTTACAGTTGTTTTCATTTGGCCACTTTCATGATCTTCTATTAGTGATTTACAAATAGTCATGTGAAAAAATTGTGTAAGTTAGAATATCTGGAAAATGTTTATTGTTTTATATATATACCTAGGCAACACAAATAGTGTTACTTAAACAAATTATTCACTATTTGTTGATTTTATGTTTTAGAAATCTGTCATCTCCTCAGGGAACAGATACCATATTACATGATGTAGGCATCTTAAAGGAACAAAATTGTTTTGTGAATGCATAATCTAAAATTTATAAATTAATTATGCATAAAACTTGTTCTGTAGAGTCCTTGCTCATATGTTGGTGACTGCACCACTGTCCCATTACCTTTGACGGAATTTCACAAAATCACAGAATCATCAAGGTTGGAAAGGACCTTGTAGATCATCCAGTCCAACCATTAACCTAGCACTGACAGTTTCCAACTACACCATATCCCTCAGCGCTATGTCTACTCGACTCTTAAACACCTCCAGGGATGGGGACTCCACCACCTCCCTGGGCAGCCCATTCCAACGCCTAATAACCCGTTCTGTAAAGAAATGCTTCCTAATATCCAGTCTAAACCTTCCCTGGTGCAACTTGAGGCCATTCCCTCTTGTCCTATCACTTGTTACTTCATTAAAGAGACTCATCCCCAGCTCTCTGCAACCTCCTTTCAGGTAGCTGTAGAGGGCGATGAGGTCTCCCCTCAGCCTCCTCTTCTCCAGACTAAACAACCCCAGTTCCCTCAGCCGCTCCTCGTACGACATGTGCTCAAGACCCTTCACCAGTTTCGTTGCCCTTCTCTGGACATGCTCAAGTAATTCAATGTCCTTTTTGTAGTGAGGGGCCCAAAACTGAACACAGGAATCGAGGTGCGGCCTCACCAGTGCTGAGTACAGGGGTAAGATCACTTCCCTGTCCCTGCTGGCCACGCTACTTCTGATACAAGCCAGGATGCCATTGGTCTTCTTGGCCACCTGGGCACACTGCTGGCTCATGTTCAGCCGGCTGTCAATCAACACCCCCAGGTCCCTCTTTGACTGGCAGTTCTCCAGCCACTCCTCCCCAAGCCTGTAGCGCTGCTGGGGGTTGTTGTGGCTGAAGTGCAAAACCCAGCATTTGGCCTTATTGAAACTCCTCGCTCCAGCCTGTCCAGATCTCTCTGCAGAGCCTCCCTACCCTCGAGCAGATCAACACTCCCACCCAACTTGGTGTCATCTGCAAATGACTGAGGGTGCACTCGATTCCCTCGTCTAGATCATCAATAAAGATGTTAAACAGGAGTGGCCCCAAAACCGAGCCCTGGGGGACACCACTCGTGACCGGCCGCCAACCGGATTTAACTCCGTTCACCACAACTCTTTGGGCCCGGTCATCCAGACAGTTTTTTACCCAGCAAAGCGTGTGCACATCCAAGCCACGAGCAGCCATTTTCACCAGGAGAATGCTGTGGGAAATGTTGTCAAAGGCCTTACTGAAGTCAAGGTAGACAACATTCACAGCCTTTCCCTCATCCAATAAGCAGGTCGCCCTGTCGTAGAAGGAGATCAGGTTTATCAAGCAGGACCTGCCTTTCATAAACCCATGCTGACTGGGCCTGATCATCTGGTTGTCCCGCATGTGTTTTGTGATGGTACTCAGAATAAGCTGCTCCATCAGCTTCCCGGGCACTGATGTCAAGACAGTGAAGACAAAAAGTTAAAAAATGGGAGAGACCAACAGATAAAATAAAAGCAAAGCATTACAGATTGCAGCTAAGAATACAGCCACTGGATAAGAGAAGCTAAAGCTATAAAATAAAAAAAAAATTACATACCTCGTGTATAAGGACATAAGAGGAATGATTTAAATTATTAGAAATAACCTTAACTATGGTATAGGTCTTGTATGAGACAAAAATTATCTTAGACATTAAGAAAAGGCAAGGATATTTAATAAAAAGCTCTTAGACACATAACTAAGTCAGATGTATTCAGTAAAAATTTCTGTTCTGTATTTGAAGTAGGAGAATTTTTTCATATCTTATAATGCTAATGAAATACATTCCATTTTATCAGTAGCTGGAGCAGACATTAAATGACAAAATTCGGAGTGAAACATTTTTAGATCCAGTAGACTGTATAACTTGTAGCCAAGAGTATTAAAGAAATTGGTAGATGAGCTCTTCAAGACATTCATGTTGATTTTAAACAAGACTTACAAAATGGGGCACTTTCCAGGATTCTGGAAAAAAGTTAACGTTCTAATATTTTAAAAGAGAAAATCTGTGACCCACACAAGTGTATCTTGATGCTGATTCTGAGCGCGAGGCTCACGGGTGAAGAAGCCGCTAAAAATTTAAAGGATATTTGCATAATTAATTCCAGTCAACATACTTGATGAACACAGATTATTTCTCAATGAGAATGTAGGCCAATTTTTTCAGGCTGACTATTCTGACAGAAATTTATGTTTGTACTGTATTTGACTTTTTTTCATATGACATCTGAAAAATTGCAGTATAGGAAAATCAGGAGAGACAATATTAGCCACACTGAAATCTGGTCAACAGATTACAAAATGTATCTGTAAGTGGGAATGTAAATATTCCTAAAACAATATCACAGAGATCTGAGTTCATTGTCTTGATGCTGGCAAATTAAGACTAAGATTTAAAATTTGCAATCTTAAACAAAATACAGATTCATTTTGGCAAATGTAGATGACAAAAAATGCTGTTGGAAAGGCAAATAACCTCAGTGACAGATTGCTAACAAAGAGCAACCTGGGATGCTTGGCAAAAAGGGGTCTCAAACAACATAGTTTAAGCTGACTGAGAGAACATGTGCTTATGAGCTAAGAATGCATGTGTGGAAAAGGTGGTTAAAGTCACATGCAAAATAGCACTTCAGTGCAGTGGTAGGTTTTTAGTTGGTAGGGATGTCAGCAGAAAATCATGTGTGTCTGTGGAATGTGTGTGCACATGCATGTAGAACACAATGGAAGTTTAAGGGAATGATATTATACAAAACAGGAACAGTGTAAGTATTATTATGAGGATACTAACAAGATGAGAGTATTTAATGTTATCTACTCAAAAAGAGAAAAATGTTAACTGGTTTATAGAGAACCCTGTAACATCTTCCTTTGCATCTGTCTTTGCATCTATCTATCCCAAGTTGCCACATGTTGTCACTGTTCACATGGAGACCTGGCAAGGTGCCCACCAAAAGTCATTCCATGAATGCAGGTGAACTCTGAAACATTTTTACTAAACTTGTTTTTCAGCAACAAAATCTACCTTATTCAGCTTTGTTAAGAAAAGGAGAGATGAATCAAAGATAATCAATCAAATACAACTACTCTGATAGAAATTAAATCAAAGCATAGGCAGTGTGTTGGGACTTTCTGTTTCTCCTATGTATCACTTCTGTGTTTAGCACGTGTTTCCACAAATCAGTTTCTGTAAGACTGGGGACAGCCCTGGGAATCCTCACTGGGAGCTACCATGGACATGCAGTGCACTTGCTATTCAGTTGTATGTTCATGTTCTGGTTTGTCGTGGTGCTGGGTTTGGTGCTAGCACTTGTGCTGAACGATCTTGGCCCAAGAGGAAAAAGCAAAAAGCGCAAAAAACTCCACCCACCCACCCACCCACCCAAACCAAACAAAACCAAAAAAAACCCAGAAAAATTTTATCAAAGACTGTATGGTTCTGGAGGGGATGGACCCTGCTGTCCTCAGAGTAAGAGCTGTTCCCGCTTCAGTGTCATGATAGGGAAGTAGTTCAACTGGAAGAAAATGCAGTCTCTCTTGTATCCTTACTTTAAGTAGGATGTTGAAAAATTTGGAAGAAATTTGGGAAGAGCTCAATTCTGAAGTTGCACAATGGACCTACACACCTCTTTTCACAGATGCCGTGCAAATATATTGTCTACTTTCACAAAATCCAACTGTTTTCATTACAAAAATTAAGAGGCTTTACTTATACATGCTCTCTGCCATGCAGTCTCACTGTACCTGAGTTATATGTGGCTGCAAGCACCTAATTCTGCTTTTCTTTCATGCAAGTAGACTTAGCCAAACCTGTGAGGGAAGGTGATTTTTTTAAAAATTGCTTGGCAAGCATGTGCTAGAATTCACAGATGAAGATGATGGCCTTCAGCTTAGTTCATGAAGAGGACTACTGAAAGAAATAAAAATTTATAAATACATCCATTCTCACATGCCAGAGTTGACAATAAGAAGTGGGCATGTCTACAGCATCTTGAAAGTCTCAGGATCAAGCCTGGTTTTGGATTGTAGCTTCCCTGTTATCTACCCTGCCCAAACATTGGTCTCAATTAAACTCTAGCCTGCAGAAAGTCATCTGGTTCTCCAGTCAGGGAATTTCAGGCTTTGTGGGGTGGGAGACAGGAAAGGGGGTGCAAGGTTCACCCCTTGTCTTTGTCCCAAGCAGGCAGAATGGATGCAGCTGACCGAAGCCACATGGGTGTGCAAACTTGACCTTGACCTCAAGTACAGCTATCAAAACCATTTCTTTGTCCTAATTAGAAGTGGGTAAATATTAAATATTTCACATTCATTCTTAACTGTACCACATCCCATATTCTTCTTTTTTTTTCCCTGACTGAACTGAGAAGTTGAAATTCCTCCTAAGTAACAGCTGCTCTCTATGGCCCAGCTGGTGCTCTTTATTATAAGGAAGTTTGGACAAAACTGTTAAGTCTTGTGGGGCTGACAGCCTTGCACTGATATGTACTGGATCTGCAAAGGTGAAATCCAGTTTCCATACAGACCTGAGGGTTTTTCTCAATCATCTCTCTCAGGGGTAAATCCTTTGCTTTGTAAAGGTGTAAGTGTAGGAAACTCCATGAAGTAAAGTAGGTGGGACTCCAGAAAACTGTATCTCCTCCCTCGGATTCTCATGAGGAAAGACAATTGAACTGACAATAAGAAAGCAAAAGATGCTTTTTCAAATATGTCAAGAAATAGTGATTATTACACAGTAGAGAAGCCTATGGGAGCCCAGGGGAAGAGCTGCATTTAGTCATGTCAACACAAGGAGCTGGATGGTCACACAACATGTACTCCAAAATTTGGCTGGCCTTTATTTGCACCTTCAGTTTCAGCCTCCTGTCCAATCCCCCTCTCACTCTTCTGTTATCCAGCAGAATCTGGAAAGAAATCATTAAACTGTATAGCTGTTCCAATAGCAGCTGCTTGCAAGGCGGCCCTGGGAGTTCATGGCAATTCCTGTGCTGTGCAGGGCTGCTCGGTGCTCTCATGTGTCCCTGGCAGCTCTCTACTCCTACTGCTCCAGCACAAACTTGTGTGCAGTCTCTGCAAAAGAGTGGGAAGAAGTGAGAGTGGAAAGAAGGGGACAGCATGGTTCATTGTATGAATTAGCTGTGTGCAGAAGAAGTTCCCTCTCCATTATTCCCTATCTCTGGCTGCAGGTGCTGCAGCTGCAGGAATCTGAGACACTCCCAGGGTGGGGGGGAAGCCCCACATGTATTACTCCCACCCTGCAAACGAGGGGAGGAGGGTACTGCATGTGCAGGTCTTGGGACAATGGTTCCTGTCAACAGGATGTGTGAGTTTTATTTAAGTGTGGGAATGTCCCATGAAAATTGGGACATCTGGTACCCTTACGTTCCATCTCTGACTTCAGCTTCATCTGCTGCTGTTATGTCATAAACATGGATAATTTCACAAGGCATGGGAGTCAGAGTACACAATAGATTGCACTGCAGATGGTATGCCTGCCCTTAAAAGGACCGGGTCTTGTAGAGTTAGAGAGATTGCAGCTTGGCATATGCTGGAAAGAGAAACATAGACTCAGGAATGACAGATTCTACCAGTGTCATCATGTACAAGCACAGAAAGTTAGAAATATTGCAGTCATGCTTTACACTCAGGTTTAAAATCAGAAAGGAAAGAGATCAAACTGTGCAAATTAAAAAGAAAATAAACAGCATTAGTATAGGACTTACCATTGAGTACTCGACTTCAGAGCACTCCATACACTAAATTGCAAGTGCCTCATGTATGTACCTAAATTAGCAATTTCCCAATGATATTTCTAGAAGCAGTGAAGACATCTCGAGGAGACCATTCAGAACACCTAGGCTGGTCTTATGCTTCTGTCACGACCCTCAAGGGGTCTGCCTCTCTCTTCTAATCCGGGGTGGCTTTGCTTCTCAAGACCCCATGATTCAAGTTAGTCTTCCTCTTTCCCGCCATTACAATGCCTTATAATTCTGTATAGTTTCCTGGACATTTTTCCACAAAAATAGGTAAATAAATATTTTGCTGTACAAATTTGCAGTTCTCGTCCTGTCCTTGGCTTTGGAAGCATAGTGGCGGTTCCCTCTGTGTCAACATGGTGTGTGTTGTAGTGGTGGGTTGGCTTGCAGGTAATAGTCAATTTTTTGGCTCCAGCTATTTTGTGATTTGTAAGTCACACAGCCAATCAGATAGCCAGCAGAGGGAGTGCAAGTCAGCTCTCTCGGTGCCCATGACTCTTGGTGCCCGTGCAAGGAAATGGCTTTAATGTAAATAGCAGAACATGTTCATTTAAACAGGACTGATAACATGATAGAGACGAGCTGCCAGATGGATGAGACTAGTTGATGAACGGAATGTTTTCTCTAAGCATTAAGAGGATCATATGCACAATGTCAGATGAAAAATAAACTGGCAAGAATTTAATTAATGTCGTCCGCTTAATCCAGAAATCCTTTTTGGTTGTTGATTTAAATCAGATTCTTTTGAAGCAGCTCTTGGAAAAAAGCCTCTGTTTCTTTCAAGACTGTGTACTTCGCAATCTGCCTCCTAAATTGTGGGTTAGGGGTGAAGAGGGAGAGGTGACAGAGGCTCCAAAGAAAAATAATTTTCTTTGGGAACTGTATTCCTTTCCACAACTAATTCCCATCTCCTGTACGGGATAGTTAGCTGCTTCCCAGGAAGCCCTCTCCTTTTGTTTAGGCACATGGAAGATGTGCCAAAGGAAGGATGACTAAAAAACCTGCAGACATCTCATATCACCCCTAACTGTATAGACTTTGTTGAGTATACAGGGCTTTAAATCCATTCAGATGGATTTAACAGCCTCAGCAACACTTCTGTGAGATGAGAGCTGGGTCCCTGTCAAATATCTGGAGTTATGGCAAGTATGCACTACATCAGGTACCAGGTGTTAAGCTTTGCCTGATACCTGATTCTTTAACTACTTTACTGGACTGTTTACTAAAACCCAAACTTGTCCCATTTTATTGGTGTATCTGGCATCTCCTTTAGAAGAACGCTATGGGTCCAGTAATGGGCATGAACACACTAGGGGATGGAAAGGTTAAAATCTGGAGGAAATAGAGCTGTAATAAATCTGCTAAAAACAAACATATTTTGAAGGTGAAACCATGTATTTTGGATACCACAGATGGGGAAAGTCAGTCACCAGGGCCATATGGTTGTTGGCCAAAGCCCTGAAAGCACAGGTCTATTTGAAACACATTTGCCATTGTTCAGAGAGATGTTGGACTTCCTTTAGAAGTAAAGGAAAGTAAAAATCTTCTGCAGACGTGGGCCCACATTTCTTATCAGATTTCCATGGAACTCAGGGTGACCATGACATGTGCAGACAAAGTCTTTTTTATTTATTTCAAAGGAAGGGAACTGTGATAAATTCTTCCTTTGGTTTATCTTGCTTTTGTTAGTTTCTGATGCCTTTCTACAGAAAGCCCTGGGAGGAAATCATTACTATGGAGTATTGTTCTGTTCCAACCAAATCAGTGGTACTATAGCTTCTCTTGTTTCAGTGAGATTTATGCAATGAAGTAATACAGTGAAGGAGCTAATCAAACTGCTCACAAAAGGCAATGCTCCATCTGTCCCACACAGAGAACCAGTGCAAACATATAACTCATACTGTGAAATATTATTCTAAGTTAGTGCTTTTCCAACTGTAGTATGTGGAGAGCTGGCTGGTTACACTGTGCTAGATCTCTTTCTTGCTTTCAGCTGCTAAGGTGCATTAGTGATACTTTCCTAATACTTACTTTCCACATAAGCAATTACTCTAGTAGCTACAGGGAGCTTCTGTGGACTATGCATGGGATGGTAAATGTTTATGTGAGTCTGGGGTCCTCACTACGTTGCTTATCCTTACCATAGAGATTTCAAAACCTTATATTTCATAGCACAAATAAATTAAATTATTATTCCCCTTTAGCCCTCAGTAACATGTTAAAGACACTGCTATATAGCTCTCTCTCCACATTTTTCTGATCTCTCCATGCAAACTAAGATTTTATAAAAGGGTACTATTGTAGAAACAGCTGTTTGTATATGGCATGTGACTAGGAAGTAAAGATGAAAGCCAACAATCATAGATTAACAAAACAAGTAAAATTTACACACGCCTTATTGAATGAGAGTACAATTTTTATTTTTTGTTACCTCACATTGTGTCCCTTAAAAAGTCTGAGAGTATGTTCACACTATTTGTTCTTTGATAAGGAAATGTCCTTAGTTGGTTTTGAGAAGTGGATCACATATATTTGGATCTTGAAAACATTAAAAATTGCATGCCACCCTTATTTTGTTGTCTGTCTTTGTTGACATTTGTGGTCAGTTGAAAACAACATTTCCAATAAAAGAAAATGATCATTTTCTCTTGAATAGGGCATGTGAGAAGGGGAGGGGGAGGGAAAATCCAGTGAAAGGGGAAAGAAAGATTAACATGGACATAATGGCCAAAGAATTTGTCCTGTCTTGCTGAGGCTTGAGAGCCCAAGCTTTCCTGCTAGCCTTGAAATATACTACTAGCCAAACTTCAGGGAAACTTTTGCAAATACATCTTTCAAACTATATTGAGCAAAAGCTCCAAGCCAGGTCATCTTTGTTGTTTCAGATACTTTATTTTTTAATCAAGTATTAAAATGAGCTCACTAAGAAAGATGTGAATGTGATATTACTGAGTCTGCCATGAAAACTCCAAATTTAAAAAGACTGAAGGTGAATCCCTTTCATTCGGGCTAGACTTTTAATGTGTTGACTTCAGACGCTTATGTGCTGAACTGATGCTGAAAGCCTGTGCTACTTACTGCTTTACAAATATTTAGTTACCCAACTGCACATTTAAAATTTATGTTGAAGTACATAGAGAAAGAATAATTCTTCATGCATATCCTTTTACCAAGCAAGAGAAATGTGTAAGTGTTATTTCTAACTGCTTTTGGAAAAATAGACTTATGAAGACAGTGGTACTGAATTACCAATATTACTTGTATCAGTTGGGTAATGCCAATTTCCTGTAGGGAGTCTCTTCTGATACAATAATTTCCACAAGGCATGGCTCTTACTTTAGGCCAGGAAGGTAATTTTAAAACAGCAGAATTATTTCTCTTGAATGAATGATATCACTAAAAGCATTCAGAATTTTAGCCACATACAACCGAAGACATAGGATGCTTTTGTCTCCCTGTTTCTCTTATAGTTATGAAAATACAAACTTAGACTGTTGAGTGAGGCAACAGGTGTCTAATGCAAAGTTCAACAGAGTTTTCTGTGTTTTGCTGTGCTTTCAGGAATCAGTTTCAGGAGAGTGATCTATCAATAGGCTACAGAGTCAGACTGCTCTTGCCTAATCCCCCTCTTACTCTGATTTTTTCATTGTTGTCTGCAGAGATATACAACTTCAGCTGAACAGGTGAACCACATCTCCTCTCCTGACTACTGCAATGCTTTGTGGGTAGGGTGCCTACTGAATCAAGTCCCTGGAGGCTCAGGAAAGATTTGAATCCAGACTTTCTGCTTCTTGGGCAACTGTTTTCATCATAAAGTTATTAGTATTTCCTATCTATGTTTTGAAATCAGTACAATTCTTTGGGTAACTGTTGGCTGTGGTCTTAGCACAGGTGGAGAACTATGTCCTTTTAGTGGTAAAGACCTGCTTAGCTTGTAAATTCAAAGAGTTGAGTAGGCACTCAACTGTTTGGATCAGCAAAGAATGTATCCTCTTTAGGTATGTGCAATAACAGGATACTTAGACTTTGTAGTAGGTGCTTCTTGGGCACTTGGCCAAGGATTTTTGGAGAGTGCTCTGGGACTTGGATGCCTGAATCCCACTGAAGTTGTACTGTATGAGCTACTGTGGAGTACTGGATTGTACCTTTAACAACTTCTGATGTGGAAAACTTTCTATGTTTGAGAAGACAAAGATTGTATCTTCACTACAGGAATAACTTGAAGCCTAGACAGTGTCAAGAACCTCTCACTGGATTTTCATTGCCCTTGCAATGAAAAGCCTGACCTTAGGCCAGCTGTGAATCCCTTGTGCCCCTATAGAAAGTGGAGGCCTTTCAAAGAAGAGAGCTGTCAGTCATAACTTCTTGATAATGCATGAGTGACATTGTCATCAAAGCACATAAAACACATGGAGGGAATTGTACTAGGGACCACTCTATATATTTAAAATCTGATTTGGGGGTTTTTTTGAATGCACTGTGAAGTTCTAATTATACTCCAACTTTCCCCAAATCTCACTCTCTGTAGGTATTGGTAGGGTTAAAACACAACCACATGCTTATTGCTTGAGCAGGTAATCCTTGTGCAAAAGTGACCACTACTTCACTACAGTGTAAACACAGCAATGAGACTGTCTGTAGTCATTATTTGCCAGGGCATGTTCTTGGGCCTGATACTCACCATCTAAAGTGGGAGTGAGGTGGAATTTCAATACCTAAGCCCAAAAGTATGATCCTGAGGATTCTTACCTTGCTCTTCAATTCAAGTACTGCTGACATCCACACTTCTTTCTGTTTAGTTTTTCTTTTTGAAGAAACCTAGAAGCCTCACCATCATGATTTTTTTCCCTTCTGTATATAATATACTGAGAGTGGGAAATCTGGAGCAGAAAAAAATCAGTTCTGTGAAAGTTTATTGGGGGTAGCATGATAAAAAAAACAGAAAAGTGTTTGTTTTCTGTATAGGATCTATATGGGATTTTGTTATGCCTACTGTAAAACCACAATGATTTATGAGAAGAAGCATTTTAACTCCATAACAACAAGCTAAATGTTTCCCTGTGTGGGACAACACACCACTTTCTCAGCTGGCTGAGTCTGCAGGGCCATCTACATTTATCACTCTCATAAAGTCCCCTGAATAAGTAAAAGCTCCCCTCACCCGCTCTCGCCTGTGGCTTTTAAACAGGAAGGAAGTATCATTTTCTTCTCCCCTAGCACAAAGAGAGCTCTGAGCATCTAATTACAGTTTCTGTGAGCAAATGGAACCAGAAAAGCATTTCCCTGTAGCTAAAATGCCCAAGTAGAGCTCGCACTCTCTCAGTTTTCCCAGACTAAGGTTGAAAATCTGCTCTCTAAATTATTCCATTGCTTTACAGAGGAAGTATTAATTACATGACTGCAAATCTAGATCGGGGTGGGATGTAATTACAGGGTCGGCTTTGTGTCTGTTGTCCAACAGAATTAGGCAGGAAGTGTTTGCGATGCCAGCAGTTTCAGGTGTTTTGCAGCCTATTATATTTGCTGGTTCTCACCAGGTCTCGCAGATGGATCAGGTGACTTTCTGCTGCCCGATTGTCTGGAAAATCCACAAAGCTGCTATTGCTGCAGGTTCATGGTTTGTACAAGGCTGACGGTTTTAGATTTTTAGAGGAGGAAAAGAAAGAAGTAAAAATCCATTATGGGTGTTCACCCCTTGCCAGATTTTGCTCTCTTTCTTCCTTTGTTCAAAGACTTATTTTTTGTTTTGTTTTCGAGTTTCCTAATTCTAATCCTCTATTTGCTGTGCATCTTCCCTGCTCCTCTGGCAACATCTTTCTTGCTAGGGGGAGAAAATGTGTGCACAGGAAAGAGCCATCAGGCGTTCCATCAGGGACAGAGTCCTCACTGGGGTGCCACAACTGGGGAGCATGCTGGGGCATGCACTTGACTTCCAGTTTAGGCACAGTATAGACTTATTTTCTGGTTCTCGTGCCTTACAGGAAAACACCTCCATTCTGCTTGTGCTCTGCAGGTGGTGGGAAGGAAATAAAATTTCTGTACTTTTCAATTGCTAGTACTGTCACCAGGCACAATTTTGGCCTGAGCTGAATGAAGATGTCCCAAAACACCTCCTGATCGTGTTTCAGAAGTTAGGATAGACAGAGACCATTCCCTGCAGGCACCTTTGATGCGGATTCCCTGTGTGGGAGGGTGACAGTTGAGTCGTATGGAGACAGGCTGATCTCTCCCTGTTGAGCTGGGTGCAAACAGATGGTCCCAGGCATAGTTAACTTATTTGTACAGACATGATCAATTTGTTCAGATATTTAACTTGAGCTCTGCAGAGTCGTGAACATAAACGCAAATAATAGTGACAACTTCTGTTTTGCCAAGCAAGTGACTATCTGTGTTTAAATATGCTTTCATCAAGTCTTTGGGATGACAGTTCATCAAAGAAATACATTTTTAAGATGCAGTTCTGTCCTATTTGAACAATATTTGCTACCTAATAAAACCTATTTGTACTGACTGTTACGCATGAACACTACGTTCAGTTCTGTAGAAGTCTCAATGGAAACAATCTTATCCACTGAAAGCAGATAGAGCAGTGAAGGCAGTAAGATCTCTTCACGTGTCTTCCTTTGGATCAAACTGTGTGGCTAAAATCATTGTCCTCATACCTGTGCTTCTGCTATTGTGTTCTCCGCAATGAGCCACTTCATCTGAACATGTAATCTTGTCTGACCACGAACAGTCAAAATGAGTTTGCTTGCCTACTGGGGAAGGGCAGGATAGCGAGGAAACGGTAAGAAACAGCATGGGCTGGGACTTGTAACCAGGCCAACCAACACAATTATAGATGAAAAAGGAAATAGTAATCACAGTAAAGACACTGCAGCTGTATGCCTTTCTGGCACTATCATTAGTTCTTTTATTTAGAAGAACAAGTCCTAAAAACAAATTCTGGTATTGTGGTTTTGTCCAGTTCTATAAAACCCTAAGGTCAAGATCAAGCCTCGTAAAACATTAATTAGCTTGATTCTTAATGCAAACATAAGACCGCTGTGGAATGCTCCAGGCCCACCCATTTCTCTATGGCATTTATCTTTAATAATGTAAACATTCAGAATATACCAACATCGATTTGTCATGGCAGTTACCAAAGTTTCTGCATACAGTTTTCAGTTTAAATACTGTGCTAGCAAACATAGAACACATATACTAAGTTTCTTTTAGTCCTTAAACTTACATAAATATGAAAGGTAATTAGATGCCAAAGCAACATGTGCCTTCAAAATTCCTAAAATAGATAGGATAGCTATTACGTATGCACAGACCCCATGAATGCCAGCATTTAAGATGTATATTCATGCATATACTGTAGCTGGTGTAGTGAAATGTGGAAAATATTTATATTCTTTCTTGAAGAAATGACCTTAATAATTCATTTTGGACTCTACCTCTCCTGAATTACAGTTGCCTCACTTGTGGAATATTTTCCATTTCTTGAAAAGACCTTAATAAATTCTAATATTTTCCTAAGTGTGGAAATAATTAGTAGTTTATGATGTCACAGTTTTGCAAATTTTTTCATAGGTGCAGTTGCAAGACATATTTCCTCGCTTTTCTCTGATGCTTAGCTGTACTTTAAATTTCTTTCAGTGATAATTAGGGCATTTTTAAAAGAGATGCAATATTTGCTTCAAATGTTCTTGTAATTCGCTGGAAATCTTGTATGGAAAAAGAATGTATAAGTGAGATATCAGTGATTAGAGGCAGAAATACTTTGATTTTAAGGGCTGTTATATTGTATTTTAAGGTACTGTTCTAAAGATGACTTTTCTAATTTATCTGGCAAGGCTCCTGTTTGATATGATCTAGTATTGCTAATTGTTGATCAGAATGTTATGATTTTACAGACTTAATGGAAACATGTTTTTATTCCTAAACAGCTTTTTGTATTATTGGAACAAGTTAAAAAATATCTAACAGCTATGAAAATGTGGCAATTCTCTCTCTCTAGGGTGAGGCTTGCACCTGAATTTAAGACTGAACAATGCTGAACTTCACTTTGAATGAAATTCAGTGGAATGAAGACATTCTGGATGCTCTTGGTTCAAGCAGGAGTTGCATCTGGACAGTCATGTCTCTCTCTGGCAGTGATTTCAGTGTGAGTATATGTGAGTGCAGGCAAAGACTTACTAAAAAAAGCTTAGGGCAGAGGGGGAGAAAGATTAGGAAAAAGTGTCATGGGATAAAGGAACTTGCCAAAAGAGTAAAGAGTCTATTCTGACTTGGTCTATATATATGGTGCTAACTGAAAAAAAGGGGGGCTCTGTGTTAGTATCCAGTCAGATTCTCATCTTGTTCACATCTGGAACTTGCTGAAAGACAACTGCAGATAAGAGGGCTTCAGTGCAGAGTGGATGACTTTTAGCATGCCAAGAAGCGGTTATTTAGCAAAAGAAATCGCTGTGTGCTTTGCACACTCCTTTTGCACACAAATTAGTCTTCCAAATGCTTAAACACTTGCTAAAATTTAAACAGAAGTAGGCTTAATAAACAGTTTCAGGAATGTCAGCAGTCATATATACAGCTATACTCTTAATCTGTGGATTTCCTTTTTGATACTGTCTTCTGCTTTATGGATTTGTAGATTTGCATTTCTTTTTCTTATGTTCAGTCTTTCCCTCCCCCTTTTCTCTCCCCATTTGTCTCTTTCCCTCTTTCCTTTTATTTTTTTTCTCTCTTTCTTCTCTTTTTTTTTCCTCAGAAGCTGAAATACCAAATTTTTAGATGGGACCAGTGACAGAGAGAGCTAGCAGCCATTATAAAAATGTCCACATGGTCTAATAATGGAATTGGCATCACATTAAAAATTAAAATAAATAAATAAATAAATAAATAGGAACACTAGGAAAACGTGAAAGGATACATGTAACATGCAGGCTACTAAACAAAGACCATCTTGTGTAGAGTGTAAAGGAAACATAATGACTACAACCTGCCCTAGGGTTTGAAAACAATTTACTGAGAAGTCTTTTACAGTGGCCAGCTTTGGAGCCATTTCTAATTAGCTAGCAGGTAATTCAAAGTCTGTTTAAGTATGTTCAATAAATTTCCTTCAGAGATTCTGTGTTATAAATCTGTCATGATGATTCTTTTGGATCTTCAGGAATTAACAGTTCTTAATCTCAGAACTAAAACTCAGTTATATTTCATGCCAGTATGTTTCAAAGACTAATGTATTTCCATAAGAAAACTCCTCAGCTAAACTATACCTGAGAGATATGCACATAGCAACATATTTTGGGAGTGATTCACTCCTTACGATTAGAATACTGACTTTGTGTCTTGATAGGAAAATACAAAAATTGCCAGAAAACTTTGATTTTAAATGTGCTTTTTGATTTTTCATGAGGAAAATGTAAATTCTCTCAAAGTATCTAACACTTTCCCCCCTTTTCAGTTATAGACTTCAGTCTGTTGCAATGGAAAATACCTACAAGGTTATTTGGTCTGTTTCCATCTCAATGCAAATTTAGGAAAACATACACTGCATTTATTATGCATGCCTTTCTTTATAGATAAGATACGGGTAGATATGGGCAGAAGATCAAAACACCACACTGTCATACTCATTATCCAGGGTACTGGGGTGGGGGGATGAGAGACCTTGGATGACATAGGTAGTGCAGTGTGTGCTTGAGAGTGTGCTACAGACAAGCAGAATGACTCTGTGGGGAGCCAACTCAAGTCTGGCAGGGCTTTTTAGCTCAGTGTCCAAAACCAGGCAAACATGTACTGAGCTAACCTTGGAAGCAATGCATCCTTGTTCATGTACTGTTCTGCATGGAGCCAGCCTCTGAGACTCTGCCGCCATAGCATACTTTTTCTGAAAAATGGATGTATTGCCCACAGGTACTGGACTTGTACCTGGTGGTCTATTGCTGAGAAAGTATTTCATGCACTGAATGTGTGTAGAATGAAGGCAGTTGAGTGTAGAGTGGAATCTGTTTGATGTATAAAAAGACAGAGAAATTTTTAAGTAGGGCAGGCAGACTGGAAGTAAAATTATGCATAGATAAAAGGAAGAGAAGGAAACAGAAAATCACTCAACTAGAAAGCACTTCCAACTCAGAAGAGAAGGGAATTTTACAGCCTGGAAAAGTCAAAAAAGAGAACTGAAAACAATATGTAGACAGAGTTGTTCTGAGCTTTAAAAGACAAGGAATTTGAATGTGGTATGGAATTCAAATGTAGAAGAGAGAGCAAGCAAAATGTTGTGCTCTTAAGTTCTGTAACACTGACTTGTTGGTAATGCTTGTACTTCTGATATTTTTGCCTTTAAAGACAATGAAAAATGGAATGTCACTAATGCGACAGGGCTGCCTTCTCTAAGGTCTGCTCCTGTCTGTAATACACCAGTCCTCTGATAAGTGGGATATAAATTGCCAGGTGTCTCTGAGATTTACAATTTTTGTTCCATCCTTCATTGGTGAGTAATGTTTGCCACTTATTCCCACTGAATTAGGAAGGAAAAATCAACAATTGTACTTATTATTCAAGTAAGGTAACTTAAAAAAAGAAAAAAAGGAAATATGCTCAAAGTATTTTCTTGGAAGACTGAGTGTCTAGAGAACTGTGCTTTGGGAAGTGGACTATATGTACTGACAGATACCAGTGTTTTTCAGACACTCTTTTTGGGTTTTTTTGTCTCTTATCCCAAGAGTGGTATACATTCTATGTGTTTCCACTACTGGTAAACTCTTAATAAATTCCTCCTAAAGCTGCTTTTAGAACCTCAAGCAACATTCCTCCTGTCTCTAGAAAAGGTAAAAGTGTGTATAGTGACATGAACATGAATGCTGTACATCACAGGTTGGACACAAAATCATCATGAGAATAAGCCCAAATATTATGAGATTAAGAAGACAAGAAAAAAGAACAAGTGATTAAAGAGATGGCAGCCGTTTCACTGGTACCTTCCAGTGCCACGTTGTCAATGCATGTGAGTGGGAGCAGCCGCACTGATGCTATCAACATTAGATCTGATACTGTCTGTCCTTACGAATTTATGTGGTGATTCTGGCCTCCCTCAGGAAAAAATTCCCCTTCATGTGTTTTGTTATTCTGAGCAATAGTGAATCCTGCTTCCTTTCTCTGAATCTTCTCTCCCTCTCTGTAAACTCTCCAAGCCCACCAGATTGTCTCAATTCCCACTTCTTCCATCTAATTTTGTCCCTAGTCTCTTCATCATCTGCCTCAGAGAAAGAGATGGTGCATGTATCAAGTTTCCAATCTCAAGGCTGGGAGCAGCCAACAGGGTGCCTGTCATTTTCCTGGATTGCAGCATATTGAAAGCAAAGAAATTTCCTTAAATTAGAGACTCAGTACTTGATTCAGTTGTCATCACATGCATTTTCAGTGCCATTTGAACAATCCTATGATATTCTGCCTGGCCTTCAGCTACTCTCCAGAAGGTCTGAGTCTCCCATCCATCCTGTACCATGTCTACCAGCTCCATTTCAAAGTCTAAGACATGTGAGAATGATTCAAATGATACTAAGAACCAAAGTGTGCCTAACTGAATCATGTCCTCTGTATAATGTTTGGTGTATGATTAAGGCATACCTGTGCCAGGCTGTTTCCATTTTCTAGCTTTTTTTTTTTCTTTGACCTAATGGCTAGTGTAAGGTAGGAGAAACTTGTGGTTAGTTCACTCATCTGGTAGAGGATAGGCTAGTGCCTTCTCCATAACCTTTTTAATATATTTTCTATTAAGTAAAAGTCAATTTTAGGAGCAGGCACTGGAAACCCAGGATTCCTGACATGTTTCAGAGCTCTAGGTACTGCATTGTAGAGTCATAGTCATGTTTCTTCTTGTCTAATCTCTTCTGGCCTCATGAATTCTTCTGTCTTTTCTGTACATTAGCTGGCACCAGCAAGGTGGGTAAAGTGTGTTGCTCTTCACTTCCACAGAATCTCTTTACCCCTTTCTTTTCCTCTGCATAAGCATCTCCAGTGAGTTTGAGCAGCCACCTGGAAAGGAGGAATCATGCACTGACATTCTTCAACCACAGGAAGAAACTAAAGCTCCCTTTTTGAGCAAGAGGTTTTATCACTTCAGCTTTATGATCATTATTCCTCTTAGCATCTTTTATTAAAAGAATGAGGCCCTAGTGGCTCTTTGAAGGAGTGTTTTCAGATGGTTACAGTCAGGAATGAATTTTGGGCGTTGTACTCCCTAGAGTACAACTTGCAGCTGTAATTTTAGGTGACATGGTTTAACCCCAGCCAACAACTAGGCACCAAACAGCCACTCACTCACTTCCCCCAAGACAGGTTGGGGACAGAATCAGAAGAGTAAAAGTGAGAAAACTTGTGGGTTGAGATAAAGACAGTTTTATAGGTAAAGAAAAAGCCACACAAGCAAGCAAACCAAAACAAGGAATTCATTCAATACTTCTCATTGCCAGGCAGGTGTTCAGCCATCTCCAGGAAAGTAGGGCTCCATCACATGTTGTAAGGGACCGTGTCAGCCATTTTGTCTTGGCATTGCTGTTAACCATTACACCCCCATCCTGAGCCGCAGGGTGGTGTAAGACTGTCAGACTATGTCAGCTGTCTGTTTCAGCACCGTGCCATTTCCTAGGCCAGGCCTCAATGTCCTGTTGCTGTGATGTCACTGTTGAGATGGACACGACAAACACTGAATTATGCAAAATGTTCTAACAAGCCTTTTTATAACTTTATTAAGAGTATGTGTCCATATATGATTGGTTTAATTAGAGACTAACAGTTCATGATTGGATGACCTCTTCTCTGTTGCAACCTTGATAACCTTCCTTTCCTTGCGGTCAGGCAGTTCCGGTCTGGTAGTTGCTTACTCTTGTTTACTCAGCTTTTCTCAGGACTTTCAAGTCTCTTAAAGGTACACGGTTATCTGCTCAAGGTCAATACCAAACTTACATTCTGATCCCTCGGACTAGCCGAGGTCTCCCATACTGTCAGGACAAAATCTGCCCGGAGCTAGAACAACATCCATCAAGCTGTGCGTGTGTGCAGGGCTGGGGGATGAGGGGGATGTGCGGAGGCTGAAGGCATCGATGGCCACCCCCCCCCCCCAGTACAACCACTGTGGACACCTGGGCATGTGCACATGGGGGAACACGGGGCAGCGAATATGCAAATCACCTCTGTAGCAATGTGCGAACTGACGGTGGGGACTGGATAAAAGGGACTGTGTGCTCCTCTTCTCTGGTGGGATTCCCCCCATCACCTACAGAGAATTCTCCATTGCCTGTGGAACCGCTCATCACCTGCACCGGGACCGGACCAACAGGATGCCGCTAGACTCGTGGTGGTGGTAACTAGTATTGCTGTATCTCTTTTGTTTGCTTGCTTAGATATTCTGACTTTTCCTTTCTTCTTCTCTCTGTCCTATCGCTATTATCAGTTATTTCATGAAATAAAGCTTACAAGGTTTGTGTGGCATCTGATCTCATTTGCATCTTAATCTCGCTCTTGAGATTGTTTAAGAACCACCCCGATATTAGATTGGGACACATGTCACGATTACTTGGGAAGACAAATGCCATCACTCTGAACACCTACTGCTTCCTTCTTCTCCTAGCTTTATATGTTGAGCATGACATCATATGGTATGGAATATCCCTTTGGTCAGTTGGGGTCATCTATCCCAGCTGTGTCACTTCCCAACATCTTGTGCACCCCCAGCCTACTTGCTGGTGCGTTGGTGTGAGACGCAGAAAAGGTCTTGATGCTGTGGAAGAACTGCTCAACAATAATGAAAATGTCTCTGTATTATCAACACTGTTTTCAGCACAAATCCAAAGCATAGCCTCATACCAGCTAGTATGAAGAAAATTATCTCTATCCCAGCCAAAACCAGCACACTAAGTTTTGGAGAGTGGATATGATTTAGAATACCTTTCTGGGTTTCACATTCCCTGTTGACTGATTTCATACAGCTCCTTGATCAAAGCACAGAGTCTTTCAGTTTACCTTCCATAATGCTTGAATCTGTCAAAGTAAACTTTAACAGGCTGAATTCTATTCTGAAATTGCCCACTAGAATGGCAAATTCAGAACCTAACCTGAAAAGTATATTTAGAGGATATATTTGGCTATGGACCCTTCATAATTGTCCTTGTCATGCATCAGAAGCAGAATCCTAATAACTGAAACTGAGTGAAAATTGGAGAAAAGATACTGACAGAAAAAAATTCTACTGGATACTACAAATTGAAATAATTGTTTTTAAGTATTTGGGGAAGGATGTATCTCTAGCAAGATAAAAGTTAAAGATACAATTATAAATGAGCTGTCTGTGGAAGCCCATTAAAATATACTTGAAGATGAGAATATTAAACTGTACAATTTGAAACATTTTATTGATTGTAGCTGAGCCTGAAAGTGGTTCAACTAACTTTTACTACAGATTGCATTATAAGGTTGAATCCATATCTCCTTATCACTGTCTGAATGAAAATAATTGTAATTGGTCAAAGCATAATTATTATAACATGATAGTGAATGATATCACCACATAGAGTAGCGTCTGTTTGCAAAATTAAGATCTCTGTGTCATGTTTCAATTCTGTACAAACCTTTGATTTTGAAGAGGGATTCCAGCTCCTCTTCTTGAAAATATTTTATTTATTTAATACTGAACAGCTACAATAGGTTGAAGTAGTGTCTGGGTCATGACCAATATGTCAGTGGAGAGGGAGTCAAGGGATGCTTCACTAGGTCTTTCACTGTAGATAATTAGGAGATTAGCTTCATGGACATAACACAGCATGCTTGTGCCTTGGTCTAGACCTCATCACTTGACAATAAGTGAATATTGAGAGGATAGTGAGGTAGTTGAGGCAATCACCTAAAATGTAAGAGAATGACAAAATAGCAGCTTGACTCAGCATTCTCACAAATTTTAGGAAAATGTTCTGAAGATCTTATCTGTCTGGTTATTGTCAGATCCCTTTGCAGCTGGGAAGTCTGTCCCAATGAAAATAAGTGGAAATTGACATGTTTTCATAAGACCATTGTCAGGAAGGAACATTCTGGATCATAGAGACTGACCTCAGTAGGTAAATCTTCCTAAACAAAAAGCTAAATGATATATTCTAGACAGGACCTTTGGACATGATCAGTTTCAAGCTTTAACAGTAATGCCATCTTGGAAGTTAGATCTATTTAATAAGTTATTTTGATAACATTTAATCAAGCTCTCTCAGAATTGCTCCAGGACCAAATTGAGCCAAACCTGATCCTGGACCTCCCTTCTGGCTACAGTTCAGAGGTTCTTCTGCTTAGAGATCATTAGAGATCTAATTCTAAGTCCAAAATAATTCTATCTGTGACCATATTTACTTTCTCACTGTGTCAGAATTATCTTTTGTTTCTTCTTCATCTCTGTTTTACCCTTTACTTATATACAGGAAACAACCATACCCACCTCTCAGTTTTTGTTTTTCTAGACTAAGAAAACTTTGCTCATTTTAGTCTCCTTTCATATGGTAAGTTCTACCTTCCCTGATCTCTCTTTCCTGGATCTCCACCCTTCTCTGCATCTGTTCCTGTTTAAATTCCTCTTTATTGCACACAGTTTTTCATAATTGTTTTTACTCATCGCATAATGTGAAAACTCCATCATGAAACCTTAAGAACACATGTAGTTTTTTTGATGTTGTTTGGGCAAGTCATCATTTTAATCTGAAAATTGCCATCCAGATCTAAACTCTGGGCCTTTCTATATTAATTGAACAAGACTTTGCTGGAAAAAATCAACCAATGAACCAACCAACCAACGAACCAACCAACCAATCAATCAACTAACCAATCAACCAACCAACCAATCAACCTACCTTCCAACCAAACCCCTCACATACTTTCTGTTATAATTCATTAAGGACTATAAGTATTACTGTTGAGAGGAACAATAAACATCTCATTGTATTTATGACATGGAAAAATGTGTTTTCCTGAAAATGTTTTGAAAATCAAAGTAGATAGGGGTTAATAAGAATGTTATGCCTCCACTGAAGCAATGGCAAACATGGAAGACACAAGGGGAAACTCAGCCTTAGTCATTCTTAGCTAAATTACAAATTCTCTGTGATGAAGATTATCTAATCTATGTCTGATAATCTCTTGGTGTAATAGAGGTTTTCAATCTTATGTTCTGTATTAAGGTCTCTCTAGGACCTAAGGACCAAGCAACAAGATATAATTATGAAATGGATGATAATAATTAAGGGCTATGGAGTCATAGATGAGAGTAAAGGTTAATCAATAAGCTTTTAAAAGGGTTAATGCTTCCCTTTTAAAATATGGGCAAAGAAGTATTAATTTTAAGGGTATCGTTCATATCTTTGTCATACTATCTTACTCATACCTTGTAATACAATAATTTCTCATGTTTAAAAGTTTTTGGGTTCCCTCTCAAGTATACTACATTCCCATGAACAGTAGTTTATGGATTCAAGGTTTTACAAGTTCAAGGTCAACACTTCTGCACATCCATGTGTTGAAGAGGTCTTGATAAATACATGTGAGAGACCGTATGATACTATTATCTGTGATATTATGTGACTGAGGTAGATGAGCCAGGCATTTCCCTTCAGTTCCATGTTGAAGGGTAAGATGAAATGCTGGCATAAATGAATACGATTTTACTTGACTGTGCCCTCTTACACTAGTTGTTAGTTTTGCTCTATGTGTTTATTGGCCAGCATGATTCTCTACCTCTCTTACTGCAGACTCTCATGTTCTCTCCTTTATGCTTTCAACCACTTTTAAAGGCCAAAACCTTACAAATCCTTCATTCATAGCCCAGCAGGAGTCTTGATTTATGATAGAATAAATCAATGTGTTCTCATTGGGAGGGTAGAAACTTATGATAAAATGATTCTTCCAGCCCCACTGACACAGAGCCAAATACTGTATTTTTCAAATTTTAAATTGCATGTAGTACTTGTTATAACTGACCCTCTCACTTTACAGATGTTACCTAAAAGGTTTTTTCAGTTGTCTGTGGGAATAATGATCCACTAAAACTATTTACTAATCTCAGCTTTAGAAGAATGTCTTCAACAAAATTGTTAGATATTTTTAATGCTGTAGAATTTACTTTTTACACAAAAATGCATAGATATTCTGTTTCGTTACTAGTGAAAAAATGAAAATTCTCAGATAAGCATTGCAAAAAAAGGAAAAAGTTTGACCTTGTAATTATCATTCAGTTAGGTTAACATAGACAAATCAACATGAAGAAGCCAACATGAATCTTCTCTCTCCTCCAGAAAAGAGACTGACCACATTCAGTCCTGCTCCAAGTCCACTGAAGGTCAGTTTTGTTGGTGTAAAGGTCAGAGGCTAGGTGAGCCAACTGAATATGCAATTTACTACTGAGTTTCTTAGCTTAGACTGTCACAAAATATTGGCAGTACCTGTGTCTAGGCTGTGATCACAGCCCAGACAACTACCTTCAACCTGAAGCAAATTTTCATGACCAAAGCTGGGGAGAAGGATACTTGCCCTACATTCCCCTAGATGTAAACAGAGACCAGTCCTTTTGCTAAAGACCAAACATCATGGATTGATCTGTATCCATACTGCTGAGGGTTGGAAAGCTCTTTTACAATCTTGGAGATTGCTATTTGGAATGATCCCTAAGAAATTAGTGACCTAACTAGAAGCACTGTGCACAATCAGGTGTCCAGTGCTCAAATTTGTTTCTCGGTTGTTTTTATTCAGCAGTCTGCAGAGGCCCACTCAGCTCTATGTGAATAAGTGGAACTAATATGTTAAAGAAGAGGAAGACATAGTAGGGTTGGTACAGCACTCACTTCAGCTTTACACATCAGGATCATGAGATGAAATAAGCCTAGGTGCACAGGAGGGAATGCAACAGGGACTGACTTATACCACTGTACCAGTCTCTTTTAAGCCTGTCTTGTTGCATGAGCTGCCATGAAGATAAAGATTAGGCACGGAGTAGACTAATTGGTTAGCATTTATTCTGAGAAAGTTACCTTCTTCAGAAAGACACCAGTCACAGCTTTCATGTGTCAAGGATATAAATGATGGTTCCGTTTGGAAAATCAAACCAATATATAGTTTTAGTTAGAGATCATAGAATGCACTACAAGGAAACCCCAATTTTTTAGCTCTTTTCCTTGGAGGGTTAAGGATTGAATTTAATGATCCATATCTGAAGGACATGCTTGAGGCTGACAAGGTCAGAACCAATTTTACATGTGGTACACAGATTTGAAATGACTCTCCTGAACCATGGAATGAATGATTTATTCAACTTCCCTCAGTAGCAAGGTTCAATGAGTAGTAGCAGATTTTCCTGCTGTTTCAGGTATAATTACAGAATCACACAGGTAGTATTCAGTCTTTCTCTAATTTAATAAACCAAAAATTCTTTACATTGCCCCAAAGTTGAATGTTTTCTTTCTTTGTAAATCTTGTTGGAAACAAAACCAAACCAAACCAAACTAAAACATTTTCCTGGTTTGTGGAGAAAGTATTACATTTTGTGCTGTTTTGCCTAAGGTAAAATTTTTATGCAGACAAAAATTTTTAATACTTTACCCAAACAAAATTGTTGTTTGTGGTAAGCTATGAACACGCATATGAACATGTGGCCCTTTCTCAGGATTTCTCCATGTACCATTTTAAAAGGGATCTAAATTCCTCTCCCTTGTTCATGAATGCATGTTCAAAATGTTAGTTGCATCATATGCTTGTCCTTTGAGGTGCCACATTAGGAATGTAAAGATTTTTAGAAAAAAAATCACATACCGTTTCCTTTTTTCTTCTTGTAACATAGAAATTATTTTCCAAAATTTAACCTGTCCCAGTTCATTTGTGAATAGTAGACTTGATCATAAAACTGCACACCAACCATGCACATTTTCTGCTTTCAAAATGTGAGTAACAAGTGTATATAACAAAACTTTGAGAGCTTTTAGTTTATTGGACAAAAAGTTTAATTGTTCTGCATAGATTCAGTGTTTAAGATAAGTTTAAGAAAACTAGCTTATTTTTCTAAATCAATCATTTATTGTGAAATAGAAAAGAGAAAATTTCTCGTTTCAGCTGGAAACATATTGGTCTTTTTCCTTGAGGTAAGAGTGGTTTTGTACAGACAGGATTTTTTCTCAATGAAAGCATTTTAAAAACATATACATTGTTTGATAATCCTATATTGTTTATTCAATTCCTTTCAATTCTTTAGTAAAACTACTGTATAAATTCTGTCTGCATAATCTGTCTATAAACACACATAGGTCTTTTTATGTTTGAATTTCTTCTGTTCTCAGTTTTAGCTTCATTTATGCTTTACCTTCAAATCATTGAGTAGTTTTTCAGAAGCCATGGGTTTTCCCTGACATTTACTCTGGTCACGTCTGCAGGACACAGTGAAGTTTCTAGGCAATCAAAGATGAACTGGCATACATCCTCAGTTGTGCACAATGTCATGTAGAGATGTAAGCTCAGATCCTGAAAGCTATATATCAGTGTTAATGAAGTTTTGTAGCTGAACTAATAAACTTATCTCTCAACAGCACTAATTAATGTAGGCTCAATATCATGCTGATGCAGCTATATTGTCTTCCAGTACCCAAATTAGATAAATGGGTGCTAATTTGTAGATTTTCAAACCACATTCCATTGCTTAGTCAAATTCTACTAAATTGCAATATATGTTTATTTTACAACAAGAGGGCAGACCTGCTACTAAACAAGTCACTTTACATTTTTAGAGTGGACTGTCTCTAAGATTTTGGGCAAGTCAACCTGCAACCTGGAGCCCTGTGGCAAAACCCTGAACTACTCATGGGCCACTGAAGAACTAGGTAGACAAAGGTGTATACTTTTATAATTAACTGCTTTCTTAACCTACATTTGATGAATCTTCTCCAAAAACCAGCTGAAAATAAAGCTAAAAAAAAAAAAAAAGAAAAGCTGGAATAAAAACTGAAGATATGATGTGGATTATTTTTCCCAAAGTGATCTGAAGAGCAGATGTAGGGAGTTGCTGTAGAGAGCTGCAGCCAATCAATCTTTTTAAAAAAGCTCTGACAACAATTTGCAAAGCACAACTGAGGAAAAGAAACAATAAATTTAATTTTAAATTGCTTTCTGCTGCCTCATTTATAGAGATAATTAAGGATTCCTCTATAATTCAGAGTCGACTGAGGCTGTTCAAATTTACACTGGCTGATTAGGGCTCCTTAGAGGCTTTTTTGCCTGCTAATGACTTCCTGAGTAGAGTGTGTGGTGGTTACCTCTCTGATGCCTCCTGTGACCAGGGATGTGTATAGCAACGCAGTGTGTTACTACAAAATACCTGTTAAATTCTTTAAACAGAAAGAAGAAGCTGTTTGCAAAACATAGCTTTTGACTGAAATGTTTAAAGTTAAGCTGGTCTATGAAGATCTTCCCTTACAGAAGGAGCACTTGGCTGCCTATTTAAGGTAATTTTGATGAATATTGTGTTGCTTGAGTAGTGCAAACAGGGCCTTAGCCTAGGGTATACAAATGTAGTAACCACACATACTGAAAAAGATAGCTCCTCCTTCCTCTGTGTAGTGAAAAGTTGAAGGTCTGCCAAAAAAGTTGAATTGCCAGAAATTCTGTCAATGTGAAGGCATCTTTCCGCCTGTAAATCAACTACACATTTAAATTACTTCCTTTCATAACCCATTAAAATGATTTTGGCACAGTTGTTCTCTGTGCAATGTTTACTGCATAATTTCATTTCATTTCTGGTCAGCAGTTATTATTAAGTCTCAAATGCTACTGAAGGAGAGTATGAATCTTATTCTGTGAATAAAAAAAATGATATAAAGTAGATATAAATATGTTTTTAAAGCTAAATTGAGAGGATTATCCTGGTTATTTAATCCACTTGATTTGCCAGCCATTTGGACATAGCTGGAACAAGACTGTTTTCATGTAAAATTAACTACTTTCTTAATGATCTGTTGATAGTAAGGGTGTGCATGGAAATCTCTCACCATTATTTCAAATTATATGGACCTGTTGTTCATCAGGAAATGCTAGCTTTTAGTCCAAAACCACTGAAGCATCACTTCTGAATTCATAGAAGGTGTTAGAAGCAATCAAAATCATTAAGACTTCTGTTTCTAGGCTAAAGACAAGCTATATGGGTAGAGTGGAAGTTATAAAACATTGTAGCACTGTTAAATTCTGCATTTGGAAGAAAGAAACTGTTTGTAAAACCCATAAAAAGTTTTTGGCAAAATATCTATTGCACATTACATGAAGCTAATGAGCCAGCCAAAAAAACACTAAACCATTAAGACTCCGGTTTACTTTTCTGCATATTTTCAAGAGCATTGTAAACAAGAATTGCCCCTTCCTCCAAACCTTCATCCACACGTTTACCATAAAGAAGTTAAAAAATTCTATTTAGAAGAAAAATGGCTTGATACATTTTCCATAATAATTACAATACACTACACACAATGATCTCTGAAAAAAAGGATATTCCCCAAATGGAAGGAAATGGAGGTTGCTGGGTGGTGTCTGAGGCCCTGTACAATTGTTGAGTTCAGCTGCATTCAAACAGATGAAGAAATGAAAGTTCAACTTAACCTACTGGCTAAAATTGTAATTCACTATTTGCCCTGTTTTGTGGAGTTACCAATGGCCACTGTGCATGGTACAGGAAATCACAAAATCACAAAGTTATGGAATTGTTGAGGTTGGTAGAGAGCTCTGGAGAACTTCTAGCTTAACGCCCCTGCTTATAGCAGGGTCAGCTAGAGCAGGTTGCTCAGATCTGTGTCCAGTTGGGTTTTTAAATATCTCCAAGGATGGTGACTCCACAACCTTGCTGGGCAACCTGTGCAAGTGCTCAGCCCCATCAAAGTAAAATTTTTTATCTTATATTTATGTGGAATCTCCTGTATTTCAGCTTGTTCCTGCTGCCTTGTCAGCTCACTGGATAACACTGAGATGAGTGTGGCTCTGTCTTCTTTACTCACCCCCCCCAGGTATTTATACATGTTGATGAGATTTCCCCCCTGAGTCATCTCTTTTCCAGGCTGAGCTGTCCCAGCTCCCTCAGACTGGTGCTTCAGGCTCTTCATCATCTTTGTGGCCATTCTATGGACTCCCTCTGGCATGTCTACGTCTCCCATACTGGAGAGCCTAGAACTGGACACAGGAGTCCATGTGTGGCCTTACCAGTGCTGAGTAGAAGGGAAGGATCACGTCCCTTGACTTGCTGGCAACACTCCTCCTAACTCTGCCCAGAAGGCTGTTGGGTTTCCATGTCACAAGGGCATGCTGTGGGCTCACACCAACTTGGTGTCCACCAGGACCCCCAGGACATTTTCTACAAAGCTGGTTTCCAGCCTGTTGACCCCTAGATGTACTGGTGTGTGGGGTTGTTCCTCCCCAGGTGTAGTACTTTGCATTTCCCTTTGTTAAAATGTGCTATAATTAGCAGATATGAAAAATGATTCATGTGTTTGAGTTCCATTCACTAGTCTAATTAAAACTATCTTGAATATTGGTGGAGGAATTGGAGTAAATTAAAAGATTGTCACCGTTAAGGGATGTCATAAGAGTCCACTGCCTCCAGCAGCTCTGGTCTGAGATTCCTTTCTCCCTGGCTGCTGCAGCCCACTTTAGAGATGTGGGGCCTCTGCCCAGGCTGAGAGACACAGCTGCTGCTTTCCCATTTGCAGGTTCAATCAGTAGAGAAAGTGAGCAGTATCCCAAAGACACACAGAGACAGCTGCTCACACAGATGCCACGTATAAGACTCACAGCAGACACAAGCCCAGGCAACCATGGCCCCTCCTTTACTTTATCACTGTGTAAACAAGATTCTTGGCTTTTAAATTTCTCAGGTTTGCATGCTCACTTTGCAGTATTCACAGCCCAGTTCTCTGTTCCTCTAATGCTTATTCTGTAGCCATTATTATCTCAACTATACTAAATGGACATAACTTATACCACTGTTCCTGCACCGTCTCCCTACCTCTTTTCTGCATGTCATGGTAATCTAATGCCTGGGAATTTTGCAAGTTACATTACACTTCCTACTACAGACCTATAGAAACATAGGTGTTGGAGGAAACCTAAAATTCTTCTAAATTTAATTGTCAGACTTGTGTCTCTGCTCACCCTGATTGTTTATCTATGCTGTTTCTAACTCAAGCTCCCACTTCACACTATTGCTTCCATGCTTCCTAAATCAAGTCACATTCTTCTGAATATACAGCTTTTAAATCCTGAGTGCCCAAATAAAAGAAGAGCAGTAGTGGAACGGGGGATAAGAAAGGAACAGAGAGAAAAGATGCGAATTCTTCAGTTCCAAATGTACTTTTTAAAGTAGGTGTGTGTGGGGAGACAACATTAGCTTTTTGCAGCATAATATGTTCAGAAACATAAGAAACCATTCATTTCCTCAGTCAATATGTTTCAGCCATTAAAACATGGATATGCTTTACTTAAGAGACTTGCAGTTTGTTAAGATATTTCACAGAGAGAGGTTAATTTCCAGAAGTTACAATGAACAGTTATTAAGATTTCCTCAAAAGTCCCCATCATGCCTGTGGTACATCATCACACTAGAAAGCAGAAAAACAAACATTTTCGCCTGTGAAATTGGTTTAATAATAAAATGAAATAATTGTATATTAGGATTAATAAAAATACTTCTGGTGAGAAGAAAAGGGACAAATCCTTCTGGAAAACAGAAGCTGAATTTCCTTATGTTGGATGCCAATGGACTGGGATAACCAAAGTGTTTTGGAACACCTTATGTTCAGGAAGCCAAATTCATTGTCACTCAGACTGGGATTGAAAGTTTGAGCAAAGATTATGATTTCCTTCAGGATGCTATGGCTTTGAAAAATCTTCCATTTCCTGCATGAAATGTTTTATTGGGATATTTCCATTCCAGTCTATGCAGAGATCTGGGAGTTATCTACATCGCAAAGAGATTCTAAACCACATTTATGATTAAGAGATTAACATACCATCTTTTTTACAGCCATTTAGAAGAGATCTCTAATTGGAGGTGGTTAAACAGCAAATAAATGCTTAACATTAAAACAAAAAATACAGGTCTTTTCACATACTGGTTTATCAAAGCATCAGCAGTGTTTGTAATTCTCTGTCTTAGAATCAGTTTTATATGTATTTATCAAAGCAATGTGGCATACAGGCAGAACACTGGCTCTGGCACTTAAGTTGTGCCAGTATCTCAGTATCTCCTAGTATATACTACCTCAGGGTGACTTCAATTTATAGAAGATCAAGACCTGATTTCCTCTGTATGAATATCAGGTCAAAAAAGAATTCATGACTTGCAAGAGCACACAGCGGGAGACAAACAGAAAATTTTCTGTACAGGGTCTCTATGACAGAAGGCACACAGGAGCATAATGGGGCATGACTACAAGGTCAAGGGGCAGAGTGCTCCTGTTTATACAGGTACTTACATCTGATTGCCCTGATCAAGTCCATGGCAATGGCTTCTGCACATTGAACTCTGTTCAAGTCAGAGAGAAGGAGCTGAGCAGGGAAGAAGCTGCTCATTAACATAGCTTTAGCAGAACATATACCCGCTCTTGAGAAGAGAGAATAACAAACAGGCATTTTTGATATAGGAAAGACAATTCACTCCTTTTAAGACAAATATTTTCTGTTTGAGGACAACACAGTACAACTTCATGCAAGATCTTTTCTTCATTTAATGAAAATAAATTTAAATCACTCTTAAGAGCATAAAATCCCCAATGGTAACAAAACACACATTTTTATTTTAGTCAGTCCTGAAGCTTGGTTTCCAATCTCTGACATTTGGGGATTAAGATGATTTTAGCCAAAGAATATGTTGCAGTGCAAACACTGATGTTAATATACTTACAGTCAAACAGCAAGTATACTTAAGGCTTATTATTTTTCAGATACACAGTTTCCCTTGGCTGCAAGCTCAGCTTGTCCCTGCTGTGAGTGACTTCAAAAGCAAAAAAACTGTGCCTGTGGCTGAATCTACAATTCATGTTGCCACTTTTGGCTCGCACAGGGACATTTAGCATCCTTGGAGTCTCATTCTAAATTAACTAACATTAATAAAGGATTAAAAACAGATTAAAAGGAGAAATATTAATGACTGTTTCCTTTTGTAAATGTGGCTGGATTTCTCCCTGGAGTCTGATTTGACTAACGTGCTGACTGAAAATGGGTCTGATCTGCAACAGTAAAGAAAAGAAAGTAGTTTTTGAATTCAACCTGCTTATTTCAGGAGTGATCAAATCCAAAGATTTGGTTTAGCCCACTAGAGATATACAAGTACTGTAATTCTTTCATAGAAAACTGGTTTCCAACCAGCTTGTTTGTTCTGGCCTATGGAACCATGCCTCATATCATATCATTGCACTGTGGGTGCCATCAGAAATTTGATGAAAATTAGTAGGAGTGAAATTTTCCATACAGATATGAGAATTCATATATGTCATAAATTGTGGTATGTGGAAGAATATTTTATTTACTTATTTATAGGTGGACAAATAGATCATATTAGTAACCTTACTGCAAGAATTAGCTTTATGCAGACACATAACAGAATCAAGTAATGAAGCATGAATGCCCAATCCAAGTCATTTCAAAGTTTGAATGACCATTATGAACTGCTCTCAGAAATTATGGACCCAAAATTTGTTTGTAGAAAGCATATGTTGGATTATTTTAAACAACGAAACCGTTGAAGAAAATTATAAGATGATTGTGAAAAGTCCAAGAGGAATAAAAATGACATTTGTTAATAAAGTTATTAACTATGATTGATTTGCTGAAATTGTGTTTTTCTAGCGATGCCTGAATCAAACGCAAAAGACACAGGTTACAATTTCTTTAATGATTTATGTAATGCAAAGTGATGCTTTAAAACGCAATTCCTTGGAATCAAACACAATGCATCAATCTATTACAATGCTCTGTTAGTTTTTATTGAAAACTAATCTACACTTCTGAGACTTTCAGAAATGTTTGTTCTTGAGGATATTTGCTGCATTAATGTTTTAGAAAAGGTGAGGCATCTGTCCCACAAATAATCTCTAAGTGAAGGCTGAAACTCTGAGTGCATTCAGCAAGACATCAGTAATTTCTGTAATGATTTAATGCACTTGCATCCTAACTTGATACAATTATGATAGAAAAAGCTTCCATCCTGACATTAACAGATGTTACTGTAGATAGTTTTCTTGAAGGCAGATCAGAGGCAATCAGCAAGGAATAAAGTTCCGTCTGCCACAGGCAAAAATTTAGTCTGCCAATCAAAGATTGAAAAAGGGTATTGCTGTAAACAAGTTTGATTTAAAAGCCTCCATTATTCTCAGTTTGCTGAAATTTTTCTTCATCCTGATCATATCTGTCTTTCGTTTTTAACTAAAAAAAGTCCTTTTTATATTCTTCCTGTAGAACACTGGCCCAGAAATTCAGTAATGTAGTCTCCCACATTTCTCTGTATATTCAGATGTGTATCATAATTTTCATCCTGAAGTCTCTCTAATGAGATAAATCAGAATATCTCTTATAAGTACCTTGGAAACTCTTGGTTATGACATTTAAAATCTGTATCTATTTATACTATGCATTTTTATTTACCTCTAATGTTTCTTTCAGAAATAAAACAAACAAAAAACCCCCACCAAAATAAGCTATCATCAGCAGGGATGGGCTGTACACAAAACTGCACACACTGGAAAATAAGAAATGAGGCTACAATAACTCATTGGGCAGATTCTTTGACCAATGACTGGAACTAATGGGTTCAGTGTTGGAGTTACTCAGAAAGGGTTCCCTCCTATAAGGTTTCAAGGTATAGCAAAGGAGCATTGACCTTGCCTTGAAATTAATTGTAGACACTGGAGCAGAAATGTGTAAGTAAACATATCTTTTACTCAGGGAACTGGAAAGACATTGCAAGCAACATTCTTGTAGTTTGCAAAGAAGGCCTCCAAAATATCTTTTGATTGTGTATGTGATTGTGGTACTTTTTGAAAGTGTCAGGCTGAAATTCTCAGCTTGCTATTCACAGAGATGAGATTTAGAGTTGTACAAGAACATACTTGCTTCATCCTTATGTCTGAAAGAGGCTGTTTATTTACTGGCAAAATTAGATGTTTGGGAAAATGTTTTCTGTAACAGTTTAAACCAAGATGCCATTTAGTCAGACAATATGACTCAGACATGTCTGTCTTGTAACAAGCATGCTAATAAAAAAAAAGGCCTGATATTTTTAACAAACTAATTTTCCCAGGGGCAGTAAAGATTTTTAGAGAATGAGCTCTGCGTTCTTTCTTCATTGGATACTGGGCAAGGACTGAATTTATATGAGCAGTTGACAAGAAGTAGGATTTTGTCAGCCATTGTTCTAGGGCATTGAGAAAGGCTTACCAGAGGGTTTGGGTTTTTTTGGGGTTGTTTTTGTTTGTTTTTCTTTTTTTTTTTTCTTTTTAGATTCTGTAGCATGGTTTGTGTTTTGTTTTTTTGGTTTTTTTTGTTTTTTTTTTTTTAAATTATATATATTCTTTCTGATTTCCAATGTGTCAAATCAACATTTCCTTCTGCTTATTCTTGATCAGGTCTTAAAGACCCTTTTCCTAAAGGCTGGGTAATTGCAGAAGTCAGTAGTAGTTTTTTTAATGACTACAAAGTCCAGAAGGGATTGATGAGGCCAAATGTAAATATCTACATCTGTTCTGTGGAAAGATGTAGAATTCTTGAGTCAATGGAGAAAAATGTTTTAGGAAGTGATTGATCTCATTCTAAAATGCACAGCTATTGGTCAGATATATCATGCAATAAAGTGCATATTTTTCTCCACTGTTTGTAAATAGAACATAGACTGAAGAGCTCAGATATATGTTTTCAGAGTGAAGAGATCTAAGTTAGGTAAAAGTCCCAGCCTTCGTATCTCATACTTTAGTTTATAAACTTACATCACAAGTATGGTTAAATAAAAGATGTAGGATAAATTATAACACAGTTAAGTACATTGTTCTGCTATTGATGTTTTCTTATAAACTATATTACAATTATTAAAAATATTAAAATGCAAATAACAAAGAATGAAATTAAAATTAACTAAGGACAGGACCCAGTTGCCTAAACATAAATGTCCAGTGCCATTTAAGATGCATTGGGGTAAAAATTAGCAATAGACTTTAATGTTTCCTGACACCTGAATTCAGGTAAATGAATTTCACTCTGGATGCTTATGTTTGGACAACTGGATCCTGCTCTACAGATGGGATTCAGCTTGCAAATTGAGACATTTATATTTCATTATGTCTAAGCTCTCATTAGAGTCAATGGAGATCTAGACACCAAAGCATTAAAAAAAATAACCAATGGAGACTAGATGACAGTACATCTTCATAAAATGGAAACTTAAATTCAGCATGCTAAATGGCTCTGTAGTCTTCACTGAATTTACTCACTGGATCTACTAGAGATGATTATCCTGATTGAGAAGTTTGACATTTCCTGTGTCATATCAGTCTGCCTCATTGGAATGCCTTGGATAACATGGATCATCTGAACTGTTATTGAACACCCATATCACAATATATAAATCAAGCTTCTAAATTTAGGTTACTTAGTCGGTGAGCTGAATCCCACCCTCAGGTGTTACTGATACCAAAATAGTCAAAGATATGCAATTTTTAATTCCAACTGAACAAAAAAAAAAATCCAAAATTACTGAATCAATATGCTATGCCAAATTATATTTTTTATATTGTCAATGAAGGAGTGATCCATGAATCTAGAGATTTTTTTAATTTTGTTTTTAAGGAGCTGGAGTGGGAAACTCTTCTTCATATGCCATTAAAATCTCATCCTGAGTGTCTTTTGGTAATCAGTAGACATATTCTTAATGCAATTAAAAAGACATTTTATGAAATTAAATCTGCTTTTTTTTCCTGTATTTTTTCATATGTTTCAAGTTAACATTAGAAAGAAATCCTCAATAACTCTAGTTATATTTTTTCTTTTCTTTAAATCCACCAAGAAAAAAATTAGTTACTGATATCAGTGACAGTGTGACTTTGTACCTCAATATTAAATGGAGGTCATATATGTTTACAGAGTAAAATTAATGATGGTAAAAAAAAAGTATCAGTATCTAAAATGATATGTTGAATTATAAAAGAACTTATTAAGGACTTACATATACAAATTAAGTAGAACTTGATTTTTGCAGTACAGGGACAGGCAGACAGTAGCCTAAGTGGCAAGTAATTTGAGTCATATGAATAATTACTGAATTTAACAGAGACAAACCTATTTTTTTTCCATATATTTTCCATATTCTTGTACGATTTTGTATATATATTGCAATGAACGTGTAAACCATACATGTGTTCACGTGCTTTGACGGCTACAGTAAATCTGTCACTGTTCACACAAAATGAAACTAATGCCACTGCTCATATGACTTATTTACTCTTTAAATGCTAGGCATTTTCTACTGTACATGTGTTGCGTGTTTGAAAGGGGAAGATAGAGTACAGAAGTAACAAAACTGTTATGTTTAAAAGAAAATGAATGTGTTTGGGTATTACTTGGTCTTGAGAAAATAATTGTTTCCCTTTAGGATAATGACCATTAAAAATGGCCAAGTCTTTTATTTAGGAAGTTACTTCATTTTTTTCTAAAATGTTTGTCTTCCTCTCAAGATGCACAGAAAGAGGCTTAATGAAAAAGGCTAGCTCCAAAAAGTGTTGAGCTCTCATTTAGATTCCATTTTTGAATTGCTGAGAAAAAACAAGATGCTGCATAATGAAGACAGTCCTTTTATTTTCTTCAGCTTGACTGCATTACCATTCATCCTGAACATCTCGATTTCAATGTAAGGCATGGAAAAAGTGTACAGTATTGGCATGAAAGTCCACATTTGTAAGAAAGTAAAAGCTCAAAATGGAAATGTAGAACATGCAGGCTTATTGATGGAGACTTTCAAATGGCTTTGAAAAAATAGGGCTCCTGCACTGACTGAAAAGTAGATAGAGGTCTGTAGTAATTTAATATGTGGCTAGTTCAAAGTAATAAAACACAATGCTTAGTGTTTGTACAGTTACTTACAAACCTCTTATAACACAGACAATTATACTCTTTAAATCTTAAGGGACTTGAACCTGAAGGTTGCTCCTTACTGGTTTTGGATCACTGTGATTGCGCTGCCTCCACAGAATTGGTCTTAAATGCATACAGATATCCTGACTGTAGCTTTTTGTTTTATATTTTTCAATATCTTTGTACATCACCTAATATTACATCAAGCTTTTAAAGCATATAATCAGATCTCTATAATCTAAATATTCATTAAATGTATAAATATAGAAATAATTTTCTTTACTAAGAGACACTTAATGACTGGTTTAATCATTGATGACCATTTATAAGGACTGAAGCACTACCAAAATTATTTTTATTTCTTAGTATTTGCTACTCCACTTCCTCAGTGTAACAGACTGCATCAGATCTTCTCTAAGTCCTGCTTTTCATTCAGCTTATATTAGAAAAAGTGAATAAACAGTGATATGGGCTGGAGAGGGCATAGCATGAAGAGATGTGAAACATAAGAAGTGGAAATCTTTCCAAAAAGACTGTAAAGTTGCCGACAAGCAGAATATGAAATGTGGATTAAATGGGCCAGCCTCCTTGTTCTCTAATGATCTGTGAAAGAAATAAATGTGCAGCAAAGTCAGGAATTATAAAGATCTATGCCCTTGTCTGCTGTCCAAATGGACACTCTTATTGATTCTGCTTAGATCTTTTTGTTTAATGTTCCAATTATCTCCCTCTGCAGATGCATAAGAAAGACATAAGCTATTTCTACAGTGTTAAATGTATCCACCCTAGGGAATGATCCCTGGCTCTGAAGTGGTGCAGACTGCATATACCTACCCTGTTTAAGGCTAGATGTCTACAGAGCAGATATGCCATGGCCACACAACAGAGCACTTGGTGCAGCAGCCCCTTTGAGGTGTCCCAGGGCCCTATGATTTTTCTTTTTTTTTTTTTTTTTTTTTTTGGGGGGGGGGATGAATAGAGGAGGGGGTGTTGATTTTAGTTTAAACTATCTGATATAATGTGAAGGCTTTGCTGGAACTTGAGAAAAGGGTATTATAGGATGAAGATGAGAATAGATGTCACATGCTCAGGGATATTTCAGTTGAATGTCTGGAGGAGTCTGAGAGTGAGACACATGCAGGAGAGCCTTTCAGAACAGAGCAGTGGGAATAAATAGACATGGTTTAATCTTGTTCATATTGTTTTTTATGTATAAACTCCTGAAGTGAGACTTTATAACAGCATATTAAAAGAGCTTCATTTTTGTAGTAACACACCTGGAATTTAATAGACAGAAGACAATTAACTATTTGATTATTATTTATGATTTCAGATGGAACAGGACCAGCGTTGGGACAGAGAAGAGGGGACTAGATGATTGTTTTATGTAATTTCCATTACTGTTTTCTCAAAAGCTTCTGACTTCCATTAGTTCCAGGTTAGTAAACTGGTCTTTAGCTGCTTCTTCCATTTGTTTTGTCAACACATTTAGGTTTTCATAAGAAATTTCTTCCTTTAATTCAGTGGTTTATTTTGCTCAGATGGATTTAATTTGTTTCAATTTTAGACCACTAAAAGTTTGATGTATGTGTTTAAAGAAGTTTGACTAGGCTCGCATAGACAGAAATGAATAGTTAGATACTCACAGGGAGAATTTTGTCAAGAGGTGCATTTTTACTTACATTAATTATAAAAAATATCTTTCTTGGGATTAGACATTTTAGATCTGTAAAGATGGCACTGCTAGACATGTGACTCATCTATCTATTTATTTATTTGCTGTTTTGTATCTTAAAAACAAGTTTTATATATTCTGTAGAACAAATATATGAATAATATAACATTTTAGAAGCAAATATAGAAACTTGTTATTTATGTAAGGATTACATTATATTTCTTTTTTGCTCTTACTACTTTTGGATGGTTTCTGTGGCCTCCTGGTCCTTAGAGACATTACTTTTTCCTCTCCTTTGATGCTTAAACTATTTTATATAGGTTCAGATACAATCAAGTTGGCTTTCTCCATCGTAATGCTTTGGAGGCAATTTCCTCTTCATTTTAAATTTGTCACCGGGGAAACCTTTTTCTTCCTCTCAGCCAAACAGATGTTTTTTATTTTTCATTTTTTATTTTTTCAATGTTTCCACTAAAAAGGTCAAGATCGTATTTGGGAAAGTGAAGTTCTGTATTTGCTCCCATCATCTTAAAATAAAAGTATACAAATTTTAAATGGAAAGTCCTACAGGTTTTTCAGTTATTTCTTTTTCTTCTAAAGTGTAACTACACATAGATGACTTTGGCCCTTGTCACTGTAATACCTGAAATTCTTCAAGCCACTAATGAGATTGTCCTCTGAACTTGCATGTGAAACTTCTTGGACAACCTTGAAAGAAAAGAGTGGATTTTGGGCTGCTTTAAGATTAAACCTCATCCTACAGTTCAGGAAAGAAAGCACAAGTTAGATTAAATGACTTTGCCCAAATTTCACTGAAATTTTAGTCATATGAGCCAATAAAAATAGTCTAACAATTTATAGCTGTACATAGAAATATATATATGTGAACAGTTGTCCCACTTCAGTTGCAGTGCAGCCTAATTTACTCCTAAAGTTAAATACCTGCTGCTTACACAAAATTACATTATTTTACATTTGGGATGATAGGCATACAGGAATATGCATGTGTACTGATAGTTACATATCTACCAATGTTCTCATATTACTATAGTTCAACAGTGAATTTTAGTATCATCATCTGAGTTTTTCTCTGTCAATAAAAGATCAATATTAGCATCATTAAATCACTGTTAACCCACCTGATCTCTGATGAACCATCACTGTTCAGCTGGTTCATCACATTGCACTTAATGAAGAAGATGTGTCTTCTCATCACATGTAATCCAGTGATTGTTCCAAGCATGACTAGAGATTCACAGGAGTAATAGCCTTTGGCTGAGAACTTCAAACTTGTGCTGACTGGACAACTGTAGGTCCTCTAGACTATTATGTTTTCTGTGTATTTCATATCCTATCAAACCATCTCTAACTGAACTAGAGTCTTCTGACTGGGCGTTCCTGCATGAGTAGAGTTCGCTTGGGTTTCAACTATTTTTGATAGTATTTGTGGTCTATCTTTCAGTACTTCAGGAAAGATGCCATATCATGTACTCTCTCTAATTTCCACTGGCTTTCACTTTTCAGTATCTTGTGCTGAATATTTTTCAGTTCCTGAAGTTCTTGAGCTCATATCTTTATATTTTACACACTGAAATATGTATCCTGAAAATCTGTTAAATGTACTATTCTTTAGCATATAGGTCTGACCTGGTAAATGTGTAAAAGAGCTTTGCTTCTAGATTTGTAATTACATGAGCCAGAATTCAGTGCTGGAGATTATTTGCTTACTGACCTCTGTGCATTAAGTTCTTTCCATGTTGTTTTGTCCTCAGTTATGGAAATTGCCACTTTCATACTCTTATTCCCATTAGCCCTTTGACTTTGCCTCCATGTACTACATCATTGTAGTTACTGAAATCTGCATCAAAGGGGGTTTTTTGGTGGTATCTAAATTAACGTTAATATTTGCCCCTATACTTGCTGAATTACCACTCCACTTCCTCTTTCTTTGTTCTCTTTTGATTTCTGTGGCTAAAAATCTTTTACTGTTTGTTTTAATTTCCTTTGCAAGGTCCAGCTCAGCTTGAGAGCTGGCAAGTCTCACTTTTCTCCTACATATTTTGACCTTCAAGACATAGCTTTCTATTCAGTCAGTCTGTTCTTGCTGGTCCTCATAGACTCCCAGTTTACCATTGAAAATCCTTTTTTGCACTGATGTGATCAAGGTCAGAAATGAGTAAATGGATTTCTAATCTGAGCAATATAGTATTTACCCACATCTCAACAGCTGCAGTGAAACATCACACAGAAGAATTTATTCACTCCTTGACTGAGTACTACATGATTCTCAGCATGAGGTTATTAGTTATTTAGTTAGGTCTTGGGTCTTTTCCTCTCAATCATTTTTCTTTTATGTGTAGTACACGTATTAGTTTTGCATCTGTGAATTAAAGTAGTTCTATGTTTCTCTTTCAGACAGACTTTTAAACTTTACAAATCCACCCAACTTTCACTAATTCCCTTAATTTTTCAAGAATTTTTTAATTAAAATATTATTTTGTTATTAAAAATATTAAGAATAATATTATTAATAAAGATTTGCTTTCATTTCTCTTTGCACCATAACTTTAACGTAATCTGCTCATGATTTAATTCAGGATAGTTTTTCTTTTTCCAGTTGTATTAGGTTCTCACTACAACCTGGTTATGCATTTGAGGATATAATTGTTTTTCATGGTTCTGTTGTGTAACAAATATTTGCTGTGTAACAAACATTTTTGTTGGAATATGGTCTTCAGTCAATATATGGGATAGCAACAATATATTAATCTTGATACTATATATATCTCTGATTAATATTAAGAAATTTATCTATATTCAAATCTGATCATGGCTGTTTGGAACAAATATTTAAGAAACTTCTTTCTAGAAATGTTTAGTACTTTTCTAAAATGTTTCTATTCTATTTTGTCAAGACTTTCTCTTCCCCTCCCCCTCTTTGTATTATTAATAGAAAAATAAAAACTTTCAGGCCATTCACATCTCTAATAAATCCTTAAGAATATGTTTGGCTGGTGAACTTCTCTGAGAACTCCTTCACACATGTTCCTTTGCTTTGTCCCATCAGCATGATTTTTATTCTCTACCTTTGAAAAAGCTACCTCCCAAGCCACAGAAAACTGATAATATGTACACAAAAGTCACTGGTCCTGCAGGTCATGCTGCCCTTCCTACTCCTGTCTTTGTTATGATGAGGAAACCCTTGGAACCCTTGTTCTTCCAGTAACCCACATATACAGGTTTCTTCTGTGATAGGTATAAAATTTAAAAACAATTGAACTAGAATCCAGATCATATCCAGTATGTGTTCTCACATTTTAAGTGTTCTTAAACCTCCACTTCCAGCAATTTTCTTATATAAGAATTGAAAAATTTACTTTTCTACCTCTCCACCCCCCCAGGAGAAGGTTAATATTTTTGTTAGTTGCACACAGAAAATTAAGGATGTGTGAATGGAAGTCAAAGTTTCTGAGCAGGATGACGTGAAAGCAAAATAAAAAATTCACTGTAACCCTCCAAACCCCAGCATTTTCTTTCCTCCCTCCTTCTGTCTCTTCCTTTCAAATTCAGAATTATCCTCTCTCATAATTACAAACAAGTGATGGTGCTGCAAAAATTCTTCTTAAACTAAGAATTTAAGCTCTGGAGTAGAACAGTCTTGCAGTAGCATCTCAAACTTTTGTTCTTATCTGAAGTATTTATTTTGTCATAAAAAGTTGAAAAAGAAGAGGAAATAAAACTTGAGACTCTATACCTAGTTTAACGATTTACATATTAAATAGCCTTCACTCATCAGAACTGCTCTGAGGCAGACATCATTTGGTGATCTGTCTAATGGGTTGAAAATCCCACTGAAAGAGAGTTAATATCAAAGGTGATGAAAGAAAATGTTCAAAATGTCAGCTTTAAAGTGACCCCCGTTGTTTGTGTCATTCCTAATCAGGAGATTAGAGATGTAAGTTAAGATGTTGCAAAAGGATAGATGTTTTTCTATCTGCAAATTCACTTATGGCATCCTTTAGAAATTTCAAAGCATGTGATTTATATTTAAAGGGACATAATTTAAAAATTATTCTTTAATTCCATCTTTTTTGTTGCTTTTCAGTTCTACAAATGACACCTGAGATGGTTTTTATATGCTCATTTAAAGCTGAAATTCTTTTATTATTTTGCAGCGTTTCATATTTGCACTATTTCTCTCTGAGGAATTGAGTATGTTCCAGGTCTTCTTGTGAACACAGAACATGAGTAGACTGTCTCTACTCAACCCTGCTGTAAGTAGTTAGTTGGTCATTACAGATTGGTATGTCAGAAGTTCAAATGCACTATGAGCCACACTGTTATCTAGTATAACTGTATACAGAAACTGTGGACAGAAAACCTTAGAATCATAGAAAAATTCAGTTGGAAAAGACCCTTGGGATCATCGAGTCCAACCATCAGCCCTACTCTACAAAGTTCTCCCCTACACCATATCCCCCAGCATCTCAACTAAACGACCCTTAAACACATCCAGGGATGGTGACTCCACCACCTCCCTGGGCAGCCTATTCCACTGTCTGATCACTCTTTCTGTGAAAATTTTTTTCCTAATGTCCAGTCTGAACCTCCCCTGTTGGAGTTTAAAGCCATTGCCTCTTGTTCTGTCACTAATCACCTGTGAGAAGAGACCAGCACCAACCTCTCTACAATGTCCTTTCAGGTAGCTGTAGAGAGTGATGAGGTCTCCCCTCAGACTTCTCTTCCTCAAACTAAACAGTCCCAGCTCCTTCAATCGCTCCTCATAGGATTTGTTCTCCAGGACCTTCACCAGCTTCATAGCCCTCCTCTGCACTTGCTCCAGCACCTCGATATCTCTCTCGTATTGAGGTGCCCAAAACTGGACACAATACTCAAGGTGTGGCCTCACCAGTGCAGAGTACAGGGGGACTATCACGTCCCTACTTCTGCTGGTCACACTATTTCTAATGTAAGCCAGGATGCCGTTGCCTTTCTTTGGCCACCTGGGCACACTGCTGGCTCATGTTCAGCTGCTTGTCAATTAGAACCCCCAGATCCTTTTCTTCCAGAGAGCTCTCCAGCCACACCTCCCCAAGCCTGTAGTGATGCATGGGGTTGTTGTGGCCCAAGTGCAGGACTTGGCACTTGACCTTGCTGAAACTCATCCCGTTGACGTTGGCCCACCAATCCAATCTATTCAAGTCTCTCTGTAGTGCCTCCTTATCTTCATGCAGATCGACACTCCCACTTAACTTGGTGTCATCTGCGAACTTACTGATAATACACTCTATGTCTTTATCAAGATCATCAATAAAGATGTTGAACAGAAATGGTCCCAACACTGAGCCCTGAGGAACACCGCTTGTGACCGGCCGCCAGCTGGATTTAGCTCCATTGACCACCACTCTCTGGGACCGTCCATCCAGCCAGTGTTTGACCCAGCAGACCGTTCGCTCATCCAGGCCATGGGCAGCCAGTTCTTCTATGAGAATTCTATGGGGAACGGTGTCGAATGCTTTTCAAAAATCCGGGTAGATAATATCCACAGCTTTTCCTTCGTCCAATAGTCGGGTGATCTTGTCATAGAAGGAGATCAGGTTTGTCAGGCAGGACCTGCCTTTCATAAACCCATGCTGACTAGGCCTGATCCCCTGGTTGTCCATTATATGACTTTTAATGACACCCGAGATGACCTGCTCCATGACCTTCCCTGGCACCGAGGTCAGACTGACTGGTCTATAGTTTCCTGGATCGTCCTTTCTGCCTCTCTTGTAGATGGGTGTCACATTTGCCACCCTCTAGTCTAATGGGACCTCCCCAGCTAGCCATGATTTCAGGTAAATCATGGAAAGCAGCTTGGCGAGCAGATCTGCCAACTCTTTCATCACCCTTGGGTGTAACCCATCCAGTCCCACAGACTTGTGTGCATCCATGTGGTGTAGCAGGTCTCTCACCATCTCCTCTTCAACTGTGCTGACCTCATTCTGCTTCCCCTCCCCATCTCCCAGCTCATGAGGCTGGGTGTCCAGGGAACAGCCAGTTCCACTGCTAAAGACTGAGGCAAAGTAGGCGTTGAGCACCTCAGCCTTTTCCTCATCTTTAGTTACCATGTTTCCCTCTGCATCCAATAAAGGAGGGAGATTTTCCTTAATCCTCCTTTTGTTGTTAATGAATTTATAGAAACATTTTTTTATTATCTTTAACAGGTGTAGCCAAGTTGAGCTCTAGCTGCGCTTTGGCTCTCCTAATGTTCTCCCTGCATAGCTTCACTACATCTTTATAGTCTTCATGAGAGACCTGGCCCCTCTTCCAAAGGCAATAGATTCTCCTTTTGTTCTTGAGATCCAGCCAAAGGTCCCTGTTTAGCCAGGCCGGTCTCCTTCCCCTCCTGCTTGTTTTTCGGCACACGGGAACAGCCTGCTCCTGTGCCTTTAAGACTTTGCTCTTGAAGTATGTCCAGCCTTCCTGGACTCCCATATCCTTCAAGGCAGCCTCCCAAGGGATTTTGTTAATCAGTCTTTTGAACAAGTCAAATTTTTCCCTCCAAAAGCCTAAGGTGGCAGTTTTACTAACCCTTTTCTTTGTTTCTCCAAGGATCAAAAACTCAATCATCTCATGATCACTGCACCCTAGACGGCCTCCAACCTTTATTTCCCCTACAAGCTCTTCCCTGTTCACAAGAAGCAGGTCCAGGAGGGCACCTTCCCTGGTTGGCTCACTCACCAGCTGTGTGAGGAAGTTATCCTCCACACATTCCAGGAACCTCCTGGATTGTTCCCTCTCTGCTGTGCTGAAGGAAAACCTTGTTTTCCTGATGTACTGTCAGGATTCAGGAAAGATTGCTGGGTTTTGGTCATGTGTTTTCCTACCAGTAGTATCACTGGACTACTTTGCTGTGTCACATAGGAACACAGCAGTCTGGCCTTAGATGTGGCCTGGATTTATGCCTGAAAGGATTTTATATGCATGCTCTTATGCATCTGCATGTCTCACACATGCACATGTGAAGTCTTAAGGTGAAACTATTACTATGCTTAAACTTATAGGAAAACTGCTTCTATGCTAGGAACTGTTTTTTTAATGTCTCCTGTTTATGTTCATCGGGCATCAACATAGCAATGAACAAAGGGAAAATTCTTAAAGACCGGGAGGACACAGCTGATATATATATATATATATATATATATACACACACACACACACACACACACAAGCTGGTGGAGAAGGTGGAAATTGAAGACATTAGAAACTATTTTGGAAATGCCTAAAATTCAAATTGATGATATCATCTTAGTAGTTTTTATTGTGAACAAACTATCTACAAAAGCAGTATGTAACATTAAAAAGCAAGCAAAAAACCAACAACAAAATAAATTTTAATGTGTTGACTACATCCTTGCAAATAACTATGAAGTACTCTAGAATCTTTGAAATTTCACCTGTCCACAAAAATTAGAGTGAAAACATTTTATTAAACCATGGTTAAGTTTATGTTATTCAAAAGTTAAAAAGTACTCTTCACATAAAAACTGTTCAATGATCATATTACCAAGAACCATTTAGAATGATCTTTTTGCAAATAACTTACATTTAACCACATCAGATTCAGCAGGATTAAGATAAATTTTCTTTTGATATCTAAAGTGTTATAACTCCAAAGCGATTCAGTGGCAGAGACAAATAGTTAAAGTGCAGGAAATTCACATGCATCCCCAGTGGCAACAGATCTTCAAGGCAGTGAGCATGGGAAATAAAGAATTCTTATTTGTGTTTTTTCTAATTTCTTGCCATGTTTCCTCATCACAGCCAGAATTGCATTGCTAAAGATTCCACAGTGGCCAGTGAAAGGATGAATGGAATTTAGTTCTCTTTTGTGAGCTGTGTGAGGAAAGAGAAAGGACACAGTAAAGCTTTTATTGACCCAACTCCAAATCCAGTGTGTCTAACTAGGAAATTGTTCATTCAGATGGAAGCCAAAAAAGCGTCTATGCCTCAATGTGGCTGAGACAGCAAAATCAATTCAGAAAACAACAGCTCTGTTTAGTAAGGATTCAAAGGAAGAAAATCAGTACCAAAATCAATAAATACTATACATAATAAGGCATTTATACTGCATAATATTTTATTAAAGTGTCAAGAAATACAAAATCCATCAGCCCCTACAAATACTGGCTTTTCATAGGCTAGACTGCCTAAGTGATTTTTAAAATTTAAACAAAGTACTCTTAAGGGACAAAAAGATTTATGCAATTTCTCACTGCTTTCCATGTAGAAATTATTTTGCCATGATTTTTGCCTTGCTTACATTGTAAAGAACACTTACAAAGTCACAAAATCTCAAAATGTTAAGGTCTTTCATATAATGTTTCTAATCATGACCCTGGAATTTTTGCTGCCTACAGACTTACAGGAAAGTACATTAATGGTGATGATCAGGTCTATAATAGGTAGCTGCATAACTGACCTTTTAAAGTGAAGGCTGTACCTGAATATGCTTCCAGTCCAAACTCTTTCTCATAAAGCATCAATATTCTTAAACATGGAGACTTAAACTGGTCCATACATATTTTATTTACTTAACAACCGCTAATGGAAGTAAGTCAGTTTATGTTTATTTATATCTGTATATGAAGACGAAATTGTAGTCCATGTTTACAAATCCTTATAATTCTCATGTTGTTTTTAGGGAGACTACATTTTACCTACGCTGGTTTCTTAAGCCTCCAGATGAGCTGAATACAGGGCACACAGTGACCTGCTTTCATTTTAAGCTGGCCCAATCACTTTCCCTGAGTTACAAAGGAAACTCAGGATGAAGAGACACCTTTTTTAAGTATCTGAGTTAAGGGGATGAGAACCAGGTACTAGAAAGATAAATAAAATCTCCCATTCTTCATGCTTGGTATTACCTGATTTTTGAGAATCGTAATTTAGCTATTTTCACAATTTTCAATGCTATTTTGTGTAGCAGAGCATCAGTTTAACATACTTAGCCTTTATTTTAGGATGTAACTGCAAAATACTTTATCAGTACTGTGTAAGACAAGTTTAAGGAGAAACATGAGAAAGTCCTTGTCAAAAAAAAGAAAAGGGACAAATGACATCATTGGCATGAGAAAGCCTCAGTTGTCTCCCTTAGAGCAGGGTCAAAATCCATATCTTCTCACATACTGTCTTATCTGTGCTCCTGGTCTCCTCCCCATCTGTGGCAGTGATGAATTAGGAATGTCCACCTTTTCCCATGTACTTATTTGTTCCCACTGCTCATTTTTTCCTCCACCTTTTCTTTCTGATTTTATAATCATAAATTACATCCAATTTCTCTGATGCTGCCTCATGGAAGTGGTAGCCTTTTTGACTGATATTAGATTGCATATTAAGTTATATTGAAAGTAAGAGGAAGCGCAGACTATGTTGAAAACAGAAAAACTTCGTGGAATAGATGGCAGTAGTTCTAAAAAACTATTCAAAAAACCTAGTGTGATAGATTTGCAGCAGCTTGCTGGGAATTATCCTCCTTTGGATGGGATGGAATTAAATAAATTGTATTTAGTATCAAAATATCAAACATAGATATACTGTACTAAGTGGAGTGTTCACTTTTGCATTTGGCTCACTGAAAAAATGTTCAGCCTTTTGTAGAGTCTCTAACTCTTCATATCAAGCTGTTGCAGAAAACATTCTGATTGCTTCACTTCATCATTAGAAAAACAATGATCTCGTTGTCTGTAAATTGTGGGCCACACCTGTAAGCTTCCTGATGGAAGATTACGGGCAGTGAATAAACATAGTGGACATTTGCACATCACATAAATTCTCTGAGGAAAGCCTACATAATTGAATGGAAATGTGATTTATTTAGTAGGAAAAGGATAGCAAACATAGTCAACTCAATCATTCTCAGCTGGTGTTGCTTGACGGACGTTTTCAGAAAAAAAAAAACAGGCTGGAGAAGAAGAAATTAAGAGATCATTCTCTTTCTTTGAAACATTTGAAAGTAGGCTTCTGCATGTACTATGCTTTATTTTAGTGATATAAAAAATATATCTGATTTTGTGGAATACTGATTAATGTCAGCTTGGGATAAACTGGATCTTGGCCATTGATTCCAGTATTTCTGAACTTGTCCTGTACAAACTATTTCATACAACCAAATTTTGTTTGTACTATTGTGCTGTATTTTCTGTTTCCTTTCTTTTTTGCATTTAGTTCTTTTACATTCTTGCATCATTTTAAATTTATGTTTTGATGATATTTTTATTATAGTATTGTGCAAAGCTACATTTCCCCTATTTGAAGATCACTAGGAGAGAGAGATTTATTGAATAAATTTCACTGAGGGTATATAGTTTGAGTATTTTAGGACCACATGTAGGAAAGGACCATATGCCTCAGGGGACCTAAACTCCCTGTTATTGAATGACACAGAATTACATATTATTTATTATAAACTGATTAAGTCTGAGCATAAAACTAGTTGTTTCGCCTTTCCACATCATTGCAGTTAGACGACTCTTCTAGAACCTTATTATTTTGATGGAAACCTTCTTTTAATTCTGAAAATGTATTTAATCCTAGATGATTCATATCCATTTTTTTCTACTGCCACTATTACCCTTTAATTTAAATAACCTTTCTCTCTCACAGATGTTTATTCACTAATGCGTTTATACGTGGTAATCTTCCCAACTTTTTTCTGCTAGACCAAACAAGCTGTATTATTGTTATGTGCTCTTGGACAACAAGCTTCCCTAATCATGCCATCTGTCCTTCTTTGAATCTGTTCTGGTTTGAAATGATCTTATTTTAGATAGGTGAAGGAAACTTTACACCGTGATTTCCTTCCAGGTCCTTGGCATTAATACTTCTCTGTCTTTACAGGAAATCCTTTATTAATACAGCCCACCATCACTTCTACTTCTTCCACAGCAAATGCACAACAGTAATACACATACACAAGCTTCAGTTACATACTGATCAGAGATCTCTGATTTCTGATGAGTTTGCGTATCAGCAATAATTGTCTCAACGTATCACTCTACTCATTTTTGAAATGCATCTGTCCCCAGGAGGAAGACTGTTTTAAAGAGAACAATAGCTCTACACAAGTCTTCTGAATAAGAAACAACATTATCCAGTAAAACTTTGTGTGTTTAGCAAGAAGCACAGAGCAATAGTTATGAACAAGGTTTTGGTAGTTTCGTTGCAATACCTTAAATCAGAATTTAGCCACAAAACTAAAATTCTATCATGCATCAATGGAAAAAAAAAGAAGAAAGAAAAAAAAAAGTACCACATAACAGTTGCATTGTATTTCTCCAGATATTTAAGGCAGACACTCAGTTTTAAGGTAAATAAAATTGAAGATGGGGTACCTAAGATACTCTGGGAAATACAACTGGATATAAAATTATGTGAAGGATCTGAACAGTAATGACATGTCTACACCTCAGCTGAAGCTGCAGAATTTAAAGAGAAACTAAAAGAATTTAAGGACTGTTACACTCACAACTGAGTTATTTTGAAATGTAATCTCAAGAGATGATGAGATGAGATGAGATGAGATGAGATGATGAGATGAGATGAGATGAGATGAGATGAGATGAGATGAGATGAGATGAGATGAGATGAGATGAGATGAGATGAGATAAGATGAGTCAAGACAAGAAGACCTAAATCACAAGCTGAAACAAGAGGGATATACTGGATGGGACTGAAGACCCACCTTTGTTTTCTCCCAGATATTTTTTCCTATCATTTCTGGGGGAAAAGGGAAAGAATATAAAAAACAACATATCTAAGGACATATATCTAAAACATATATAAGGACATAGAGTGTATCATCAGTAAGTTCGCAGATGACACCAAGTTAAGCGGGAGTGTCGATCTGCATGAAGATAAGGAGGCACTACAGAGAGACTTGAATAGATTGGATTGGTGGGCCAACATCAACGGGATGAGTTTCAGCAAGGCCAAGTGCCAAGTCCTGCACTTGGGCCACAACAACCCCATGCATCACTACAGGCTTGGGGAGGTGTGGCTGGAGAGCTGTGTGGAAGAAAAGGATCTGGGGGTTCTAATTGACAAGCAGCTGAACATGAGCCAGCAGTGTGCCCAGGTGGCCAAGAAAGGCAACGGCATCCTGGCTTATATTAGAAATAGTGTGACCAGCAGAAGTAGGGACGTGATAGTCCCCCTGTATTCTGCACTGATGAGGCCACACCTGGAGTATTGTGTCCAGTTTTGGGCACCTCAATACGAGAGAGATATCGAGGTGCTGGAGCGAGTGCAGAGGAGGGCTATGAAGCTGGTGAAGGTCCTGGAGAACAAATCCTATGAGGAGCGATTGAAGGAGCTGGGACTGTTTAGTGTGAGGAGGAGAAGTCTGAGGGGAGACCTCATCACTCTCTACAGCTACCTGAAAGGACATTGCAGAGAGGTTGGTGCTGGTCTCTTCTCACAGGTGATTAGTGACAGAACAAGAGGCAATGGCTTTAAACTCCAACAGGGGAGGTTTAGACTGGACATTAGGAAAAAAATTTTCACAGAAAGAGTGTTCAGACAGTGGAATAGGCTGCCCAGGGAGGTGGTGGAGTCACCATCCCTGGATGTGTTTAAGGGTCGTTTAGATGAGATGCTGGGGGATATGGTGTAGGGGAGAACTTTGTAGAGTAGGGCTGATGGTTGGACTCGATGATCCCAAGGGTCTTTTCCAACCTGAATGATTCTGTGATTATGTGATTCTGTGATCTATAAAGCCAATTGCATTTTATCTTCTGAAAACCAAGTTTTTAGGAACTTCCTGATCATTCAGGCTATCGTGTACTAGTCTTTGGTGGATCTATCCTCCATGAATTATGAAACTCTTTTTTAAACTCTCACTTTTAGACTCCACAATATCTTGTGATAAGGAATCCTACAGACCAACTATTCGTCATGCAAAATTGCTCCATATTTTTTTCAACGCTGATAGTCAACCCCTGTCCCATCCTCTTTTTTTTTTTTTTTTAAAGCGTGAGAAATAGTGAATAGCTGTTCTTCCTTTCCTCTAATTTGCTAATGATGTAAATCACTACATAGACCAATAGTTTATTTTCCAGTCACCTCTTCTTCATCCTGAGGAGTCATATTCTACTAAGCATCTAAGTTGTGTGCTGTTCAATGCCTGTGATCATGCTGAGCATCTGTTCCAAGGTGAAGCAACCAGAACTTCAGGTGTTATGTGGGAGCTGAATGCACCATATGGGGGAATAATGATGACTTCTGCTTGCTCTCAGTTTCTGTTCTGGTACTTCTCTTTTGTACTTGCCCAGTTCTGGGTGACGAGCTGATATATGTGGAAAACTCTGCAATGACTCCAACATTTTCTCAGGCAGTAATGGCTAGTTTAGAGCAAATTAATTTCTCTTTATAGTCACTTTCATCAGGTGAATCCAGTGTTGAGTTTAATCTGCCATTCTACTGCTCTCTGAGATCATTTGTAGCTCTTTCAGACAGCTGTGGGCTTAACTGTTCTAAGTATCCAGAGTAATTATCTGCAAAACTTGTTGCGTCTTCATGCTTTCTGCTAGAATGTCTATGAATATGCTGAAACATAAATACCCAGTAAAAATACTTGGAGGATATATTGGTAATCTGTTTCCTTTGTAAAAATGACAATTTTTACCTATCCTTTCTTATTTTTTAACAATTTGCTCAACAATCACATAAAACTGTTTCTAAGAGTTTATTTCCTTGAGAACTTCAATTAGGAAAGGAACTTTGGGAGGAGCTTTTTGAACATTCAAGTACATTGGCTGTACTAAAGCACCTTTGAGGCAAGACAGATACCTAAGTGGAGAAGGTATGGGTCTCAGCATAGTCTCTTTCTGTCCAGTTCTATAAGGCAAATTTACAGACCTAGATAAACTATGTGTTTTGTATTTAAAATTAAATTCCAAAATCCATGTTTTAAAGTCCTATTAAGTTAAGGTTGGAAAGTTTTTAACAGCTAATTGATTAGAATAGCAAACCAGAGCTTTAGATAAATCTCTAGATGCCTCTAGCTAAGTATCTAAATCGCTGATCTCAGCTACAGTTGTTGATAAAGATATGTTTTTATTTATATATAAATACAGATTTTATTTATATATGTGATTTTATATATATACACACACACACATTTTATTAATAACAAACCAGTATATAATAGGATAAAATGAGCTGAGTACACAGGCACACTTACCTTTTTTCCAAGAGCCTGAAAGTTTCATTTACCTTTGGGAACACTTGGTTTAGAGGCATTCTAATTCTGCCACCATGAAAATTAAAGTGTACTATAAAATGATGGGAATACCAAACTCTTGTTTTATTTAGTTGTTCATCCCCCATTCCACAGTAGCAAATTCAGGTTTTTTGAAGATATTTCAATACCAAAAAGAAGTCAAAGGCCTTGGGTCTACGAGGATTCATAACTAACAGATGAAAGGACATGTGAAAACTGAGGATGCAGAAAGCAATTACTAATGATAAAGTGGCACAACAACTGGTTTACTTCATTAAGTACACATAAGATCTCTTACTCATATAAATGAATTGGAGAATAGCGCAGTATTATCTCTATGTTTGTATATATAACTAAAATTGGAGAGAGACCAAAACCAAACAAGACAGCTCTAATTTGAAAGTAGTTAGATTTTGTAGTGGCTGCAGTAGTAGGTGGAAAATAGAAATATTCTGCATTCATAAAATATATTTCCAAAGGAACTCAAGTGCTCTCTAGAGTACAAAAACAGTTGAAAACAAAAAACACACAGAGGAGAAAATGAAAATGGTGATATGAGGTATAATTTGTTGTGTTTCCATTGTTGTTTTCCTTACTTTAAGTTGTCAGATCATCCAGTCACATAGTCAGGTTGTCAAAGATGGAAAGGATGAAAATCATCCATCAATTTTGAAACTCATTCCCCACTATATTTGTAGCCTGTTTAGTTTTCTTTGGCTGTATTTTATTTATATAAAAAAGAATGAGATTTTAGTCTGTTGCTGGAATCAGCAACTTGTGCAATCGAAAAGAGTTTAATAGATTTAATTCTAAAAATTTCTTAAATATATGGGATTCTGGGAAGAATTAGAGGTCAAAGAATATGGAGTGGTTGGATGTGTGCCTACAACGTACTTGAGAGTACTTCATTTCACAATTCTCTCTGAAATGACTGATTTCCTCATAGCTGTTGATTTGCTTCTGACATGATTCGACCTTTCATCCCATTCAATAACTTCTCCTTCAGTACTGATAAGTTTCACCAACCTTGTGTCATCACTATTCTGCCACTCCTTTATTTTTTCACAATAGTACGTGAGATGTATGCCCAAGCCTCCAGCTTTCTCTTAGTACAAAGACTTTTCAAATGTCTCATGATCTGCATGAAAGAGGAAAATCTGTCCCTCTTATGTCTCTCTTATGTTCATTAATATCTCCTTCCTCTTTGTCTTGTCTGTGCTTTTTGCACTCTGCTTCTCCAAATGTTGCCTATTATGATCTGACACAGATTAAAGTAAAAACTCTTCTGGCAGAAGAATACAGTTCTGTCAAAAAACTTGGCATATTTTGCATAGAACAGTAGAGAAGTATTTGGAATTCAGATTATGGTTAGAGGTGCAAGACTTTGAACAACAGAGAATGGTGTTCACATCTGGTATCATAGCTGATGTTACAGTATATATTACTTCTGAGTTCCCTAGGCATTCCTAAATTTACCAAACTGTCTATAGATGTAATGCATGATCTTATTTTAGGTTTTACTGTCTTCTTCTTCTGTCAAAATCTCCAGTTGCTCATAGACACATCTAGTAATGGCAAAATGTGGTGGATAAAATGAAATGCTGTAATGAGTGAAATGAACTTTTTTCTCCAGCTGGACATCAGTTCCTCCCCCATCTTCACAGAGTGGTGGCTGATAGCTGTGGGTTAGTACACAATCTGTCCTGTTTATATTTTTGTAAGCTGTGCCACTGTGATCTTTACTGTCTGACACCCTCCATCTCTGATTTTCCTGCTACACAATGATGTTTTGGCTGCCCAATATCTATATCGTATATAGACATGAAGGAGAGTGCTACAGACTAAAGAACAGATCTCAAAGCTACAATACTGTATCCTGCACATCATCTAGACCACTCCCTTGACTGTCATCACTTACTCTATTGCAAGGCATATTTGGCTTCTGTTGTATTCTTCTGTATGTATTTTCAGATGTCTTTCTCCCTTTTCCTGCCAGTTCTTTGCAATTGGTCATCTAATGAGCTGTTTTACACTACTATCTCTCTCAGCTGCCATTGTGTTTTTCTCCTGAGCCATGTGACTGACTGAGGGTAAAGTGTCTTGCGACCATGTGTATCAAAAATGGACCATAAAGAAGGCTGAAATATAATCTTATCCCATAAACTTGTTCAAGAACCATTTTTTTCCACTAATAACAGTGGACTTCATATTACATAAGCTAGGAAAATCCTTGTTTAATCTTCCTAGATCTTCATTTTTAAGATGTATTAACTGTACTAGATTACAATGGCATGCTCATGATATTAAATGAAGAACTAAGATTGTGGGACACTAACTTCTGTTTTATTCACCTATGTGAAATGTCATCAATTTCACTTTTGGGTGTTTTTTTTTTTGTTTGGTTGGTTTTTTTTTTTTTTATAAGGGCTTTTAAAAATCTCTGGTAAGGAAGATAAACAAAATCTTTGTCAATTCATGGCATAATAATATGAGGTTCAGTTTTACTGAATAACTATTTTGAAATGCCTGAATTCAGTTGAATGGTATCTTCACACAGAGTCTGGTGTAATTATTTAATTAATGGAAATGAGGTATTGCAGCAGTGAAGGGTTTGAATAAGTGTTGAAGGACACTGTGGATAAGACCCATGGCTTGGCTGCAGCTCAGGGTAACTCACATATTCAAATAATGAAATGGTGAATTTTCATTGCTTGTCTCTCTCTTCCTTCATTCAGCTTTGCATCATGATGGAACCAAAGAAAACTGTCTTCTGCCAGACAGTAAGAACCTGGGTTGCTGGGGCAACATGTTTACCACAAAAAAACCTTAAAATAAAGGTGGCTTATTTCCAAGCCACCATTTTTTGGGGGGTTTGGGGTTTTTTTTCACATTTTCATAGAAAAGACACACACTGCCAAGCACGCTTTGTGGGAGTTTTTATAATCAATAAGCCTGTTGTTTGTAGAGGGATTATGAATCAGAAATTAATGCTAAGCAGGTGAGAAATGCACACCAGTATTTCTCAATTTTAAAAATATGAAAACCCATAGAAGTATATAAAGGTTTTAAAGAACCGAATTAGAAAGCATCTACTTAACTAAGAATTGGTTGCTAGGATTTACAGGGATTGTCACAAAGTTGTTCCCAAATTTGTTTCACTGAAATGCTAACTGGGTGAAAAACACATTCTTAATGTTAAAAGAGTTATATAGGATTAAGCTGCACACTTCCCATTGAATCAAATGGAATTTGTATAGTGAAATTTAAGTTCAGTCCTTTGGAAACACTCATTGTACATCATGAGTGCAGCAATGTTCCAAGTACAGAAAAGGAAAAAAAACTTTAGTAACAAAGATGTGACTCAGTAAAAACAAAAAAAAAGAAAGAAAAGAAAAAAGAAAAATGCAAAAAACCTCACCCCTGTAAGAACTCAAAATGTGTTACCATCTTCTTGTGTAAGAACAACAAAGTCCATTAACAGAAATGCTGCTATGGTAAAAGGTGCTTGCAGAAAATAAAGCCCACTATGTTGAGGTGTTGAATAGTTTTCAGTTCTTCATACTAAAATTAATCTACAAGAGACACTGTGAAGTTGTTAGAGAGGGAGATCTTTCTTGAATTACAACAGAATGCAAGTGACTTTTCTGGGTCTGATACTGATCCAAAGGCTGTATTGCAGGATGCATGCTATCTAACTTAGGTGCCTATCTTTTTTCAGTGTTGGAAAACAAAAAGGAGTGTCAGGAGAATATATTCACCTGGGGGCAGCTTGCTGAGTGAACTTCATCAAAGGCCCTGTGCTATGTGGAAAGGGCACTTTTTTGAATATTGCCTGCCTTTTTCAATATGACTCAGGGCCCTTGGGAGCACTAGCCAGAAGAGATGAAGCCTAGGCTGTACTGGGATTAAAGAGAATTAAACTCAGTGTCAAGCGAGGCAGGAATCCTCACTGTGGTCACATGCACACCCCAGTTGACAGAGTAATCAAGACCAACAAGGGAGGAAAAAGAATGACTCTGGCACAAACTGAGTCTCCTTCCCTTTTGGAGCCGGGGATCATCTAACCTATGTGGAGAGAAGGCCCTGCCACTGTGTATCTGTAAAGAGGAACAGTCTAGGTTAAATGGAGGTGATCATTTGTATAATAAACTGGAGCATGTTGATTGTGAGATTCTATCAAGTTATGCAATTCTGTTGCTCACACACATGACATGTTCAAACTTCATTAGTTGCTATGCAGCATGGAGAACCTGATGCCCTGGGATGGACCAAGGGAATATGCCAGCTGCCCTAAAATGTCAGCATACTGGGATCCCTAACTCTGATGCAGTGCATGGGTTTATGACTGCAAAGGTAGATGCTAAGGAAGTGGGAAAAATGGGGCAAATAAACAAAGGAATTCAGCTACAGTGCATGTTGGACTCTTGCCTGTGTGTTATGCGGTCCCATTCACAGTGAACCATCTTATGGAAAAGATCTTTGCTTATGACAGGTCAGTAAATTTCAACAGGCAATACTCCATATAGATGTTTGTTAATATTTTTAGTCCCTTATCCTTCACGTGGCCTGGGGACTTAAATTTGATAGCCTTTTTCTTGAGCACTCTGTTCCAGTGGTTTTCTTGTGTTGGACATGAAAGTGCTCACTGATTCCTTTCTAAAATTGAGCAATTCACAGAAATGTCTGTTTTGTTAATCCTGCTGGGACTTGATTCTGAGCAGTCCAACAGTTCAGACTGGTATAGATCTGGCAATCAGGAAAAAAAAAGGAAATTTCAGTGCTCAGTGATCTAACCAGGGATATCATGAATAACAGAACAACTGAAAGTTAGACTTAAAAAAATAGAAAGATATTTGCATGTCTAAGGTCATATCCACCACAGAATGTAGCACTGTTTTGAGAGCACCAAATTAATGAAGACTCAGGCAGTTAATGCATAAATGCAGTCACGGTGCTTTCAAGCCTAAATTGTCTCATGCAGAGCCAGAGCAGTGTGCCTTTCCCTAATTTCCACTGTTAGCCTATGTGGAGCCAGGGCTGGTGTCTCTGCAACAAAACCTATGGGACACAAAGAAATTCTGTGAATAATTTAGGAAGTAAACCAGAACTCCCAGTTTGCCTGCTTGTACTTTCAACACAAACTCATTTTTCACGCTAACCGGGTTAAAACATTAAATATGTTTTGTATGATGACCTTTGTATCTTTTCCATAAAACTGCCTTAGCATCTCTTCCATAAAACTGTGACGGTTTAAAGTGAGAACACTGTTGACTAAAGTTAGCTACTTTAAAGTAGTAAACTTCAGATACTACCAATGAATGAGAACAACTTTTTTATAGAAATTGTTTTTGTGGAAATTTGCTTGCATCACTACATTTTTTTCAGGGGGGAGGAGTGAAGAGAGAAACATAATTTTATCTAATCATATATCTAATTAATTTACTGCTATTTGTCTCCCTAGAAACATCAGTTAGTGTGAGGTGCGTAGGTAAAAGTTGCAGGACAGTAAAGAATTCCTGAGAACTAATGTGGGAGCATAATTTGTGAGAGGGTGGGATCCTCACTGATGCTACAAGCCCAGGATGCTGTTCAGCTTTTTATAGAGCTTTGAAAAAGGGAAGAATGAAACTATGAGAAAATAAATGCTTCTCTGACTCTGAAACAGCTGTCTTTTAGTGTAGGGCCTCCTTTCTATGAGAAGAGAAAAACAATTCTTAAACTATCCATCTGGATTCTTAGTTGAGCTGCCATGAGATTGATGGATGAGGTAAATGTTGCTGGGCATAGAGGTCTGTGGCAAAAAGGCCAATGTTGATTCAACACTTGTGTTTTATGAGTTAGTGACAGTATGGAACTGAACCTTTGTTCCTGTCCAGAAAATGCATCAAGCTATGGAGGAAACAGTTCAGTACAACTGACTGAACTGAGAAATATATTATACAGGCAGAATGGACTTTCAAATGAATTCTCTCTCAAAATATTATATAAGAGTGAAATCCTCTCAGGAGAACAGCATTCAACAAAGCCTGTAGGTAGAAGTAGCTGTCTTAGGCATTGTACTAAAATCATACTGCTGAACATCTCAGCATCATTTATTTCTCAGTTGAAAACTCCTACTTGAAACTGCTTCAGATTCAGGAAAAAATTACTAGTGCTACAATCCTCTTAAATCAGTTTAATTACTGATCAGGTAGGATTTCCAGCTTAGTGGGACTGGTTGTGCACACTAGCCAGGACTCAATTTCATTCTGGGGTGAGATTTGGGAACTTTTATCTCTATGTGTCATGGAAAAGAAGTGCAAGAGGATTTGATGAAACCTGTGTTTTAGTGTGCCCTGAAAAGAGGGCCAGAACCAGAAATGAAACAAAATAGACATAAGTGGGTAGATGTAGACACATTTAAGAAGACCAGTTTGCTAAGTGGGCCTAATTGTTTGCATGTAGTGTGGTCCATATTGTCTTTTGGAAGTGAACAGCCCAAGGCAGGGATAGGAGAGAGGGATGATGGTGTGGCAGTATGAAGAGTTAGGCATCTTCTTCCCTGGGCTGTGGTATTTTAGCAGTATAGACATTGTTTGCAGGGCTTGGAAGCAGAGAAGAGGGACTGTTTGGCCTGCATACATAAATGCAGGATAAAAGACGAGACCGGTACTGCAATGGCACTATAGCATGAGTGTTTGTGTAGTATTGTCCACTATAGTGTAGGCCTAGTGGTACTGCTGTGATATTGGTATACTGCTTATCCGTGGTGCAGCTACTATAAGAGCTGTGGGAAACAGATGGGTTTATCAGAGCAACATAGGAAATTCAGGCAGAAATCTTAGTGGACTTAGTGTGTAACCAAAAATATAGTTGCTGGATTAAGTGAGAAAGTCTAAACAGTCTCACAATTCTATGCAGGTCTTTTGTATTTTGCTTTTTTGAGCTTTATAGGAATATTTCTTAATCTAGTAGTTGCCACAAAAAATGTTCATTCTTGTTCACGTGTCAGATATGTTTGCCTCACTTTATTTTCCTATTATGTCCTTGAACCAGGACTCAATTTAACTGAAGTATGGCTTTCTAACATTTTTTTCCAAGAGATTTGTTTCAGTTAATATCTCAGGAATTGCTTTTTGAATGATTTCAAGATGTTGTTTCCTTTTAAAGACACAGACAAAATTGCTCATTTGGGGCACACCTTATTGTTCTCTTCTTTCAGCAGACCTGAATCTGTGATAAATAAATGAGGATGAAAGAGGAAACAAAATCACATTTGTTACAGATGGAGATGAATATCCTGAAAGTTAGATAGTTTTTTAGCTTCCATAGTCATTCTAAGAACTGGTTGCACTATGTGCCTCAAGAATTGTTTCTATGTTGTATAGTGAGTCCTATCTTCTAGGCCAGTTGATCTCAGCATCACAAGAGGAGCGTTGATGTACATTTTAGCTTTTCATCAGTGAAAAGGTGCTTATTTGTTTCTGCCCTTTAGAACATGTTATCACAGTGCTATCACAACACTGGCACTAGATATAGGTAATGGTAGGATGTGGGAGCAATTAAAATTCCAAGTTATACTGTTACATACTGACAGAAACAAAACCCAGTAACATAATGCACCCACAATGTGATGTTGCAACTGAAAACCAGAAAGCATCAAAAACTCTATTTCACTTCTTGGCGTTCTAGGGTATAGTTCTTACAACATTATCTGCGCTGTAGCATCACTCTGGCTGTTACACTGAGGAATAGTTTCCCCTGGGCTAGGCTAGAAAATATGCATATGAAGACATGGAAACTGCTAAGATGTCATGTCAGTGAACTATGAACTAAAAAGGAAGAAACTTTTCACACAGTTTCAAAGAAAGAAAACCTGTATAAGTGAGCTAGAAGAGTCGATAGGAACACACACGTCACAGCAGATCAGTATCAACAATGCTTAGCATGCTCAAAGCTAAACAGTGTCAAAGCTATGACAATTTAAGATCTAGCTTGCAAATTTGATGAGAAATACAATTTTCTCTCATTGTTCTAGAATAATGGATACCCAATGAATAATTAATCTGAATGCATTCTTTTCATAGAGTTATTTGTTTAATCACACTTTTAAAACATCCTGTGAGCAATCTGCAGTCAGTTCTTATACATAATTATTGTTATATCTGCAGTTACTAAAAAAATCTCGTGTTCAGTACACAAAATAGGAAACAAATGCAAATGAAAAAGTTTATTGTGGGTTTCTCTGACAAGCAAATCAGAGAGACACTACTCTGTGCTAAAGGCAGTTCAAAAAATAGATAGGTTAAATTATGCTTTGGAGTGTAATTTACTTAATTGACTTCTGAACTTCATTTATTGTATATGAACTTACTGATAATCAGATTCTGATAAAATGTATCTGATCAATTGGAGATGTCAGCACTTCAGAGACCAATTCCTTTTATTCTGATGCAGATATCTAAAATAGATCAACTTAATCATCCTCTAAAAGTGCTTATTTCTTCTACTGCCTGTAAAATTTTTCATACAGGATGACTGACTCACATGTAGATATCGAAATTTTGATTGTCTAAAGTTAGGTGAGATGAATCTAGCACTCCTCCTCTCCTTACTTCTGATCATAGAATCAGAATCATAGAATCACAGAATGGTTTGGTTTGGAAGGGACCTTAAAGATCATTAAGTTCCAAGCCCCCTGCCATGGGCACGGACACCTTCCACTAGACCAGGTTGCTCAAAGCCCCATCCAACCTGGCCTTGAACACTTCCAGGGAGGGAGCAGCCACAACTTCTCTGGGCAGCTTCTTCCAGTGTTTTATCACTCTCCCAGGAGATCTAAATCTACCCTCTTTCAGTTTAAAAATGTTACGCTTCGCCCTATCACTACGGTTCCTGACAGAGTCCCTCCCCATCTTTCCTGTAGGTCCCCTTTAAGTACTAGAAGGCCACTATAAGGTCTCACCAGAGTCCTCCAGGCTGAACAACCCCAACTCTCTCAGCCTGTCCTCATAAGGGAGGTGCTCCAGCCCCCTGATCATCTTCATGGCCTCTTCTGGACCTGCTCAAGCAGGTCCAGATCCTTCTTATGTTGGGGGCCCCAGAGCTGAACACAGCACTCCAGGTGGGGTCTCACGAGAGCATAGTAGAGGGGCAGAATCACCTCCCTTGACCTGCTGGCCACACTTCTCTTGATGCAGCCCAGGATACAGTTGGCTTTCTGGGCTGTGAGCACACATTGCTGGCTCACAGTCAGTTTTCCATCCACCAATACCCCCAGATCCTTCTCTGCAGGGCTGTTCTCAATCCATTCTCTGCCCAGCCTGTATTTGTGCTTGGGATTGCCCTGACCCATGTGCAGGACCTTGCACTTGGCCTTGTTGAACTTCATGAGGTTTGCATGGGCCCACCTCTCAAGCCTGTCAAGGTCCCTCTGGATGGCACATCCTTCCCCTCCAGCGTCTTGACTGCACCACACAGCTTGATGTCATCAACAAACTTGCTGAGAGTGCACTCGATCCCACTCTCCATGTTGCCAACAAATATGTTAAACAGCACTGGCCCCAATACTGACCTCTGAGGAACGCCACTCATCACTGCTCTCCACTTGGACGTCGAGCCGTTGACTGCAACTCTTTTGAGTGTGATCATCCAGACAATTCCTTATCCACTGAGTGGTCTATCCGTCAAATCCATGTCTCTCCAATTTAAAGACAAGGATGTCATGCAAGTCAGTGTCAAATGCTTTGCACAAATCCAGGTAGATGATGTAACCCCGTCATAAAAGGCCACCAAATTTGTCAGGCATGATTTGCCCTTAGTGAAGCTATGTTGGCTGTCACTAATCACCTTCTTATGTTTCATCTGATGAGTATATTTTCTAGGAGGATCTGCTCCATGATCCTTCTGTGGCACAGAGGTGAGACTGGCTGGCCTGTAGTTCCCCAGGTCTTCCTTTATTTCTCTTTTTAAATGGGTGGTGTGTCTGGAGCACTTGTGGGTGAAGAATGAGGCAAAAAAGTCACCAAGTACCTCAGCCTTCTCCACATCCCAGGTAACCAGGTCTTCTGTTTCCTTCTGAAGAGGGTCCACATTTCCCCTAGTCTTCCTTTTACCACTGATGTACCTATAGAAGCTTTTCTTGTTGTCCTTGAGGTCCCTGGCCAGATTTAATTCTGTCAGGGGTTTGGCCTTCCTGACCTGATCCCTGGCTGCTCGGACAATTTCTCTGTATTCCTCCCAGGCTATCTGTCCTTGCTTCCACCCTCTTTAGACTTCCTTTTTATGCTGGAGTTTGTTCAGGAGCATGTTGTTCATCCATGCAGGCCTCCTGGCTTTTTTACCTGACTTCATCTTTGTCAGGATGCATCACCTCTGAGCTCGGAGGAGGTCATCCTTGAATATTAACCAGCTTTCTTGGGTTCCTCTTCCCTCCAGAGCTTTATCGCATGCTACTCTACCAAGCAGATCCCTGAAGAGGCCAAAGTCTGCATTTCATGGTCACTGCAGGCAAGGCTGCCCTTGAATTTCACATTCTCCACCATCCCCTCCTTGTTGGTGAGAACAAGGATCAGAACAGCACCTCCCCTTGTTGGCTCTTCTGTCACTTGGAGAAGGAAGTTATTGTCAATGCGTTCAGGGAACCTCCTGGATTGCTTATGCCCTGCTGTGTTGTCCCTCCAACAGATATTGGGGTGGTTGAAGTCACCCATGAGGACTAGGGCTTTCTAATGTGATGTTGCTCCTGTCTACAGAGAGCCTCATCCACTCAGTCTTCCTGGTTGGGTGGCCTGTAGCAGACCCCCACTATAATGTCTCCTGTCCCTGCCTTCCCTTTAATCCTGAACCATAAACTCTTGGCCTGTTCCTCATCCATCTCCAGGTGGAGCTCCATGCACTTCAGCTTGTGATTGACATAGAGGGCAACACCTTCTCCTCATCTTCCCTGCCTGTCTTTCCTATAGATGTTAGATGCTTCTGTTGAACTTTTAAATTTGGACAGTTCTAAATATCTATCCTAGATTGTGTTCTCTCTTTTTCATTCTTAGTCTTATTTAGACAGGAACTCCCTTATATTTATCTCAGAGAAGAGACAGAACAAATAGGTCTAACAGATAATTAACACAGGTAAAGAGGGAACTTCAAGATTTTTATTAAAAGGAGGAGAAGGAGAAGTAGAAGAAAGAGAGAAACAAAAAAAAAAGTGGGGTAATAAAACTAATTTATGAATAAATTATGAATAATTTCTTGTATTTTTAGCTGTCATATCCTTAAATCATTCATTGTTTATATTCCTTATTTGAACAAAACCAAATGTACTGTATATAAAAGACAAAATTTTTTTTGTATGTTGTTATTTGCAGTTACATACTAATCTGTTTTGCTACTTTGAGAAGAATGGAGACCAGAACTTGAAAACATATCTTACAAACTTCAGTGTATTGCAAAGCTGGTATACAGTGAGTCCTTTTAAGGGCAAAAGTTTTAGACTAATGTACATAATGAAATTACAGTTATATAGTCACCATGAATAAAACTCTTCCTTTACAGTATATTGGTTTACTTGTTATCAGCTTAGACTTCTGCTTTTTGTTTCCTTTATCAAATGGATGAATTTAATACATCTCAGCATAGGCATAACACGAACTGAAATAATTTGGTTTTTATTTTAGGGATTGGGCCCATACTGCCAATCACTACACAGTGAAGGGATTATACATTAAAATGAACTGTATGCAATCAAGAAGAAATTTTAATTCATCATAAATAGAACTGGTTTTGTGGAAATAATTTGACCTGACAGTTCAAGGTTTGATCAGCACTTCGCAGAGATTAAGAATACTTTGACTTGAACAGACAGAGTCCCAGAGAGTCACTGCAGCCTGAAATACTTTAGGAAAATTAGTGTGTACAGATCACACAATGTCATTGTTTCTCTTAGTGCTTCCAATCCATTAGGAACCAATGCAGGACTCTTTTAACTTCCGAGAAACCTTCCAATACCATGCTGTTGTGGTCAACACTGAAGCAACAGAGATTACAAGACATCAAACTACTATCTTTTATCCCATGTTCTGTGTGTATAAAACAAGGAGTCAGCTTCCCTTTGAAGTACTAATTGACTGTCTGTATCAATCAGCACCTAATCCCTCTCCTGCATGCATTTAGTCTCCACAGTAACTGAGCTGGCCTTCTCTGGGGTCTAGACTGTGAAGCACTTACAGTAAATATGTAGTATGCAAAGGGAGTAATTGATCTCCATTTTAGAAAACTTGTCTAAAAGCAACTAGACCTCCTAATTCATGCTTTAGTCTAAGAGTAAGAAGATGAATATGAGTTAAGAGAACTCTAGAAGACAGTACATTAAAAAACATAGCAGTGAAAAAAAGAGACATCTGATTTTTTGTTCTCCCTTTTTTTTTTTTTTTTTTTTTTTTTTTTAACACAGATTATCCAGGAACAGGGGGCACCAGAGATTTACTGATTGTTCTGTGTCCTTACATTTAAGGTTGGAGATGTAATCACAAAGAATTTTCTTGATGTTGTTAGGCACAGCTCCAATCACTATGCTCATTACAAAGAACTGTTAGTACAAGACCTTAAAGATGCATTTTACCCGTTGCTGGAAGCACAAGCCAAACACAAGTGATCTTTTAGAGCTGATAGCCTCATAGTCTAGCCAGGCAGCTGAAGTGATTTGCATTTATTTGATTGCAATCTCTGCTCCTCCCATGAAACAGAGATCAGGAGGGACACCACTTGGAATGTCAGTTTGCAATATGTAAAAGGAGAATGAAAGGGACACAGTAACGGGGATTTGAGGGACGTTCCTTGAGAAGTACTGGCTCTGTATTAGAAGAGAAAAAAAGACATAGATCAGAGTAAATCACCAAAAATGCAGGTCTTCAGGTGCACAGTAAAAAATAACAATTCATGTAGGAAGCACTCTGATGACTAATAGAAGTTTAGACTTAATGAACATTGACTATTCAGGGAATGTTTTCTTTTCTTTAAGTAAGTTACTAGAAGTATTTATATTTTAGGAGTGTGATAATTTTTGTCTACACCACAAATGCTTTTTGAAAGAATGACTATTTCTTCAAAAGGAAATAATAAACTGGTTAGTATTAATTCCCAGCATGTAACATTTATGCTCAGTACTTACCCCTTAACATAAAATAGCAACACAATATTTTGCATGCTCTTTTCTTTATTGTTTGTATTGTTAAATTATTAACCTTTCAGATCCAAGGATTAAAGATAGGGAAGTTTTATATTTTTTCAGACAAGGCACACAATATAGCCACATTTGCTTAAGAGAAACCATGCCTGCATTACTATCACTGGTCAACTCATAGCATGGATCTAAGATAAAATATTTTAAATATAGAATGAAAACCTCAGAAGGATTCTTACCTTTGTTAGACTTAAGTGTCAAGCAGTTGACATGCTTGGTTGAAAAGATTTCTTATCAAGTATAGTCATCATTTGTGTTGATTGAAAACTTCTAAAATAACCCACAACTTCAAGTGCCTCTGTTTTGAGGTTATCTGTCTTGCTACACCATAGGGAAAAGTTTAGTTATTAGGAAACATTTTCTGGAAAAATTATTCTAGCAGTCCTTTTCAAAAATCTTTTCCAGTTTTTTGTTATACAGTCACACAGTTCAGTTAAATGTTAACTGAAATCTTGAATTTGCTTGTTATTAGGCAATTAAAGTAGCATGTCATGGTTTCCAAGGTAATTTGGAATTTATTTTTGTCTTTATATAAAACACAGTTCTTAAAGATGTATTAGATTTGCTGGTCTCTTAGGTGGTCACTTAAAACATGTCTCTGCATATGACCAGAACTGCCATAAAGACAGACCATGCAGCTATGTAGTGAGGGGGTCAAGACAGAGGGAGCTGTAGAAAAATAAACAAATGAAGCAAAGAAAACAAACCCACTTGTGCTACAGCTGCTTACACCTTAGCAGCTTTTTTTTCCTCTTGCTGTGCCTTGAGCATCAACTAGTCAGTATTAATGCATGTGACAGTTTCTTCCCCTTTCAGGAACTGTCTAAACTGTCTGCTTAGAAAAGATGAAGCCTGAAGCCTATCCCCTGCTGTCCTGCCCACCTTGCCCTGACCTTGACTCTGTGCTATGGATCTACTCACAGTTGAGTTTAGGAGGAGAATTTGGAGCTAGTCATCTTTTGGAAGAAGAGGGCCCATCTACAGATGGGAAGTCCAGCTGGTAGTAAAGAGAGCTCCCTATGAGAAGTAGAGCTAGAGAGAATCAGTGCCTTTAGCTTGTTCATCCCAACTGCTAGATTTTTGATGTTTCTGACTGACTTCTAACAGATCTGGCCTTGTAAAAAAGATGATGCCTCTATTCAGGGAAAAGCAGGAGAGGGAAAGGAGTGACCAAAACTGTGCTCAGGCAGTAGACATTTCTGATTCCTCCCCTGTCGCATGCTCATGTAAGAAGAGCATTTGGTGAGTCCTCACCTTTCACAATATCTGCCTGCATCCTTCAGGAGCCCTAACTAATTGTTTTTTCCTGGAGGTTGGGGAATGAAAAAAGGATTCACTTTCAGCTCAGATTCTGACATCTGTATTAGGTCTGGATTGTCAGTTCTGGGATGAACTAAATACATAACCACTGCATATTTTCTGGGGAAACTCAAACATTTTTAATAAAATCATAATCATTGACATAAGTATTTTTTATATTTATTTTATATTTATATTTAATTTGAAATGTTGTAAAATGAGAGTGAAAAAGTTTGATAACAACAAGTACATTGTTCTGCCCTGACTCAAAAGACAGACTACTAAAATTACATTATAGATAAAAGAGTAGAAGGGATATATAAAAAGGTACAGTTCACAGTTTGGATTAGAATGGGCCCAAGGTTAGTCTGGAGAATGCTGGGCTTTAGGCAATGAATTACTTCTTGTAATATGAAGGAGATGGATGAATCTAAATGATCCTGAGATGAAATAGCTAAAGTGTAAATAGAAAAAATCAGACCTTAGTTTATTGCTTGAGGAATTTGTTTTATAATCTCTATGTTAACATAATATTTTACAGCCAGAAGTACCCATTATGAATTGTTTCATAATGGTTTCATAAGTAGTGTCTTTACTGATTTCAGTAGGATTAAGGTACTGCTTATCCAACAGTAACAAAAGTGAGTTTCTGGTAGAGTCACAAATAGCTCATATAATTTGTAGTTTGGTATTTTACTTCTTCATAGTAAACAAGTAATCAGCAGCACTTCACAAATTTATTTTCATTTCTATTTCTCTGACTATTGTGTGATTTTTTCTGTCCACTCATACTATAGCTCAAAAAAAAATCAATTTATCACTACTTAGTGCGTATCTCAGTTTGATTCCACTAAGAAGCAAAGTAGCTAAATTCCTCATCCTTTGACTTGAAAAAGTGCTTGTCTTCACTTTGTTGCTGTTGCTGTGCCAGAGGAAGAAGACCTGTATTTATTATTTATTGTTTTCTGCATGTTGCTAATCTTGTTTTGAATTGAAAAAGCTGACTTCCTATGAATGTATTAAGAGTGGTATGAAGGGCTCACTAATCAGCACTTTATAAAGTATCATTAATAATTTACATGTTTAAGAACAGACCCATAGTGTTTCCAGGAAATATGCCAAATATTATCTATAAGTAACCTCCTGTTAAATATTTTATCAGCAAGAAATAATTAAAATCATCAAATGAATTCCAGCTTTTGGTGTCATGATAGGTCACATATGTGAGTCTGGTATACTTCACAACAGACTGTATTAGTCCTCAGATAAGGAGGTATTATATGAGAGGGCCATTGGAGACCATTTAGCCAGGAAGAAACTATTCATGTCTGGGGTGCTCAGAAGAGATTAGAGCATTAAATGATGGGTGGCAAAGGGAGACATTACCTCTCTGAGGCAGGTTTAAGAAAATTAAGAGAATTGGGGAGGTAGAGTTGGAAAGCCCATGCAGGAGAGACAGCAAGCATATTCTAGAGAATCTGTGGCTTGGTCTTAGTCTCCTTCTCCAAATTTGTTGAGCAACAGTGAAGCTTTTGTATATTAGCCTCATTCAGGGTGATGGTAGTAGGAAATGATTTAATTATCTGGCAAGGCAGATTCTTTAGAAAGCAACCATGTGAAAATCATACAGTATGAATGATCAGCCTAGGGTATTGCTGCCAGCCAGGCTGTGTGCTCTGAACATGTTTCTATGCTACTGTCAGTGAAATCAGTGCAAAGGAGTGAGGAAGTGCACTTCTTATCTTTCATGATGCTGTACTCTTATGCATCACATAAAAGTTTTTTTGTAAAGAAAGCTTTTTCGAAAGAAAACATCCTTCATTATGTTGTATACAGAGATGAACAGGTTTTGCATTCCTTGTGGTGTTATCATGCCCTTTCATCATCTAACCAGCTAATTTACACCACCACAGCCTTCCTGTTACAGATAGAAGGAAGGATTCGATGTAACCTGAAACCCTGACTCGCTCATTACCCAACAGAGGGTCACTCTGCTATAGTAGTGAAGGCAATGAATATAAAAGCATTTTAATGGAAACCTTCCCTGCAGCTGGAGAACATCATTCTCTTTGAAGAATTTCTGGTAAACAGGCTTTTTCCAAAACATAAACATTTGGTTTTTAAATGAATATTATTCTGTTTCACTCTACATTTATTTGTAAAGAGGAAATGTCTGTATAAATAGATGATTAAGATCTGGAGTGCATGTTACCAGAGAGGGATTGTAGCTTATTCCTGTAGGAAGAAAACATTCCGAACCTGTAATGGACAAAGCTGCTTTTGATACATTTAGAGTGGAGAGGTACGCTGTTGCACGTTCTGAGGTTTAAGTGCTTCCTCTGACCTTTTATGGTGCATAGGACACATGCATAATCACAGCTGAAGAACTCATGTTTGCTCATAGTTGGCCTGGGGGCTAACATGTGAAGTAGGAGGAAGGAGATAAATCTTCCTTGCATATCACTCAATGCCTTCAGTTACTGCTCTTGCTCTCCCTGAATATAAAAGCAAGAGACAGCTATTGTCCTCATTTCGCGAGGCATTTAGCATCACTTTAGCTACATGACCTGTCTCACATACCCTTTTTCATTTTTTTGCAGTGTTCCTCACTGTAAATATTTGATGGTAAGGTGATGCTTTAACTAAGACAAAACCTGAGTTTTGGCTCAATTCTGGCCTCTGTGCAGTGGAGGGAGTTGCTAGTGGTGAAGAGACCTGAGCTGACCGTTAGACTGAAAATCTTGCTGTCAGAGGGTGCTGACTGGAAAACTCTGATCTGCACTTCTAAGTACCTACTTTTTCTTTGCTCAAGTCAACCTAACTATGACAAAATAAAACTTTATTCCTTAATTTTTCTTTCAGCTAGTTTTGAAACAGTAGTGTAGTCTTCTGTGGTCATAAATCTTTATATACTTTATTAGATCAAAAATCCGTGCTTGGATAATCACACAGATGTCCAGATGATGTCAGTGAGTCAAGGTCAGTATTGATATATTTCAGCTAGGCATGTTTACATCAGATATATGATGATTTTGAATAATTCTGCATACTGTTTTGGGGATAAAATTTGCTCCTTATGTGTAAGGTCATCACATAGTCTAAGAGGACAAGCAGTGAGAACAAATTCAGATATGTCCCCCCCAACTTCTGCCCTATCCATTAACAACACTAGATACACAGGTAAACATGAACCAAGTACATTTTTCCCCCCAAACTTGCACTTCCATAGAACTTTCCAAGAGGAAATGTAAGATATCAAAATAATGAGGTGATTATTGCTTTCAGAGGGGGTAGGCATCCTGCATTTGGGTTAATTTCTTCCTGTTGTTATTCTGGACTTGACTCCCAGCCTGCTGATTATTTGCAATCATCTGTATTGCAGGTCAGCCTAATAGCAAGGAAGACCCTGTGTGGCTCTATATGACTCCTGTCTAATTCCTCTTGTTGAAAAGTTTCCACCACCCCCTTGAAGGCATTCAGGAATGCTATGCAATACCACATGTAGAGTTTTTCAGAAGTTATTTTCAAATTCAAGTGAAACAAACAGTTCCAATACGATTAAAATACCTTGGAAGAGTGAAGTTTTCCAGAAGTATTGTTTTATAGAGGTCTGTAGCCTGCTGAAGAAATAATTCAGAACATGCCCTTCTTGCTTTATTGCACTGTATTTTACAAAATAAGGGGGATTAAGGATGGACTCAGAACAGCATTTTTGCCTTGATCCATTTTTTGTATAATACATATTTAACATTTTTCACTTGAATAGCCTTTTTATCTTAATGGTTCAGAGGCTTTACTGGAATGTTTGCAGGAAGGTATCACTGTTGGGTTCTGTGGTTATTTTCTTTATATCCATTAAATTGCTGTACTTCTTGAATTGTAATTGAGAGAGTAATATCTGAACAATTTCTTTGTTCAGTGCCCCAGTCTTACTTCTTGCTCATTCTTAACTGCTTTCTGGGAAGACATTTAAAACCAAAGTAAACCTATAATGGCCTTTAGAAGGGTAAATGACACTCAAAGCCAAAATCTTCTAAATGACAAGTTGGGTTTCTCTGAATGAACACTTAACTGTTTAGGCCTTTAACTGTATGATTAGCATTTGTTCATCTGTGTGTTTTACAGAATATTTTTAATTATGTTAATCTTCACTGAAACTATGTAAAAATTATTCCTTTCCCTATGAAGAGACCGTCCTGTTGAACACTGTTTTAAAAATTGATAATATATATACTCCTGTGCTAATAGATGTAAGTTTGCTGCAGAGAAGATGAAATGATATAACTAAATTTGTTACTTATATTTTTAAACTTAGAAACCAAATAATCATAGGAAGCAAAAAGTACGGGAAATGTTGAGGTGAATCTAGGAGGTAGTAGTAGCTATTTCACTGGCTATTTCCAAACTTCCATTCTGCAAAGGTCAAAGAAGAAACAGTACAGCATTTCTTGAAAGGGAAAGTGAATGGTCCCTATAAAGCCACCTTCCATGGTACTATAATCATGAATACTAACAATTAGACGGTGCATCTGTATTTTTAAGAAGAGAGACAGAAAATAATCTCATCCCTGACCTTACTTAAAGTATTTACTCTATTTTGAACTAGTAAAACTCTCCCCCTGCTCTGATCTAGTAGAGAGTAGCTTTAAACTGTGTGTATGTAACCCAGTTGGTGTCATTTGGCCTGAGGACCAGGAGTCAGCCCCTGTTCCCTCTTTTACTTAGTGGGAGAGACATAGGTATAGTGAATGCAAATAAAGAGTACTGACCAGGACTCTGGAGGTCTTGAACAAACACAACAATAAATGGTCCTCATTAAGGCAACTTACAATATAGATATAACTTAACCTATTGATACAGACTGAGGAACAGGACGTAATATTCAGACAGACATTGGTGTTTATAAACCAGCCATGTAACATTGAAAATTTTAGGGTGTTTCAGAGAAAAAACAAGAAGTGTTTTGAAGAGGAATTATGGAGATTTCTCTATTGTTAAACAATATTCTTGCTATGTCTGAAGAGCAAATATGGAGAAGGATGAGCACAATACTAATTTTTCCTACAGCTATGGAGAAGGTGAAAAACCTTGGAATTATATGCAGAATAAAACTTTACTTCGTTACTGAATCACATCGTGTAAGTTTAAGACAGAAAGGGTTTGAGTACCAAAGACAATAAAAGATCATCACTCTTGATGGCAAAGAGACTTAAGAATGAGTCAAGGGATGTACAGAGCGGTGATGTTGTTCAAGCTATAATTTAGGGGAGGTAAGGACATTGATTTTAGTAGAAGCATTCCAGATGGGTATTATGTTACACTGAAAGTCTTGTTATCATTAAAGGGGAACTCATGCACATAATCCAATTAAAATTTTACCATCGTAACAGAAAATACAATAGACATTAGTAGTACAGTTACATTAATATCAACACTTCAATGTTTAGTCCGATTGACACTATCTTTATGTCTTCTTAACACAGACTACTTCGTTCTACTGATCCCAACTAAAATGTAAAAGTTACACAACAGCCAACCCTCTTCCATCAACAAAAAGGGTTGCCATTTTTTAAGTGATTACCTAGCTCTGTAAGCCCTTTACCATGCACTGTATTTTCAGAACTATACTAAAACAGGCTAAACAGTAGTCACTTAACCACTGGTTAATAGTTATTACAGATAAAAAAAAAACTAAACATTTATAGTAGGGCAAACACAGGCAAGTTTTGAGACCCTGAATTATTAGGTCAATACAAAACTTGTGTTTTACCAGTCATGGCATTTTTTTTTTTTACTGGGTTAGAGTAGGTGGAGCATATTTTATAGAGACAAAGAAATGTCTGTTGCAGTGGTGATGGTGAGAGCCTTTCATGACAGCAGCATTTCTGAGGACAGACATATGCTGGGTATATAACCTGCAGAAAGGCCCATGATGAATACGCTGATGAGATTATGCGCTGGAACAACAGACATGATAAGGCTGCCTGTTGTTATTGAAGAATAAGGTAGTAGAGAAGGTTTGGTAGGAAATAAGAGTTCTTTTATATCCACTTGAGAAAATTGCATTGGAAAATGATATCACTTTCAGTCCAAACAAAACTGGAGAAAAGAGGTAGATTAGTGAGTTGTTCTGGTAAAGTCAGCTGTTTAATTTGTGTCTGTGGGTGAGTTTACCCAAAGATAGTGACAAATTCTTTGAAACTGTTGTGAAAAAAAATGAAAAGACATGCTGAAGACATAACCAGAATAGTAAAAGAAGAGTGAAGACTAGATTAATGAATTAAAGAATGCACAAAATATCAAGAAAAATATAGCTGGCTGTTTTCAAGATCAAAGAGATTACTATGAAGTACTGATTTTGTACTTCGGCTAAACAAGATTGTGAGAAATTTCTGATGAAAACTTCAACAGAATGCAAGTGACAGAAAGTAGTTTTGGAGAAGCTCTTGAGTTTTCCTAAATCTGAAAACAAGAATTGAAGCGAGTGATCTATGGTTTCTGATTTTTTTCTTGACTTTCTACTTCTGGATTTGGTCAAAATGACACTGCTCTAAAATGTTATTGTAATGTGTGAACTAGCTGGTATTAATTTGATATTGAAGATTCAATTGATAATTAGATACATGTTCAGCTTTAAGCGTGTATGTAGTCCTGCTGTCTTCATTAGGTAGACTAGTAGGAGCTAGTAATTAAACAGCTTTGAATTTTTTAGCAAAACATTTGTCCTCAAAAAACACTGATTCATCAAAAACATTTCTGAGGTAATGTTTCAATGAAATTTTCCTCTGGGGTGTGTTCAGTGCTCCAGACTGAAGGTGGAACTGAAAAAACCACTGTCATGCCAGACTGGTGTCCTAGACTAGGACCTGGAGCACACAAATGCTCCTCAGCTGGTCACTCCAATGACTGATTTAGAGTAGAGACATTATATCTGAGTATTATGCAGCTTGAAAGAGTTATCTTTGAACTAGAGAACCAGCTACCCCTGGTTGGGTGTCCATGCTTTTCTTTGTGAAATACATAAATTGTCTTGGAGTCTCTCCCACTGAAGAATTAATACAACTTGCTTTACCTGTTCATTTTTTTTTTTTTGATTGGTATGTCATATGTTCATTTGAACACCTTGTTACACATTCCTCATCAGGTCAGTGATTTATTTTATAAGCAAGTGTAGATTTAATGCTAGCAGTCTTTTAACACTTCATCTGTCAGCATCTTGAAACTTAATCTAGGACCATTTATCATATGGCTTCAGTTTCTAACCAATTTTTTCAACCAGCTGAGGATTTGTCCATCAATATCACATTATCTAAACCACTTACACCGGTCAGTACTGGTGTAAGCCTTCTTCAAGTTCAAATGCTGACTGTACCTGCTACATTACCTTTAGCAGTTTTTATTTTTACTTCTTAAAAAAAATCAGATTTGTTGAGTGTGACTTCTTTAAAATCTCTGCTATTACCTATATTTATTTATAGAAATTCCATTCTGCCTGATTCTTGTACTTGATTCTTCTGCTTAATTCTATTACTTGAACAGTTAATTTTCACAGAAGAATTTGAATGTTTTACTTTGTTACCCTTTGTCTTGAAATTTATGAGATTGATACTCTGTTTAGTAAACAATTTACTTCTTTTTGGCTCAGGGAAAATGAGAGACCTGGATTTAAGTAGTTTTATTCATATTAAATTGTACCTTTATCATGGTACAGCCTTGCTGACTTAAACTCATTTTATTAATAATTTCTACAACTTCAGTTCATGCTCTTGAACAGCAATTACTTTTTATGAGATGAGACAGGCATCTTAATGCAGAATTTGAGAAGTAGCGTTTTGGACATAGGAGTTCACAGAAAATTTCACTTCAGCTGCTTTGTTTCTGCTAGATTTCCTACTGAACATTTTTTCCCATTGAACACACCCCAAGTCCTCAACATCTATATACCTAAATAATCCAACAGCAAACCCTTTAGAACAGGTAGACAGTTTTTGGCAAAAATAATCGTTGAAGTCAAGAAGGTCTTGTATTAAGAACAGGAGCTCCTTTCTTAATGGTTTTTTTTTTTTTTTATGAGGTCTGTCTTTATTCACTATGCAGATTAGATTTTTCTGTACTCTGTATTTTTGCATTATACTTCAATAAATTTATTATAGGTTTTCCTCCATCTCAGTTTAAAAAAAAAAAAAAGAAAAAAAGAAAAAAAAAGTCAAACACAAATAATTTTACAGAAGCATGTTTAGACCCTGCTTTTGCTTTTGCAGAAGAAACAATGTTTGAAATATAATAAATCACTTCCTTCACCTGCATGTCTCTGTGCATAGCTACGTGTGCTCATTCTCTTCACTCTTTCACTTAAGAAACAGATGTTACTTGCTCCAACAGGAAGAAAAAGGTGCTAGCAGGCTCTCTGAGACCAGCTGGGTATGTAAGGTTTATTATATTCCTGCAACAGTTTATTCTCCTCACCACTGACTTATTGCTTTCCACTTCTTTGTATACAAAACTTCCTGCACCCAGAGGAAATATAACCCTGTCATAAAATGTCCACTTAAGGGATCAGATCACCCAGCTTTAGCTCTTTCCTAGTCAAAGCGTTTTTCTCCTAAGGTATGATCCGTTTTAAAATTTAAGGTTGTTCAAAAGACTTTTCAGTGACAATTTCAGCATTTACAGGGATTAGGAACTGTAAATGACTATGCATTCTTCTGTGAGTCATTCTTATCATATTTGCAGTCTGAAAGTCTTTCGCATTGATACCCATTCGAGATCATGCTTGAGATTACTTAGCTTAAATGTATGTCAGCACTATAAAGTAACCTCTCAGGCAATTTCCCCAGATGGCCAGTGACCAAGTGTTAAAGCTAAACTCACTCCTGACATTCAAGGTGGTCAGGGGTGAGGAACAAGCTTGGATTTTCATACAGTGTTGCATTCAAATAGGAAAATTGGGAAAGCAGCTTCATACTTTGTGAAGACTGAATAAACTGGGTTAACAAAGATTTCAATTTTATAGAGGTTCAAGAAGAGAGATTTCCCCAACTGTCTGAGTTGGGAGTTAAAAAAAAAATAAAATTAAAGGACTTTGGTAAAACTTTCTTTAAATCTGACAATGCCACCCATTTCCTTAATTTAAATGTCTTTGTTATGCTGAGGCAGTCTTCTACTGACAATGAAAGATCTTCTTTTAAGAACAGTCAGGAACTTCAGGAGTAATAGGAAAATCTAAAAATAAGACATTAAAAAAAATTATGGACAGTTTTTTGGTATATTGTTAGTCTAGGACCTCTCAAACCTTATATCCTTAAAAGAATAAAGCAACCAAAAGGAAAAATGAAACATTTGTGACTAGAAGGTGTGTCCTCAGCACTAAAACAGTGGTAAGAGTTCAGGTCAAAACTAGGAACTTAAAATATTAATGATATCACATTGCTGTGGCATCACAAGATGAGAAAAACTGCTCTGATAATTTTTGCATTAATCATGTTTACTGCTTGCTTTCTGTGGTTTCCCTGTAGGCTTAATAGGTAGTGAAAAAGTGGTAGCAGGCAGGCACTCAGAAGACAGACATTAATGAAGGGGTAAAATCAAAAGTTTAGATGCATACCAAAACTGAGATGTTTTCAGATTTGACCTTTTGCTCTTGGCCTATTTCTATACCACAAATGCGATAAATACATGGTTCTATTTCTCAGTGCATACTATTTTATGTAGTCTGGCATGAGAAAACAAATGGCTATACAGTACTGTTCATTTTAGCCATCTCAAAGTTAAGGGTGGGATTCAGTTTCCATTTCAGACACATCAAGATGTCTAAATTTACGCATATGCAGTATAGAGGTTTTCATTTCAGCTAGGGATCTAAACTTACATAGGATCTATGCTAATCTTTAGAAAAACCTACGAAGTCGTAGGTGTGTAACTTTTAGACAGGAAGGTAATGATTCATTTGCTCATTCATTGTTGTCAAATGCCCCTCGTGTCTAGATATTCTGCCTAGCCCCCAGCTGCCACTCTAGGAAACAATAGTTTCCCATCAGTACTGTGTCGATCTCATAAACCCATGTAGAATTTTAGATACCTAAGGCATCTACACTGTCACTAAATGTTGATATGGGGGCAAATGAATCAAGCTGCTTGAGTTAAGTGAGTTGAATCCTACCCAAAATGTTCTGAGCTGTTTACCAGACAAGAAAGTCGATCTAAGTCAGCTCTGCTTGGAGTGAGGAGGATGAGGTTGGATCAGATGGCCTCCAGAGGTAATTTTTAACCTCAATTATTCAATGATTCTGAACTGTATGAAACCTAGTGGCCAGCAGGGATATCTGTAAGTCTATTTGTAAACTGCAGAAAGTAGAATTTTGCTGTGTCTTACCTCTACCTACCTTTCTCCTATAAAGTGAAAATACACTGTTTGATTTCTTAGTTTCATGTCGGTTGAGGAATTTCAATTAATGTAACCCATTTTTTTCCACAGATTTGAGAAAAAAAGAAAAAAATAAGAAAAAACATTCATAAAGCAAGGGAACAGGGCTTCATTTAATCAGCTGAAAAATTAAAAACTTGTTAAGATACTAACCAGTTTCTGTGAAACCTGACTTTGACAAATACTGAAGAAGTTGATGCAGTTAACTGTATGCACAGATTGTGGTTCCAAATTTGGGATTTCAATAAAGAAATTTTATTTGCTCAACCTGTCTACCTTCCTGTTAGTTGGGTACTATTGGTCTACAACTTTATTAAACACATAGCAATGCAAATTCAAATACCTCTGAAAAACAGGATGAAGTCCTGATGTATTGAAATTAAAGAGATCTTTTTTCTTTAAGTTCTATTTTGTACAACACAAGACTTCACCTACCATGCAATGCATAGATCTAGACATCCATGGCGGGTTTCCCAGAATGCTTTGTATTGCTGACAGAATATGATAGGAGACCTGAGAAATAGTGATGAGAAGAAGTCAAATATTCCTGGAAGAATGGCAGGTAGAAAGAAAAAGAAAAACACTTGGAAGGTAAACTATAATTTTCTCTCGTCATTTCCACTCAGTGTAAGAATAGATGTGAAGCACATGGCTTAAAGGACCAAGATTTTGCCAGGAAAAAAAAAATAAATAAAAAGAAGGAAAAGAAGAATAAAAACATAACTAACTGTAAAAATATGAATAAATGATTGTGAGTGTGTTGGGGATTGTGTTGGACTGGAGACTTGCTCTGTGATTCTTGCCAATGTCTAGGCTAGACTTAGCTAGGGGAGGCCATAGTTTGAAAAAATTAATTAGAACAGCATGTTTGTATGATACAATGAATTTTCCTAAAATCAACTGAATAGTCACTTTCTTTTGTGTTCAAAGGAAAACAACTTCATTTTTATAGTGTGTCATTTACCCTCTGAATGTCTCAAAATAATCTCGACTCTGTCCATCAAGATCTTTGATAATGAGGGTTTTTTTTGTGGAACAATGAACATATTAACTCTTGCACAACCCAGACCTCCTTTTAACATGTGAACGTCATCATCTCAGTTGCCATTCCTCAGAGGACCCCTAGGGGCTGGACTTCCAGGAACAACATTACACAGCAAAAGCATTTTTCTGGTGTAAACCTGTTGAGTGAAACTATTGCTACATTAGACCTCCAGCTAGGTGAAATGTTGGTTGGCATTGTGATGCTGTTCCTGAAAATCTGTTCCTGAAAATTTCATACTGCCTTTAGTAATGTCATAAAAGATACTTTGGTGAGTAGCACCAAATTGATATACTAGCTAAGATGATTGTATTTAGAGGGACATCCTCATCTCCAGTAAAAATATGATCACAGTATTTCTGTGGTGGAATTACGCTGCCATGTGTTTTTTTCTTCTACATTTTTAAAAAAAATGTAGAAAATTGACTGAAAATTTTAAAAATCTTCCTATGTCCCATGCTTACTCGTCACATTATATCTTAGATTATTTTGATGTTCATATGAAAACCACATGGAACCTAGACAAATACATGTAATTGTGGAATGTTGTATTTCCCATTCTTCAGTATTTATGTAAAAAGGGAAAACAACATATGTTACAGAGTTGTTCAGTTAAGGCTTGATATCTCTCCTACGTTAATAATATATTTTCCATGCTTGATTCTTTGGAAACCTTCCATACTGGTCAGCACTACAGGAAGGACAAGTTGGTTGAAGTCCATAGCGTATCTACTGGCTATTCATGCTGAGAAACTCTGAATTACCTAAAAAACACCAGATAAAGAAGAAAACGGGAGAAAACCCTCCTCTTTTTGTAATATTGATTTGACTGTGTGAAACTGGTTGCAGCTGCATGAAACTGTGTTTATGTGACTCTGACAGTAATGACTATAGTACAGGCATTGTGAGTTTTTTTAAGCACTGTTACTTAGGAGGTCATGACAGCATTAGAAAAGGAAATACAAAGAATAAAACATATGAATAATGGGAAGCAAACTGCTTCAACTCACAGGAGAAGGGTAAGATTGAGCTAGTTTTTATTTACAGCAAGGCAAAAAAAAATCTATTGTACCTACTAGGCATATTTTCTCATTGCCCCAGACTCCTACTATCTTTGGCAGGCAGAGTACTGAGCTTCAAATTAAAAATGATAATAACTGGTTTGCAGCAGTCTTTTAGAGTAAATTTCCTCCTATAATTTACTAAATGCCATTTTGAATGCTTTCAGCAGAACACCCAAAAAACTTAAGAATTCTTGCAATCCTCAGTGATCAATGGACAATGTTCATATGAAGTAAACCAGAGTAGAAAGAGATTTATGCAGATGGATGCACTTCCATCTCATAATGAATCACCTTGTCTAGATATTATGTCCGAATCATGCTGTGGTTTAGAACTGACGCAACCAAAAGTGTGACCTACATGACTCTTTAGTTTTCATATAATTTTCTCTTGCTTAGTTCCAACAAGGACTTCAAATGGAAGTTTACATACAGAGGAACCTACAACACTTAAAAGTTGGGCTGTTTTTGCTAAGAATTTACAGTGCTGAGTTACTGACCAAAATGACCTGTAAAGAAAAAGAAAGACTCAGGAATATCAGAGTGTGATTCAGGACAGCCTGCCTATTGAGGGATGAGGCTTAAGATAAACAGCAGTAAGCACTAAAGAAAAGTGTGTTTGAACCTGATTTTCACATAGACTCAGAAGTATATTTCAGAACTGCAGAAACCAGGATTCACAGCCTAAGTCCTCTGCTCGTTTGTGATGCGTGTGCAATAGTTAAACACCATGGTTAGTTATAATTATTGTAATGGGTATTCAGAGAGGAATGTTAGGTGTTAACGTAATGGGAATAGAGTTAATTTTTTTTTTTCCTTTTAGAAAAGCAAATCTTTCATATCCTTCCACAGTTAAGTTTAGAAATTTCTGACTTGCAGAGACAAAATAATTGGAGTGTTTATAACAAAGTTTTGTTCCTTTTTTACTCTCCAAAACTTAATTTTTCCTCACAATTTTAGTTTCTTTGTTTAAAATCCATCTTCTGTACACATTTTTAGTGACTTGAATAAGAAAATGCAAGCAAAGAGACAAGGAAATAACTTCTTAATTTATTTTACTACAGAAATAAGAAGAAATAAGGCACCCAGTCAGTACTTAACACTGAAAGACAAAATCAGAATATTTAGAAGTCTTTGTGATAAGAAAATAAAAAGAAGAAGAAAGCAAACAACAAATATCCAACAATAAAAAGTTTATAAGCACCAAAGTCAATACATAATTTTTCACAGACATTTCTAAAATTTTCTAATCTCAAGCCTAATAATGAGATTTTATTTAAGAGGTTTTTAAGCAACAGAATCAAAACTGTAATATTAAATTGATAACTGACTAAGGTACATTTCTGCTTTTCAAAAACTTGCCTTTATAATTTAACTGTGTTTTTCAGAGTTAAGGAAGTAATGGTGTTAACAATAATTTCAAATTAATACAAAGTCAGCAGAAATGCTCAGATTAACAGCACAAAGTATTTGATAGTGGTGTAAGTACTTAAAAGTCCAGTGCAAAATATAATTATGTCTTTACTTGACAGATCAGGAACTCTCTCTTAATTCTCATTTGGTCATTTATAAAAGTTTCTGATTTCTCTCATTTAAAACGTGTGCTTGACCTGCTGATACCAAAGATCTTATAAATGTTGCTAAATTTACAGTTATTTACTAAACCAGGGATTATCCCTGGTTTTTGCCCATGTTAATCAGCACAGCTCAGTTAGCCTTGATGAAACATGCCAAGCTTTTCCCTGATAAGGATCTGGCTCTCTTTAGCGGGGCTATGTCATAAAACTGTGTACAACTTTCACCCAGACTCATAAAAGCTGGTGCTAAAGAAAATTGCATAGAAAAACAAAAGCTGTGGAAATTATTATGAAGCAAAAATCACAAGACATGACTTAAAGTAACCTCGGAGTTTGTGGCCTCATATGGTTGGTTGACTCACAAGGATCAAAGGTAGGAAATAAGAAATAATTTCCATTAGAGGAGAACACTACTTGCCTGTAGCATGGGGTCAAATGAGGCCTTGATTTTTATCAAGACAGCAATGAAACAAGTGAATTAATTGTGTTTTATGATAAAGAACATCACTGTGGAGGATGAATAGAATCTGGAATTTATTTCATTGTACTTTGCCAATAATACATCCGTTTACTATGGGAAGCACATTTTTATGCTGCAGAGATTAAAAACATTCTAACCAAAACCAGCTGCCAACCAGTTGCAAATCACATCTTTCATAACTGAACTAATTCAGCTTGAAATCGTGGTGACTTATTTCTGAAGTATTTGTCATTAAAATAAATGTCCGTTTTATTCAACAAAACAGAAATATATTATGTTATTGCAAAACTGATGAGCATACTGGAACATTTGCTACATCTCCAGATTGTAATAGGACATTGTGTTGCCACGCTGGGTTCTCATGACAACAACAAATCTGCCCTCTGTGGTATGGCTTAACTTTCTTCAGCATGGTGAGTTGAATACAGGGTCTATTTTCTCTTCAAAGGATTTCATGGCATAGGGCTATGGTTCTAGGAAGAGGGTTATGACACAAAGAAACTGTCTACGAAAGAGATAAGCTATGGAGTAAAAGGCATTTTCTCAGTGGCTATCCCAAACTTCGGGATGAGTTCCCACAGGAACAAAGAGCTACTGTACTGCTTACTACAGTCTATGAACTGAGTTTTCTAATGTAAACAGGGTATACTATAAAATGAGAAAAAAAAAATTAATACTCTAGTGATGCAGGAAGTATGAGAACCCATATAAAACACTTTAATGACTCCTGCAAAGATAAGTGACTTTCAGACCACACATAAAGTCAGAACAGGTTAAGTCAATCAGGCTTATTTGGGAAAGATTTGTCTTGAGATTTCCAAATGATTTAAGATTATTTAACTCCACAGCCATGAAAGTTGACTGAATGCCCTGTTAGCTTGTAACTTCACTGGCATCAACTAGAATAGAGGTTAGAAATTGCTTCTGTTTTGTATAGCATAATTAAACATTTCACCTTTTTTCGTTGACTTTGCTGCTTAACAACAGAACCATGTTTCAAAAATATGTCTGCAGTTTTGTAGTTTTTAGCAGTTTTGAAAAAAACAAACCCAACAGTTTTGGTATTCTCAGCACTGTATATACTTTGGTGTGAGAATTTTTTTTTTTTTTTTTTGGTTGTTGTAGAAAAGACAATGATTTGATACCTTAAGCTGCAAGTCGATTGGAATTTAATAAATGCAATGAGGCAGTGGAGTCAAATTTGCAGAGCATTCTGAGCCACACTTCCAGTAATAAGGAGTCAAAATTAGACATCGTCTTTCAGAAATCTTAAATCATTAAGGAAAAAAGTAGTAAAAATTAAGAATCATTACAATATTTTAATTTCCACTATATTCTTTAAAACACATTTTAAAAGGAATTTGACACTCAATGTTCATATTATTATGTTTTTAAAATAAGTTAGATAGATGAAGAAAACAATTGCAAATATACCTTTAATTATTTCCATCTGTTACCCTGAAAGTATATGCTATGACCTACATGAAAGTATAGTAAGTCATGCAAAGAACCTGCCATTGACTTTTTTGGTTTTTTATCAAACTTTGAATATCCTCAAAGTGATATAAAACAATCACACCTGAAAACCAGCAAAACTCCAGTTAAAAAAAAAAATAGAAAATGAGAGAGTTAATTTCATTAGCGTAAAGAATCAAACAGCCTATGACCTCAGACAGAAAGTACAACTGCCAATTTCTATTTCATGCTGAAGATTCAAATACTATACTAGGTATAAAGAAACTAATAGTTGCTGAAAAGTCTGATGATGATTTACATTGAATTATGAAATTACTGAATAACTTTAGATTTGAAAAATTCTCATAGAAGCTCTAGTGCCAAACTGTAAGTAAATCAACATATCTATGAGGTCTTGCACCAGAAAATGAGTATGATTTTGGCTTGAGCATTTTTCACAGGAACCAGAAGAGAAGAAAAAATATATGTGAATATCTTTTATTCTCTATAAATTGTAAAAGATTGCATAATATGATCGAGCAGTGCATGGAGTGAGGTCTTTTTCTTTGAACTGGAACCTTTGAACTCCAGTGTTTCTAGACTGAAAGAAAAAAATCTCCATGTTCATCATACTGTATCAAAACAATATGAAGTCAAAGTACAGACAGTAAAATATTTGTTGTAAGAGGATGGTCAGATTTTCTTTGTGTAAGAGTTGTGATTGGATAGAACCAGGAGAGGTGGAATGTGGAAATTTGAAGGGAGAAATGGAAGATGGAAGTTTTCAGAGGGAGGAGCAGATGATGACAGAAAGTTAGAAGGCTCTGTGCATGACAGCTATGAAAGAGATGGTTTACAGTTGAAGAGAGTACCTTTGTGGAGGGAGAGTTGGACAGCATTGCTTCTGCTTCCCAGAGTCCCAGAATAGTTGAGGTCAGAACAGAACTTCCTACCCACACAGGATCAGCTAGACCAGGTTGCCTGGTACCATGTTCAGTCAGGTGTAAAGCATCTCCAAGGATGGGGACATCATGACCTCTCTGGGCAACTTTCTCTTTCAAAACTTAGACTCATCTCTTTTCTTCACTCTCCCTGCAAAAGACTAGAGATTCTTGGCTATCATTGGGGCAGATATTCAGGACTTCTTGTATTTCCAATGGGACAATATTTTAACTGATCAATCTGGCTTTATGCCAAAATTAACAAGCTGTCTTAGATAAAACCAGACATAGTATGGACTGGCCTGTGGACAGAGGGCACTATGCTGTCCAGAGTCCTAGAATGATTATTGGTTTAGTACAGTTTTGGCTCCAGGCTGGTTTTACTGCATTAGAACTGAATTCACACTGATTTTTGTCTGTCTTGTATCTTGGAGTACTGTTCCTCACAGTCCACAGATACCTCCTTAAATTTTCAGAAACTTCCATGGATTTGACATAGCAAGCATTGAACTTCAGTCAATACATCTGGCTGGGTTCAAGCTGGGTTGTTTCTGACCCATATTGCCCAGGAAATTTTCTAGTACCTGCATTGTTGGGAATTTACATCATTCAAGGCCATCAGTATTTTGGATAATGGAAAACTAAGTTCATTGAGTTACATTATATTTTAGAAGGCATGACTCATTCTTGCTTCATAGAATCATAGAATGGTTTGGGTTGGAAGGGACCTTTTGAAGACCATCTAGACCAACCCTCCTGCCATGGGCAAGGACCTCTTTCACTAAAACAGATTGCTTAAAGACCCATCCAACCTGATCTCGAACACTTCCAATGATGGTACACCCACAACTTCTCTGGACAACCTGTTCCAGTGTCTCACCACTCTCATTTTAAAAAATTTCTTCCTTATGTCCAATCTAATCCTATCCTTTTTCAGTTTGAAATCATTTCTCCTTGTTCTGTCACTACAGGTAAAGTCTTTCTCCATATTTCATATAAGCCCCCTTTATATATTGAAAGATCACAATAAGGTCTCCCCAGAGCCTTCTCTTCTGCACACTGAACAATCCCAACTCTCTCAGTCTTTCTTCATAGGAGAGGCATTCCAGCCCTCTGATCATTTTCATAATCTTCCTCTGGATCCATTCTAATAGGTCCACACTACAGAAACTAACATCAGCATAGGTATGGTGGCCTATACATTTCTACTTCTCTGGAGTGAAAGAGCTATTGTTATTCCCTTTCTACTGCCAGCTCATGCCTGGATATTACTTCCTTCCTACCTCCTTAGCTAGTCTTCTGCTGAAAGATGTGGACTTTTTCTATATGCTTCCTGTGACTAGTTTTTTCTACATCCTGTGCCCTGCCTCGATGCTTCATTTTTTTGGTATATTTTTGTTCTTTTATCTTTAAACTTACCACTGTGTATCTGTCTCATTCTCCCTCACCCTTCCCCCATTCTTGATTAGGAGAACATAAAATGGGACATAGTCCAAAAAAGTGCATCTGGTATATTTTTTAATTTTGGCTCAGCCATTCGACCAGGAGTTGAAGAACGGAAGGATTGAAGCCATCTGGCAGCAGCAGTGTGAGGAGATACTGCTGTTCTATTTTTTAATGGCTCCCTCCCAGCTTTGCAAACCACTGATTCTGCTATTGCCTTCATTTAAGTTACTCTTGCAGCTGTGGCTAGATCTTTGGCTTCTCCTTATCTCCTTACACCATGGTAAAGGAAGTATGAAATTATTAATTATGAAATCATACTATTATTGATTTTTTATATTTATAACCTTATTTCATATATGATTACATTAAATTGTATGCAGGGAATTACAGTATTTCCTGATGTATGCCTCTAACATTTTACTGGATATAATTTTCATCTTAATTTTGGACAGCTATTAAAATCTAAACAATAGACTTGAATAAGCTGAACATGGTACTAATTGTTTAAAGAGGATGATCTTTAAAATGTGTAATTAAAATGTTTCTTACTTCTGAGTACCAGGAATAGACAAACTTCATTACTTAAGTTTACTTTTGCTTTAACTTGACTGTGTTCATTTACTGAACAAACAGCAGAAGTAGAATAAGTAGTGTGATATTCAGCTACTATGTTGAAGAAATAAGGCTTAGCTTTTGCTTATAATTAAACCTGTAAAATGTTGGAGTCAACAGAGTTCCACTGACTTACTATTAGTCTAAGATAATATCAGTTCCTGGAGTCTACTGTGTTCACTGAGGGTCAGCCAATGAAATATTCTGCCAAACTTACAAGTGTTCCTACTGAAGGTAATTGTGGTATTTGAAATGTGTGGGTAGGATTCATTTCAGTGAATTACCACTAGAAAAAAGTAAGCTGTCCAGAATAGAGGCATGGTTCAGTTTCCTAAATGTAAGCATGTTGTATCTTTTGAGACACAGCACTGATGTTATTTAGGCATGCACATTTGCCCAACAAATATAACCTGTGTGCTTCCAGAACAGCAGATGGTAGCCCAGCAGGATACCTGAGAGTCTCTACAACACTAGATACCTATGCCTGAAGTTGCCCAAATTAATCTCCTTCTCCCTCTGAAGGCAGTCTCATCTTCACTGAGTGATTCGTCCAAGAGAAAGATGATCCTTTCTCCCTGCACTGACTATGGGGGAACCAGGAGGAGTACCTTGACCAAGACATCCAACTCTGAAACAACTGAAGTTAGGCAAGATCATTCTTACTTTAATTGACTTAACACCACTTAATGGCAACAAGCATAAGTAAATGATGCAAAGATAAAATGATATATTTTGCACTTTTTTTTTCCACTTAGAAATATGGTTTGAGACAAGCTATGACTAAATAATATGCCTATATTAATGTAGGAAAGAGTCAGCATGCTGTATCATTCAGGCTAGGAGAGAAATAGAAATATGATTCAGATGAAAAAATTTTTTTATTTTCTTTAATGTACTGTGAAAAAGCAATGTTATGTCTCTCATCATTCATGTTGAAGCCAATGTTGACTTTATTGTTAATTTTATTGGGAGAATGATCTAATCTCACTTTTTTTGCACAAAATATAAAGATAGTTGGTCATTTAAAGCTGCATAATACACACTTAGCAAAAGTTTAGTGAAAATAGAAAGAAACTGTTATAACTTAGAGCACAGATAGGTCTTGCAACTCATGTGGCAAAACACCTGAGTTAAGATAAAAAGGAAGGAAAGACACTAAGTAAAAGAGAGACAGAAAGAGAGAGAAAGAGGCCTGGTCTTAATCTCCAGGCCTGTCATTTATTTCTTTCACACAAAAAGTATGGGACACAGGTGGGTGAATGTCAAAGATCATATTCTGTCTGCATGCTTCGTAAGGCATGGGACAAATATATGAAACAGGCTGGACGAAGAGAGAAATCACAAGAAGTGGGTGCAGTTTCAGTGACCCAGGTCAAAGGTTGCATTGCTTTTGGTGTTTTACAAATGTTTGACAGATTAAATGCCCACCTCCCATGGTTAGCAAATAAACCATGCAAGTAAGAAGATTAATAAGAAAAAAAAAACTTCATTCAATGTCCTTATTGTGATGTTTTCAGTACTCTTGGATTATCTTGGATTTTGGAAAACACATATTTAATATGTTTGTAATGGCAAAATAACACCCTGGTGAAGGGGAAAATTATTAGAAGTAGACAGGTAGGATATTTGGATGCCGTTATCAAAGAAGGTGATAATTGTATAATTTCCTATATATGTATTTGGCTCTTTGTTATTCTTCTTGAGCAAAAGTCTGTTTAGTGCCATTTCTGCTTTGCATTGCAACGGAAAATGGTAAGAAAAGTATGGGAGACAGAAAGCCCATGAAGTTTCAGTACGTCATAGTCCACAGACCTATAGCGGTAGTTTTCAAATTAGTTCTTGTTGTGTCCACATTGTATTCAGCCTCATTCCCAGTGGCCATAATTTTGACAGGTAAGGTGGAATACTGTGACTATTTGGAAGAACATATTTTCACATAGTAGCAGAGTATGAAGTTCTTGGTAGGCCCATGAGAGTATTATAAATGCACTTGAGAATCAATGAACTGTATACACAACTGTTTGTACAAGTGTTGATCTTTATATATTTCAGCACTGTGGCAATGAATCATTCCGGAAGAGATTGTCTTATTCCTTCAAATAGTGCCATAGGTGCTATTACAGTGACTCTGAGATTTTGGGTTTATCTATGTGTGGTGGTTTAGTCCCTGCCGGGGTCTGAGACCACGCGGCCGCTGCCCTTCCCCCACAAAGGGAGTGAAATACAAAGCCCCGGGCTGAGATAAGGACAGGTTTAATACAACAGTGCAACAGCAACACAACCAACAACAACAATAACAATAGCAATAACAGTAATAACAATGAACAGAGCAAGATACGTACCGATACAGCAGTGAGAGCAGAGAGATCGCATAACACATGCGCCTTCACCGAGTCTCCCGCACTTGGGCACCCGGAGGTGCCGTCAGCATGGTATTGAATAACCCGGCTAGAGCTTCCCCGCACTGCTGGGGAAACTTAACCCTATCCTAGCTGAACCAGGACACTATGTCAGTCCTTTCTTTCTACCTTTCGGAAATTACTCAAGGTACAAAGTGTCTATTTTACTTGCTGATTTTGTCTTTATAGTGCATAACAAACTATTGGAATTACCTTGTACAAGAATCCATGCTGGTTTACATCTTTTAAAACACTGGCCCTTACTTTAAAAGTGCTTCTCAAGCTGAAAAGTAAGCTTTTCTCTTGTTCTCTAGTCCCTGAAGATTTCCTTAGGTAACTGGTGATGGGATGGAATCAGGACTGGACAGCATTAAATGCTAGTACAAGAAAAGTATGATTTCAGACCAGATTCAATGGTGGCTCTAGAAGATTTTCATTCTATTATTGAAGATTTTAGTACAATTTCCTAGGGAAACAAGGTTTATGAAGTCTTACTTACTCTCTCTTTTATCTTTTTCTCTTTATCTCTCTCATACTGTTCTTTCCTCCTCTCTAAAATCAAGCAAACAATAATCTACAAACTGAAAAACTGTAGCAGGTTTCAGTCAAATTGAACGTAAGGGAGAGGTCTCACAGACAAAGATGTTTCTTTAAGAAATATGCAGCTAAATTGATGAAAAAAGGTATTAGAAGTGTTGATGACTGTGGCCTGTTGCTGACTGCAGCTAAGTCTCCCTGTTACCAAATGCCAAAGAAGCCACATAGAAAAGCAACTTTATGGGGAAAGTTTCAATCAAAGCTTGCAGTCAACCATGAGAAGCAAAGCCATAAGAAATCGGTCTTCATGAGTTCTGGTGCTCAAAGAAATTCTTGTTTTACTTAAAATGAATGATTTTTTTTTTTTTCTTTGCTAGGCTTTGCAGTAGAGGTGTTTGTATTAAGGCTTAATGAACTAGACCAAATTAAACTGACTCCAGTGAAAGATATCTCAACCTGTTTTGTAACTTTCTCTAAATGACTTATTGCATTTCTGCACCGTTTTGTTCCTGAGAAACATGTTTCATTGTCTTCATGTTCTGAGTATTGAAAATTCTGAGAACGTTCTAAGTAGAAGCTGCAACAAAGGAAGAATCTGAATGTATCCTCTATATGCTTTTAATAGGTTCTCCATGTCAGATAAATTCATGCTTATGCCTATGCTACATGAGACAATGTAAATGAAATAAGTACAATTACAAAAAAATACTCCAGATATTATTTCAAGGTGATGTCACTTTTTGCAGCTGTCACTGGCAGCTTTTTCAAGAAAGACCAGAAAGAACAAAGTCCTGGAAAGCAGCAAGAATCAAAGGCTGGTAACATTAGGGAACTGGCTATTGTGGAAAGAAGGATAAGAATTTCTATAGTAGGAATACTTGATTATTGCTATTAGTTTTGCTCTCCATCCTATCTGTTGGTTGTAATACACATAGTATCTTTTTTTTACTGCAAATTTTACAAAAGAGAAAATGTATATTCACAGGGCTCAGAACAGTGGCTTGTGACCATCTTCCCAAATGACTGTGTTTGTGTTTGTACATGTGTATATGTATACCTTTTATGTGCATGAACTACATGAAATTACAAAATAATTAAACTGACTATGAAGAAACTGAAGGGTGTTCACCTTACTGAAGTCTCTTATTTTAGGGAATACATTTTGCCTTTATTTGGGAGAAAAAAATGTGTTTTGTTCCTTCATCAGATTTTGTGTGTGTATGTACAGAAGAAATGAGATTTCTGTACTGGGCAGATGAATAAGTTGTACTACGTCTGAATGAAAGACTTTTGATATCTTTGTCAAAAAGAGTGCAGAGCCACAACATTTTCTCTTGTTGTCAGATATATTTGCTGCTTCATTTCATAGACTGAAATGACAGACTCACTGAGACTCTGGGCTTCAAGTCCAGGTGTGAAGAAAGTAAGATTTCACAGGTGCCTCTTCCTGTTCCCACATTTTCTTTATGTTATGCAAAGGCCAAATTCAGCCCATCAGAAGGCAGCCACCACACATCAGACCTACTCTCAGAGAGCTGCTCCTACGTCTCTTCACCTGGTTTAGCTAAGAAGCCTCCTGACTATGTGAACTGCAATATTACCTTTTCGTCTGACAGCAGAATAGCACCTCCTAACAATCTGAAAATTCTGGGTAACACATGCTACATCTAGGTCGACCAGCAGTTACATGGTTTTGACTGTCACAAAGCCCTATTCTCTCAATTGTTCATGCTGCAGATGTGGTCAGAACATGATACACCTGTCTCTCCAGTGACCGTTTGAACTCAGATGTTTGGAAGTGTTCTGGTTCATGTTTTGGGCCAGCCTCTCCATCCCTGCCTTCTTTCAGGTTTGCTTTCCCAAAGTAGCAGGTTTGTGGCAAGGTTTGCATTCTTTCTCCAAGTAGCATCTCCTTCTGCCAGTCCTAGAGGCAGAATAGTGGCCTGGATGGGCTGTGGATCTAAGCCTATCAGATATTTTTATGTTCTGCTAAAAACTTGTGGAAACTGCTGTAGAAGGGTAAATTAGACTAAGTATTCTATGTAATAGAATTTTAAGACAACTTTGTGTGAAGATACATACTTGTTGAGACAAAGTAAGTAATCTCTGTGGTTGCTTGCTTTTACCTCTTTGTGAGTTGAAACAATATAATGAATTATAATACACCAAGATTCAGAGCAATTTAAATTCAGAAATAGGTCTGGAAGTGAATATAAGTAATATACTTTACTAACATGATAGGTAATTCTTCAAGCAGCAAGAATGACCACTGGTCCATAATGCAAGACTGAAAGCTTCATGCTAGGCTGGAGAAATCTGAGGGGACAACACCACTCATGTAGTTTAAACATTGTTGCCTCTCCTGGATACAGAGTTACAAAAAGGAATTAAAAAAAGTGAAATTACATTTCTGTGATACTTTCCAAGTATAGAACAATTCATATATCCTAAGGTAAAATACCTGTGTGAAAGTTTATGGTAGAACACAATGCTTTTCCCCTTTGAAATTATACATGTAAAAGCAAAAACATTTTCAAATGTGTCCTTTTTAAAAGGTCCTCTCAATTTCAGAAGCAGTATATGTAGCTCAGTATATGCAGAGAAGTGTTGCCAATATAAACACATTTTTTTCTCCAATATAAAAGCCAAAAAGAAAAGTATCCACATAAAACCCAAATAAATCATCAATGTTCACATTTATTACTGAGTTTGAGACACTAATTTTTCTTCTGAAATTTTTATATGTACATATACTTGTGTGCTTGAACATATATGCATATGCATAGCTATTTTTGCATATCTGAAAGAGGGGTGATATATTTTTGCATTAATGTTTGAATGGTAGTGAAAGAAAATTATCCCAAAATGACTTGAGAATTGTGCGTTTCAGTCAACTGGTGATAAATCACAACCTTATCTCTCTCTTTCTTTTAAACACACATATGCATATTTCTCACTTTAAAGAAAATTATATTTCAAAATTATTCAAGTAAAATATCTTGAAAACAAAATTGTGCAAAAGGAAGACCAAGATTTTGTATTTCTAACAGAGTAAGAATATATCTAAGTTTTAGGAACATTAGGAATTTTGCAACAGCTTTGTGGAAGAAGGAAGCAACGAATAGCATGTAATACTGGCCATATTGTTTATTACCCTAAATAATGTGAAGATACTAGATGTGCATAAAAAAATACAGAATACTCGTAGTGTATTTGCTGGAGAATGTAGAAGGTGAATAGGGAGAGGAACAAAGACATCTATTTTAAAGTAGAAAAGAATGTTTTACACTGAGCAATAATTTTAAAGCTTAGCAATCACATTCTTAAAGAATAGCAAGGAAATGTAAATAGTGCCCTTACTAAATAATTGTCTGCAATTCTTTATATTGGAAAATATAACGGCAGAGGCATAAACTGACTGAGGTCAGAAGAGACCTCTGGAATTCAGCGGGTCCAGCCTTCTGTTCAGAACAGGACCTGCTTAGGTCAGGTTGCTCTGGACCATGTACAGTTGAGTTCTAAGTATCTCCAGTGACAGATATTCCACAATTTCTTTAGATAACCGGTTTGAAAATCCTGTCTGTGAATTAAAAAATTCCTTACGTATAATCAGAATTTCTCTTGTTTCAACTTCTCTTCATTGCCTCTTCTTATATTGCTGTGCACCTCAAAGAAGAGTCTGGCTCCATCTTCCCTCCACACCCTTGTAAGGTAGTTGCAGAGAGTCATGATGTCTCCCTTGACCTTGGTCTTCTCCAGACTGAACAGGCTTAGCCCTCTCTCCTTTATGTCCTGAGAGCTAGACTAATTATCTAGGTGCCTCTCCTGCTCCAGTATGTCCATGTCTGTTTCCTGTACTGGGGACCCCAAAACTGGACACTACTGAAGATGCAGACTCACATATGTTGAATACAGTGAATCAATCACTTCCTTCAACCTGTTGGCTGCACTCTTGCTAGTACAGACCTGCATTAACTCTCTCTGCAACAGGGCACTCTGATAGCTCATGTTCAACTGGTTATCCGCCAGGACTCCCAAGTGGTTTTATTCAAAGCTGCTTTCTAGCTGTACAGATGCGAAAGAGTTCTGTCTTCCCAGATTCAGGATCCTGCATTTGTTTTTATTAAACTTTGAGGTCCCTGTTAGCCTATTTCTGCAGCTTGTTGAGTACTCTCTGAATAGAAGCCCTGCACTCCAGTGTACCAGCTGCTTCTCCTGCAATTTGATATCACCTGTGAATACTCTCTTAAAAATCAGTGAAATTAGTTTGGTTTAGTTTAACAAAACTAACTGATCCGTTATCTTTTTAATGAATATACATTGCTGCTCTGTTCTAGATATCCAGGGGCTGCAACGAAGAACTCAGTATCACTTTTCAGTTGTGGAGGTCAGTTTGTGGTAACAGTGGAAGAAGCAATAGAGTTACTGATAAATAAATCCCTGAAGAAAGTGTGGTTATGTTATTAAAAAAAAACAAAAACAAAAAAAAAAAAAAAAAAAAAACAAAAAACAAAAGCAATCTAAAACTCAAGTAGCTAGAAAAAGAGGTAGTTCTCATAGGCTCAGGGACTCAAGCAGCAGTATGCAGGATGTGAAAAACCTAGATTCAGTTCATCCTTCTTCATGAACGGTTTCGAACCCACATCTCACACTTCTGAATGCTTGCCCTTAACTTTAAACCAACATAAAAGGGCTCTCTTAATGTCTCATGTTGACACTGTTCTACTGCATATACTAAATTAAATATTTACTGGAGAGAGGTCATTCATGTGTTCCAATCTCCTGGGAGACTGTCCTAGATAGAATGCTGGAGAGCTATTCTTGTTCTCCATCTCAATGACATTTTGAACATTTTATCTAAAGTGGAACAATGTCAACAGGAAAAGTTGAAATAAGCAGCCTAAGAATATCTTGTAGCCTAACTGTTCACATCTTTGTCCAATTCAGAATGGGGATTGAAACAGCATAAATAACCTTTCAGGTAAATTGCCTAATCATTTTCAAATGGAGTATTTTCAAATGTCTCCCTCAATCTCTCTGCCTGGAGTTACTTTTTATAAATTACTTAAATACAAATTGAGATAGCATATAATGGAATGACTCTGTTACCTGACAGTTGGGATATTTTGTAAGCTGAGAGACTGCTATTCAAACCTCCTTGGGCAAAGGAAGAACTGAGCTGCTGAGCAGGACATTTTATAGTGCATATTTTATCACAGTTAAGAAAAAAATAGAGATATTAAAATTTGTTTGAAATCAATTCCTTTTTAGAAGAATAAATTATCATGTGTAAACCATGTGCTCCCTGAAAAAAAACAGTTTTTGTCATATATTTACTGTCAGAACATAAACCTGTCATATAAATGTTTTTCTATAGGTGTAAGCACCTCATACCCAATTACTTCACATCATGAAGTTAGATTTACTCTGCCTCATGCAAGAAGCTAGAACTGTATTTCTTGACCAGAAATATTTTCAGCTTCAGTCTTAAACTGACACCTTAGAACTTCTGGATTGAGGGCCTCACAAATTGAATGATTACAAGAGATTCTGAAAGGGAAACAAACCTCCAAAAGAAACTTTGCGGCTGTTGTGTACTCTATCATTTTTGAAAAAGGCCTTGGAGTTTTCCATGCCTCTCATGTTATTAGCAGTACCAGATTGGTGGTTTTGTCTGCAAGCCAGAGTATAAATCATCATCAGTGTTAGGCATGATATTCACTATTAATACCTTGTTTTCCCTACTGAAATATATTTTTGTGCTTATTTTCTCTTGATTCTTGGCATTCTGCTGACCATCAATCAAAAGAACAAGTTGGACATTTCTCTCTGTCTTGCCTCAGTGGGTCCCTGATTTTCTTGACCATTAATGACTCTCTGGAATGCACGTTTACTGTCAGCATCTTTAAGCTCCCATATTCTTCTATCCCAGCTATGCTCCCTTCCTGGAACCAGGTTGCAAAGCAATATTTCCCATATACTGAATGAAGAGCATGTCATAGGCTGTTTGATATGGTCTGGGAGCCCACAGAAAACCACTGATGCACAACCCACTTTTATTCCACAGGCCTGTGGGAGCCTAGAGGGATAAGAAGCCTTTCTGCTAGGCCGAACACACCACCTCACACACACAAAACAGATATTCCTGCCGTTACCGTTTAACAGGTTTCATATTCATGCAGAAAAGGATTGTAGACTGATGTTTATCTAAAGATGTATCTTGAGAGAAGTTTTCTTGAAATGTGCAAGTAAGCTTGATTTCATGCACCAGCTGTTCTCTTTCTTTACAAAAACGCAGTGTTTACTGGAGTGAGGAACAGTCTGTATTCATTATTCAGGAGCAAGGAAGTTTTGACTTTTTCCTGAGCTTCTGCAAAACCCATCAAAGGGAAGGAAAAGGAAAATGGTTCAACACAAGTTCAGTTAGATGGTTGAATAATTTGTAGTGATTTTTCCCAGAAGGCTGCTAATTCAGACTTTCTTTTATAAAATAGATTTGTCAATAGGCCACTTTTCCTTATTGGACTGCTTGGTTTTCATAGGCTGAAAGCTAATACATGTTTTCTTATATTGTTTTGAGAAGTGGAAAATACATACACATACTGTATCAGTCTGTAGTGTTATCTTAGTCATGTTTCTACATCACTAAAACAAATTATTAACTTTGCCAAGAGTCTGCAGAAAGTTTCACAGATTCATTGTTCAAAGCATTTTAACTCATTCATGATATTTACTTGTCCATACACTATCAATATGGACACAGTAGTTCTGATAAAGATTTGAGCCTTGTGGTCTGCATAGTTATATGGTTCTATGCATGTAGATTTTATTACAGTATTGGAAAGTAAGGAATTGACTTTCATATATAACTGATTTGGCATGATGTAGGTAACAGCAATACCCCTTCCAGTACTAGAAGAGGCTTGGTACTTCTGTTGCTCAGAAAGATCATATTTCTAGCTATACAATGAAGTGCAACTCAGTTAAAACATACTTGAATTATGTCAAAACAACAGATGAAATTAATTAGAATTAAGAACTGCAATAACTTTTTAGTCACATGCCAACCCTCGAGAGGGAAGCTGGACAATGAACTGGATGAGTTACCACTGCAAATGTTGCAGTTTATACATCTACAGTCTGACGACCAGACACAGTGGTACCTTCTAGATGCTCTGTTCCACTTCAGCAATGCAAAGTAGCCATAAACCTGGTTTAACTAACCCATAAAGCCAAGTTTATGACTTCTTTGCATTGGTAGAATTATAAGCAGCAGCTCATGTAGCTATGAGTTTGACCTATGTCTTCTAGGCCTTTGCCTCTCACATTTTGTGATTTAAGGAAATAATGGAAGTGTGTGTGTGTAGCTCTATCAGAGACATCTTGCATATGCTTGCACCACTGTTAAATATTCATTCTTGAATTAGACTGTATATGAAAGTCCATATGTAGCCATAGTGGGTTGTAATTTAGACTATGTTCTAAATGTAGATATCTAAGTGTTGAACTCAGCTCATCTCCCTAGGTTCCCTGAGTAGTGAATGAAGAGAAATAAGCACAGGTTGTTTTATATCTCTAAGTCTCTGTTTTAGCTTGAGCTGAACTGCCTTTTAGAGTTTTCTATTACAGGGAACCTACATAAATTTATTCAGACTTATATTTCTAATTTTTAGGTATTTAAATTTTAGATTTTTATCCTATCTTAGTTTCTTATGATTTTCACCCTTACTGAACAGCAAAGCCATTAAATGGCCAGCACTAAGTTGGATCAACTACAAGGTCCTCTTGCAAGAGAAAACGTATTATGCCACAAGATTTTTCTGTTTGCTTCTCTTTGTTCCTTACCGAGCACACTTCGTCCATGGGAGGGGCAGAGGAATTCCTAGTTCCTTCATCTCAATTTGTATGAGTCCTGTTGAGAACAAGACCAACAGTTCAATTCTGCCCATGGAGGTGGTGAAGTCACCATCCCTGGATGTGTTTAAGGGTCGTTTAGATGAGATGCTGGGGATATGGTGTAGGGGAGAACTTTGTAGAGTAGGGCTGATGGTTGGACTCAATGATCCCAAGGGTCTTTTCCAATCTGAATGATTCTGTGATTCCTAACAGGTTATAAGTCATAGCTGAGAATCAGTAAGATGTACATATGCCTTTCTTCTTAGATACACTTCTTTAAAGGGTTTATATGGTTTTTTAATATAGATATTATTCTTTTCCTCCTTCATCCCATTTTTCCTTACATGGTGACTCATACTGTCCTGTCCTAAAAGTACTGGTTTTAGTAGTAATACTATAAAAAATAGCTCTCATATCTTTTTAAAAGTTATATTAATAACAGGACATAAAAGATGATCTAAATTCTCCTTATACATAGAGCTTTGTCATCATTAATAAAGAAGGTTTATTCCTACAAATTATATTTTCTTTTAAATCCAATTTAATAGGAGAAAGTTGACTTCTATTAAAGATCCTGTTTTTCTTTTGAGACTAAGAAAGACCATACTAATAAAATTTCCATGGACTTCTAGGCAAACTTACTTCCATATAAACCAGATGTATATTCTTTCTTATACCATAAATTTGTTGAGCTATTTGCATGTAGACAAAAGATGAAACTAGTCAAATTAGGTAGCATTTAATTTTGTTTCTTCTTCCATTACATGAAGTAAAATTAGTGAAGAAAACAATATGTGCTCATTTAAGAGAGTGTCTTTAGTTTTCTGTAGAAAAAATCTTGCTAAAGAGAAATAAACCACATACACAGAGCATGTCCTTTGTTGCCTGAATGCAGATGCTCTACTGGACTCAGTTCTTAATACTTCTTTGTTATATAAATATATATACATTTTTCCCTCCAACTGGTTAATTTAAAAAATAAAAAGAAACCAAACCAAAAACCATCAAAAGTTAAAAATGAAAAAAACTATTTTGTCAGTCTCAGGATGAAAACTATCGCCTAGTTTTAGCTCTGAGAGCACTTTGGTAGATTTACACTATGAAAGGTATCCACTCGGAGAATGTCTCTGGTTCCCATGCCAGAAACAGCAGATCAATTTGCATCCACATTGCTCAGTGACAGTCCCCTATAGAACAGACTGACTGTTTTTTCCTGCATTGGTCTTTTCTTGGGCCCACCTAGCAGGACCCAGAGACATAATAATAATTAAATTTATTTGAGATTTTTTTTTTTTGTTGTATTTTTTTGTGGGTTTTCTTTTTGTTTGTTTGTTTAAAGTGTCTGAAATAATGCAAGGGCTCACCAGAATAACTTTCTCTAATGAAACAGAGCATGTGTTACATGTTTTAGAGAATCATATGACAGCACCTGGGGGTGCTGGAGTGTGAAAGACCTGTTGAGGATTATGTTGGGTGACTGATTGAGCAGAGGTGCAAAACTACCTTCCAGTTCCTGTATGTAGCCCGTGAAAAAGTCTTTTCCCAGAACAAGAAAAAAACTATGTTTCATCCTGAAGAAAACTAATTGGTTTGTTCCAAGATAGAGCCCAGAAGTTAAATTGTCTGCGTAATAGGGATGATTTGGGGATTAGGATCTGAACCACAGTAAAGTGGAAGGGTAAATTATTAGCCTTTGTAGGAACAGCTGTTCCTTAGTCTTTACCCCAGGGGAGTAAATAAAGTTTAAATCCTAAAGGTTACAGGTCAAAAAGGAGATCAAAGTAGAAAGACACATTTGTTCTTCTTCAGTGTTAATTTCTACGCTTGTGCTACTGACATTGGACTTTGACTACTTGATATTTTCGCTGCATTCCTCCTTCTTATAATTATTTACTCTCCTTTTCTTCCCTGTTCATTACCCTGAAAAGATGGATTCCAGTTTGTAAAAAACTTCTCAAATGAAAATTCTTATTCTAAATAGTCCCATGATAACTTCTGATTTGGAAGCTGAGAAGAAATACATCAGTCCAACCTTCCTGTGACACCAAAAATGTACAAGTCCAGTAAATTGTATCACTTATTTTGATTATGTCATATAGCTTTGACAAATGTATGTATGATGTTGTTTGGTACATAGATTAAATGGACACTTCTTTACGTTTGTCTATGATGATTCAATCAACTTGTATTCCCCAAAACAGATCATTTCCACAGCTGGCATATATCAACATGGCTCCCTGGATATTCCTAGGGTTATGCAGATTGATAGCCAAGCAAGACTGAAATGTTGACTGAAGAAAAAAAACAAACCCTGCATGTAAAAGTCTGTTATATTTCACTTAAATGAAAAATGAAGCTGAAAATTGCAAAATTTCCATGATCCAGGGGACAGTTTTCTTTGCGGGATCATATACAGACTGACAATATCAGCTGATCCTGGTTAGCTAGATGTCCTTATGTTTGATGAATCTTTCAACCACACTACCTGCCGGATATTTTAAACATTCACCAGGGCTAGAAGACAAAGTAGATCCTTAGTGTTGTAGTCATTCCATGTTCGCTTGGTTTATTTTTCTTCTACCAAGAAAATAAAATTATAAACTCAAAAAACCAAGTCAATATTTTGTCCAAAGTGATCATCACATTTTAAATGTTATATCTTAGGGGGAAAAGGATTACTATTTTGTTTTTCTTACCCTATTCAATGAGGCAGAATATTCTAAGAAAGCAGCCACTTAATAAGCCAATAACTTAATAAGCCACTTAATGTATTTCCTGTTAACTTTGCTCTTATTTCTACTGGAATAGGTTGCAAATCAACAGCTAGTAGCAGCCAGCCAGCCATCAGAAATACCTGTATTGACTGCACTAAGCTGTTGCTCATGAATGACAAGAAATAGCTTTTGGGGGATCTGATGGAAGATTGTTTTATACTCACAGTGGAGCTCTGAATGTTCAAAACTGGAAATATTTACGTGCTTTTAAAAGCTTTAAAAATAATAATGACATGAGGTAATAAAAATCCATAGAAATGAACAATTTATGACTAATAAAAGGTGGTCTTATTCTTGAGGATGTGTAATCCCCTAATTATCCACAAAACATTGGATGAGATGTTCATTACTGGAGTCCTTACCATTTGCCAGTGTGTTCTTGGCAGACCTTTTAGTGGTATCAGCAGGAAAAAAGTAAATGAGCTGGAAAGCATTAAAAAATAATACTCAAAATAATATTTAGGCATGTGATCCTCTTATGAACTCCACATTGAGCTATTAAAATGCATTCACTAAGTGCATAACAAAGAGGTAACAGGCTGTACCAAGGAAAGGGGATTTTAATGTGGTCAAATACCTTTAAGAACATGGGTTCAGATTCTTTTTCTTTCAGGTTCATGCAGCATTGAAGAATTTGCCTTTCTAAAGATAATCTACTGGACTTGCTATTTGGATAATCAGGCTGCTTCTCGCTATCTGAGGCAGTCTTCTATGGATCTGATAGCATTTAACAACTTTATTTTTCACAGCTGTACACAGCTGCATTGTTAACTGTCTGAGAGACAATAACCAACTCTTTAGATCTTATGAAGAACACAGGGCACTTTTTAGTCTTAGCAAAGAAGGCAGTTCTCATCACCTATTAGGTGATGTCCCCTCTCCATGGGTGTTACCACTTCTCATTGCTCACCAAAGTAGCCAGAAAGAACACCCATGACCTTCCTATTTATTTGCCTGTGCCAGAGCCCTAGAAAGCAGTCTGTTGCTCAAATACTTTTTATGAGAAAAGGAAAAAACACATCTTATATGAAAAGCCAAGAGGTTATTGCTACTATAGTTGAAATCTTAACAGTCTAATCATAGAATTACTATTAGTCCAGATCTAATTTAAAGAAAGAGAAAGGAAATTAAAAAAAAATTATTATACAGAAATTTATTATTATTATTACTACTACTACTATTAACAAGAACACAGTTAAAATTATACACACACTTCCTAGTTTCTAACCCTTTTCTTGGTGTGATATTCACTTTCCTGATCCTTGGGATTCCATCATCAATCACATTGGTCTAGTATGGGTGGGGTACAGTGAGTTGGAAGCATCCCGATTCCTCCACCAGGAGGACTATGATGTTGATGTTTTCATCTTCTTTATTTTAGGATCCACTTTTTATATGTTTGCTAACTCTGCCTTATAACTTGCTCTTTCTTCACTTGTTTGCAAGTTCATGGTGAATCCAAATTTACTGTATAGGGTGCATTTACCATGACCAGGTACTTGTTCTTTGTTCTGTGTTACCACTAAAACTGGTTTTGTCGAGCTCCAGATCTGCATTTTTTTAAGTGACCACTGGTGAGTTGTTTAGAGCTATGGGGTCTCCAGCGTCAGCCTGTACCCTTACTCTAATCATCCCATGCCTGTACTTCTCTCCACTGCATCATGTGACCCCACTTCTTAAGGCATCTGTTCTCATACCAGGCCTGTATTTCTTTATGCATATATTTGTTGAAGTCGTAAAAAATTTATCCTACACAGAAAAACTACTGGTTACTATTATCTATATAAAACTTTGGTTATATCATACAAAAAGTAAAAACTCCAAATTAGGAGTAGCCAACTTATCATTAGGAAAATTGCAGTTACAGCTAAACTAAGTAAAAACAGAATTCATGGTAAGACAGGAAAAGTTCAGGAAAAGCAAACCAGAAGAGTTTCAGCCCTGAGGCCTTGCAAACTCAGTACAAAGCCAGTGGCCTATTACCAGCAATGGTAATACACTTTTTACTGGCTTGAAGGATGATGGTGCCACATCTGCATTCAGGCCTATTAAGGAAGTCAATAGCATAAGACTGCCACCTCCAGCAAGCTGTTTATTTCTTAGGTGCTGAAGCTTGCATCAATTTAAAGTGTTAATTAAGTTTTTAAGCTAAACTGAATGAATACAGGCCTTTATGCTCCCTTAGTGCCAATGTGACGACGACAGGAAATGAATAGCAGGGGATAAAAAAGAGACAAAATCTAAAGGATTATACAAACAAATAGCAGATTCTTTTCAAGAAAGAGCTGGGACTTGGCCCTCTTTAAGGTTGAGATCCCTTGATTTCTTCAGCTATTGGCCACAGAACAATTCCCATCCTGCTGATTTGGTTTCTAGAAGAGTAGGATCATAGCAAGCTGGAATGAATATACAAAACCAGGGTAAACTTGAAAGTATTTTCCTTCAGACTTTGCTATGTGGAAAAGTATCAGTCATTTGTAAAAATAACATTTGATAATTCAGTGATTGTTAGTCTAACAATACTTTGGTGAATGAACTAAGCAGGTTTTGTGACATCCATTTTGCATACTCTCCCTTTCATTATTTCTCTAGAATAGGGAAAGGAATTTCTAAATGAGTATCCTTGTGTTATGAATACTCCTCGAATTTTTATTCCTATCTTGCTAAATTCAGTGCTGTAAACAAAAGTCAAAACAAAGGCAATCAATGATTTTCAAAATAGCAAAAAACCTCCAGCAAAAAGCCTTCCAAACAACAGTAATTTTTGATGTCAGAATTAAAATGGATCAATTTTATGTCATCTGATTCAAGTAAAAAGAGGTGATTATCCCTCTGTATTCAGTGTTGGTGTGGCCTCACCTTGAATGCTGTGTGCAGTTCAGGCCCCACAATTTAAGAAGGTTGTGAAGGTCCTTGAATGCATCCAGAGGACGGCACGAAAGCTGGTGAAAGGACTGGAAGGCATGTCCTGTGAGGAGTGGCTAAGGGCTTGTCTAGTTTGGAGACGAGAAGGTTGAGGGGTGACCTTATTGCTCTCTATAGATCTCTGAGGAGAGGAAGTGGAGGGGGAGGTGCTGAGCTCTTCTCCCTGGTATCTAGTGACAGGACATGTAGGAGTGGTTCAAAGCTGCACCAGGGGAGGTTTAGATCTGACATTATGAAGCATTTCTTTACCAAGAGGGTTGTCAAACACTGGAACAGTCTTCCTAGAGAGGTGGCTGATGACCCAAGCCTGTCAGTATTTAAGAGGCACTTGGACAATGCCCTTCATAACATGCTTTAATTTTTGGCCCTGAATTGGTAAGGCAGTTGGACTAGATTGTTGTAGGTCCCTTCCAACTGAAATATTCCTTTCTATTCTAACGGAGAATTTCATGAAAACATTTAAAGTTTGACTTTGATTTACGCTGAAATGTTGGAAGAACATATGAGGAAAGAGATAAAGCATTCGAAAAGGCAAAACCTGCTTTACTTTCACTTAGAAGTTCCTTGATACTGTGCAACAGGTTAAACGTCCCATCTTATAAATAGGAATAATTTCTTTTGTCTCTTCTATATAGATATATTTTTCCTTTTATCACTAAAGTTAGTGAAGGATCTTGCATTGACTTCAGTGGGTTAAAGATCAACCAGATTGCATCCAGGAATTTCAAATGTTTGGGTTTTTTTTTTTTTTTTCTTTTTCACGGTGGAAATTGCACTTTGAATAGTTAGGTGACAATGGTTTGGGATTTTTTTTTTTTAATAACCTGTATTATTTACTTTCTTATTACAGCTTTCTCACTGTTGCTTCTTTCTTGTCCATGCAGTGTAGGTCTCAGTAAAGCAGGGTTTCTTTTACTAGTTTCTCTGACGGTGGCTATTAATCAGGGGTAATCCTATTTATTCTAAGAGATATCCTTTGATTAAAAATACATTTTTCCTCCTTCCATGAATTTGATTTTGCTCTCTTCCATAGGTAGCTGACAACAAATGTTGTCAATATCAGGTTGCTAGTTTCAGCCCATTTATGGCTTTTACATATTAGGAGCAAGATTCCATTGCTTCTAGAAATTTGTTCTGTCATTTATATTTGTGAATTTTTTTACAAAGTGCTTTAACAAGTGAACAACAATGTAGAGGGCAACAGAGAAAAAAACGCCAGACTGAAAAAGAAAGGGAATAATTAATGAACTATATTTGATTATGTGTAAATTACTTCTTATATTGCCCAGAAGTAGTCTGAAATCACTGTTGCAACAAAGGAAACATGGGAGAGGAGATCACAAAGCATGGTTACGTTCCAGGCTTACTTGTAAAAGTCATTGGGGGAAATACTGTGACAAGCCTTCACTTTGAATTTATAGGTCTCTAGTGAAATAGGAGTCTGTTTATCCACCCTCCAAAACAAAGTAGATATGTACTCTTTGCACTGATTTTGTATCAGTAAGACCCTGTTAGATGAGGTTCTCAAGAAACTTAGATTGCAGCTGATACAGTCACATGTGTCCCTGACATGAATCCCACTAATATTCAGGAGTAAACAAATAAACTTTAGAAAACCCCAGTTTCTCTAAAAAATGTATATAGCCTAATTGTCTGAATGTATGCTTGTATATTCTTCATAAGTTCAGGAGACATATATATGTATATATATAACATATAACTATCACCAGTTTCATGACTTTTAGTATCTAACAGAGTGCTAATCAACAAAAATTCCTAATCAGTTGAGAAGGGATTGGATCTTTCTGTCCATCTGAACCCTGTGATCCAAAGGGGCCCAACTCCCTATTTGCTAGTCAGACAATATTTATTTGCACATCTTCCCTTCACATACATATGGCAGAGGAAAGTTAGAATATTAAGAATGTGTGTTATAAATTACAACATAATTCAGAACCTTCGGAGGTTGTAGTTACATTTATCTCTGGCAAAACTGAAGGTGTCTGGCTTTCTATATGAAAGTAAAGAGCACATCCTTCAGTAGTTTTAGGAATAGAGCAAGACTTATTTCCACATAAAGATTTTTATTGGTGGCTTGGCTAAATCCTCCACTAAGTTAGAACCCCCAGATTTTAGTAATTATGTCTTACTTGACAAACAATGTTTTAAATGATGGGAAACACTGTTTTCTAAAATAGAACAAGTTTTCTGACATCAAAACCTTTGAAAGTAAGTTCTAGAGGGTTCACAAAATGCTTCCAGTCCTCTCATCCATAACATGACTTGTCACACAAATATTTTGATACTCCTACCCTTTCCTGCCAGCAGATAGGAAACCTGTACTATTTTTATCTATCAAGTCTACATTTAACTTTCTCTTTTTAATAAAATGCTTACATCCCTTTATGCAAATTTTAAGTTTTTAATAAGAATGATCAGATTTAAGGAGAAAACTGACCTGTTAAAGGATGAGTAATTGCCACTTAATGGAAATGAGGATTGCAGCATTGCTCTTTCCTCCTAAGATTTATATTAAAACAAACAGAAAAACAATCCTGTTGAATCTGAAAGCAGATTTTTGATCAAAAATTTATATGATTGGTTTGGTGGGATTATCTGAAGCTTTTTTGGCTTCTCTGGAAAATACTAGAGACATTAAATAGAATACAAATACTTGCATTTAAAATGATGCTGTAATTCTTCATGTAATTTGGAAGAGGAAAGTTAGGATCCTACATTCTTCTGTTACATAATAAGCTGTTTCATCTGACCGAACTATATTTCCTGTCATAAACCCCTTTTGCTGTCTCCTAGACAGTTCATGTGGCTCAGTTATCAATGGTAGAAGTCTTGACAAGGCACTGAGCCTCAAGGATGGAACAGGAACAAAACACCTCCAGTGCACTATTGCTCTACCTCAAATCACAGTAGACTCGCTTTCAGTTACGAAAAAACATTCTGCCAATTTTCTGAAAACTGAAGAATTGAGAGTCCACTAAATCCCAGTGACAAATTACTACTACAGTAGGACAGGAATACTATAAAAGTTGAATATAATTGAGAAAAAACCCCCACAGTTTCTCTGTAGAAAATAATAAAATAATCATATTGTACTGAAAATGTCATATCTACCATGAAGATGGAGAGAAAATCAAGAACATCACCTAACAGTGGTCAATACTGTGGAAAAATTTACCAAAGGAACTTAATCCTAAGTAGATGCACAGTAGCTTGAAATAGCATTTACAGGGTTTTTTTGGTCTGGGTTTTTTTGGTTTTGTTTTTTTTTTCTTCTTTTTTTCTTGAGGGGAAAGTTTATCTGCAAAGGTTTTTGGGAATATCAGCTGCATAAAGCTTAGAATGATTACATATTCATTGCAGCTGAAGAAGGCTTGTTTGAAGAGTCATGAGTGATTGAGGTCATAAAGATGCTAAAATTCCAACAAATCTCAGCGAAACAAGATTATCGTAAAATATTCTTGAGACCTCAAGTACAGTCCTAGACATTAAACTTCCTGTATGTAGCTCAGCAGAGGAACACACAAAATTAGAAGACATAAAATAAAAAAAAAAAGGAAGGAAGAAAACCTAACCCCAAACAAAAAAATTTTCTTCTTTCATTCTTTGGGTTTTTTTTAGTAAGGCACACAGTCCTGAGACTTTCTTCTGCCTTTCTACAGTAATATAATAATGCTTTGCACTTCCCTTTCTCTTCTCATACACAGATCGCACATGCTTTACAAAGACAAAGAATCCTGAGTGGCTCCTCTCTACAAGTGCACTGAGGTTAACTATGCTACATTTCAGTCTTCTTGTGGAATGAGCTGAAAATCTGTGCTTAACCATTTCCCACATGTGTTATTTGTGTTTTCAGTCCCTTGTATGATTGTTTGGAGGAAAGATTGCCTATTGCTGTTCCATTCCATGTCCCCAGGCCCCCTCAGAAATGGAAAGGCTATTTCTCAGTGGAGTTCTGTGGTTAACTATTTTAATACAGCAGAAATAAAAGGAAAATAGCCAGCCACAGAGAAAAAGCATGGTGTTTGAGGAAAAAAAAAAAAAAAGTTGACATTTTGCTGCTCTTTTTCAGTTCCTTTCTTAAGGCCATCTTCAACTTTCAAATAATTCCATTATTTATGTCTCAAGGTGAACTCTGTACATGGACCAGATGGGAAAATGTGTCTGTTTTCAGTTATTATTACATTTTGTTCACTTCTTTTTTTACATTAATAATGTTGTTAGTCAGTATTAGCGTATATACATCTGAAAATGTTCCAATGCAACCTAGAATGTATAAGTTGTTTCACAAAGCATGTAACATGAAAATCTTCATACGGTAAATTTTCAGATAACAGGGAAACTTTAAAATAAAATCTCAAGTAATTTAGATTTTACAGCGAGAGATCCTCAAGGATCTCTCATGGGGCAAGAATGCCCCATTTTTTTTTTTTCCCTATAGCAGCCTGAAATGAAAATAAAAACATAGCATCACTTGGTAGGTATCATCCCTCTTACTAAACTACTAATCAATTTGATGTGTATAATTAATTTTTAAAGATGTGATGAAATAAAAACTTTAACACTTTCAGGACTATAAATTCTAGAACAAAAAAAAAGTATGAATTAATATAACCCCATATAAGCACATTCTTGACTAGTTTGCTTTTTTTCCTTCATCAGGATTTATTTTGAAGTTATTTAGCAATGGGTTTTTTTGATATACAGAGCTTGATTATTAATTAAGCCCAACTGTCTGAAGGGATATTTTCAGAGATAAGAACAATTATGCAGTTTTGAAAAAATTTCTTGATCTTGTGTTTTGTTTGTTTTTCATTTTTCTTACAAAAAAAAGTAGTTTTTTCAATTATTCTGTGAAAAAATATTTTTCCTCTAATCATTCCAAAGAGAAATAATTCCTAAATTGTGCTTCCCCCTGACCCCTCTTATTTCTGCATCATATTAATTTTTCTCACATCTCAATTTCTATATAGCTGAATTCAGTAAGTATGTATTTTTCCGAAGACAGAGGTGATTACATTGTCTACATGCTGTTATCTTTGATGGCATTTATCTCAGGAGTAATCTTTTTGGAGATAATTGGACTTTAACTATCATCACCAAATACGTTTGAAGCATCTTTAAACACAGCATGGCATTCTTCTGTTATGGACCTGCGCTTAGAGCTCAGCATTGCACTTCTGGAAGCTCTAATTGTGTATCAACATATGCATACCTACCTTTCTTTGCTATGCAACCCATTCTATGTTACTCAAATGCTAGACTGAAAAGAATAGTGGAAACCCATTGCAACTGCATAGCTAGACAACAAAGAATAATTCAATTAGAATTCATTATTATAATTTTAATACTGATAAGATTATATGGCATTAAACTGGATATAATTATGTTATTTTAATGCTGACCAGTGGCCAAATGTAGTTAATTTATATATATAAATAATATACATATTTTTAGGTTTTTATGTATATAAATGTATTTTTATACATATACACCCACATAAAAAGTATAAACACACACATATATGTGTGTGAGCATATATATGTATATTGAAGTCTAAACAAAAAGATTTCGCTAATTTAGGGAACCCGATTTTTCCAGTACAAATGCCAGCATGCATGTTTGCTCTATAAGCACTTAAAATCCCTCTTGTGTTTAGATATATTCCATACTTGCTGAACATATGTAATTACCATTTTATTCCATGCTAAAGCCTAGAATATGGTCAGTCTTTTTCTGTGGTCAGACTGCAAAATAAAAAAGTTTTTTCCTCTGGTCAATACTTTTTCAAATGGTGTATGCTTTAGCCTTAAGTACATCATGCATACAGGGTGTCTGGACGCAGACACCTGCACTGTAGTTGTCCATATACAGCTAAATGAATCCTACCCAATATGTCTAGAAGAGAACATACCAGATTTTGTAACTCTTTTTCTGTAACATGAAGCTTATTCCCAACATTACATCTATGGACTTTGCAGCTTTGCTGTTTTGGGACACTTTGGGATTAAAAAGCAAGATTCTGGAGCTCCACTATGCCAAATGTCCTCTACTATAGGACTCCATCAACTGTGCAATTTATCAGCCACCTGATAAAAGCCATTAATAACTCCATGATGTAGGAATCTCATAGAGAGAAAGAAGCAGGTTAAATAGTTTGTTCAAAGCAGAACTGCAAGCATTTAACGTATTAAATGTTCCATGACAGATTTAATAGTTTCAACTGATAGTCCTCATTTCTGTACTTGAACCAAGATTTTAAGGATTGAATTTTAGAGAAACATATGAAAAATAATAAGGATGCAGATCTTACTGAAGAATGGATTCATAACTGGGGAATATCTGTAGATTATTCCTTTTTTTACCCAAATCATTACTCATCCCTAATTTTAGCTTTCAGTCAGGGAAGTACTGCTTGCTTTTCCCCTTCCAGGTACACTACTGAACATGTAAAATTAAAGTCTTTGGAACAATATTTCTTCCTGTCTCAATTCATTTAACAAAAACTGAATGCAAGAATATTTTTGTCTGACTTTTGCATGTTTGAAACAATAACTTTTCCTTCTTATCCCCTCCCCCACCAATTTGATGGGACTCTCAAAAACTGAAGCCAAAAAAAGATACTAATTTGCTCAGACATAACCATTATGAGCTTCAAACATAGCTTATAAATTGCATATAATTTGAAAGCTTTACTGGGATGATATGCACCTGCAAATTGTTAGCTAACACCCACAGACACATTTTATGGCTCATGCTCTGGTCTTTTAACAAGTCACAGTGCAGGCAGCTGGAAGAGTCTAATGGTGAACGCTTGAAATTTGTCCTAAGTGGTGTTGACATTACAGTGACTGAAAGATGCAACAGCTCCCCTTCCCCTTAAAAAGTTGCGCTTTTTTGCCCCTTTTTTTTTTTTTTTTTTCTTGAGGAAAAGTGCTTCCTATCCAACAGAAAAACAAAACCAGACAAAGTGATATCTGTGGGACTGCAAATCGTAGCCAACAATACAGCTGCAAAGTTATAAAACAGCCCCAGAAGGACTGATGATTATCACTATGTGGCATGCTTCCAGACTTAATGGCCTCCTCCTTATTGAAAAAAAAGCTAAAATGTCTTCCACAAGTCATTCTTTTTGGATATCTCCAGTGTATCTGTATGAACGGGAACACTGAAGCTGTGGAAATTTTGGGTAGGGAACCACAGCCTTTTGCTATAATATGAAAAAGATTGAGCTACATAAGAATTCTTCATTTTTTTACATGAGAAGACTAAAAAAATCATTCTGGAGCCTGTTGAAAAAAAAAAAAAAGCCAACAACAATCACTTACTTGTTTCCTAAAGGTGTACAATACAACATAAGATCTGAGTGCTCTTACATGATGAAATTCTATTATTATATTCACTTAGAAGTATGGATACTGTGAATTCTTTCATGGTGTATCTAAAATATAGTAAATTCATATATACATACATAGTAGATGTTCTGTTTTGTATTAAGCTGTATAAAATCAGTAGCTGAGCTGACTGCAAAACTCCCACAGATTTTGATTTTCATATCTGTTAAACATACATTTTGAGTTAATTTGGACATAGTCATTCCATATGTACAATATTTGCAAATAACAAATATCATAGAAAAGTCTTACTGAACATAATAGAATTTAAGCAACTTATTAAAAAAAAAAAAAAAAAGGACTACCTTATTTTTTTTTTCCTTAGAAGTTTGGAACTTAAAAGAGAGTTTTTCATAAAACTTAAACTGACATACGGAATTTGAAAGAGAAATATATCACTTTTCTTGCATGCCATAGTTTTAAAGATGCTAGGAAGTGCTGCAATTCTTTGTAGCAAATATATTTTTCTATATGTGAAATAATTCTTTTCTCAAAAGAAGATGATTCAGGAAAAAGACATACTGAATAGACTACAAGTGTTTGAAAAGCCTTGAACAGAGGTTCTATGTGCATCTTACAGAATCATCTGAGACAGAACAGAGGAAGAAGCAGGAAATGAGATGGAACAGATGACACCTCATTTGACCTGAATAAAAGTTGTAATGTTTCTGCCTTTTAAGGTATATTCTGTGGTGAGGGTTTGAGTGTGTCAAACACATTGAAAACTTTGGACTCCCCAGCAAATGTTACTCACACCACTGAGAACCTGTTGTGCCACTAGTACTTCCAGCTGACAATAAAGTAGCAACCTTCTTTGCTGTCTTTTTTTTTTTTTATTTTTTTTAATAACAACTGCAGGATTGGCAGTAGCATTGGATTTATTTTAGTTCTAACTTGCTTTAAATGCTCTCTCTCTCAGTTTGTTATGTGGTATGACATAGTTCTGTAGCTTAAGCATACTTGGCAAATCCTCTCTTATTTGTTCAAATTGCCCCCCTCCCCACTACATACGTAGCTAACCAACACTGAGCAAATACTTCCAACTGTCTTCATACCAGGCCAGAGGTCATCCCAATCGGAAAACAGGGGCTTCAGATGGTATTTCCTTTACGTCAGCTAATTACAACCATATGTTTTCTGTGACAGAAAAGGAGGTATATAAGTATCAGACCCATTAGCCAGGTTAATTGCTCCTTCCACAGCTGATACTCTGTGTAGCTTTTATCCTGCAGTTTAGTATAGTCTGTGCTGCCTGGCTTTAATTATTTTGTTGTTGCTTCTGCATCATTATTTTGTTTATTGCCAGCAGTGATTTGTAAGCCATGATATGGCGATTCAGCTATTTATGTCTGATAGCTAGGACAGTTTATCTCTGCTGAATCTTGCTGAGCACTTCTTGTTTTTTCATGCTGTTGCCTTTGTTAGGGTGGACGATTTTGAGCATAAACAGTGGAGAATCCAGGATGATGATAGGAAAGACACAACACAACATGTATGCATGCAATTGTGGTAATGAGGAAAAATTTCACAATTCATTACCAGGATTCCCTTCAGCCCACTAGATGAAGGAAATTTAGTAATCCAGATGATCACTTTGGTGTAGTTTATGTAAACATCAAGGAAATCTCCTGGCATTCAAGAAAGCAAAAATGATGTTTGTGAAAACCATACTGAGCTTCAGCTTCAGAGTGCTCTGGATTTTCCTGTTCTGCTCTTGGTTTCTCTGAAGACACTTACAGGCTCTGAGGAGGTAAGGGGTCCCCGTTTTCCAACTCATGGACCCCAGGGAGGACCCACAGGATCAAGGCAAGCAGGATTTGCTCTACACCGGTAGCCTCACGCACACCCTGTATTACCCATATTCTTAACATTGCCTTTTGCCACCTGTACTCAGCATGTTGTCACTCAGTAACACAAGCCAAACAAAAACCTCTAGAATAAATGAGTTGACATAAGAAAACAATTAAAAGTCACCTGTTGTGAAAAAACATATTTAATCTAACATGGGTAAAGAGACCACCCAAGATTAGCCAAAAGTTGCTGTGTTTTCCTTCTCCCCTCCTCTTCCCAAGCCTGTTATTTTCAATACAGGTGCATTTATATGAATGACTAATTGTGAAGGACCGGGTTGATGATCTCATCTCAACAGCTTTGACTGCTTTGATATTACATAAGATGATAACCAGTGATTAGTTAACAAACATTTTTTAATAAACTTAAGAGCAGGAACAAATAGCAATATATATATCTTTGTGTTTTAAAGTATTTCCCTGTTTCTAAATTAACCCATAGATCTGACAATATGGAATGTCATTTCTCTATTCTATGTGCACAAAATTATCTTTATCCAGGTAGATAATCCAAGCACAATCTTGTGATAGAGATTTCAGGATCAAGCCCCTGAAAACTAAAGCTGATTGCAAAATTTATTATCTATACTACATTTTATGTTTAGGATAAAACTTCAGTCAGGATTACAAAGACTTCAGTAGTAATATTTGAGCATGTTTAGAAGCTAAAATGGTTATAGTAATGTGAAATGAAATTTCTGTGGAAATTTAACCCTTAAATAGAAAAAGACCTAGTATACATTAGAAGTCTCTAAAGATACATTAGTATAACATTACAAGTTGGGGTCTTTTTTCAAAATTCATGTACTTTGTGTGTTTTCACACATGTATTGTCTTCCATGTGGAAATAACAATTACTTCAGTAATCCACTGTATCATTTCTGAATATAAGGAATTACCCAAATTTAATTTCTTGCCCAGAACTTTTGTTGACAGCTCATCACAAAGGCTATCTTGTTGCCATTAAATGCTGGGGAATCTATTAGCTGGAGATAGCCACTAAGATCACATTAATCTTCCCACCTTTCCAAATATACTTCACGGAGATACAGCTTCATACAGTACACAACAAATATTTTCTAGATAGATCTGCTAGCACTGCTTATTACTGTGTTTGTTTATGACTTTCTATCAGAAAGCCCTGCTTTTAGATGACTCTTATTTTTCCAGTTTGAACGCTTGACCTAAGAATTCTTATTTAAGATGATTCTTTTTTTTTGAAAAAAAGACAAAACAACAAACTCACCTTAATTCATTTCTAAGAATTACATGGGGGTAAACTAGTTGTTCTTCAAATCTGATTACATCCCCTCCTCCTCCACACTCCCACCCCCAATTTTTAAATAAGCACGTTTATTTTAAAAGTTATTATCTTTTCTATGAAATATTCCTGTATCCTTGTGATTTGTAACAACGATCTACCATTGGGAAAAGTGATCATCTCTTTTAGACTGAGACGGGAGTTTATAGTGAATATGTCAGAGAACAAGCTTTCTAACTTTTAAATGCCTAAATTAAAGCTAAATTAACTTTAACTCTGTGATTTTAATACTTTTCAATATGCCTATCATACACCCTGGAGATGAGCAAGAGTTTCCTGAATTTTCATGTTCAGTGACATATGCCTGAAATGATAGGAAAAAGCTTGCTCTCCTGTGCCAGTACAGTGTGGAGGAAAAATCTTTTCTTATGCAGCTGGGACAAGAGCCATTCAATACTATAATGGGGGCCTGAGGCCAGTACAAGACAGAAAGAAGCTGAGATGAAGGACTGAAATGGAGGAAAGATTAGGTTGTCTTTTTAAGAAGAGGGACCCATGGAGAACAACTGCACAACTGTAAGCAATAAACTGAAATGAAATGAGGACTTGAAGGGAGACTGCATTTCTCCAAGCATATTGGTCTAAGAACTAAGTAAGGCCAGAACAAGCTGGACAGTGGGGATGGAAAGGTGGTTTGGGTGAGGCATCTGAATTCAGAAGCACACAGAAGAATAGTGGGAACTGGGTGGACAGTTCCCACATGGAGGGTGGGTATAGTTCTCTTGAAAGATAATGGAGACTGGCTGCCACTGGGAAGTTCAGTAGTGGTGAACAGAGACCAGAGAGGGAGGGCTGAGCTGGTTTCAATGGGGCAGTGCAGAGAGGAAGACATGGTGGAGACCATTCAACTTTGTAAAAGCCTGGGAAGGACCCTCACTATCCCATTGAATTCGGTATTTCCTCACTATCTGGTAGACCAAGACTGAAATCCCTTCATGTGAAGAAACTTCAGCCTTATTCCAAGCCTCAGTCAAAGAAGACGGTTGAACTACAGGCAACTCCTGGCTTTAAGAAATTCCATTCCAGACTCCAGCTACCTCAGAAAAGTGCTCAATGAAAATATTTGTTTATCCTGGAAAACACATATCTTTGAATGGAATTATAAAGTGGGTAAAAAAAGTAATGATGAATGAAATATAAACTTTCAGATATAGAGAAAGTAAGCATTTTGATGTGGGTTGCAACATAAATAAATCTCTGGCAGAGCCAGAAACTGGACTTAGTACTTTGGTCATAGAATTTTCTCCTGCACCACTGGACTTCCCTTAATTGCTTGAAACAAATATCAGCACGGTTATGATGGATATAGATGAGTAAAAAAATTATTTTCTCTTTAGTTGAAAGCACTTTGTATAGGTGAGCAGTTTAGAAAGCATGAGATAAAAAATCTTTTCTAAATAATTTAAACATGAATATTTGTATTTGTTTGGTATCCATCTAAAAAGAGACTCCCTAGAGACTCTTTGACTACCTCACTTTGAGAAGCAAGTTTCTCCATCCACATCTCAGTCAGAGGCCACAACTTTCATTGGTCCTTGAGTCTGAGAATGTGATATGATTAAAGTTATATCATAGACTCAGGTGGTAGTAAAATTGCTGTCATTTTTTTGTAAATGATGACACAGATGGCAAAATGCTCCTTTATGCCAGCTTAAGATCCAGCATAGGATGTTTCTATGACAGTTATTTCTTCACTTAAAAGTCTTTCCTGTTGCTTAGTCATTTTTATTTACTGGATATGTTCTGTTTGAATTGAAGTGGGCTGAGGAGAGACTTGTCTTGCCACTGGCCAGGTTCACTATCGTTCCCGGATATAGATGACCCAAACCCAGAACCTCATATCCGAATTTTTCCAATATCAGGGAGAAAGGATCAGATGTGAACACTGTTTTAAATCCACCACTGTGGCTTTGACCCCAGGTCAAATCCAAAATTAGAAAGGGCCTCTTTTATAGCTCCAATTTGGACACAGCCAAATTCTGTTTTCATCAGATTGTGCTCCAAGAAGGAAGAAATTTTATGTGAGTTTGCTGCTGTAATGTTTGAAGACAGGCCTGAAACCTAACCTTAATTTTGCCTCAAAGCCAAACTCTAAACCGAACCTCAAATTAATACAGGTTTAAGTCTGACTTCCTTATTCTACCTGAATCCATGGCTCATAAAAGTATGTTTCTGAATAATAATTTATTTTTGGTTTTGAATGCATTAGATTATATCTAATTGCAAATACTTGCAAAAAAACCCATATATTGAAATGCTGTTTGTGATGCACATATGTTAAAGATCATTCTCAGTCATCTGTAAGGTACCTAGTTTGAACAGTGTCTAAAGGAATAAAAACAAATACCCCCCCCCCCCCCCCCCCCCCAAAAAAAAATAATTAAAGAAGGGTAAACACTGAATTTTTCCCCACTTTGTTGGGAGAGCTCCAGAAACCAGAAGCAAATGAGGGAGAAGCAGCAGCAGAGACCACCAGCAAACAGCAGCTGCGATGTGAAACAGCAGGACAAAACCACTCACAAGAAGAGAAAGAGCTGCTCCTCCCCAGCAGAAGTTTGTGCAAACATGAAAGCAACCAGCAAACACTTCCAACAAAGAAAAAGTTCAGTCCAAAAGCAGTAAATAATTAAAGAGAAGGTTGAGAAAAATCCAGCTTTGCAACAGAAATGACCAGTACCATTTTATTTAACTCTCCTGAAAGGTGAGTTTGGAGGGGTGGGAGAGAAAAATTAATGTCTTTCAATTGTACCGAGATACTGTACTGATAAACATACTAGTGTTATTCTGCAATGAGAATACTTTCCATAACCCAGAAAGAAACTGCTAGTCAGGCTTTTTTTTCACTCATGGTGACAGAATAAAAAGAATAATGACAATATTATCTAATGAGAAACATTCAGTAATGTCGCACAATCTGAAGGAACGTTAATCACCTAAAGACAAAAATGTTCTAAAGAAATCATATAGAGGCAACTTATACATAAACATTGTTAAGAATGGACTAGAAAGAAGAATCTAGTACAGCTGGTGGAAACTGGGAATAGCTACAGGGAAGCCAGAATGTGGGTTTTCTCTTTTTTTCATTTCTAAATGCATACAATTAGCTGACAGATTAGAGGAACATTGTTAACAATACTTGCATTACAACTGTAGAAAGCTGGATTTGCACAAAATGGTTTTGAAACTATTATTTTGTAATAATATATTGCCTTCTAATAAAACCTCTTTGCCTTTTCCTAGGTCCAATTCAAAATCAAATGATCACCTTTTGCCCTCACATCTAATGTGTTTTGAAGAACAACAAAGAAAAAAAAAAAAGCTTAAGGCTTCATGAAGTTCTGCTAAGTTTCCACAATTAGCATGAATGTTTATCATCATTCTCTCATAAATAAATTTTGCTTATATATCGTTCTACAGGCTGCAATTTCCCTTTTAGCCATATCCTAGCACCCCACCCACCCCCCAAAAAAGTGCACTGACCCAAAAGGGTGTTATGGTCAATCTTTCTCCAAAATAGAGCACTTTGAAAGCTGTTAAAATAGCTCATGGTTGCTTTTGCTTGCAAAATTGTTATTGGATGTGATTTTTGGGTTTGGAGGGTCATGTATCTCATTATTACAATACTTAGGCCTAACCTCCTTCACTTGCTTTTTTAAATTCAGAAACAATTGCTTTCTCTGGGAGTTTTCACCACAGCATTTCTCACTTACTTTATGCCTCCTTTTGAATTTGGCTTCAGGCGTTGTTACATTTATTTTGATTCTTTGATGCCCTTCATTATTCAAGTCCTCTCTGAATAGCTAGGTCATATGTGTGACTCCTTAGTGTGTTCACAATATAGATGAAACTCTTACCATTCATCTAAGTACTGTTTTTATCTTACCTGCCATCCTTTTCATACTTGGCTAAGGGATCTGTCTCTTGTGGCTAAGCCGCACTGGTGTACCTACACTGTGAAGATATAAAGGAGAGAACAAGTTCAAGTACTGGATCCTGCTGTTTGGTAGTTTATATTCTGGCACTGTTCGGGACCCATCCAGCTACTCCAGAGGTCCTTAATCCTAAAGCAATATAGACATGAAGCAGTCCTTAGCAGCCCAGCTATAGCCATTGGCCTAATGTGTCCCTCCTTGTTCAAGGATGGGCACCCACCCCTGTGGACTAACATAAGACTGATCAGCCTGCTCCACAAAGATGCTAATTAGGACTAAGTTTATATGTTACCTCAAGACCTTCCTCTCCTACGATATGTATATTTTTTTCTCCTGCATGTCTTCTTTTTATCATCAGGGAAGTAATTAGAGCTATAATACATAGAAAATGAGTGAGAGAGGATTACAAAGGGTTCTTTCTCCCTGATGTTTTCCTTTATTCTTTTCATCTATTTCATCTAATTCCTGTTGTCCTCCAGGCATCTTTGAATTGTTTAGAGGTGTAATTAATGATGAAAATCCTTCCAGTTGTTACATGCATGTGGTCATGCATACACACTTCAATGCTCTTCAAAAGAGGAACTCTGATACAGATATGTATATAAACACAAAAAGAAATTTGACCAGCTTTTCTGCTGTCTGGTCGCAACATACTTTTTTTTAACCCTTTTAATATTTAACAGCAATTCAAATGCATGTAACAGAACTCACCATACAACAGCCCTAAGAACATGACACAAAATAGCTCGATAAAGTGGCAATCAGAAGAGGAAATGAGTTTTTTCCAAGCAGGAGAAATGTTACAACCCAGTGTAGCTCAAGGGCAGATTGCTCACCCACATTGCTTCCTTCAGGACTGTTTTGAGTTTTGGTTTCCTAAAAGGGGGTTTCCGTATGGAAATTCAGTGAAAAGCAAATCAAAACTAGCCAAGAAGTTTATGAAATTACATGGTTTGAATAAATAAAAAACATATACTATTTTAAATGGAGGTCAGATATGTGAAGACTTATGTTTCTTAGATTTAAAAGATAAATTGAACATAGTGTATTCTACATGTAAGTTTACAAATATGACTGGATCAAAATTATCTTCTAAGCCCAAGCATTTTATAGAATAAATAATTATTCTGATGAAAGGTTGGTACTGCTTGCGTGTGTACTCATTACTAGAATGATACATTCTTAGTTGCCATTATTCTGTCCATTTTTAATGTGTTTACTTAATATGCATACTAAAAGTCCATGGGATTCTGTTAATAGGATAAAATATTACTTTCCCAGATAACCTGATACAAAAATTACTTCTTATCCCCTCATTCATTAAAATGAGGCACATGGACCAGCTGAGACAGGTTGATGAGTGTTTAGCTGCAGGGAATCCTAATTTCCTGGGATGTGTCCACTGCAAGAAATGTCTCTCAAGTTATTTTTCAAGCTGTAAGATCAACACCCTGATGGCTTGGCAGGGGGCTTTGGAATGGCAGGGATGGGCCTTAGAGGTCTCCCTGGCATTAGGAGCCCTGTGACCCCACTGCATGGGGCAGTCACCGCCATATTTTGACCTAGAGACCCTGACATCTGTAGGCTTGGTAGCCTGTCAGAGTAGGCTTTATGAGGCAGATTTATGCTTTAATAGTGTGCTTGTGAGTACTTTACAGTTTCACTTCTCTAATTGGCAGGATTCCTTTCTCATATTTGGTAAAAACTGAAACAACAAAAAATTCAAAGCAACTGACACCAACCAATGAAATCTCTTTAATGAGTGCTGCCTAGTAAATATCCCAAATATAATATCTGGTTATGCATGGATTTAACAAAAATTTCCACATTAACATCTGCAAAATTCTGCTACTGCACCTACTACAAGGACCAGGTGAGAGCTCTGTGCTTTTGGAGTGATAGTTATTTCGGAGCACACTACATGCAAAGGAGTATATATTTCCCTTTCCTCCAAGGAGGCAATAAACAAATCAAGTGACATCATTCTGATTCTCAGATAAGCATATATGCAGAAAGATTGTTTTTCTGATTTAGGTGTTAACTACATGTTTATGTGTGTGTGTGTTTCAGTACACACAACGAAAATTCTTACAGTCTGTAGGGCTTTTGCTACTTATGGTGCTGAGGCCTGTGATTTTAGCAAATATATGATTGATTTCCTTCCTAGCTAATGCATGGGGAATTAATTCCCTCAGAATGCCAGATGTACTGCATGATGCTTAGCTCAGTGAAATTATACATATAGAATGGGAAAGAAAAATAACCCCAAAAAGTGCATATTTTAAACTGAATCAAACCATCAACTACTTTCAGCCATCTAATAGTCTCCAGGGAAATTCCCATAATGTGATCCTTATTGCTTAATCATTTATTATTGTTAAAACAGCATTTATAGCTTTGTTATAATTTAGTATATGATTAACCCATGAAGGTTTGAAATATACAGGGCTGGATCAATGACTGATATAAATTGCCATTTTTCCCTTTGATGCAAGAGAATTACTCTGGACAGGATAATCTGGAGAAGCACTGAAGACAGTTGGTTATTGCGGTTACTTAGAAGGCAAAGTGAAAATACTTTGAGAAGGAGATGGGAAACTCCTGTGCTCCTTCCTTGAATTAGCACCAACGGGACATAGGAGCTGCAGAGTCCAGAGGTAAAAAGAGACAGTAGGAATAGAAGCTCAGGACTACTGACTAAGATGAATTTGAAGGATATCAGCTGATATTATTCGGTAGTGATGTGGTATTTGTCCTTAAAAAGTAAGAACAAGGCTGTCTTTACTGGAGCAGTTAAAGAAGATACAGACTAATTTTTTTTCAGCTTCTGATATATGAAACAGTTTGTACCTTAATAATATCTAATAGCTCTGCACTACTGAAGTCAGTCAGGTTTGTGGGGTTGTTTCTTTTTTTAGTGATTTCCATTGCATTATGACACTGGCCCCATACGTTGAGAACTGTAATATAGAAAAATTATCTAAAAGACTATTTGATAGTGAAAGCTTCTGTACCATATGGGAAGGAGAGAAGCCGTGCACTTCTGTTAATATATGTGACTGGAACTGATTAGCTGTGCAATGAAAAACCTGTGGTAAGATTACTTAACATTTTCCTTTATCTCACAAAAGTGTATGTTGGATGTAGGTGTTTATGCCTACATCCTGTTTATCCCTGTCAGTTCTGGGAAATTTGGGGTGATGCCTTCCGAAGTTCTGAATGGCTGAAAAGGGACACCTGTGAATCCTTAGGTGGCCATCAGTGTAAACTCTTCCTTTTGCATCTTATCCTTCTAACATCCACCTGGCCAAAATAACAATTATAAGTCTTTGTATAACTGTTTATTATTCTTAGTACTGTTGTTTGGCCAAGACTTGTCAGTTACACTTAGGATTTATATAGTGTCACTGCTGGCAGTGCCTAAACTCTGAGTATTAGTAAGAGGCAGAAAATCTTCATGTGGCTTTGTGCATTTTTTTAATACTTTTTTTTTTTTTCTGGTTATGAATGAAGTTCAGCTTCAAATATGCATAAATGTCCACAAAGTTTGCAGAAGAACAATATTTCAAAAGAATTTGTTCTGGTGCAAAATCACAGCAGATTTCCATTTGGATTCAAGGATGTTTGCACAGTGTTACATCCTACCCTGGAAATGAAGTTTCAAGAGTTTTAATTTGATTCTACACTATTTCCACTTCTATTTTAGAAACCACACACACTAATTTGGGAGCCCTTTCTTTCCCTTTCCCTCCATCCCACTCTGAGGTCAAAATTCTGAATGTACCAGCAGTGCCAGGATTGTGGAATATAAGTTCCTCCTATGGAATGTCCTACAGGAATAAAATCTACAAAACTGTGGCACCACTATCTTACCTGTTCTGTCACACTCACCTAAGCATTAAGCTGGAAATATGTAGGATTAAAGTGGCTGCTTCCATGTGTTGAAATGATGTGAAGATGAGTTTAGGAATATTAACTGGATTTCTCTAGCAAAAATAAGCCCCTGCATGTATTTTACCAATTTCTGAATCTCTTATCTGGTAGAAAAAAAATTGAAAACTAATGTCTAAACTGCAATTTGCTGCTTGACAAATAGAATCAGGCAAATACTAAGTGAATATTAAGTGCTTTCAAAAGTCCTGCATTAACCATTTGTGGTTATGATAATTCAGATTGGCCAGAAGTGTTAAGGTGAACACTCAACACCTCACAGGATCAGGTCCTCTATCTTCACACAAGAGGGCTGAGTCCAAAATTGCGACTGCAGAATTATTTTGTAATGGTTAGTAATGATGATAAAACTGAAAGAAAAATATTAAAGAAGACAAGTCTTTGTGAAGGTTTGTTATATTTCAAATAATTGCTGTCTTCCAACTAGTTTTTATTTGCCAAAGTGACCACATATCTCACAAACTGGTTTTGTTCTAATAAAAATAAAATCATATCTCTCATGAAGTCCCTGGTAAACAGAAAAGAACCTTGAGTATCCCTGGTAAAGAGAACAATATCTGTAATGTTAAGCTTTTCAATTTATTCTCCTTCTTCTATGTGGCAGTCTTAACAAAGAATGGTGTCACTGGCATAAACCAAACCAGAGTTCAATATGCAATTTTTTGAAGAAAATGTTTGTAGGTGACAATGATTTGTCTATTAATCTCTGCTTATAATAATAATAAGGACATAGTACGATTCACCTGTATCTGAGGCTTTAAAGTTTCATCTATTCTAGTTGGTCATAACTCTATGGGTCAGTTGTTTGATTAATTCCAGCTTTCCAATACGTTTTCTTCTAATTTTTCTTTCTGGCAGTGTAATTATTAGTTACATTATAGATGAGTATGAATGGTTATGTCAACATATTTTGGGTTGTAATGAGGAAAATATATAGGGGTATAATAAAGATAATGTGACTTCAGCTATAGTTTGTGAGCATGACCCTTGATTTATGCTGGTTTTAAGACTGCAGCGATAACATTCTTGGAAGTAAACATAGTGAGGTTTTGTTACACTCAATGTCACTCTGAAGACATATTCCAGTTGGCCAGAGCCTATGGCTGCAGCTGTCTCTACTTCATTACACCACTTCTAGCACCTGCAGCTTTAGGAAATAACTAAGATTTTCAGCTGACATCTTCTAGGCATTTATTTATGCTGCAACTTAAAATGATTTAATCTATGCTAGAGGGGAGTGTTCTTTTGTTAAGGGCAGCAACTGATGAGAAGAAAATGTGCTCTAGTAATGAAACACAATCATTTGTATCACCCTACGCAGGAGAAAAATTGAGGTTAAACTAATGTTAATCTAATAAGGAGACAAAGATAATGAATTTCTGATGTTTATACAACCATTTTAGTTTATTTTTCCATTTCTATTTTTGGGGATTGTTAGGATTCTCCAGTGTTGTGAACTATTACATATTACAATGCTGCTTGTATTTAAACAGAAGATAATAAATTAGAGATATTGGCAAGTCTTACTTTAATTAAAGTTCTGCTTTACTTTGTCATTTGAATTCTTCATTATAGAAACACACTTTTCTGACCTTTCTTAAATATAGCATTATGAAAGATTCCTCCCTCCTTCCATAAGTATATTCTCAGCTTTAAGAACATGAATAGTCAATATGTCAATATGTGGTCTTAAAAAAACACATTAGCAGAATTGCTCTACTCTGGGTTACTACAGCACAGGTATGAACCAATTGTCCTCTATGGATTTACTCTTCTCAAGGATCCCCCTGGCTACAGGTGTTTCATATTAAGTCTACTATTACCTGGAAACGTATTACAAAGTTATTCTAATGAACAACAAGGTGTAACCTCTGGCCATTAGAAGTGTTATTTTTGTTACGCTGTCTTCAGCTGTGGAGTGTTAATGTCCATTCTGGACAAATTTAATTATCCTTTCTTAGATTCAAAAATTTTTCTCCAGCAAACTTAATCTACTGGATTTTATGTAAAAAATAAACAATGTCATAAATGTGCCAGACATTTTATATATTGACTTATGAGAAGATGTAAGTAAAAGCTTAGGAGAAAATAAAAAAAACCACCACCTTAGAAAAATACTTAGAAAATATACTTCTTAGAAGAAATATTACAAATTACAACCTCTAATAATTTTAAATTGTATTAATTAAAAATAGCATGTGATACCTAGTTTTGTTAAAATAAATCCACTGAACCACTGGAGAAAAATTGTCTGATTGTAACCTTGAGGAAAATTATGCAAAATATGCATAATGATCTTTGCAAACATTAAATGTCAAGCTATGTTTTCACTGAAATGGGAATTTTTAAAATTCTGAATTAACAATTCATTTCAATTACTTAAGGAAAAAACCCATGGTTACCTTGATCCCCTTTTGGCATTAGCCCTTCTTGAAACAGAAGGTTTTACTAGATGACCTTCAGGGATCCTTTCTGACCAACATTTTAGGATTCTATGAGAATAACATCTTTATATGTAGCTGTATAAAATATGAAAATATATGAGAATTCTAGGTTAAAAATGAAGACAAATAGAATAAATGTGTAGAAATGCCTCTTCAAAAAATTGGTGTCTATTCCAGATTCCCCACAAATACTAACAGAGTTGATTTACCAGGTGTATAGACATTCTCAAAAGAGTGCTATTCCTGGAAATATTTATATACTATGGTGTCTTTGTGATACTACAGATTTTCTGTGTAGTTAGGATGAAAAATAGCTGTGGTATCTCAGATATTGCCTTGAAAAAGCTGTAGGTATCTTTTACTGTTTCATAAACAATTACAAGTGATCAGAATTATTGTGCAGTTTTTTCTGGGTGTATGCTTCCTGGAAGGCATGCAGGTGTGTGATATTGGTCTCTGCTACAGGAACTGAGCTGTATGAAAATGAAAGTATTATATAGCATATGGCCAGAACACATGTGGTGTGTTAATTACTAGCTTCTGTGAATTTCAACAGAATGAAGGTCAGAAGCAATTTTCTGAAAAGCATATAGACAAGGAGGAAGGAGATGCATGTATTTCTTATATCATTTCATTTGTTGCTGAAGTTATTAAAAATGAAGGAATGGTTTTAATAAGCACAGTTATATAAAGAAATGTAGTATGAAGATCTGTATTACAGTATGTGATGGGAATTCTGAAAACAATGCAGCAATTGGTGTAGCAATTTAGAATCTTAAAGGACTGTTTTTGTAAAGGCAGACTGGATTTTGGTAAGTGGTAGACAGTATTTACTGCAGGAACTTGGAGAACCCTTTGAACTTTCAAATACTCATATATTAAAGGTTTAAATTCAGTGTTAACATCCAATCTTCTAAATTATTCCTTTTTAAATAATTACAAATGCCTTAAAATTCCTTTGAAAACACTAGCAACCCTACTATACATTCTACTCAAACTTTTACTTGTAGTTTCATTAATTTAAAAGAGAAAGTTTATTTTGTTTGAGTAGGCAATTTATTTAATTTTCCACCTATTATCCTTAAAATAGTCACATCATGCCCTATGAAAGATCTCAAAGCCAGTGTCTAACTCTTGTGGGATAAGCATCCAGGTACAGTATCTCTGAATTCATTGACTATATCACAGGTCTTGTGATATTTACTACCTTATTTACAGCTCTTCCTCCAAGAATAAAATGCCATAGAAACCCTTAAGCCTCCACCTTCTTCACTAACTTCATGTCACCCTCTTTTTGCTCCTTCTCTTTCTTGCTTTACAATGCATAACATCCCTCATAGTTGCACAGATCTGACAACGTATACTTAAATGCTTCAGAACTAGAAGGTGAATTAACCCTAATATTTTAAATTATATATCTACAGCAAACCATAAAATTTTTGTAAACTGATTCACAGTTTATGATTGGTACAGCCCAAATACTGTAGACATAGTGTATATGCATGGCAGACATAGTATATATGTGTGCATTTTTACACAATGTCTTACAAAAGGTGGATTATATGTTCAGCCTTTCATCTGCACCCTTCAAAATCTTGTTGTTTCAATGATTAGCATCTAGATTTGAAACAGGCTGCCATAATATCCAATGAACCTTTTAAATAAAGTAGATTATTTTTGAATTAAGGCAATATGGAGGGAAAAGATTGTTCTCCAAGGTGACATTTTACTGAATGAAACTTGCAAAATTCTCCTAGGGAGTAATCAAACATTGAAACAACAGGTCAGATATATAAGGTCAGGTGTACTAAACAAATATTTTAAGATTAGCCTTTTACTGGCCTCAAAAAATCTCAAGTAGCAGTTTTACTTGAGGATGACAAAATAGATCATAGAATCTTAGAATGATTTGGGTTGAAGAGACCTTAAAGATCATCTAGTTCCAACCCCCCTGCCATGGGCAGGGACACCTTCCACTAGATCAGGTTGCTCAAAGCCCCATCCAACCTGGCCTTGAACACTTCCAGGGAGAGGCCATGCACAGCTTCTCTGGGCAACCTGTTGCAGTGCCACACCACTCTCACAGGAAAGAACATTTTCCTTACATCTAATCTAAATGTACCCTCTGTCAGTTTAAAGCAATTACCTGTCATCCTATCTCTACACATTTTTCCTGTAGATCCCCTTTAAGTACTGGAAGGCTGATATAAGGTATCCCCAAAGTCTTCTCTAGGCAGAACAACCCCAACTCTCTCACCCTGTCCTCATAAGGGGGGCACTCCAGCCCCCTGATCATCTTCATGGCCCTCCTCTGGACCTGCTCAAGCAGTCCATGTCCTTCTGACACTGGGGGCCCCAGAGTTGAACATAGTACTCCAGGTGGGATCTCATGAGAGCAGAGTAGCGGGGAAGAATCACCAGCTTTGACCTGCTGGCCACAAGGCTAGATACTTTAGGCTAAACTGTTCTTTAGAATAATTTTTTGCTGCATAAAACACATTGTCTAAAATGAACTTGGTTTTAAAATTATGCTGTTGTACAGAGAGTCTACTTGTGAGAAATACCAGGCAAATTTATTTGGCTTGGGAAGGCTAATGCACTTCTGTATAGGGTCTCCAATGCAGCCAGAATCACCATCTTGACTACAGGGAGATAAATTCCTAGAGAAACTCTGGCATTGTTCTTTTATGCCTTAAGGTGTCATATTGTCTTATTGTATCACTAACCTGGGTGCTGGGGAACCCAATGTATGCACAGAGAGATTGAGGAAATATATCTAATAAAGTGTTTATTTTAAGTGTCATAACCTCTTTAGCCTTTAAATTCAGTAAATCAATTCATTGCATATTTTTTAGGGCATTTTTTAGATCCTGCTTCCTTGTGCTATTGCTGGAGATATGTGAACTGGACACCCATCAGTTAAGTCTATAAATTGAGAGGTCTGAGTCTATCCTGAAGTGACTGAGAACAGGAATCTAAGAAGCCCTATATGTCATCAGAAAATTTTATAAACTCTTTAGTTTATAGAATACAGTCTAAGTATGGTTCAAATGTAGCCCCTCAAAATCAGTGCCTGAAATGCAAATAGGAACTGTGTTCCTATCAGCCACTTTTGGTCCTGCTTCATGTCAGATTCAATGTATGAATTTAAAATTTCTGCCATTTTCAGTTGGATAGGATTGTTCTTGCACTCTCTAAAAAGCTTTCTGTCCTATCATAGCAGGTGTATAAGTGGCTGGTGGGCTCATATGACAGTTGTTGTCTCAGTTTGCTAAGAAACAGGGACACACAGACTCAACTATCCAGCAATCCAGATGGGTCTTCTTGCAAGCTATTCTGTAAAAAGGTTATCAATTTATTCTGATGAACTTGTCATTATAAAACATGTTAGGGATTATTTTAATTGTTAAGAACCCTCTTGAGAGACTTTTTAGGAAGAATAGCAATGCTTGAGAATCTGTGGCAGGGATGAAATTGTGTGTGTGTGAAGAAACATCACACAGCCAGAGAGACACAGAGCTCATACAGCAGGTGAAGGCTTGCTGTGAAAATTTCAGAGGGCTTCAGAGGATATACCTGCAGTCTATTCAGAGCAGGAATTAGAAAACCAGAACTCATTCCCAAATGGAGGAACTTCTTCCAACTTGTTGAAGAGTTTGACAATGCTACCCACACCTGAGTGTCTGTTGATTTTGCTAAGAGTTGTAGAAGATTTTGTTTGTTGGGACTTTTGAGACTATGCAGTATAGCCTATTGAGGCTATATAATACAGCTAAAGCACCACAGTGATAAGCACTGTTATAGACTACATACCATTACTCTATTTCTTTCATACATTCAGAACAGATATCATTTTTACCGTCCTCATTAGACCTTTTCCATTGTTATAATAATAATAAAAAAACACCAAACAAACCATAACACACTGCTTTTGTTGGTACAAAGGTCTGCTACAATGATTAATTAAACAAGAGTGTTTTAGAAAAAAAAAAGAAACAAAACCCAAAACATTTTGTGGAGGCAGTATTCTCACTTGACAGGATTACTTCTATGTTATTTTTTAACACTGATGGAAAAAATGCTGTTTCTATATCCTGAGTTCCAACTTTTTTGAAAGAGTCCGACATCATTAAGATTGTTTCTGATACGGATTCCATCACCTAAAATAATGGAATATTAAGTCGCTTGTCCCCATGCACTACTGCTTTGTGAACCAGTTAGAGGACTGTTTACATGTGAGATTATCAATATTTTGATAAACAGGCTATGTGTATAATATGATATATGATATTATACAAATATACTGTTTATATATGTTTACAATTCATATATATGTATATAATAGGATATGTATAGAGATAATATGATACATTGGGATATCAGTATAATATGTATAATTATAAAAGTATCAATATTTTGCTAAATAGAAGATTATCAATATTTGGAATTTTCAGAAATTCATTATGATTCAAATTTTTTAAAAATCGTGTGCTGATGTTACACCTGTGCTTACTCACGTGAGTTGTCCTACTGATTCCAGTGAAATTGCTTAATCAAAATAACTTATCCATAATCATTCATAGTATTGAGAATGAAGGTGAAGATTTTTCATTTATGTGTATAGCTACATAATAGGCTTTTCAGAAGTCCTTTGGCACAAAACTACCAGCTATTCAAACTGAAACTAGACACTGTTTAGTTCTGAAAATCTAGAGCTGCATATTTCAATATAAAAGTATGCCCTAAAATTTGATCCTTAATCTAGATGAAGAAGTCTTTTAAGGACAATGACAGATAGTCCTATTTTTTCCCGTCTGCCAGGAGCAAAGGTTTTACCACCCTTTGGGTAATAAAGACCCTTAAGAACGGGAAAATCCTTTGTAACACATGTGTCCAGTTGACCCTCAGAAAGGACAATATTTTTTGGTAACAGTCCTCAGTATAATAAACAAATTTGGAAATAAACCCTGAATGTTGAATTTCTTAAAGTGAAACACCAGGGCCTAAGCACTGGAGAAGACTATGTGACAATCTGAACATGAGATATAGATCCTTGACCTCTAACTCATTTCAAGTCATCTTGCAAAGAAACACTGATTGCCACAATCTGTAAAGAAGTAGCTCTGACAGAGTTATTCAAAAGGACTAATTTTAGATGTTTGGTTTCTATTTGGTCAGTTAAAAGAAATGTGAACATCAGAACTTGATTAGGAACTTAAGTTTAGATGTTTTAAGTCGTGACAGAAGTCTCTCCTTCTCCAGCCAGTATAATGAAAGTCTTGGTAAATTAATCCACTTAGTGGAAGACATCTTTTTTGATATGCTCTCTCATTTCCTTTACAATAGTAGGGAGTTAATAACTCTTTAGCTGAGTTGGATGAACAAAATTAGAATCTGTAGATATTCTCTCAAAGATGATGCAACTTTAAAAACTTGGAAGAGATTAATGATGTAGGGCAGATCATGTGTACACTCTTTAAATAGATTTTTATCCTTCTTTATCTAAGCCACAGTCTAATGAGAAGTAAAAAAATCAACCATTTTAGCAAATTTACTTTGAAATTAGTTTTGTAATTAGTATTTATAAGTAAGTTTTTTGTAAGATTTTAAAGGTAATAACAAGAAGGAGTAGAAACACCAAGTGATCACTGCAGATTATGATTACTGAAATGTGGAAATACTTTGTCAAATATTTGGAAGTTTAACTGCATAGAGGTTAGAGAATAACAGGAAGTACAAACATGTTGCTGAAAATGATCTGTGGGTTATAACAGATCACAAGCTGAAAATGATCAACAAAATTAGATTACTGCAGAAATTATATACATGCAAGGCAAACATCATAATGAAACACATAAATATTGTATGCATTGTTTAAGTGACATATGAAGTAGTTAAATTCTGTTTGGCTTTAGTTAGGACTCAGATGCAATATTATGACCAGTTTGGGGCTTTGTGCTTCAAGAAGGATACAAACCAATTGGACTGTGTCCAAAAGAAAATAACAAGAATTGTTATAGGTCTTGAAAACATAACCTCTGAAGAAAAATTGAAGGAATTAGGCTTGTTTAGTCTAGAGCTGAGGAGACTGAAGGGAGCTATGACAGCAGGCTACAGAGAGGTAAAAATAGGAGATGGGAATAAACAATTTTCTATGCCCAGCATGAATAACAGCAATGTAAAACAGAATTATGTAAAGATAAGTCTAAACATTAGTAAAAATTTTCTAGCAGCAAAATTAATTGAGCTGTGTAATAATCTGTGAAAGGAGAGTCTTAAGCGGTGCTCCCTTATGTGGAAACAAATAGTAAAATCTCTTTGTGGAACGATACATGTATACTATATCTTTGAGTCAGGAAATGGATTGCATAGCTCCTTGTGATCCTCTCCAGCTTCATTGTTTATGATTTTATGATTACTTATTTTGCATTCTTTTTATTAGATATGATGTGGGACATATTGTAAACAATATACGTTAGATTACATGACAAAAGCTCATCTTCACATCCAGAAAGGAGCACAGAGGTAAAATGGCAGGTGGTGGACCCCAGGCCAGTCCCAGGAACCACCAGCCAGAGGTCCATCTCCACAAACCTAGACAAGCACAAGGTCCAAAGTCACATGGGAAACCAAATTAAAGACTCAGAGGAAGTGACACACTGTCTGGGTACCTCCCAGAGTTCTCCCAGGAGAGTCTCAGCCCTTGTGTTCTGGTGTGAAACCCCTCAAAATGAGTCAATGGTGGAGCACCTTTTGGACTGAAGGGGGTACTGCCTGGGGTGTGGGACATGTTATGGCATGCAGGGGAATGTGGGATATTTAGGGGATGAACCAAAGGTGGGAAAAGGGATGGTTTTAGATGGTTTGGGGAGGAACAAGTGTGGGAAAATTGAAGAGTAAGGAGCCAAAAGGGGCCAGTCTTGTGTAAACAGTTGCTGGTGGGTATATATGTCTGGTCATTCCCTGTGCCTGATCACTGCAGTCTGTCCTATCTTCTTATTAAACCCCTTTCTAGCTCTTTTCCTGTGTGAGTGTTCTGTATTCAGTGTGTGCACATGTGTGTATGGGGGTCTGGGTGCAGCAGGTGGAGTCAGACCATGGGCTGGAGAGTCCATGTGCATGGGTGCAGGGACTGGAAAGACTGGACTTAGTGAAACTAAATGACAGTAAGTGGGGTGGGACCATCGGTAATGGGGGCCTGTGTCTCTGTGCTGCTAACAAGTGGAAAAAGTGTGTGTCTGAGTGCATGGTGACTAGTGAAGATCAAGCTGGACTAGCCAACGACTAGGTGAAGTGGCCTGTGAACTAGTGTGTGTGTGTGTTTCAAAGGTCAAGACTATGGGAAGAGCTGGCTGTGGGGAACATGGGAGTGCCAGACAGCTCTGTGTGTGTGTGTGCGTGCACGTGCACATTTGAGAACACAATGGTCTGTACGAGCAATTGGTGTGAAGCTTTGGACTCAGGGGTTTATATGGCTGAGTACCAAGGGATGGGGAGACTGGGATCCTGAGTCAGCTCCTGTGCTCTGAGTGAGCCCAGCTGCTGCAGGAATCCACCTTGTATATATGTATATATAAGCATGTATGTATCTGTCCTTACTAGTGGACCTTCATCTTGGTCAGTCAGAGGGGGAAGCAGAGTGAGGCTGTTGTTTCTGTGTTCATGCGAGTGTTGAGTATGTCTGTGATCTGTGTGGCTGGCCATGTATTTATCCATGTATGTGGTGTGTACGTCTGCTTTGTGTGCGTGTGCCTACAAGGAATGCATTGTCAACCTTGCTATTGGTGGGAGCTGGCGGCATGGAGTTGCGACACCCTCACCTTCATCAGGTTACTGCATTTGACATCAACCACCAACAGTCTTATTTCAGTTTACAGAGCTCCAACTGTGCTTCTATTACTTGATTATGTGTGCTTTCTTGTCTACTGTGTTGATTAAAAGCAAATAGATCTTCACTGTACTAAGGTTTCTAAATGCCCGAGTGAACTCCAGTGCTTCTTTCCTCCTGGCTATCTCTAGCATATTTGTTTTTCACACATTCCCTGATATAACTTCTTGACAACAGTGATGCTCTGTTGAGCCCCCTGCAAGGAGGCTGACAATTCAGATTTCTGTTGCCTTCAGTATGTGCTCTTACACAGTCCCAACTTTATAGGTGCTTTGAGATTGTTTGGAGGAATGAGTCACAGCAGAAAACAGACAGAACTGTTCCACAGGTATGATTCTAAAAATAAGTTATGTCAGTAATGAAGGAATTAGTAACCTTTTTTGATAAAATTTGTAAACTTGTCCCAGTTTTCTCACAGCTGTTAAGCACTTTTTAAATTTATTGCCCTGGAAAATATTCAAGCTTAGTCTCAAGGTGAAAATTCCAGAATCACAGGTTAGTCCTTTAATTTTACCTCTCCGTCTATGAAAGCATTCTGACCATTTCCTCAGAAGTCATTTTATGTGTTTGTTTTTGTGAAACATTTCTTCTATTTTTCTGTATTTGGGAATTCCTCACACCCTGAAGTTAAGATTTTTGAAGAAAAAATGTGGAACCAACTGCTTTTTACAGGTTTTGGTTAGGTCACTGCTGCAAAATGTTTCCACCTGAATAAATGATCATTAATATATGGCTGATTTTTGTACATAGTCTGATGCAGAAATTATATGTTTTTGTTAATAAACTACAACAGATAGGCCAAGTCACACTGGGTCCCTTTAGTTCTGTCTCTAATACTGTTCAATAGTGTTTAATGCAGGCTTAATACATGACTGCCCCAGCATACTTAGCCAGACTGCAGCAATTTGTGTCTTATGGATATCCAATGCCAAAAGTTGTGCCTTTGATTTAAATAGCCCATGTCAGATATTCATCCCTTGAATTTGCTGAGCCATTTTCCAGGTAAGTGACTCTTCACCATCTACCATGTCCTAGTGAGTGGTTCCTCAACCTCAACCTCACTGAGAACTGTGTGAAGAAATACATTCTTCTCTTTGTCTTGAAAGTCACCTTCCAGCTTCATTTGGTGCCCTTTACTGTTTTTATGGAAGTGACAGTATAATAATTGTTTCCTATTCACCTTCTCCATGTCACTCATGACTCTATAGGACTTTACATTATCCCTTGTCAGTCACCTTTTCTGTGAGCTGAAGTGGCTTAGTCACATTTTCCTCATATGAGAGCTATTCCTTTCTTCATATTATCCTTGTTGTCTTTGTTGCACCCTTCCTAATTCTGTTATATCATTTGTGCGGTGAGTTAAATGGATTCTGCATAAGCACGAGATGCGGGCATACCGTGGAGTTACATACAGTGGATTCCACCTATGCAGAAACAGTGCATAATATAACTTGGTTCCATAATTTCATAATTTTAATGAGAATCTTTAAATCATACTAACCTTAATTCATCACAGGTGCATATTCTGAAACACAGAAACAATACTGACTTTTTTTTCTTGAATAAGTGGAAACTAGTTGGTAGGAGTTTGACTTTTTTTCACTGAAGTAGAGTGTATCTTCATGTTGCTCTACATTTTCAAAGTACTGCATGATGGTCAAAAATGAAACAGTCTCAGTACAAAGACCTGACAGTTGGAGACTCTCCTCTCACTCCCTTTGCCCTCAGAGGTTTACTTATATTTTGCTATTATAAACACTTTTCTGAAGACTGAATACTTTGAAATGGAAGGAAGGCCTAACTTTACATCAGACATACTTTTCCTGTGCTTTGAAGATATAAAGTGCTGCATATGTGTGTATTCTTATTTATAGTTTATCTTGGATGTTTGCTCCAAACCCTCTTTGCCTCTTTCCTCACAGTCACTTCACTTCAACCTCACTTTAGCTGCCACCAATATATCCCTTCTTCCTATCTTATCCCTCTTCCACTGCTTCCACCACCCACCTTGTCCCTCTCCTCATCTTCCAACATCACAAATCAACAAAGAAAAAGCAAAGAAAAAAGAAAGGAACTAATATGACAGCTGCAAAACATTAATGATCTCTGTATTTTATGTTATTTCTCTTTCCTCTTAACCCTTTGTTTGACTTATCTATTTATAAACTGTTTAGGGTAAAGACTACATTTTATTCTTTGTTGGCAAGGTTGGTGGCATAGCCCCTCTTTGGAGTGCAATGCCTAAGCTTTTCTGTAATTCTCAGTGTTTATAAAGGTAACTAAGAATCTCTGCAAATGGAAATGTTAATTCTTATTTCCATGCTCACTCTAAGTCATCGAGGGCAACCCTAAGTGTCAATATAAAGGTCTGGAGCAGTCAGTGTATCTGCAGTGTTTGGGATTAAAAAATTGAAGTTATTCCAGGAAATTAATAGGGATTTGGAATGGGTAAATGACTTAGAAATTCGCTGCTATTTTACTGTGTAGGATGGTAATATTTTTGTTTTACTACTGGCACATTTGGCCCTGAAACTTATTTTCTGTAGTGATGGGCTAGCCAGGTGTGGGCTTACTAGGAGGAGGCAGAAGATGGGAAAGGCTAGCTGTCCTGCAGGCTGCAATTCAGATCAGGGCTTCCTCATTCGGAATGAGTTTTTGGCCCTGTAATACAGTTGTGTGTACTGGCAGCCCCAGCCAGACAGTATGCAGGTGTGCCCTCCCAACAGAAACGTGTTCCCTCTGACCTGTCCTGTCTGACCTCTAGAAATCCATGCATTTGAAGGCATCACTTTCCATAGATATCTCACGGAAGCAGGAATGTGACCAGGGTTACTCATCCAAATCATGTCATGGATCAAAATTGTCTGAACATCATACAAAATCTGTTGCTTTTCGTGCCCCCTATCATAAGCTTCTACAGTTTACGCTGCTGATACATATATATACATATACACATGTGTACATGTACATATAACCATAGAAACATAGAATCATTTGTGTTGGAAAAGACCCTTAAGATTGAGTCCAATTTTTAGCCTAACACTGCCAATTCCACCACTAAAACATGTCCCAAAGAGCCACATCTACACGTCTTTTAAATACCTCCAGGGATGGTGACTCAACTTCCCTGGTCAGCCTGTTCCAACGTTTGACAACCCTTTTGGTGGAGAAATTTTTCCTAATATCAAATCTAAACCTTCCCTGGTGCAACTTGAGGACATTTCCTTTTGTCATATCACTTGTTGCTTGGGAAAAGAGACCGACACCCACCTCACTACACTACAACTTCCTTTCAGGTAGTTGTAGAGATCAAGAAGGTCTCCTCTGGTCTCCTTTTCTCCAGGTTAAACAACCCCAGTTCCCTCAGCCACTCCTCATAGGATTTGTGCTCCAGACCCTTCACCAGCTTTGTTGCCCTTCTTTGGACACACTCCAGCACCTCAATGTCTTTCTTGTAGTGAGGGGCCCAAAACTGAACACATCATTCAAGGTGCGGCCTCACCAGTGCTGAGGACAGGGGGATGATCTCTTCCCTAGTGCTGCTGGCCACACTATTTCTGATACAAGTCAGGATGCCATTGGCCTCCATGGCCACCTGGGCACACTGCTGTCTCATATTCAGCTGGCTGTTGACCAATACCCCCAGGTTTTTTTCCACCGGGCAGTTTTCCAGTCATTCTTCCCCAAGTCTGTAGTATTGCATGTGTTTGTTGTGACCCGGGTGCGAGACCCAGCACTTAGCCTTGTTGAACCACATAGAATTGGCCTCAGCCCATCGATCCAGCCTGTCCAGATCCATCTGTAGAGTGTTTCTACCCTCAAGCAGACCAAGACTCCCACCCAACTTTGTGTTGTCTTCATACTTACTGTGGGTGCACTTGATCCCCTCACACAGATCATTGATAAAGATATTAAACAGAACTGTCCTCAATAATGAGCTCCGGGGATCACCTCATGTGCCTTGCTGCTGACTGGATTTAACTCCATTCACCAAAAGTCTTTGGGCCTGGCCATCCAGCTAGTTTTTAATCTAGTGAAGAGTATACCTGTCCAAGCCATGAGCAGCCAATTTCTTCAGGAGAATGCTGTGGGAAATGGTGTCAAAGGCTTTACCAAAGTCTAGGTAGACAACATCTACAGCTTTTCCCTCGTTAGCTAAGTGGGTCAGCTTGTCATAGAAGGAGGTCAAGTTAGTCAAGCAGGATCTGCCTTTCATAAACCCATGCTGACTGGGCCTGATTGCCTTGTTGTCCTGTATGTGTTGCGTGATGGCACTCAAGTGATCTGCTCCATAACCTTCCCTGGCACCAAGGTCAGAGTGACAGGCCTGTAGTTCCCTGCATCTTCCTATAGGCCTTCTTGTAGATGGGGATCACATTTTCTAACCTCCAGTCAACTGGGACCTCCCTGGTTACCCGGGACTGCTGATAAATGATGGAAAGTGGCGTAGTGAACACATCCGCCAGCTCCCTCAGTACCCTTGGGTGGATCTCATCAGGGCCCATAGACCTGAGTGTGTCTAAGTGGTGTAGCAGGTCACTAACCATTTCCCCTTGGATTATGGGGGCTTCATTTTGCTCTTCATCTTTGTCTCATATTTATGCAACTTTGCCACACATCTTTTTCAAACAATGAGTTTGAGGATTACTTTAAAAATAAAAGATAGGCAGATTTCCTGTTCCCTGGACTAATGTGTCTATGAATGTTTCAGTGGAATTTTAGAGATATAAGGCACGTATCTCTCAAGTAAACAAATATTTGTTTTTTCCAAAGAAACAAATATCTTTCATGCACATAATTACTCAATATATGTTATTTGGAAAAAAAGGGTAATTTTTAAATTACTGTGTGATAGTTATCCAATTAGGTGTATACTACAGTATTTTTGAACACCATATCCAATTTTTTTCATCCTTTATCTACCTATAGATAAATGGACTCTTATATTCCACTCATGGCATCATTTAACTACTTTGCATGTACAAAAAACTTCAGTGTAATTTATCCTTTCAAAGTTCACAAATCTCTCACCATCTGTAACCCTTGCTCACCACTATGGGAATTTATGATGATGTCAGAAAAATTCTTGAGAAACATTTCATGTACTGAGCAGACTACAGTATGAGGAACAAATACAGGTCTAACCAGAAATAAAAGGCTATCAGACTGCAGGTCTAACCAGAATTAAAAGGCTATCAGACTGAGTATGTGCTTCAATAAAAGCAAAATTTTCTCTGAATCCAATAGTTAGGAATTACAGAATCACAGAATCACAGAATCACAGAATCACAGAATTCTTTCCATCTATAATATTACTAAAGATAACGAGGGGTTTTTTTCAAAACCTAACGTGCAAGTGTACTTCATGATTATTCAGGAGAATAATGTTACTGTAAATTTAAGCAAAAAAAAGAATGATTTTTTTAGTGTTTGCTTTTTCCATTACTTACTTGATTCAGTAGAATTAATTTTAATGTTATGCTGAATTCATTTGGATCAGTAACTCATGTTTTCTTAACTTTTACGTCTCTGTCATTGTTGAAATGGTTAATCAGAACACATCCCAAATGTGTATGAGAATCAGTTTTTAATCCCGAGAAATAGATATGCCCAGCAAGTATACATCAGCCTCCAAGCTCCTCCTCTGTATTGGGCTCTCTGTGCAACAGGTCATTAAATATTTGCTGTAAAAGAATAAAGAATAAGAGTAGTTATTACTGAAGTCAGTGAGGCATGTTGAAAGTGAGGCACATTATTCTTTAAGATCTCTGTCTTGTGACTTTCAGTTACCCAGGATATGAAAGACCAGAATCCTAGAGCTTTTCAGATCATTGGATTTATTGTTATAGTGTGTGTGTAGTCAGGATTGAACAAAACATGTTCTGGCTCTTTTAAGGAGGGGCAGCAGGATTGAGAGATGACCTGAATTCTCATTCTTTACATGTCTGCATGCTTTCAAACCATCCTGAAGAGAAAGTCAAATGAAAAAACCCTTGTATCTTGCTCACTTCCTAAAAGGTTTAGAGAAACTTTTAAGCAAAAAAGGATTTACTTATTTGATTAGAGCTGGCAAAGTTAGAATTCAGCTATTCCCGGGTGCTGAACAGATGCCCATAAACAGAGTTCTTCCTCTCTCCACACTGGTGTAATTTATTAGTTTACTGACAGATTGCTCAAGACTGAGATGGTTGCTTACCACAGTTATGACTTGGATTGATTTTAGCAATACATGGTTTGTACAATTAAGGCCATTGTGTGGCTTCAAGTCATAGCCTGTTTGTTTACATAAGAATAAGAACTGTATATATTCCATTCAGTAAACTTATTTGTGAAAATCTTGGTGGTTTAGCCCTGTAATCCCAAAGGAGAAATAAGGATGTAAGAATTGTCTATATCCCTAGATCGCATAAGACAGTAGACCACATCATATAAATACCACAAATCTCAATTGAATCTCATTTTTACTTATGTTTTGGTTACAGAATATTTTCAAATCTTTCAAGTACTTCTTATCCTAAATAAGTGCATATATAAGACATACAAATGGTAGTGTTCTGTACAAGGAAGTCTTGTCCCCAGTATGAAACACAGGAATCTTTTTTTCTTTATCTGTTTAAATGGTCTGTCTTTATTAGCCTCAGTATATGTATAATGGTGAAATGGGGAAAAAGGAAAAGAATATGTCAAGAAAGAGAAAGAAATTTTTTTTTTTTTTAAAGGGGGAAAAAAAAGGGAAAAAAAAGAGAAAAGAAGCACCTGAATTCAAGAAAACAGATCTAGAGCAATGAATGCAAAAGTTGATATAAATATTAATGAGATTGAAACCAGTGCTATTATAAAGTTTAAAACTATTTCCGTTATTTTTTGTCCAAAATGGGACTGTATTCACATGTTTTTAATCATTTTGAATTTAACTATAAGCTTGATATTTTTTGCAATTACACGTCAATTTTTTTTGTTGTTTTGATAAGAAGCTGTTTGAAGTCACTGATCACAATATAAGGATACTAAGTACAGAGCAAAAGTACAAATCAAGAAACAGCTAAGGAAATACATGAGAACTTGCCCACATGGTAAACAGTAGTTTCAGCAAGTCAGAGCTTTAATTAATGTCTTTTGTAGTCATCAAGGCTGAAGATAGGTTTAAGTGCATGGAGAGAAACAATGAGCTGTTTTTGTTAAGGACAGTATCTGCTGTCTATGAAGGGCAATATCAAAGCAAGAAGTTGCTGCTTCAATAAAGTTAGAATAAATGGATGATGATGTAAGTGCAAGTAGGAGCTCACTTCCTGGCAGTGACTGAAGGTCTCTAGGCTGCTTAAATGATCTTGGCCATCAATTAGTTTGAAATATATACTGTAATTATGCTCCATATATTGTCACAAGACAGGTCCACTGAGAATTGTAAAGAGAATGGGCGACTTTTTCAACCTCTTAGGTTACAGAACACATTAACTGAAATTCTGCAGTTTTGGGGGAAGTGCTCTAACCATGAGGAAGCACTATGAAAGACAGGGTTAATACATCTACCACTGTTTGAGAGAGAGAGAGAGGGAACAAACAGAACTTTCCTCAGAAGAGGAAACCGGGATCACGAGTGGTGAAGGTGCTAAGTGTTTGCTATTGGTTTCTTACAGAGATAAACAAGAGAGGTAGAAGTTTAACTAAAGTGCTCTTGGGAGATCTTGAGATGTGCCCAGCCTTCATTTACTGACATTAATGTTTATCTAAAGAGGACTTCTTTCTTCCACTGAGTATGAAGTTCAGGAGCAATCATAATGATCTTATGAATGTCAGGCTGTTACATTGGTCCAAGTGTAATGCCACTGTTTCCCATGGATTCAAAATGTTCTGATTGACACCAAGAACTTTCAGGTGATGTTTAAAGGGAACCCGCTTCCTCAGTTTAAACATGATACACATGAGCAAGCTATTTCAAAGCTAGTGGAAGGTAAACAAATAATCAAATTTTGTCTTTGCCTTTTTCCATAATTTTTCTGAATGAATTTATATAAAGACATGTATCTTTCTTCATGTATACTCTCATTGGTGTCAAGTGCAAGAGTATTAAAAGACTGAGAAGTAGCAGGAGAGATGGAAACAGAAAAACTAGAGGAGTTGTGAAAGACACAGACAAAAAGAAAGAGTATTGGGTAGCCACAAGTTTAGGGATTAGGACCAAACCCCACAGTTTACAGTTATGTATCTAAATCTAGTCCTGAATTCCCTCCTTGAATTTTGTAATACACTGAGTTCTGGAAAGATCAGTGTTGGCTCACAGGTTTCCAGATGAACACAAGGAACATGTATGTTGTCAGGACTTGGTATTCCTTAGAGGATTTCCTGCTCAGGTGGAAGAAGCAATATGAAGAACTTTTTCTTGCATGTGATTATTGCTGGTTAGAAACTCTCATAGTTTAGCAGTGTAAGAACAATTTCTGGGGGAAAAAGATTTTAAAAAAAGAAAATAAAGAAAAAGAAAATAAAGAGCTCAGTACCTGAGTGACAGTCTGGGTAGCAGAGTATGGTGGAAAAAAGGCATGCACATGGCTATGATAGCCATACTAAGACTAGGTATCCTCAGAAGAAGCTTTCCACTCTGCTGTGGAAAGGAAATGGATAAAGGATTAATGGGATTAGTATTTAGTGGTGACTGAGGTGGCTCTGGTATCTCAGGTCCAAGCAGATTTTGAAAACAGACTCTAAATAATCTCCTCAAATAAGCTGTGTCCAGAAATGTAACACCTTTTTTTTTCTTTTACATTTTAAAATATGGTTCTGTATACAAATCCAGTGTTTGTGTATTTTTGCTTTGCAGCCACAGAGACCAGTGCAACATTTTATATTATTAAAATGTTAATGACTGGAAAGTTGGTAAGGGATTTCTGTAACAAGTCATTTCATAGTTCAACATATTTGGTGATTTTAGGCAATTGGTACTTTTTTTTTAAGAATGTGCTCTGAAAATAATTCCTAAAATGACTCACCCTCTCCAATCCATCTGCAAAAACATATTTAGCCAGCAGACTGGTTACAAATGTTTGTGATTTTCACAGCCTTTGTAATTATGTAGAAATTCTTTGGAGGCACATGGCAATACTAGCACTACAGCAGACTCTGCAGGCTCTATCTGCTGATGTTTTCATGTTGGTCATTTAGAATGAACATGCTTTTACAATGTAAATGTCCTCCAGCTGTTTGTAGAGCCTTACTAGCACTGGCATGTCATTCTAACTTCAAATAAATGTAAAGTTGTTTTTTATTTCTTTTTTAAAATTTCTTTTTCCCCTCTCTTCCTTTCTTCCGATCCCTCTCCTTACCCCACCCCTTTATTTCTTCATTCATTTTGGCTAAGTGTTTAAGTAGTGTCATAAATTTGCCAAACATCACATGATCTATTGCAAACAATATTCAGAGGACTTTTGGAGTATTTACATGCTGTCTTTTAGATGCTCTTTAATGTTTGGAAAAAGTGTATTCATTTGGTTGGATATAAAAGAACATACACCTATGTCAAATAACTTCTTATTTCAAATAAATTGTTTATGGAACTCTAATGTTGTTAGTGAAGAAATTCAGGATAAGGTTATTTTCTGTGAGTTTTTTTCAGCAGAGACTGTCTATAAGCCTATCTTTCTTCAGCATGCATATTGCTTCCCCGCATCTTAGTCAAATATTTATAATCTACTCTAGTACATATTTGGCATTGTTCATGCTAACCTTTACTTTTTTCTTGTAAAATGTCATCTCAACATATCTTAAAAGCAGCTTCTGCAATTTTGTAAATTATTTGAATTAAGAATGTTAATTTACTCTTATTCTGTTCTCTAGAGGAAATAACTTCAGAACTTTTACTTTGCTTCTCCTGACTCAGTGGCCTAGGTATAGGAAAAGGCCAAGTTGTCTTTGTTTTCTTGCTTCTGCTTGTTCAAATTTGAACTGCTTAGCTGTAGGGATGGAGGTCATGCTGTTTCTCCTAATCACTTTCACAGTAGTCCATCTTTAGATTTGAACATTTGCAGAAGAGGTGATGTTTCCTTTTTCTAAAACTGTGTCATTTAACACAAATCCGATCTGGTTTCAAACCTTTAGGTTAGAAATTAAATACTGATCAGTATAACTTCAGTCCTCAGACAACGTGAAAACAACTAAGCAAAATTTGTAAACAATGCTATAGAATATGGCATAAGAATAAGATTAATTCCCAAGACAAATGATTGCAGACCAGATTAACTTTTTCTGTAATAGATTAATGGGCACTGTAATTATAAGAGAAGAAGAGAATGTCATATGTTTTGACTTGAATAAAATTAATGGCATAGTGTCACATCATGTTCTTGTAAGTATGTTAAAGAAACATATTACCGTAAGGTGATGCAAAACTGGCTGAAAGACAGATTAGTTATCAATGCCTCATTGTCAAACTGGAGGATGTATGGATTTGAGCCTTCGAGTTTCTGTTTTAACTGCTTCTCAGTGATAATGCAATAGAGGATACTTTTAAAAAGTCAGAAGAGATAGAGGTTACAAGCATAACAGAGACTAATTAGCATTCCAAAAGAGAGTTAAAAGTAGAGAAAATGTTTTATTGAAGTTCATCAAGAAAAGAGAAAGTTTCTATATTTGGAAAGTAAAAGACAGAAGACAAGTGGCTTTGAAAAGATCTGCAGGATGGAGTGGAACTCAATTTGAATATCAACAGAAAGTTGTGCAAAAGGATCTTACAGAGACGAGGGGATAATATGTTTACATATCCATAGCAGGTAAGAAGAAAAAGGGTTTAAATTACAGCAAGGAATACAACAAGAAAGAATTCAAACAGGAAGGCCAAGGAAATACGGGAATACATTGCCTGCAGAGACTGCAAAATTTCCACTACCTGGAGATTAGATCAAGACAGCTGAAACCACTCCCTGGCATGCCATTTCTTGGTGAGTCTGGTGATTCTGGGAAGTATACTGTAAAAGGATGGCATGTATCTATGTTGTATTCAGATTGCAAAATCAGAAACCTCTATTTTTGTTGTTAATACTTGGAAGAAAGAAACAAAAGCATATGTTCAATTTTTGACAGACTCAGTTTCTCAGTTTTCATTATATAACTGTTGCTGAGGCCCCACTCTCTTCCTGCCAGTTTTGTGGAGCCCAATCTGACAGCTCATCTACAAGAGTTAGGGTTCAGTTCCAACCCCACGTTAACTTATTGCTTAGTCTCCTTTCTGAGACTGTAAACAAGGGTATCAATGGATACCAAATGTGACTGTGGTTTTGGTAAACTAGATATAGATTGAGACCAGGGCTTCATTTAATGTAGGCTGAGAAACAGTTAGAAGATAGTAACACATTTTAGTCACCACCACCACAGGCCAGAACCATAACTGGGAATATTCCAAATCTTGTTACAAAATTTTTGAAAGGCCTTGTTCCCTAATTTACTGTTTTGTTTTGTTTTGTTTTTAATTTTACTCCACAGAATTACTATTGTGTTATATTATATTTCATAACTGTTAATTGATGAAAAATAGAGGACTGCTATCCCAATTTAGAGGCTAGATATTGCATACATGTCGAAGGCTACACTTACTTGCAGGTATTTAAATTTAATGGGATATGAATTTGTGACATCTCCCTTGGAACAGCAACATTTGTTTTGTTTTGGTATTTTTGTGATAATTCTAGATAAAATCTTTAAAATTATATAAAGAAACTGCTAACAAATTCTGTGGCTGGAAGAATGTCAATTCCAAGTTTCTGGTTATAATTTAAAAATATATATCACAGAAATCAAATATGTTGTTCATAGCTGCCAATATTTTTTCTGCCTACAACTCCAATGACAACCCAGTACTTGAATGACACAAGAAGCTAGTCACATCATGCTTTAATATATTTTACAGTAGGAAAACTACCTAATTTTTTATAATATTTCCTTTTCAGTTGACAGTATATGTTGGCATGCACATCGTAAGTGAAACAAGGAATTCTAGGAAAAAATATGAAATTAATCTTTTGAGCTTGACCTGTGAGGGCTTACAAATAGTACCACTTGGCAAGCATTCTCCTAAAGGCTTTATTTCTGTCACAATTTATCATTTGTAGAACATGAAGTTTCATGCAGCAGTGGAGACTACTTCCTATTCAGAAGTAAATTATTCTACCTCTGGTAATGATGAAATCAGGTATTCTACCTCCCTCTTTTCCAGGGGCAAAGGCTGTTAAATTTCTCATACCGGGTGATGTCAGAGGATACATATGATTGTACAGAATGAGTTTTCTAGTAACAAGAAAAAGGGACTGTTTCTGCACTGGTAACTGAAATGTCTTCGGTTATCCCCTTTTTATTTTTATTTTTTGTTAAAATTCAATTAAACTGAGGAAAGAGTAAATCTAACACTTATATGTGTAGAGAGTTCTTATAACATAATGTACTATTTTTCAAGAGTAAGTTATTTTAAGAATGTAAGAAAAGCTGTTGTGGGTTGCGTCATATTTTTTATTCTGTTTTTATACAGGCATTCTGTACCCAGTGATAGCCCTTAAAGAGAGAAAAGATAAAAGAATACAACCTTTGCAGTGTATCTTCTCAGTCTCCAGAAATCACAGGCCAAGAACTTGCTGAGCTGGAGCCTGGAGACATTTTGGATAGCCCTCATAGCACTCAAGGAATTTCTGTAATTACTTTATGGAGTTGCTTTTGCTTCTGGCTTCTGTAGCAACTTGTACCAATGAGTTCCACCACTTAACTGTGTGTTAAATGAGATCTCATGCAATGTAGGAGATGAGTAGGTTGTCTCCAGGACTTGAACAGCTCTAAAGCTTAATTTTCATGAATTCTGGGACTTTTGTGGTTGGCTTGATTAGCTATCAATGTAGCATGGCTCAAAGCCAGAATCTGCAACCTTTTAGGGCTTCCATTGTCCAACAAACCAGTTACATTGTCTCGATTTGACCCTAAGCAGATAGCTGGTTTTCCTCAATGGTAATATTTAGCAATAGGGACCAAAAGGTCTCAGAAAAAGAATAATAAGGTTATTTCAAAATACTTAAAAGTATGGATAAAAAAGGCTGATGTTATCAAATTATTGATGGAGGTGCCTTAGAGAACAGAAAGCTTGCTCTGAAAAAAAAGCACACTGTTTTCCTGCAACATCAATTATAATTAAAACAAAGACTGATCAATGGAAATGCTCAGGGCTTAACAAACTGAAATGATCTCAGTTATGTCTAGAATAGAAAATCTAACTAAAAGTCATAATTTTCACAACTGCAGATAGTATTAGTTATTTTTATTTTGAAAAGATCACTTATTCTTACCTGTGTATAAATACATACTTCAAGAGTACATAAGATTAGGGATAAGTGCTTAAATTCTATTTAAGTTAAAAATCTATCATTTAAACATGTTAAGATAATATTTACATCCTGTTAAAATGACAAATGTACAGAAGCACTACTGAAATCATGCAAAGAAAATACATGGAGATTTTTGTGGATGCTGATTTTTCTTCAAAAAGAGTCACCTACTACTTTTCCAAATGTATATCTCAATGTTTCCTTTAATTTGGGCCCTGATTCTTTTCATAATCTGTGTGTTTTCACAAATTTTAATTTAATTGATTTCAAAGGAGTTCTCCTGTGCTCTGAGATTGCACCAGAAGATGATTATAAACTATTGCAGACAGGGACATTTGCTTCTTAGTCATATATAGAGTACATAGAATGAAACAGTTGCAGAATGAATCATCACAAATATGTAGCAAATTGGATGTAAACAGTTGTTTTAGATCTTATTCTCAACAAATGATAATTGCTATTGCTAAATTGTTATTTTGTTAACACTAGTATTTTTTATATCCAAGTTTTGTTAGCCATTATAATTTATTCCAGAATGTAGCTCAATATGTATTCATACAGACTCGACTGATATTCTTCTATTTTACTGGAAGCTAATATCTAATAAATGTCTTGTTTGCGAGTCATGTATGAGGATTTTGGCCATCATTTGTATTTTGATGTTTCAGATAAAAATGCCTAAACCACACCTTTCATGGTAGCTTATTAGTTAAACATAATTTGCTGTTGGAAACAACCTTAAATATGCTGGACACATAAGGAAGTAAATTTGTTAAAATATGGTTCACATTTAAAGTTTATTGAAAGCTTACTGACCAGAGAAGGTGCCCTGCTGTATCTCCTCTTTGTGAACAAAGAAGGACTGGTGGATGATGTGGTGGTTGGAAACTGACTAGGGCACAGCAATCACGAAATAATAGAGTTCTCTATTCTTAGAGAAGCCAGGAGAGGGGGAAGCAGAACTGACATCCTGGACTTCCAAAGGCCTGACTTTGTCTTGTTCAGGCACCTGCTTGACAGGATCCCATGGGAGACGATCCTGAAGGGTATAGGGGTCCAGGAAGGCTGGGCACTCTTTAAGAAGGAAGTGTTAATGGCTCAGGAGCAGGCAGTCCCCAGGTGCTGTAAGAGAAGTCGGCGACAGAGAAGACCACCCTGACTGAACAGGGAGCTTTGACTACAACTCAGAGAGAAAAGGAGAGTTTACAGCTTTTGGAAGAAGGGACTAGCCACTCACGGTGATTACAAAGAGGCTGTGAGGTTATGCAGGGCGGAAATCAGGAGGTCTAAAGCCCAGCTGGAAATTAATCTGGCTTCAGCAATCAAGGACAACAAGAAATGTTTCTATAAGTATATCAGCAGCAAAAGAAAGACAAGGGAGAGCCTCCATCGCCTGCTAGACACAGGAGGAAACATGGTAACAAGTGACAAGGAAAAGGCCGAGATGCTTAATACCTTCTTTGCCTCAGTCTTTAATAACAAGTCTAGTTGTATTGAGGGAATCCAGCCTCCTCAGCCAGAAGACAGAGACTGGGAGAACGACCCCCTCGCATTCCAGGAGGAGATAATCAGTGACCTACTGCATCACATAGACATACACAAGTCTATGGGACCAGATGGGATACCCCCGAGGGTGCTGAAGGAGCTGGCTGGGGTGCTCACCAAGCCGCTTTCCATCATTTACCAGCAGTCCTGGCTGACCGGGGAGGTCCCGACAGATTGGAAATTGGCCAATGTGACGGCCATCTATAAGAAGGTTTGGAAGGATAATCCAGGAAATTATAGGCCTGTCAGCTTGACTTCGGTGCCCGGGAAGCTGATGGAGCAGCTCATCCTGAGCACCATCACACAACACCTGTGGGACAACCAGATGATCAGGCCCAGTCAGCATGGGTTTATGAAAGGCAGGTCCTGCTTGACAAACCTGATCTCCTTCTACGACAGGGCGACCTGCTTATTGGATGAGGGAAAGGCTGTGGATGTTGTCTACCTTGAATTTAGTAAGGCCTTTGACACCGTTTCCCACAGCATTCTCCTGGTAAAACTGGCTGCTCGCGGCTTGGATGGGCACACGCTTCACTGGGTAAAAAACTGTCTGGATGGCTGGGCCCAAAGAGTTGTGGTGAATGGAGTTAAATCTGGTTGGCAGGCGGTCATGAGTGGTGTCCCCCAGGGCTCGGTTTTGGAGCCACTCATGTTTAACATCTTTATTGATGATCTAGATGAGGGGATCGAGTGCACCCTCAGTCATTTGCAGATGACACCAAGTTGGGTGGGAGTGTTGATCTGCACAAGGGTAGGGAGGCTCTGCAGAGAGACCTGGACAGGCTGGAGTGATGGGCTAAGGCCAACTGCATGATTTTCAATAAGGCCAAATGCTGGGTGCTGCACTTTGGCCACAACAACCCCCAGCAGCACTACAGGCTTGGGGAGGAGTGGCTGGAGAGCTGCCAGTCAGAGAGGGACCTGGGGGTGTTGATTGACAGCCAGCTGAACATGATCCAGCAGTGTGCCCAGGTGGCCAAGAAGGCCAATGGTATCCTGGCTTGCATCAGAAATAGCGTGGCCAGCAGGGACAGGGAAGTGATCTTACCCCTGTACTCGGCACTGGTGAGGCCGCACCTCGATTCCTGTGTTCAGTTTTGGGCCCCTCACTACAAAAAGGACATTGAATTACTCAAGCGTGTCCAGAGAAGGGCAACGAAGCTGGTGAAGGGTCTGGAGCACATGTCGTACGAGGAGCGGCTGAGGGAACTGGGGTTGTTTAGTCTGGAGAAGAGGAGGCTGAGGGGAGACCTCATTGCCCTCTACAACTACCTGCAAGGAGGTTGCAGAGAGCTGGGGATGAGCCTCTTTAACAAAGTAACAAGCAATAGGACAAGAGTCAATGGCCTCAAGTTGCACCAGGGAAGGTTTAGACTGGATATTAGGAAGCATTTCTTTACAGAAAGGGTTGTTAGGTGTTGGAATGGGCTGTGCAGGACAGTGGTGGAGTCCCCATCCCTGGAGGTGTTTAACAGTAGGGTTGACATAGTGCTTAGGGACATGGTGTAGTTGGGAACTGTCAGTGTTAGGTTAATGGTTGGACTGGATGATCTTCGAGGTCTTTTCCAACCTAGATGATTATGTGATTCTGTGATTCTCTGAAACATTATATAAATTACATATAGATACATACATAGATATAAATGTAGTTAGCAAAATGAACATATTATCTCTGGTAACTATCTTCCTCAAGGTTTAGAACTATAAGAAGATACATGCTCTTTCAGCTTGATTTTTTCATGTACTGTGACAGAGAAAACAGACTTTTGTGCTTTGTGAAATGGCAGTTGATTAGATTTAAAAGACTTAGAGATTGAATTAAGTAACATAAGCTGAATAAATATTTGTTGATATTTGCTTGAATTTGATGATGTGTTTTTTATTAGTTTTGAGTCATTTATGTCTTCGGCTGTTGAGTTTATGGTTCCATGTAATAATAATAGAAGAAGAAGCCCAAAGTAGCAAAGAAATAGGAATTAGATTAATTCAGTGATCAGTCATCCTAGAGACCATCTTGTAACAATCTGTTTAACAAATGTCACATAAGAACTAGAAATTTCTCCATAAATGACATGATGGATTACAAAAATCCAGTGGAACCATTTCTTGTTATCTGCTTCAAAATTAAATTATATACGCTTCCTTTTAGAGTATGCTCCAACTTTTACTAGAATTTATCTAACAACTTTTGATGATAATATTTATATGAAGTTGAACTGAAACAATTTTGAGTAAAAAGTCATAGCTAGAAAATGTAGTCCTAGGAGGTAGGCAGACTAAGAAGCACTTAAGAGCACTTAAGTAACCCTTTTTTAAGAGTAATAGGTTTAGGAAAGATGGAAAAATACTAATCTGGAAAAATAATACATAAGTTGTGAATTTCATAGGATATATCAGTTATTGATATATAAGTTACTGGCTGGCTTATTCCTCCAAGCATCCAAAAATTTTCAAAACATCTAGATTATTTTTCTCTTTTTTTTACAACACAAACATTATATTTTATATTTTAGATTGCTCAGGTACCTAAGTTTTTCATTCTAAACAACTCTGCCATCTGTTATTGTTTTTATATTATTGTCCAATCAAATTATGTCTAAATCATTAAGTAATGAGGACCAATAGGAGTAGAGTAAAACTGTTGGCATGGAGGCTTCACTGTCCATAGCACAGCCTTTGGAGGATAGACTGCTTACATCAGATTAGTTCTAGTTTATTCCTCTGAACTGAATCCTACTAGTAGAGTACATTAGGTGAACCTCTGAATCACATCTTCCAGTAATTTCATCCAAAAGGAACATAAGTTATGTGCTCCAAGCCTGCTCTGTGATATGAATCAAAACAGGTAATATCCTGGCATTGTTCTGATAGTCAGGAGATTTGTTTTGAAAATGCATTCCTGATTCTAACTAAAATGCTATGTAAAGAAACTCTCAGTAGTCAGTACTGAATAAAAATATTTGTCTACAGTAATTTTGTGGAGAAACTTTGGAGTTTGTCTATTAATGTTTTTCTATATTGAAAATGGACCAATTTTTCCTCCTAATTCCTATTCCTTATTTTTTATTAGTTATTTTTCCTTTATTTATATTTGGTTAAAATATCAAAGAACTTTACTGTGAGGGATTTTGTGTATTTCTCTGCAAATATTTCACGGACTTTCTTCAGATGTTAATGCAGGAATATATTGGTTGTTTTTATGCTACACAGGTAAATATTTTTAGTAGTAAAGCATTCTATATAATTTCCTGACATTTCTGTATATGATTTAATCTGTAAGTGTAACCTTCTCTCACCTATTTCTTACATGAGTAATAAAAGAGCAAAGGTAGGACAAGATGACCATAGTGACACTGGGAGGACCAAAGGAGTAAAAAGTTATCCAGTACCAAGAGAAATCCCAAGAGAAATTTAATGAGTAGATTGTATGGATAAAACTTGCAAGCTACATTTTGTGAAGTGGATATAACCATGGAGGAGGCTGGAAAGGACACTCCAGAAGAAATGAAGGAATGGCTGGTAAGAAACAAACATAATCTTTGATAATGTTCTGAAAGAAACAGTATCCAGAGTTTCCAGAGTTATCCAGTTTTCTCTATTATAACCAGTGGAATTATTGTTGTGATGAATTCAACACATGGATGGACTGCCCTGCATGCCACAGGTTAACCTAGCCTTACTTTAAAAGATAAAAGCACATGATTTGCATGATTTCCCTTCCTTAACATGGTTACTCATCTTCATTTTCCTATTAATTCAAAGTGGATTACAAGAAAACAAACAAGAAAATCTGCAATTACTAATTTCGTCTTTTTAAAATAAACTAGTTGCTTCAATATACTTCACTGGAAGATGATTGATTATTCTTGTAAAAAAGAAAATCAATATTGAAGTTCAAGAAAATGAGTGGACCTTTTGGTGAAGAGAGTCCCAGACAAGGATCTGATGATCAGTTGCCTAGCTTGCTTTTCGGGTGTATAAATATAGATGAACTTTTGTGCATTCCAGACAAAGCTAGGAAAAAATGTTCCTTCTTCCAAGAAGGAGAAAAGATTAGATTAACATCTTGTAATGTAAATAACACAGAGATCATGATCAGGTAGTTTACTTCCCTTGCCAAATAAAGGTCTAAATGTCTCTCTGAAAAATATGAAATGTCTGCTTTCTTCCTATGCATTGAAAATTTTGGATGTAATTGCTTCTGGCCAGGCAAATAAGAAAACTATCAACAGCAAATTCAACTAGACTACTTATGCAGATTAAAACCTTTGGGTTTTTTTTGTTTGTTTGTTTTTGTAAAATGTCCATTTTAATCAGTCAGAACCATATGCACGCTTCTAGATCACATCTAGGGAATCACTTCTGATGAATAAGTGAAAAATATTCAAGGAAATGAAAACAGGTTTTTTTGTAGATTTTCTTATATCTGTGTTCTCTTAAAGTAGGTGCAAAGTAACATTACAGCAAAATATATGATTGGATTATTTAAATTGTTTCTGGATTCTCTTCCATCTAATAGCAGATTATTCTTCAGCTTTTCTCTCCCTGAGGTCACTGATTAAACCTCTCCTTCAGAACAAGTCTATCTTCAGGAAACCTGTAAGAACTTTGTATCTTTAAGATCACTATTCCTCATCCCAATCTGACTCAAAATGCACCACTCTTTCTTTAAGGGAAGACAGGTGATGACACAGGCAGTGTGGATCCACAGGTCTTGCTTCCATAGGTAAACACTAAAAAAACTTTTTTTTTTTCCCCCATGAACTTTGACCTCCACATGAACATAGGAAAATACTGCCCATTGATTTAGTTTTCTCAGCTTGTAACTTAGGTGTAGTGTCAACACAGGCACAAATAGGAATGGTTCAATACTCTGTTCAGAATATTTGTGTATCAGAAGCTTGAAATATGGAAATCATATTATGGGGAACTGAAGGAACTTCAGTTATATATTTCAACTTACAGACACTGTCCTGTACCATGCTGCTGTAACCTGAAATTCCAAAACATCTTTTAGTACTGCCGTGAAAACATCAGATCAACTAAAGGTTGTAGCTGATTGTCTAACTTACCAGTACTGACTTTATCACAACTCAGAAATCATCTTAGATGTGTGATATTGTGGTGTTTGTTGTGTGAAAAAACAGAGCAGCCATGATGACACATCTGCATAATTGTGTGCAAACTGGGAAATGTTCAGTGTACTCACAGCACAAAAAGTTCTCTTCAGTCAGTGCTTTGGTACTCTGACAAGATGAAAGCCTTTCAGATTTGATTTATTTTCTTTATTGTCTTTTTTTTTTTTTTTTTTTTAAATAATACAGAATGCTTCCTTCTGTTTTTATCTTTCTATCTAATAGCTAAACCAAAATGAAACTAGGAAGTTAATGAGGATAACACATTTTATCTCAGGACTACTTTGCACTTTTTGGTAGGCCTAGTGGGGAATTTTCAGATGAAATATGATTTCATTAAAGAAATACGCAGTAATTTTAAGAAACAGAAAATTTGTCAGTTATACATTTTGTTCTTTGAAACAACAGGCAGTGCTTCTTAAATTTTTGTTGTTGTTGTTGTTGTTTCTTAAATTCTTAAATCTTTAAGTTCTTCTTAAACTGAAACTTAAAAAACGATATGTGCTTGAGCTATCATAGTTGATAACATTCAGCATTAATATGTTGTAGCATCCCAGGTAATTCATGAGCACAGAAAGGGGATGGTATACGCTTGGCATTGGTCCTGTTTGACAGCTGAGCACAGCCACTGTGTACTGGGAAGTGAGAGAAGCTGTGCTGATGCATGCCATGCTGACCCATCTGTCATCAGAGATGGAGGGCAGACATTGGGCACTTTCATTTAGGAACATAGGTATAGCTGTGGATTTCAAAGGAACTAGCTAGTACTGGCTGTAAGTTATGATGTCAGAATTAGGTTTTCTACCCACAACAATGAGTATTTTATACTTAAGAAAATCTCTAGAAGGATTTCCTGAATTTGCCTAGGTATCTTCTTCTGTTTTCCAACCATCCCAAAAGTTTTCTGTGGATAAAGGATCAGGCTTCTCACTTAGATTCTTTCCCAGTGTATGAAATCTTACTCATTCCACTGAACTACTGCTTTATCATAATATAGGACAACTAGACTTGCCATGTGTAATTTTTGCCATCTTTAAGGAAAGTACATTCCAGTATCTGTATACTTTTCTTGAACATTCTTACTATCTGTCGCTGGGGCCAGGGGATGGTCTTGTAAAATTACAGCTTCCTTAGCAGCAATATAGCTCATATGGTGACTTTTAATGGGGTTTCTTTCAGCAGTATGCAAAGCAGACACAGCTTTTAGGGGATGGATTAGATTAGCAATGACTACTTTATTTATCTAGTATATTTCCTAATAAAGATGGTCTTTTACAAATAATTATTTTACAAATAAGGAATCCATCAAATTACAGTATGTTAGAAAACTTGCTTTCTCTGTAAAGATATCTTCATTATTTCTGCCTCATTTTTAATCTGAAAAAGCAGATGTTCTTTTGAATTAAAGACTCCTGATGTCAGAGTGACTATTACTTATTTGTGAATAGCATGATACTGGTGAAATTTTGATTACTCAGCAAGGTATTGGTTACACCATACTTCTTTAACTTATAATTGTAACATGGCCTCAAATGGTCACCTGACTCCTAAACCTGAAAGTACAACATGCCAAAGTGTATGCATATCTGAAAGATACATCCTCCGAAGAGGCAGTAGATATTCGGTGATCTGTATTCAAGAGTTCCTTTTTTTATTTGCCTTCATATTGGGAAACTAAGTTTTAATCATATTACCAATGTATTTACATATGAATACATTTTGGAAAGATTTAAAGTCATATTACTGTGTACTCGACTCTTGTAAAACTTGTGTAGTAGAAAGTTATGGAATATAAAACAGCTTTTGTAGTTCATAGGAAATAGTCTGGAAGCTTTGTAAACACTGAAACCTAAGTTAAAACCAGAGTGATTCTGTTTAGTACTGTAGGGCACTTATCAATCACATATGCAAACAGAAAATGTTTCTTATAGAACTCACTTCTAAATGAGCTTCTGTTTCTGGTTGAAAACTAAATCTTTGTAAGCTTCAGTATTGCAGAAATCAGAGAGAGTAAGTTGATATTTTCTTGCTTAAATCATTAGTGCTTTAAGCTTCTCTTCCCTTTTGTCACCCCCACTGGTTTTCTTTATCAAGCAGTTCTTCATGTTAGGGGTCAGTTTTTCAGGGTCTTATTGTGGGGTTCTATTTCCTACCTCCCTCATTGTGTTTATAGTGAACATACTGTTTGTATATAGAGAGAGGACATCAGAAACTCCACAACTTACTGGAGTTTAGTCTATGAAGAGCTGGTTGTAAACAAAAATGAGAAAAGACCAACTTGCTTTGCCCAGGAATGCTGTGTGGTGGGTTGATGTGTTGTTTTTGTGGCTTTAAATACTCTTCTTGCATTTTATTGCTGCTTTCTTAACCATTCAAACAAACCATAAATACTATCTCTATGAGATATGATGGCTCATAAATAGTCATATACATTTTTAGTTTCTGTTGTAATTATTCTGAATGGAAATATGCCTTTTTGTAATTAGCAATTTTTGCAGTTGTGCTTACTTGACTCAGCACAGAAGACCAAAAATAATCTCAATACTCCAAAATCTAATACAAATCTAATACAAATAATCTAAATGCTTCAAAAGACTACTCTGTGCCCTGACTATTGCATGAGTCTCAACTGACAACACTGAAAAGAAGGTGCATGGGAACATTTGGGGCACATCTGTAAGTGACTAGATCTTACTTTTTTCCAGACTCTTGCTGGCAGGGTACTGTGTTGCTGAAAAAAAGTAACATATTTTAGAAATATAGTAGCAAAGAACTCAGTGCAGAAAATTATGATTCACTTCTCATCTCTTATTTAGATGTTAAAGGCTTGAATTCAAAGTGGTTTTAATTTTTACAATCAGTACATAAAGTGTTAATAATTAAGTGGTATTACTATTCAGCTAAATAAGAGCTTTTAAAAATACTTTAGTCTCAGGGTATTTTGTGGATTCAGTTATGTTTTCATTTGTTTGTGGTGATCACTGCTGAAGTATTAGAATTTTCAAAATCCTTTAATATGATTTAGTTTTCCTCTGCAGCAGATAATTTCATAAAGTTTGGAACAAGATAAGAGTTAGAATCTTCCTGGTTTTGAGACCTTTCTCTTACTTTTGAAGGCTATTTTGTAGTTGTCCTAAGTCTTCAGCTACTGAAAAGGAAGCAGAAAGAAGAATTGAGTCTTCATATAGCCTGAATCCCTCTGGAGGCCTCCTCTCTCTCTTCACTGACTGTGGGGGGAGCCTTGGATGACCTTATTCTTAAAAGAGGCATTCAAAGAGCAAAAAACTATAGTTTGCACAAACTAAAATGATAGCATTTGTTAGTTTTTGAGCTCATACTCATGTAAAAGACACGTTCCCTCTCTATAATCTTGCTCTTTAAAAGGTATGAGACAAAGAGAGACACAGTGCTTTTTTTTATTATTATTATTATTATTATTAGATTATTAGGATATTTAGCAGACATCACTAGAACACACTATACTTCAGGGCATGTAACCTAAACAGTTGACACATAAGACATAGCTGGCCTATAAAATTGGTTCATGTAGCCTCTGGCCTGCTTCAGATGTTCCATGCACTATGCTGGGGAGGTGTCAGGAAAACTCTGAGCCAGATAAAACAGTTCTGGCACCTAAGGCAGCCTCGTCTTCACCTCCATCTTCTTCAGGCACTTTCCAAGTCATGAGGCCATTTGCTGCGTGTGTGCTCCATGTGCACAGAACTGCTCTGTGCATGCTCAGAAAGCCAGAGACTCCCTGGCAAACAGTGGTCCTTCTGCTCACTCAATCAGGGCATGCTTGACAGCACATTCATCATGCCTTGGAAATTCAGCATTTTCTGAAGATGCATTAAAATAATGCTCTCCTTATGTACATAGAAGAGTATTTTCACATTTTTCCTCCTCAACATTTTATTTATATTGATTAAGTTTCTAGTAAACTTTCCTGGTTTCTGAAGGCTGCCTTTGGAAGAGGTTCATTTTGATGCATGGATGTTGCAATAAAGAAGACTGAAAGAGTTGGGAGTTTCCAGGGACGTTTCATTGTACAGTCTCTATTACAGGCAGAACCAGATTTATCTCAATCTGTTAAAGTCAAGTACAGTCCATTAAAAACTGTAGAACTGACAGAGGCTGCAGATATCTCAATACATTTAAAAACTGACTTTTAAAATAGATTGGATGAGATCTAAGATTAGGCTTTTAGGAAAATTCAAAATGTAAATATTCCCTGTCTCTTCTAAGTCTTTGAGAGTTCATAATTTCTGGTGAGCAGTGACTGGTCCTTTCTGAGGAAAGGAATTACAGATAAGTATAAGGAGGTAGTTTCACTTGGCTCAGATCATTAGCTGTGAAGACAAGTTATGGCTCTTAATATTTCTAGTATACAGTTTTAACAGTGACTGGTTATATATTTAAAAGTGTTTATTAACTATAAAAATCTATTTGAGAAGCTAAGAGAAGACTTTTGTGTGGTTTTTTTTTTTTTTTTTTTTTTTTTTTAATAGATGATCTCTCTGCCTAGAATTAAAAATACACACATAAACACATTCACACAGGAATAGAAAACACTCCTCTAACTTTAAAGGAAATAGTTCAATTTTTAAGGCAATGAACTTGAGAAGATTACATAAATTAGATAAAGGGTATGTGCTTTGATTACCTGGGAATAGTGCTGTCTGAATTTCCCCAAAACCGGTTGTTAATTTGAAAGATCTGTGCAGCTGGGCAGGATGTAAAATGAGTGATTGCAGTAGAGACAACAATAATGAAATGAAAAATGCTAATAGGCATGAAAATAGACATGCAAGAAATGGCTGGTTATTCCAGGCATCTGAGAGAAATGTAAAAAAAAAAAGCTAAGAAAAGTTTCCTTTGCATGCTATGTAATGGGGGCTTTGGCATTCTTGTATATATATTTGTAAACATTTTAAACAGCAGTCCAAATAAGTCTGCTGTTTGCCTTGGAAGAGAAAATGTTAATGGCAAAGATAAGGGATTTGGGGTTTGGATTTGTTTTGTTTTGGTTTGGTTTTTTTAAAGTGTCCTTTTCAATTTAAGCCCTCACAATTCCCATAGCCTCTGCTTCTGTCTGCAAAGTTATTAGCATCACAGAGATGAAAGAAAGATTATTAGTTTATCCTAGTGTCCACAAACAGATAATGAAAAACCTTCTAACTGTTTCCTTTCCTTCTGAAATTAAAAGAGAAGTGTAAACGTAGCATATCTCCATTCAAAAAGTTAAAACAGATTCTGACAGATGTGATCGGGTGCTTGCTTTTAACCTCTGGCTGCTTAGCTATTTCTTTGAAGTCATTCCTGCTACAGGTAGTGAAAGCTGAGTGCATGTTATTTTAGTTATTCCTCCTTCCCAAACAGGAAACAGCTCTTTCATAACGTGCATTTTTTATCATCTGATTTATAGTCTTTGTTTGCTTTACCATTCTGTCCTTCTTTCTTTGCAGAAAAAAAATCTCTTGTGCATACCTTTGTCTAAGTTGCTTCCTATTCTTTACAAGATCTGCAAAGCGATTTTTGGGAAAAAAGTTCAGACTTCATTGAAATGTAAGCCAAATATTCAAACGATCATAGTCTTATTTCACCTTTGAAACAGATAGCTCTATTTAATTAGAGGAGTGCTTGGTGTTGTTTTTTTTTTTTTTTTTTTTCATTTTTCTTTTTTCTTTTTTTCCCCTTGGCAGGATTAGTTTCAATACTTATTGTCAGGAAATTTGAAGGCAACAGGGAAGAAGGTACCTTTCAAAATTATATTTGTTTACTCATTTCAAGGATTACTTTGTGTCACCAAAGAGAACACGGTCCATTCTTTCATTATGAAAACATCTGTAATTTTTTTCCCATTGAAAACAATACATTTCCTCAGCTACAACACATCTCAGTGAAGTCTTCAAGAAACAAAATAAACAATATTATTATAATAGAAATAAAGAGAAAGAAAATTAAGTTCAAAGGTACAGATATTGAAAAGACTTTAGGATGAAGGGGACTGTAGTTTTGTGTGTATTTCTTATGCATCCTGACTTTTTATATATTTAAAAAGGTAATGTAAAAAACATTCTTTCAAACAGTAATCTGATAACTATGCACCTTCTGTTTAATATCTGTATATTGTGTCATATCTGGTTTTTATGCAATGACTGCAAAACCTATTTAGCATCGTCTGAATTCTGTAGTGTGTTGGGTAAGATCTCACAATAGATACAGACAATTTAGTTCTGTGTTCTGGCACAGATATATTTTTTTATGAATGCTGAAGTATATTATAAATTAAAGAAATATATCTCTTATATAAAATGTACAGGTTAAGCAAATTATTTTTGTCGTTGGAGTCAACCTTGCCTGTTCTCAGAAGAAATGTACATTACCTTATTGCTGTGTATCTATAGCCTACACTTGGTTGCTCCCAAATTATTTTAAAAAATAATCTCAAAATAACATAATGTGCATTTTAAAACATCTGTTATTGACTATGTCTTTTGGGGGAACAACTATGCTAACTCAGCCTCTGGTCAATGAGAATTTAGTGTGCTAAACAACAATATAACTGCAGATGTACAATAACGGCCGGAAGGCTGGAATATTTTGGCTACTGCCTCTTCCTTGGTAACAGGAAATGAACAGCTCATGGCATAATCTGTCTAAATATTTCTTTGTCATTCTTTGCCTGACTCCAACATGAATTCAATAAGACAGCACTTTGTTCTCTTAACACATCCATATTCCACCACCTAAGTTTCAATGTTTCTTTTGCACAAGCAATGCTTTTATACTGACTTACTGAAGGCAAATATTTTCTTTTGGGTTTGAATGGTTTTTCAATTGTTTTTCTAGTGTTTCTATACTTTCAAATAATACTTAAACTAGTGCAAGTTGTGTTTTGCATTTAAAGCTCATGAGCTATATGAATGTAAGATCAAAAATAAAACAAAGCTAAAAAAAAAAATGCTTCAGTCTAGCCCCAGATTCTTTTTAAAAGATTCATTCTTCTCCCTCAGAAGGAAATATTTGTATCTGTTTAAAATAAGTAGTACTTCCTTATTTTTCTGAATACTCTGTTTTTCCACCAATTTACCAACAATTTTATATGTTCTTATAATATGTCTTACCAAGAAAATACTTTTCTATAGTACTAAACTCCTACAATGAATGGAATTTAATTTTTTCTACACATTGAGTATTTGAAGAAGGTATTACCTAGTAGAAATGTAGCAAAATTCATAACAAATCCAGTGAAATTTTCAGGTAGAAACCTCCTGAAAGGAGCACTATGAAAATGTTGTGAGATATGTTGAAAAAGACTTTTTAATTGATCTTTCCAGGTACATATGCAGCAATATTACCATAATACTTTTGGAAACCACCATGAATTAAAAGGAAGAAAACCTTTTTGTCCCATTTGGTTGATTATTGGTTTTTTATTATTCATTATTTTCCCAACCAGTAATAAAGCATATTAAGTAAAGATGGCATTTCTGTTATTATTAAACAATAATAATGGCATGTCCTATTGATTGATCATACCAGATTCCATTTAATGGGAAGAAATTGTTCCACCTTCTTGAGTATAGCCCCTTGTATTTATAACACCGTTTTTCTCCAGTACTTTAAATGCAATGTGGGTTTTTTTCAGATGTTGGGGTTTTTATATTATTAGTACATTCTCTTTGCTATACCAGAAGATCTTCAGCTTCAATCTCCCACATTATGGAGCAACAACCAAAAATCTTGCCTCAGATGTGCCCTTTTGATATTTCAACTGCCCTACCTGTACAAAAGAACTTTGAGCATCAGTTATGTGAGTTATCCTAAAGTGCTCAGAACTATTATAGTGGCATCTCTGGGAGTTTTACTTTGACACTGAACACAGGAAGGAAAGCTATGTACCATGACTGAGATGCAAACTCCTATAAACTGCAAAACTTCTGTAGATATATGGTATGTATACTTTTTTATGCAGTTAGATGTCTCCTTCTTTCTAGGAATTATGTTTTGATCTCTCAAAAGCTGACTGTGGTTTTGTATCTCTAAGGTACAGTCTATCATTAGTCATGATAGACTGAAACATTATGGTGCAAAATTTATTCAGAGCTACTTTGTCACTGCATACAATTGCCTCAACATACTTTTCATTGTAATAGGGTTGGAGTGGGATTTCTGCTTTCTTTGGGGCGACGTTCTGTCTGAAGTGCTTGGTATCACAATCAAAATGGTCAGTAATGTGCTGGACATTATATTGTGTGTGTTCAATCAAGGCACAAATTTTGACAAAAAGTTCTTAAAAGACTGTCATTCCACTCACATTGAAGACCCTACCAGCCTGTCATAATGCAAAAAATATGAAGCATATTTACAAATTTTTCCAGACAGAAGAATTTTTTCAGGACTGTCTAGAGATAACTGCAGTTACTTGTGTTAGTTTTGCTGGAAAGGGAAACAGTAGGCATAAAGCTATATGGCTATTGTATCTATTTGGCTGCAGAAATCACAGGTAGCTTTGCATTTCCCAAACGATTTTTTTAAAGCAACTTAACTGCATTATCTGAACAGAGATTTATCCCACAGCTAAGACAAGTGGTATATCCTGGCATTGAGCAGCTTTCTCTTTGTAAAGGTGCATGATGATCATGTCATGTTCCTATCCCACTTGATGGCAAACATCTGCACTGATATTCTGATTGGGAGATGGTGTCTGTGTAGTTATATACTGCATATTTCTGCAGGAGAGACCTTAGTAGTTCCTGCCTTGCCTTGTAACAACTTTTAAGAGCTTAAGAACATATTTTACTGTTGTTGCTAGATGCTCTTAGATGGAGCAAAACTTCATTTCAGGTTGCTCAAAGAAGAATATTTTAACAAACTGTCAAAAACTTTAAGGTTAATATCTGGTATTTCCTTTCGATCAGCCAAAAGGACTCGACCATCTTCATTGGAGAGTGGCATAGCGATTAATATTTTTGTTTAAACTTTATAGAACTTTCTGAAATCTTCCTAATCACTAAAAACTTTTCCCCTTTTCTTCTGATCACTTTTTATGACTTATAACTAATACTTCCTGTTTAACAGTATAATAAGCAGATTTTTTTTTTTTTTGCCAGTTTTCTGGTTTTTATCCAAGCTCTACTTGGAACAGACATACAGTTTAATAACAGTCATAGATGGAGATATCATTGTCCAGTTCTGATGTTTCACAAAGCTGCTCTATTACCATATTTATTTCTCAGAATTTTCTATGCTGATTCAACATTTTTTATTTGGTTCTGGAACTGAGCTGTAGCAACAGTATTCTTAGCTTACAATTACGAGTATATGCTATTTTGAATAATGTCAGTCAAAGGTTTTATTGAGTTCAGAAATGTTCTCTTTTTCAGTAGGAAATAACATTCAGAATCTCATTAGTCTATGACAAATTATCACCATCAAATATAACTATGGTAATTCTGACATTATAAGCATCAGTTTGAGTCACAATAAAATAATAATTACAATGCCAGTGTCTGAATCTTGGTGTTACCTGTGCTGTCATATATCATTTTAGCATTCTGCACCAGTGCTGAGTGCTCCACAGGTAAAAATTTCTGAAGAATTTGAAACCTGTGGTACATCTGAGTATTAGGAAGAGACAGTACAATTACACCTTATAATACCAATAAGGAAATTTTGTAGGAGTATATTTTATTTAATGTCTGAGACAAAAATTTAGGAAGTCTTTAAAGATATTATGGGGATACTCAGGGTTTTAGTTGAATATATTTGTTTGTTTTAATAGCTCTATCAGTTTCGTCAACTGGATCATGATCATGTTAATAATTTTAAGGTGCTATAAAATTATAGTAATATAAAGTGCTTTTCCACTTTATTACATATTGCTTTTGAGAATTAAAAAATGAAATAGAATTATGCCAAAAGCAACATGCATATTTAGAAATATTTCAAATAAATGATTTTTGGGTCAACAAGAGTATTTACAAACTTTTTACTCAAATTCAGCAATTTTTGGTTTAAAAAAAATTGAAAAAGTATCAGTATACTTGCATTTGTATATACATGACAATCAAAGTATGATATATATTTAAGAAACAGCCATTCACATGCAACTTTTTTCATCTGCAACTCATAAGGAATGTAGCAAGGATATTCCCATGGTGAACACTTCTTAATTCTAGTCGAAAGGAGTAGAATCAAGAACACATTTAAGATAAATAGGACAAACAGTATATCAAACTTCTTATATACAAACTATTCCTGTACGTATCTATTTGGATCTGCAGAAATATTATTTGTTTAAATTGTTCTTTATATTAACTTTAAATGCAAATAATTTATCACTAAAAAAGCAAAAGTACTTAAAATATTGGATAAATCATCTTTTAAAAATTAATTCACAGTTCCATGATAAATATGTAGTGTTGATTAAAAGCTAATGAGAGTGTAATGGCAAAAAATTTGCCTAGAATTATAAAAGCTCACAGATATATTCAAGGTTATTTGATGTATTTTCCTCAATGCAGTGTGCTTGGAAGTCTTAACTGGCACATGTACAGTATAACATAGTAAAATTTAGCCAAAAGCAGTTCTTCACACAGTAGAAAAAAACCTAACAATTAAAATCAAACCACCTGCTTCACCCTGCTGAATGTGAGAAGGACTCTTAAGGTCACTGTGTCTGTTTTGAGTTCCCTGATAGCTATTCTGGAGTCTCTTTTACTCAGGATGTTAATTTATTTTATTTTCACTGGTATTAGCTGTGATTTCTGTTGATAACATCTATGTGCTCTAAACAATTTGCCTTCACTAGGACAAGAGCTACAGAAGTGGTTAGACCTGGAAAGACTTACTGGAATAAAAGCATTGCAGAATGGAAAATTAAGAATTCTAGTGAGCCAATATATGCTGAGTTTATGGCATCTTATCTATCCTACCTCTTCCTAAAGAGAAGTAAACTGGGAACAAGAGATAGAAATTAAAATTAAGTATAACAAAACCAAAGAACCCACTTAATCTGTTGGTTCATCTTTTTTCAAAACCAGGTGTCTAAATGTCACCATTTTCATATGCTGATTTGCAAGCTTTAGGGCATGTACTTTTCATAGTGAGCTTTAATGCTACTATATCAAATAGTCTTTATATTTTAGAAAGATACAGTGATTTCCAGGAAATTCTGAACTACAATCAGTTGCTTCATTTGTTCAAACAGCAGAAATAATATAAGAAACATGAGAAACACATTTTGATCGATTTAGAAAAGGGTCCAAAGAAATCTGAAAATCTGGATTTTTCACTTAAAACACCTTAACAGTCTACACTTAAAAGTTTAAAAGTCCATTCAGAATTATTTCTGTCCAAGTAATGATTTCACTCAGAATGTCTGAATGGATGCATGTCTATATCTTATAAAGAAGATATGCCACACTCAGACATACAGCCTGGAAGACAATAGGAGAGAGTGAGTCACATATGAAAAATGTTAGAACAGTCTGCAAAATTCAGTTGCAAATCCGAAGTTTCTTTTCATTTTTACAGGGTTCTAAATCAAACACTGGACACCAACCCACTTTCCAAAATCCGTGGGTTGAATGTGGGAGATTCAAAATCCAGCTCTGAATCAGGGTTCTGTGTCCCAGAGCCATCATTAATGCTGAAGCATAATACAGCTATGACAGTGTAAGAGATGTGTATTTATATGCACTGCTCATGAAAATCCCAAACAACACTAATGGTGTTTTATTTGAGAGTCTTTGATGTTAACAAGAGATAGGCTTACGCCAAGTCTGGCACATTAGAGTTTGAATTGTATAAAGGCAGCAGCCACAGCAGCTTTGTTCTGCATGAAGGCTTACATATTGAGAGAGAGATTGTGCTTACAGTTGTGAACAGTGTAAAAACATTTTCAGAGGCCATAATGCTGTTTCATGTCAGTTATTTGTTGAACAGGTCTCACTATCAACAAAATGACAGTTTTCAAACTAGTGGGAAATGAAGCAATGGATTTCCTCCCCCCTTTTATACCAGAGACTTTAGTTAGCTATGTCCCAGTCCCCAAAGAATTTTTTGAAATTGTTCTATTTTATGAACTAGTTAGAAATAAATATTCCTAACCTCCATCTTATTTTGGCTTCACTTGGGAAAAAAAATCTTATGTTCCAAATGGATATATTTAAGAATCACTTTTATTTTAAAGAGGAGGAAGTTAGAAAACCTGGCCATATCTGTGAATACTTACAAATCTTATATATATATAAGGTTTAAAATTACAAGTAATACAGTTTTGAAATAGTCACTGTGATGGTTTTGTATAAGTGGCAGGTTTTTGGTAGTGGGGGAGGGGGCTACAGGGAGGTGGCCCCCTGTGAGAAGCTTCTCGAAGCTCCCCCAGCTCCAAGTCAGACCTGCCTCTGGCCAAGGCCGGACCAATTAGCGACAGTGACTGTGCCTCTGTGATAACGTATTTAAGAAGGGGAGCCTGGGAGGAGGAGTGGGAGTTGTGAGGAGGAGTTGCAAGGAGAACATTTATGCGAACACGAAGGTCAGTGGAAGAAAGGAGGAGAAGAGGGGGGAGGAGCGCTGGACAAGAGATTCCCCTGCAGCCCGTGGTGAGAGGGCAGGGCTGCCCCCCCCCGTCGACACCCATGGAGGTCCACAATAGAGCAGATGCCAACCTGAAGCCTGTGGAGGACCCCATGCAGGAGCAGGTGACTGCACCTGAAGAAGGCCGTGACTCTGGGAAGAAGCAGCCCCCGCTGTTGTAGTTTGGCGCTGGGAGGACTGCAGCACATGGGGGTTACCTGTGCCAGAGCAGCTCCGGAAAAGGGCTGCAGTCCATGGGAATAACTCACATCGGAGAAAGTTCATGGAGGACTGTCTCCCATAACAGGAACACCACACTAGAGCAGGGGAAGACTATGAGGAGTTCCCCACCCCAAGGAGAAAGAAGCGTTGGGACTGACTACACCCCCCATTCCCTGGTCCCTGCGCCACTGAGAAATCAGGAGCAGAGCTGAGACTGAGAAGAAAGGGGGGGGGGGGGAGGGGGGGGAAGGTGTTTTTAAGATGTGGTAATGCTTCTCTCTGTCCCACTCTGTCTTTTAAGTGTTGTTGTTAGTGTCTAAATTAAATTTATGTTCTCTTTTCTTCCCCTAACGAGTCTGTCTTTTGCCCATGACCATAATGGGTGAGTCATCCCTTTCTGTCCCTATCTTGATTGCTTTATTTTCTTCTTCCCAGAGCCGGGAGGGGAATGGAGGGAGTGAGTGGCTGCGTGGTGCCCTCTGAGCTCAAACCATGACAGTCATAATGAAATTATAGGAACTAAATGTAACTGGTTTGGGGATTCTCCCACCCAAAGAATTTCCATTTTCAAATCAATTTGTTTCTGAAAACAATGCTTGAAGTCATCATTGTTATACACCTAAGTTTAAGCATCTAAATATTAGTTGTCAACACTTAATTAAAACTCTAATCTGACATTATTGTCTATGAAAATCCAGGACTTGATTCAGTTGCTTGTGCACAGGTACCCAGTAACATTATAGATGTCCCTAGGTACAGAAAACAGCTGCATAAGGATGGCACCTACAGCACAAGACCCATGAGAGTGCCACACACGTCCAGATTGGCAGCCAAATGCAAAGTAGGAATCCCGAGTACATCAGGAATATGCACTCAGGTGTAGACAGTTGAACTAAACCTCAGTAACTCTCTAAATCTACTGACACTGTTGCTGAGATCCCCATGCATTATAATACAAGTGTAGGTGACTAGCTCACATCTAAGATCTGCACTTTAGCAGTAGAGCTCAACCTATTCCACCTGAGAAATGGTTGTACTCAGTAGTCTAAACAGACAAGTTATTCAATTTGAGATTCACTAGAACATTCAAGGTATCTGCACAGGTCTGGCTGGGGACAAACAAGAGACCTATATCTTTCCCACATGCAGCTGGAGATAAGGCAGAATGTTGTAGGACACCCAAAAGGGCACTAGGTGTCTCTGTTTATGCAAATTATCTAACACCAAAACGTCTGCAATTTTCGTGTATATTTTCTGGTTTAGCAGTATTTTTGAGAACAGTCTCGAAGTTGTGATATGTTCTTTTTTCTTTTTCTGTTTTGCAGAAAAGATATCTAAACATTTACTCGTATGTCATTTAAAAATAACATTTTCACTAACTTTGTGCAAACTTTGCCTAACCCAAAATAAAATGGCAGTGGGAAAGTAGTAGATGATGAACTGATATCAATAATATACTTTGAAGGCAAAGAAAAAAATTAAATTTCTGTCAAACTATACTGATTCAGGTGAGGTCCATGGCTTTGAATGAAGTTCCTCAGTAGGAAATGATACAGCTTCGTTTTTGTGACAAGTTTTACAGTATTAACTCAATTTATCAGTGCTGTCATTTTTATAAAAGAACAAAGTTTACTCATGGTATTGACCATAGTGGAAAAGTACATGAGCATATTTGTATAATTAAGTTTCTAAACCAAAAAAGTCATTTTTTTCATATCAGGGATGTTTGGAAGAGAACTCTAGCAGATATGTACAATACAAAATCTTAAAGCATTCTCCATATTGTGCATGCATGTTGTCACAGCCACAGGTGATTTCTCTTAATTTCTCTGTCTAGCCTGTGTGCCATTTCACTTAGATATAATTTTCTTTAGATATCACTGTAGGCATCATTATCCCCATTCTTACTTTCCCAGTTTCTACCTCTTCCTTCTCCCCTCAAATTGCCTGGTCTCATGACTTCCAGCTAAGGCCATATTCTCATTGGTCTCCTCAAGGAATTCCAAACAAAGTAATAGTTCTCTTCTCCCCACAAGGACTACGTGGCTCTCTTTTCTAGTAGCCCTGCTTTAACTTTCCGATCTCTATTTTCCATGATGTTTTCCTATTCCTTTTCAGGCCTTTTTCCCTCTCCATCTTCTGGGTTACCCTGTTTTTTTGATACTAATGTCTTCTTTTGAGAAATGCCTTGTATTATTAAATTAAATGTGCTCAGAATTCTTTTCTAACTAGTGTAGAACAAGCTACCTCTTCTTAATAAATTCTCTAATTCTCCAAAACACAGGGCCTACATACAAACTGTCAGTTGGAATGGCCCCAACTTCAGACTTGCCCGAACTGAAATCATGAAAGTAACATTTCCAACAACTGACGTTAGTGAAGACTGCTTAGGAGCTATTTCATTTACTAGTGTAGACATACTCTCTCTGTTCTGGCCTTCATTTTTTTTGGTTTTTTCTCTCTTGAATGTTACCAAAAAACCCCTCCTCATTAAGAACGTGTCCATTTCAAGTCCAAGTTGAATCCCACACCCTCCAGCAATTGAGTACAAGATCTCTTTCTACTCATATCATGCTAATAGGTTAAGACTACCACAGACTATGCCACAAAGGATATGTGTACTGGATTCACCTTTGGGGGATATGGGGGGAAGATTTTGGTAATCCTTAGTGCACACTCAAGCACACATACACCTGCACCTTAAGAAGGACAAGCAAATCATGCCTTGATGAATGTCTTCCATATAACTTGTCTGTCCTAAGTCATTCAGGGCTCTTGGAAGTGAGTAACTGGAGAAGAGGCGGAACTAAGTTCTTCTTTAACAGAAATCCTACTGTGGATATTCAAAAACTCAGTAACACAAAGCTTAACTGAACAGGCTGTTTCAGAGTGTTGTCTGGAGTCCAGAATTTCTATCTATCACAAATAAAAATTTTCTGAAATCACTTATGCTTTGATTTTTTAAAAAAGCTCAAAATGTCCACCTTTAGAATTTCATGTATAATCAGATTTTATGAATAATCGGTTCTTCGAAGAACCGAGCTTTAATATTTCAGCATATATCACCTCAAAGTAAAAAAATATTTGGATAACAAAAAAAAGTTTTACAGAAAATGTTAATTAAAATTTTAAATTAAAATATTATTCCATAAAAGTTAAAATTAAATACAATTACAATATTGAATGTCAATATTGTAACTATCCCAAAAGAAAGTATTTTTATACTAGCAAGATAAAATCAGAAAGTCTAAATGCTCTATGTCTCTGCTTTTTTTCTCCAAAATTTACGTATTCTCAAATCCTGAAATTCCAATAGAACTAGTTTTGCCAATGAACCCTATTTGATCCAGTCCTCGCATTTAAATTTCTACCCAGAGACACTTTTCAGCCTTCCTAATCAAATTACTTTGAACAAGTGACTTTGTATTAATTAAAATTGAGACACCACATGCACTCGTGTCACAGAATCACAGAATCGTCTAGGTTGGAAAAGACCTTGAAGATCATCTAGTCCAACCATCTATGTCTTACATAGAGAGCTCTTTCTAGTGCTCACATAATAGTAACATACATATTCTTCTGGGAAGAATTAATAGAAGCAGGAAATCTGCTAACATTTAGAATGGATAAATGAGCTTACTGATTAAATTCCTTTCCTACAAATGCAGCTTTTTACAAAAAAATATTTACAGTATTTAGAAGCACTGCAAAGTAATGCAAACCACGTTTTATAATGATGAGCGTGATATAAAGATTAAGCTAATCCCCAGTTTTATCCCTATTTGATTGTTTATATTAACTCATTGGTTTAAGAACTGACAGTGAAAATGTGATTTTTTTTGTTCCAGCTCAAGTGATTAAAATACTTTTTTCATAGTGTTGGTGACTGAGCATCATTAAGTTGGTAGTTTTATATGTATAGAATACTTTGTACAAAAATACATTTAAAAAGATATTGAAGTAATAAAGGTAAGTGTTAAAAAGTTGAAGAGAAGCATTATTGTTGAAATTTCCTTAGCATAATCAACACCAGGGAAAACCAATCTTAGAAAACTTCAGCTCAAATGGTAAAAATCTTGTAATGAATGAAATAACCGAGACAGGAGGCTTATAATGGTTAGTGCAGGCCAAAATTAAGTGTAAGTTGAATTACTTGTTTCACCTATGACAGAGGCCTGATTCTTTTTAGAGTTCCCTGAGGCCGATTCTAATGAAATTTTAGCAGTAATGCTGAAGTCCTGCTTTATCACCATGGACCATGACTATTACATGTAACTTAGTGGCCCACTGTGGTAGTTTTCATATCTGTGAGAATATTGGTCTGTAGACAAAGTGAAGCTTACTCTTGAGTCATGGTTAAGTTCTGGTTTCAGTCAATCTTGCTGAATATTTGTAAGGTATCCTCTTGAGTTTCTGGATACCTTTCAATGGAAATCATGGAAAATACCTCTTCAAAAGATAGATATGACCTGGAATCAAAAAGGTAAGGGTCTGTAACCAGAAATGTAAATTTAAATTCTATTATGATATCCAAAGACCCTATCTTTAAATCAACTCCTGTTGGTTTTTGTACTTTTTTTTTTTTTCTAAATCTCTTCCTCCTTTTTGTTCTAATACTAAAATAGTGTGTTGAATGATAGTTTTACTCTGAGATAGTGATATATGTATTGCATGAAAAAGATATTCCTAATACAAAATTAAAATACTGTAGATTGCCCCATTAAAATTATAATTCCTAATAACAACCACCTTTTTATAAGTGACTTACAGTTTAAAATTTTTGAAGAATATTCTGAAGAAAGATTAAATAGTATGTCCAATTTAAATAGGATTATGTAAACCAAAAAATATTGGTCTGTTATGTTTATGGAAATTAAAGTTAGGTCACATTAAACTCCCTTTTCAATTTAAATAAAAATTGATATAATTCCAATTTTTGTGTCACTTACTTATCCTTCCAATATTTAGAAGTCAAATTAATTAAGAAAAGGATCAGATAGATTCAGTATTTATTTTTGGGGGAGGATTTACTTTAAGCATTTTTCAAGTGTAATCAAAATTGTGTTTAATTTTCTTCAGGACGGTAAGTGTTCTGCATGTTTCAGAATCCAAGAGATATCTATCTTCAATAAAAGTCTGCTATCTAAATTTTGATTATTTCATTCTGGATGGACCTAAATCTCCTCATTCCTGATTAATTCAGACAACTTGTACATGTTCTAGGGAACTGCGAAAAATTAAACAAGCCATACAGAATTTACTCCAAATTTGTTAAGGGCTGGAAATTTAGTATTAAAACATATTGACATAAATATATATAGTCAATACTAAGCATGTTTTACTTAATGTGCTCCCTTGCTCTCTTGTGGTGCATTGAAGAAAGAGTATCGCTTATGATAGAGGATCCCCTTCCAAAATGATTTAATTATTTATTTTTAATATTTTATTTCTCTTTAGATGTACCTACTGCGTGTTTCTAAAACAGTCCATAGATCTCACTCCCATTGACACAATTCACAGTAAAATTCTTTAGGAATTTAACAGAAATGCCAGTATAGGAGGTTATCCATCCTCCACACAATATAGTATAATGTTTCAGCATACTTTTCCTTCTTTCACGAACACACATGTACACAGTGATGAATCAGTGCTCTTCTTCCTATCAATCAGCATTGGCCTTGATGTTCTGTGATTTATATTAATACCAGTCAGTTCTTTTGTGGTATTCGCTTGAGGATTTTTTATTTCTTACTTCTGTTTAAAAGGAAATCTTAAAGGATAAATTGGAAGCATTTTGATTTTAAACATATGCTACTGAGAGACAAATGTTAATCAATTAGTGGGGAAGAAGTATGTTTTGTGGATATAAGAACACAAAAACATAATACCTGCAAGTGCTGAAATTTGCAACTAAAAAGTATAAATCTTTATGATTTCATGTTTTTTTTTCTGAGTCAGATAGTATATGTGTCTTCCCTGGAATTCATTTATCATTTAAAAAGCACTTCTTGCAATGCTCCATTTTTGCCTTAGATGAAGAAGGGTTGTATGTGTTGACCAGTGGAAAAATCAATCTTGGAGCTACTATGAGCATATTTAGCATTTCCTCTGTACCTTTCTTATGAGCACTCAGCCTGCTCTATCTCTTGATAAGGAGAGGGATTCTTGGAATAATTGCCTGAATTGGAGTGATATAGCAGAAACCTGTTGTTTTACAAACTGATTCTCCTGAGTGGGGAATTGCTGCTGTGAGCAATTGAGTGAAAAATCAAAACCAGTGCCTCACTAACCCAAGCACTGATGTGGGCACATGCCTTTCAGGAGTGATCAGAGCAGTGAGTATTTCTTCCTCTTACTACCATGTTAGCTTCATCATGATAGTTTTCTTTGCTTTCCACACTGAGGCATGTAAACAGGATGGGTGGAGTAAATTGTAAAGTTCTTGTAATTTAGCATGGCTCATGTAATGGAGTGTCTTGGTCACTGCTGAACTAAACTTGTAGTGAAGGTCATGGAACAACTTTCTGGAAGAGTGACAGGGGAGATACTGGGTGGGGTTCAGGGAATGACTTAATTCACTTAACTTTAGACATTCACAATATATATGTTTACACCTGTACTAGGGTCTAATTGAGAGAAATAGGTAAAATGGGAAGTAATCTTAGATAATATTCTTGTTTTAGGATGAGATAAATTAACCCACACAAGCCTCCACTGCAGATAACATGATTGACTCAACATATAACCATCTTGCTTCAGATACCTAAAGGTACATTAAATTAAGTGTGTCTGATTCTTGGTTTAGAAAACACTCAAACCCTTCTTCACTTCCTTCTTTTACATTCAGAGAAGGACACAAGATCACTGCATCACATTCTGGGATGACCATGGAGGCTGTTGTGAAAAGCAGAGTACTCACAGGAACAGCGTGGTCATTACTGCCAGATTCTTTCCCAGGTAGGCTAATAAAACTGTGGGCAAGTTCAACCACATGCATTGTGCCTTGTACCTCTCCTGTATTCAGGCAATCAGTAAAAGAAAACAAGCTAATTCCTCTTGTCACTTTTTTTTCTTTGGGTTGCTTTTTATAACTGTGAATCTCTTTATTTTTTAGACTGGTTTTAAAGTCTTTACATAAAGTCACATCAGCTTTTGGTACTGTGTCTGAGATGATAAATGTTTTTGGGGCTGTGTATTTGCTTTAAGCAGAGTTCAGTATACTGATAATATTCAGTAATTAATAAAAATGAATAATAGTCACTAGCAAAATACATTGTGCTTTTCTTTCTCCCCCCCCCCCCCCCCCCCCTTCTTTCTCTGCTGGAAGCAGCAATCTCAGTCAACAAGAATTAATCTTGGAGAGACCTAATACAGTCTAACTTCTTCACTTGTTCAGTTGTCCTCTGTTTAACTTGCTGCCTCTCAGCTGGTTTTGGCTAGAAATGAACAGAGATGAATAGAAATATGAGTGTTTCCCATCCCCAAAACCTGTTTATGAAAGTAATATTTTAGACCTCTCTCTTTAAAATTTACAATTTCCTATGTATTCCTCTACCCCAGGTGTGTAGCTGACTTCCCACCACAGATGAAGCCAATAGTTTCTCCCTTGCAAGTTGCAGATTCCCAGATGAAGAAAATAGTGAAAATTAATTACTACATATATCCTTTCTCTTTCCTGCCATCTGCTTCAAATGCCTCTTCTTCTAAGCCTGAGTTTCCTCTCCTAGATTTTTATCTTATTCCCTAAAGAAATTCCTCCAGCAGCAAATGTCACTGCAAATTGAAATTACAGTAAGCTAAAACAGAAGAGGAGAATGCTCATCCAGGCTATCTGTAGATCCCTAGATCTGCTAAACTTCTTTGCATCTTTTCTCTCAAAGCCCAAATCCTACATCACTTGTGGTTTTTGCAGGCCCAGATATCGGTGGTAAATTGCACCACAGGCAGCAATTCTCAAGTCCAAATTCAGGTAGAGCACTGACCCTAAGAGTTGAATCTTCCAAATCCTTTAATATTGTGAAAGGCTTATAAAATCCACACTAAATTAAAACCTTTGAATTTTTAATAAAAACTGTGATATTGGACTTGTAGTTATGATAATGTTTTACTTTTTTCCTTTAACTATGTTGCAAGCATCAACTTTTTCTTTTCCCCAAAACCCATCTGTGAAGTAGATAATAATTTTCTTCATTTTTGCAGAAACTCATGAAAATATTGCCAGAGCATAGAGGGAGCTAGTGTCAGGACTGGATGAGACAATGTTTTATTCCTGTGCTTAGATCAGAATTTCCAAGAACTTCATGACCCTGGAAGAAGCTCAGTTTAAATGCAGGATATGGAAAAGGATGTGGTATGTTCTAACACACCCCCTCCCCATGCATACAGATACTTCTTGAATATTACAACAGATTCTCTTAGGACACAGAAGATTTCATTTGATCTCATCTGGCTTTGGGTCTGATCCTGTCTATATGATGAATATGGAGATTTCCAGTGAAAATAGATGGGAAAACTGAGACTAGATTCTATTTTTACAAATAGCATTCTGTTACCTCTCTTTTTTTTTTTTTTTTTTTTTTTTTCAGATCAGATCCTGAAGAAGTGAGGATTTTATTATTTGAAAGGTGATTTGCACCCCCTCCCCCCCCAAGATAATTTACTGGGACAGACAGTTACACCTGAAAATTTGTAGCACCCACAAATTCCAGAGAAAAGTACATATAACTTTATTTTTAAACAATTTTTAGAATATGCTACTTCATTTTAGCAAGAAAACAAAATAATAACCATTAGTTTGAATAAATGCTCACAGGAGCTCAACTTCTAGCGGAGTTTCTTCAGTAAAGAAAGCCAACAAGTCCCATTCACAAAATTCTTTACATTACTTGTGAAAGAATTACCGTTTCTAATTTCTAATGACTTTTGAAAAGCAGGTCAGATGCACTATCTCCAGTGCTAGTTCTCTAATCTTGCATGTACTAAGCTAATTACCCATCAGAGCTGAGAGTATTCAGCATTAGGATCTTTCCCAGGCTCTGGGCTGCACTCTTTCAATGTAGAGTGCCAGTCTATCAGCTGTTCACTGGGCCCCAAACAACAGCTGCCAGCAACTGCAAACATCCGGCCTTGACTGAGAGGCATAAAGAGCCAATTGATAGGAACAAATGTCAGGATGCATAGGAATGCCTGCACAATTATAAATTAATTCTTTGAATTTTAATAAACTTGATAGAATGAGAGAGAAGGAAAAGGGAATAAAGGAAGCTGATGTTAAGCTAAGTAAGAACATGGTATATTGATATTATGTTCCTGGTTGCCCCGAGATGATCACGGTGATTTTTACTAGAGTTGTCTTGGATTTAATCCTTTCTGACTTAATTTCCTATGCATCTACCCTTGCAAGCAAGTTTCTGCAATACTCCGATAAGCTGCTTAGCCAAACATCATTTGGCTCTAACAGTGGGCTTATTTGTTTCCTTGTCAAAGGATAGCTAAACCAGTTATTCTGCCTCCAAAGCATCAAGTGATAGACTAGATGGATATGTAGGTCTTTCATGACTGTGAACTGATACCCCTGCCAAACTGACTCTTGTTATACTGCAATTAGTAATTTTTAAAATATCTTCATGATAGCTTAGGCGTTTGAGCAAATGAGCACTGCTTTGTTGGGAGATGTCACTCCTGATTGAGTTAACAGTGCCAGATCAGATAGAATTTCTTAGTAAAATATTTCCATGGTCAATCTCCTTTTTTAAAAATGAACATAAAAAAATAGAAAAAAGTGTTAGTTTTGCGCTGCTAGATATGACTAAGTAACTGTTCAGTTCTGATCAGTTATTGTGACAAACTGGCTCTTGCTACAGCTAATGCAGCATTTCAAAATGGGTCATTATGAACCTGGAGTTCATGAATGAAGTATGTTCAAACAGAGGAAAGCCACATTTAAATAGTTGTATTAGGAACTCCAGCGGACAAACCCAAGACAATTCAGACTATATGGTTTTCTCCAATGGCTGTGAGAACTCAGAGACAGGAACAAAAGCATGAGCTTGTAATGGAATGTCATCCTTAACTCTGAATTTCCTGGCAGTCATTCATCTGAGTCACAACTGTAATGGTGTTTAGTTTTTTGGTTCCCTCTCCCTAACATGTGAATGCCCTTGATATTTCTCTTTTTTTTTTTTTTTTTTTTTCTTTTTTGGTGGTTGTTTTAGTAACAGTTTCTCTGCATTATATAAACTTGTAGAAACACGTTCCACCAGTATTTTAAAAACGCATTTTTTCAGGCTTGAAACAGTCTGGTCTTCATTAATAGGCAAGCCCAACCAATGCCTCTTTAGCCACATATGGGCTTTTGGCTGGCAACCTACTGTTTTCTTGCTTTGGATCTGGAGACAAGAAGGAGAAGTATATGGGATTAATACTTCTAGCAGGGAGTAAAGCCCAGCTTTATGCAAGCTGCATATATAGGAGCAGAAAAGCATTGGAAAAGCACATGTAGGCCAAGACTGATGTGGGCCAAGATAATCTAATAGTGAAAAAACATTTCCACTCTGCCTCTCTGTACAGAGAGATCACAGAATCGTACAAAGATAACTTCGGATGCCAATCTTTGCTGGATTCCTGGGACTTTATCATCCTCTTTTCCAACAGTGTGTTTGACAGCTCCTAGCCATGGATTCAAATGTTATGTCACCTGTTTTTCAAATCAGTGAGTATCCACAGCTTACTAATTACAGTAAATCAGGCCATCTTTAGTCTCACTCATCTTGTTAGCAGGAAAAGATTCCAAAATTGTATCTGTCTTCAGTCAAGTTTTATTTATGAAGACAAGATTCAGGATGTGTTCTTAGGATTCTTTTTACATTATCAATAGAAAATAATATTTTGGATAGAAATTCACTGATCATTTTGCTGTTCAAATAAAATGAAAGTCTGAGACTGAGCATGCTACTCTTATGCAAACAAACCTCCCACTGAAATAGGAGGCATTATTGCTCATTTGATTTTGGGCATCCATATTGTAGATCTTTGCATCTGAGCAGCAACTTTGACTCCTTTTTATTCAAAAGAAGGAAATAGAACACTTCATGGTTCATGTTATTGAACTTTGCTTAGGCAGTTAACCTTGGATAAGATGAATTGCTGCTCAAAACCCTGTTCTTTACCTATAAAAGACCCTAGGTGAGTAGCTAAGATGGATCAGTTTACATTGTAGAGAAGATGACTTCTACCCCCAGTGTCAATAAGAGCTTTACTGTAAAAGAAGTCCTGGAAGAGAACAGAGCTGCTAGAGTCACTTTACCATACTGATCCAAAACTTGGACAGAAGTTAGTTGTAATTTTTCCCCAGGTTGGGAATTTTATTTTTGTGAAGCCAGTGGGAACTGTAAGAATTCAGCCTCCCCAGAGACTTAGTGCAAAGAATACAGCAATTTTTATTAATATGCTGAGGCAAGTCCTTGCTTGTCTGTTTCTCCTTTTCTCCCTGCATTCTCGTTCTTGCCATTAAGGTTAGGGCATTTTATCCAATGAATCTTTAATGCAGAAAGTATAAGGCCTCTGAATCAGGAAACGGAACATAAGACCCCTTTCTCCTGACAGGGAAATTCAACTGTACTAACCACTGGGCAATTCACAGACTCTCTTTTGTGTTTCTCACTGATCTAGTCTTGCACAGTAGCCCAATATTTAACAGGGGAGTCTTCCCACTGTAGTCCCAGCTTTGCAAACAGACTGGTAGTTAGGCATTCTTTTTGAAAGAAGAAATTAACACCAACAGTCCAGGGCAAACCTGCAGCCTCTGTCAGTTTTTTTAAATGGCAGTCCATGGGATAGCTATGTGGTTGTGCTTTATTTGATGCTGTGAGTGTTCTCTAGGTGTGGTCTCTTCCTCTCTCCTCCCTCCCCCTCTCCCTCCAACATCACAGAATCACAGAATCAACATATGCATTTCAGGAGAGTTAGGCCTCTTTTGCTTGATCCAAACAGCCTGAAGCATGAGATAAGCACCAAGATCCCTGGCTCAGACACAATGACAGCATCTCTAAACAAGTACAGTAGCAGAACTTTAGGCATCTGAATATGTAAACACTCCTGCTTTGACCCCTGTGGTCAATTACTGTTTAGGCAACTAAGCTACCTAGTATCTTAAATCAGTCATGATTTCTCTGCATAGCTCACTGGTTTAGTTGCTTTTTTGGATTTCATCCTTAGTCATCAAACTAGTGAAGTTTAGCAACTTTTAGCAAAATTCTTTAATGTTTAGGAAACAGTGCAATTACCGTTGAGACATGTATAAATCTATCTGGCCTGAAAGGAGCAATATATATTTTACAAATATAAAGGAACAATGCTGCAGCTTTATTTAAATATAGCTTATAAATAGTCTGACCCATTAGGTTTTCTAAACCAAGGCTTGTGGTATTTGGCATCCATTCTTCTGTTCTTTTGATAAGTACCTAAACAGGATGTCCTTGCAAATTAAATGAAAAACAGCACTGGAAGATTTCCTCCCTCAGGAATAAGTATTAAGATTGGCAGATGGCTTAAGTGGAAATACACAGGAATGCACTTTAGCCAGTACTTGAAAAACGTTCCAGCAGATATTGCTGAGGTAGGTTCACGAAGCTCCCTCAGACATCCTTCTGCACTGAATCAATTTTTAATGGCCTCAAGCAAGTTTTAATTTATTCTATCCTAACTGTTGCAAAGCAGCCTTAAACTAAAAAGAAAAATATATAAATAACCTAAAGTAACAATATTTTCAACTAATTTTATACCAGAGACATGTCCTTACCATTTCTTGGTAAGGAAGGTTGTTGATATACTAGCTAGTAATCATGTCTGAAAACCTGGTGCAAATGCTCTTAACTCTTCAGGCAACTTGCAGGCAAGTTTAAATGCATGTGTGCATGTGCAGTCGTTCATGCAAACATCAAGTTTAGCATACTGATGTGTGTGGAGAAGGTTTGTGTATCATAAACGACATAAAGGAGATACTTAATACATTTATTTATACAGTTCTGATCCCCTCATGAGAATTGTGCACTTCAAATCTTTGCGTCATAAGAACTCAAACAATTAGATTCTCTGAGCAGTGTCCAGTGGCAAACAAGCAAAACAAAGCAATGACAAACTGCCAGAAATAATATTTGCTCTTTACTCACTCCAGATTCTTCCAGCATTAGCTATATAATGGGCAAGCTAAAGAAATCTAGTACCCACTGGCCCTCTAGTGGTAAAACGAGGTCTTATGGAAAGGGGTAGATTCTTCAGATTCCAGCAGAAAATACACCAGGTCTCGTAATTGTGGAAGAAAGAAAAATAAGAGATAGAATAGTGTGCTTTTGTATATATGATGTATATATGTATAGATAGATAGATGGGTAGAAGCTAGTTTAAGTCATTTTTAGAGGCTTATTGCACTGGATCTTAGCTGGTTTGAGGGTCACCACATTCCATTACACAGTACTAACATGCCTGATGACAGTACTACCATTGTTTTCATAATAAATAAAGCCTGGACTTCCTTCGTTGAAGCATAAAAAGAAAAATTATTCTGCTGAACAATCTAACATTTAGAAAAATAAATATCTTAACTAATTGTCTTTAGTAGATGTATATAAGAAGAGGTGCGTATCTGTATCTTTACAGCAAAGAGAGAAGACAACAGGGTTTGGAGTTTTTGCCCATGTTCTTGAGATACTTTGTTTAAGTTGCTGTGATTAACTCACAGGGTAGGCAGAGAGGCAGGAATTTCTCTTTGCCTCTACATTTATTTAATGGAAAGGGGTAATCTTTATCTCTTAGTCAGCTATGGTGCTTTTTGCTGTTGTAAACTTCACATAGTTGCTGGGACCCCTTTTGCAGAGATAGAACTGCAGTGTGACGAAACATGGTGCTATACATATTGAAGTGCTTCTCTGTGGTAAACGAGACTTTCTGCGATGCTGTATCACCTGTTCCATGCCATCTGGAAACTGTGATGTGAAATAAAACAGCACGCACAGGTGCTACAATTTTCAGTTTAATTGCTACCATACAGCAGAATATACAAGGGAGAGAATATTGAGTATTAAATGGTTTAAATGTTGCAAAGACAGTTCAAAGGGTAAATTAGATAATAGTGTGAATACAGTTACTTTTGGAAGCACTGATAGTAGCCTTAGTGTTATGGTAGTGCTAGCATTTTCTTTTTCAAAGAGTGAAAAAATGTCACATTCCTCTTCAGGACTTTTATATAGGACCCAGTCTGGCTTCCATTTTATGCAGAGATAAAAATCTGACTGACTCTCTAAATATTAAAATAGGAACCATACTTACTCTTATGTAGTACTTTTCACCAAAGATCTCCCATATAATATATGAAATAATAATCTTATTAAAACTTCATGAAAATATATTAGAAAATATTAAATGTGACAGACTATGTTTTGTGCATGTGCACAATAGTGTAGTCAAAGAATTTTAATTTATATTTTATACTTGAAAAAAGGTGAACCTGTACGTTTTTATATAACTAACTAGAAGGGATCCAGGTGGACTCAGCAAAGATGAAAACATTTCTCTAAAATGGCTGTTGCAGCCTGTGTTTGCTGTACAATGATAAAAATGTTCCTTTTATTTCCCTTTTTTTTTTTTTAAATCAGAATTTTCTCAGCCTCAGAGATCTACATGAAAGGAAAATTTTACTTTGATAAAAACTATGTAAAAACTGTTTATTCTTGTCAATGTTGAAAAACCATGGTTATACCCTGTACATGAATATCCCTGAGAGATACACAGGTTCATATGTTTAGATGAAATAGATGAAAGAATAGATGAAAGGCACTAAAAATACGGCAGTGATAGTTCTAATGTTAAAAATCAGCTGTGAAACAATTATAATGAGAAAAAAATGTTTGCATTTTGAACTCTGTGTCTCTTCTGACTTGTTCTGTAACTTTCTAACAGCTAAATTTAATTAGTTAATTCAGTGGTGCCCTTCTTGAAATTTCTAACAGAAAAATGTGTGTAAGTTTTGGAATGCTGAGGTATTTTTGAAGTTTTTGGCTGCCACCACTCTTTTGTATCCCAGTTTTTAAGCTCATTTGAAACTCACAAGAAAATTGTCATTTCTGTTCCATCCTAAATAAAGTTTTCAGAAATAGATTCCCAGCACACCTATTCAATAAAGAAAGTAAGCTGAGCCACACTGTTCTGTGATAAAGGTGAAATTAAATGTTATTACATTTAAAAATCTTTTTTCTCAAGACAGAAAAAAATAATGTAGAAAATATATTTCGAGGAACATGTCTCTGTAAAAGGACAATACTTTCACTTCCTGGAGTACTGAACTGAGAACAGGATGCCTAGCTCTAAGCTGCTAAATTGTTAAGCATGAAGTAGTTGTGTACGTTTTCCAAAGGAAGCTCAGGTTTATTTTAACTATAAAATCAATTTATCTGTAAGAAAAGAAGCTCTTAACAGCATTTACTTTTAGTATTTTCCTGGTCAATAATATCCTCACTTCTCTGACATCAGGGTGAGCAGCATGTGGGATGGAAAGGAAATTAGCTTGTTTTTGCAGGGGGACATTTGTGGGCGTAGACCAAAATCCTTAGGGAATGCCAGCTGATTTACCACCACTGGAAACAATAGATTCTCTCTCCTCACAGCACAGACTCAGGCTTTTTTATTTCTTGTGCTCCACAAGAGACCTTTTACAGTACTATATGTGATTTTTATGACTGCAATATGTGTAATGACATTTCTTTACAGTTCTGTGTCATCGAAGGAAGATCAAGTTGACACAAATTTATAGAAACCACTATGGAGAGTGAGAGTGTTTTGAAAGTGGTGGAGTTGTATATAGCAGTACAGAATACTACATCCCTGGACATCTTGTATGTTTTTTGATGTGTTGTAAATTCCCATTAGCAGTTTCTAACATTAGCAAAGTCTTGTTAACAACGGTTAGCATGAATAATATGACATGGATTTTCTTTGAGATAAACTGATTATATTTCTCTATTAAATTATTCTCCACTATAGATTTTAAGGTCACAAGTCACAAAATAATAGTACTCCTTATTTAAAGAGGAAAAATATTTTATATCACAATTAAAAATATTTCTGCAAAATTCTAAAGTGTTAACTCTAGCAAAGTCAGTTCAATTAAGTTTTAAAGTGGCAATTAACAGACTTTAAGGACTGCAGGGTTTGGATTAAGATAGTTTGATGTTTAGTCAGTTATCACAGCTATTAAAAATGTTTGTCTTAATTAAGCACTGGCAGATTGGCAAACCTTGTGACAAGTGGTTAGCTGTGAAAATTTACAGTATTCTACCTCTTTTAAAGTCATAAATACCTTACAAACACATCAGTACTTCTCTTTTCAGTATCTTTTAGAACTGAAATGACAGAACTCTACTAAAGTACTATAGATAGTTTTAGGTGACATTGCCTATCAGGTTTTAGAGTACAGAGTCCATATCATTTATGACACTTGACAGACAGGTAAGATAAGATCCCTGGTTCCCATGTAACTAGTACTTAATCCCAACCTTGATTAGCTAAATCATTCCATTAAATTTAAATTATAAGTGAGGTTGCTGGATCTGTTTGCACACTTATGGTCATGTACTTGCTCAAAAACCTTACAAGATCAAGATTAATCAATTACCCTGTCATGACTACTAATTTGACACTGACTTAAAGAAATCATCAGTATCTTCAAAACTTCTAGTTCTCCTCAAAATTTAAAACATTTCTCCCTTAATTTACGCTTGCAAGGTTTAAACATTTCAACCTGAGCTGATGATAATTTTTTTCCTTATAGTTAGTGGAGAGAAACAGGTGGTTGACCTGAACTGTCTGAGATCTTAGATCTGAAGATGAGACAAACTGCTCCTGAAGATCACTGACGGTACAGTGAGCACAAGGCAGTTGTCATAGATATTGATTACTGGTTTTAGATGTTTAAAGCTATGTGAGGTGAGTCCTCCCCCTGGAGGCCCACCTTAGTGTTTTCATCTACTGGTGAAAAAATTGGTGTCTCTGTCTATCTCCAGTTCTTTTTTTTTTTTGCACTAATAGGCTCATACTGCAGCAAAGAATGCCAAGTCATTCAGCCATCTGTAGTAAGGAATTTTATAAAACCTAGTATGTCTAATTTACGAAAAAAAAAAAAGTTTCACTCCACTGCTTCCTTGATGTCTTTTTTCCCAGTTAAAAAGCATGCCTTCATTTATGTACACTTGGCATATACATACACACATACATATATAAAAATGGCAGTCATACTCAATCCTCAATTCAATTCATGAACATATTTGTGCTAAAACATTATACTAGCACCTAACTTTAAAGTAGTTGGTTAATTAAACAATAAAAAATACACAATAATTCCTATTTTAATTTAGCTTTGTGTTTTATTGTCAATACTATTTGCAATTAAAACATCAAATGTCCTGAGCTCGGCTGAAATGATTTCCTGTCATTTGGAATTTCATCAATGTTCATATCTGCCAACATACCAAAAATAGCATATAATGGGTAGAATAATGACTAAACTGCCACAGTGTAGTGTAGTGTTTAATGGTGAAGGCCACGTCCTTGCTGTTAAAACAGTTCCATATAGTAAGAAGCCTGAAGACTTTGTGAAGTCCATGGAGTCCCTCTGGGGTTCAACAAACTGTCCAGAGCAAGCAACCAGCAGAGCTGAAGACTCACCACAAAGAACTCAAATGCAGGGAAAATTTTGTTAAATGAAGCTGATAATTTCAGTGAGTTCTGGATGAAATTCATAATAAGGTGAAGACATGTAGAAATGTATGAATTGGCATATTTTTCTACTGTGAGACCTGAATTGATGATTGCATAAGCAATTTAAATAAATTTCCACTATCATATCTATAAAATGTGCATAAACATACTTCAGAACAAAAGGTGTTTTATGACCTGCACAATAAATCAGGAATCCAGATGAGGACAGGTATGCAAAAGGTGTTTCAGTAATAGAATGCAGCTGTCTGCTTTCCAAATTGAAGGCACTGAATAAAACTGACTGTGATGAAACTGTTCAGTATTGAAAGATTTTAGATTTGAAATATTTGTCCTGTATTGATATGTTAATTCTTCTGCATCTCGATTCCAATGTTTGCACTTATTTTACAAACTATTCTCTGGAAAGTAACAGAACTTCATCTTTGATTTAATAAATATGTTCAAAAACACCATTAATGTGTTTTTGTCACCATTAACCTTGTGACATTTTATCATCCCACCAAACAGCAGAAATAGAAGAAGTATACTGAAGATCAAATGACTCATCAGTGGTATAGAATGACTTCCATATGAAGACTGTACACAGTTGAGGAATCTTCAGGTATCTATCAAGATACAAGTATGAGTGATATGCAACAGAGGTCTTTAAAATCTTAAAGGGACTGACCGTGATCATTTGTGATTGTCAAACTGAAGAGTAGGACTAGAGTTCAAAATAACCTTGACTTAATAGTGAAATTGGCTGAGAAGGAAATGAGAGGGATATTCAACAAGGGCCAATAAAGTAAGAATAGTTAATTGAAGAAATACAAGATGACAAAAACTATTTAACATCAGTTAAGAAAAGGCTCTGAGATTACAGGGAATCAGAATTTTGCTATGCCATATTGTTATGAAGAAGACAATCAAAATGAGATGTTTAAATAGGAATTAAGGCTGCAAGACATGTAAATGATCCATCTGCTTTATTGAGTAACATGAAGTGTCAGTTTAGATGAAGTTTCAAGTTTAGGTACCACAGAGTCATAATATGTGACCTAAATGAAGAGACCCTTAACAAGAGCAACACAAACATCCACAAGTATGGAAAATGTGATGTGTGAGAAATGAATGAAAGAAATGGTGTTGCTTCTCTTAAAGAACAGGAGATTATAGAGGTCATGATAACATCCATCAGATATGTAAAAGAATTTTCCAAAGAGGAAAAGAATAATCTGTTTTCCATAACTATGTCAGATTAGGTCAATAAACTACTATTGTTTGGTTGGGGCTCTTTTTAGCAAACTGATCATGCTAGATATCAGGAAAATTTTGTAAAGGTAAGAGAAGAAAAGAACACAATATAATAAACATATATTGTGTGGTCTACATCACTGGAACACTGTCAGAAATAAATACACATGATCATACCAGGGTAAAATTAGAGAGATGTGATGATTTCTGAAGTAATGGCAATGGTATTTTCTTATGATTCTTTCTTAGAAGAATCTAGTGACATTCAGTAATGTGCATCTGGTAATGCGTTAATTTTGAAAAATAAAATAATGACGCTCAGAGTTGCAGGATAACATTGAATCTGAAAGTAAAAATAGCATGAAGAAGTGACTATTCAGATTTTTCTATGATAATAACTAGAATAAGCAGTGGTCTAATGCTCTAATGCTTATACAGAATTGCTGCATCACTCAAATATTAAACTGAAAAGATTATTTTGAGGCAAGCTGTTATGCTTACAGATTTCTACATATGCTTTTAAAATCTTCCAACCTGCAGATACCGTCTGGAAAAATACCTTTGATACCCTAGTGTTCATCCTGGTGTTTTTCTCCCTTCCTTTTATCATTTACTCATCCTATTTACCTATTAAAAAAAAAAAAAAGTGAATTTTCTGTATGCATAATACAATAATATGCATTTGGTTAAGTCCTGTAAATAAATCTAATCCATCACTCTTTTTGCTATCGTGCATAACTATCAGATTTCATAGATTTTCAGTAACATTTATAGTGTACTTGGGGCCTCTTTCTCTTTGTAAAATGTAAGATTAGAGAGAAACTATAATCAGTGTTCCACAGAAGATCACTTGATGTTTCAGGCATAAATTATTTATGTTAGTTGACGTGACAAGTCCAATTCAGCCTCCTCATCTGGAATGGGCAGAATGTAAAGAACATGGATGAAAATCTGTGAGAAGTAGCTACTCATTCAGTTCTTGATGGAGGTACAGACATTTTATTCCTTTAGTGAGGAAAGAGGAAGAAAAAGGAATAAAAGTTATAATAGAGTATGTCCTCAGCAGATGATTCAAAGGGACATTGTCTTTCCAAGGGAGCTGAAAGAATAATTCTCTGTCAACATGGGAGTTTGGAGATAATGCAGTTGGAAAGGCCTCTCATTGCAGAGGAAGTAGAGGCCTGGGAAAGTTGGTGAAAAGAAAACACACATAATATCTGCAAATTGAAATGTAGGGTGCAGTTACAGGGAAAATAAGAAAAAAAGCATGTGAGTTTATCAACCAGTTTTGCTTGTAAGAAGAATTTACAAGATTTTTTTAAAAATTAGACTTCTGAAAAACTGTAATCAGAAATAATAAATAAGTTTCATAAAAGGATCAGAAAAAATCTGATTGAATATAGGAAATTTTAAAGTAAATATCAAATTCTCATAAAACTGGTACTTTTAAAAAGATTAATAGAAAAGAGAAAATACTGGAATAGGGTGCAAACATTATTAGATAGAAAGATGGAAATGAAAAAGTGGATGCTTCTGTGGTGGTTGAAATACTTTAAAGATAGACTGGATGGAAAAATTTAAAAATAAATATTTCACAGTTTTCATAAATTTGATACCCAAACCATGTTTAATGTGCTTCCAAATGCAGCAACTGAAAATGGTTCTTAGCAAATATCTACTCTGAAAAGCAAGACCAGTTCTTTGTTTCCTTCAGTAAAACAGCCTGAATAGAATTAAAAGCTATTGTTTAGATTAGAGGCACTTCCAGGTAACGCAAATAATTCAAAGAACACACCTTTGCTGTGTTAGTATTTTTATGCATATTCATTTCTGGGCTCTTATGCCAGGGTGGTACTAGGAAACCTCAAGGAGACAAAGCTTCCCAGAGTACTTGGAGACCTGTCAGGAAATGAAAATTCAGGGAATTTCTATATGGGTGGATGAAGATGGGCTCCTGCTCCTTGAGGCTGTGTTTGAAATGGCAGGACAGCGGAAATTTTTTCTGGATACCACTGAGCTACATTAACGTGGCGCAAACCCACAACGAATATATCTCATGTTACTGTCATCCAGGCAGACATATCTGATCTTTGCTAGGAGTTATGCTCACTTAGAAACAGCACTTAGAAACAGACAAAAATAGCTACCCAGTTTGTTGACTGGAGTTGCCTATCTTTAGTCCAGGTTCCAGAACAAGCAATAAACATCATGTCTTTCTATGTGCATAATACTCTGTGTAGACATCAGGCTGTTCTCCAACTAGACAGCTGAGGATCATTATGTTTAATATTAATTTCAGCCAATATATATTAATATAGTATTCATATAGCTTTATATGTATATAATATATTTTTATATATGTGAAAAAAAATGTGTGTGTATATATATATTCAGGGATATATCAGGAGATACATCTCATCCTAAGGTAAGCATTTAAGAGCAATCACATGAATCACTTTCTGTGATTCCTACAGAATCTTCTTGTGTAGGATGCTGACATAACATGAAGGAAATGTGTCTTACACCATAAGCATGCATTCCGAGCTTACTTCAACATACAGAACTCCACTGTTTTTCTAACAGTTATTTTTGAAATCACAAACATCTTCTTATTCATTTGTGGAAGAGGGAGTTGCTTTGTGACACTCAATTTCCTTTTTAATACTAACTGAACTGCTCATGAGTAAGTCAGTGCTCTAAGAACTGCTCTAATTGTCAGTGCTCTAAGAACTGCTATAAAATTCAGTTGAAATGTCAGGAAGACAAACATGAGGGTTTTATATGACTATTATGCACAAATGCTTCAACCATTTAAGTACACAAGATGGTGTGTCTGTTTATCCCATCACTCTCCAGTCCCAAATAAATAGAGAAGAGAAGAGAAGAGAAGAGAGAGAAGAGAAGAGAAGAGAAGAGAAGAGAAGAGAAGAGAAGAGAAGAGAAGAGAAGAGAAGAGAAGAGAAGAGAAGAGAAGAGAAGAGAAGAGAGAAGGAAAGGAAAAGGAAAAGGGAAAGGAAAAGGAAAAGGAAAAGGAAAAGGAAAGGAAGGAAAAGGAAAAGGAAAGGAAAGGAAAGGAAGGAAAGGAAAGGAAAGGAAAGGAAAGGAAAGGAAAGGAAAGGAAAGGAAAGGAAAGGAAAGGAAAGGAAAGGAAAGGAAAGGAAAGGAAAGGAAAGGAAAGGAAAGGAAAGGAAAGGAAAGGAAAGGAAGGAAGGAAAGGAAAGGAAAGGAAAGGAAAGGAAAGGAAAGGAAAGAAAGGAAAGAGAAGAGAAGAGAAGAGAAGAGAAGAGAGAAGAGAAGAGAAGAGAAGAGAAGAGAAGAGAAGAGAAGAGAAGAGAAGAGAAGAGAAGAGAAGAGAAGAGAAGAGAAGAGAAGGAGAAGAGAAGGAAGGGAAGGGAAGGGAAGGGAAGGGAAGGGAAGGGAAGGGAAGGAAGGAAGGGAAGGGAAGGGAAGGGAAGGGAAGGGAAGGGAAGGGAAGGGAAGGGAAGGGAAGGGAAGGGAAGGGAAGGGAAGGGAAGGGAAGGGAAGGGAAGGGAAGGGAAGGGAAGGGAAGGGAAGGGAAGGGAAGGGAAGAGGAGAAGAAAAGAAAAGAAAAGAAAAGAAAAGAAAAGAAAAGAAAAGAAAAGAAAAGAAAAGAAAAGAAAAGAAAAGAAAAGAAAAGAAAAGAAAAGAAAAGAAAAGAAAAGAAAAGAAAAGAAAAGAAAAGAAAAGAAAAGAAAAGAAAAGAAAAGAAAATTAGAGTGGACCTTTAGGAGTGATAATATAAATAACAGATGACTTGTAGTGCTGCCTCAAACAGCTATTCTTTTACATTTGTTCAAGTCACTTTTAAACTTTCTTTTAAACTTCCCATTATGTAATTGCTTTTAAATTTTTTTTCTTGTATTCCTTTTCTACATTAATGCTTGATAGCTGCTCACGTGCGTATACTTTACTTCACTCTTGCGCAGGAGATCCAACAATGACTTTCTATCCCAGAAAGAATTGCTGGACAGGTGGCTGAAGGCATCTGCTTCTTCCTGCAACTAATTTTTTTTCTTAAATCTCTGTGGAGATAGTGGAGGAAGAACAGAATTAAGGGAGGACTGTTGTAAACAAAACTGTAGACGTCCTCCATATGGTTGTGAACAGGTTTCCCTAGGCTTGGCCTTGAACAGTCCAATCCCCTGCAGGGCAAGTTCACTGAAGTGCAATGGCCTGCTATTAGAGGGCTGTGTTTTCTAACACCTGGGCGATGAATGGAGTTTCCAGCTAGTAATTAGACACCTCTTGCAGGCAGCAGAAGAGTCCCTTTTTGTACATTGTTTTCAAAGGTGGGGGTGGGGATTGGGTACCTAAAAAGCAGAACGAAAAAAGCTTCCTGTATGGTGTTTCTTGTTAGCTTACACTCTGTCAGGAAAAAAACTGGATTGAAGTTAGTTTCATATTAAATTTCATAAGGGGACATTCCTGCTGGATTTTCAACTGAGTTTTTCACTCACTTAAAACTCAATATCATATTACAGGTATTGAAAATAAATGTGTTTTGCAAGCTAATGGGTAATGAGGCACTTAAGAGAAATCCCTGGACCCCTACATCTCTCTGGAGCCCAGAGAAGTTAGCATTCATTGACAGCTCCAAGGGGATTTATTTAAGCCTAAAATAAGTATTTCTTTGGACTTAATTATAGGAAGTGCTTAAGCTGCTGAATTCAGATGCCAAAAGGGATTCATTTAGTCCGAAGTGAATCTTTTCCTGTTCTGAAATTAAATCTCTCAGAACAGTTTGAAACAAGCAAGAAAAAAAGATGAGTGAACATTACCTATTTTTTGTTGTGCTTATGCCTATTTTTGACCTCCACTTTATCCCTATATGCTAAAAAAACTTATTTGGGAAGCAGCTCTTGTTCACCTCCCTGACACCTTCTGAAACAGGTATGACAAGCACTTTTTTTGCAACAATAAGCATTAAACAGTTCAAAGAATGTAATTGTTAGACAAATAAGGTTTTTATGGCTTCTGTGGATTTTCATGTGTATGTACTGTCCATGATTAACACAGGAATGATTGATTATTAGTTGTTAAATTACAGCTCTATTTCAGGCTCTCGTATAACTGTCTTATTAGAACTTGCACGTCAGAAATTCTGACAAAGTGCAGTTTCAGGGGATGGAGTGAAACACTGACAGCAGATATCTGGCCCTGATCTCTTAGCAGATAGAGAGTCCAAATAGACTAACAGCCTAAAGATTCAGTATCACTTGCAAGCACAGAAGATCTGCATTGAAAGTCCATGCAACTGTACAGGAGCATGGATGTGACTATTTCGGGTAGTCATCAATATATGGGGCATGCTTTATGCTCAGCTGGACCAATGCAACTACATTAAAGTATCATTGATATTTACTTATATTTCTCAAAGTCTTTTGTATGGAAATTAGGGACTTGATCTTGTGCTTTTTTGTTTGCTCTACCTAAATATACACCTCTGAATGTTCACTCCGTTGAAATAAACAGAGGTGAAACATATTACATCTCTGGATTTTTCTCAGCTTGTACCATTAGGAGTTATCTCACTTTTGCCCAATGTATCCAGAGTTTCCCAAACCTCCCTCTATACCTTCTTTAATTTCTAAGTCACTCTATCCCAGAGCTTCTTAATAGCTATGAAATTCTGCTCATGATAGCATAAGGAACTTCATATAAATATTTTGGTGTGGTAAAATAGGGCCATTTGATATTTTTGTAGTTGTTTTGTTTTGAAAATACAAAGAAATCTGTTTTTTTCCCCAGGTCCAGCCCTGGGGGGGACTGATGTGGCTGACCGAAATTTTCTGAAATTCTCTGAACTGTCTGAAACCACTTGTATCTCATTACTCTGAAGGCTGTACTAACCTTAGCCAGGTGGAAATGAATGTTTCAAAAGGCATCAGTTAACAGCTATGCTGTTCCTTCAGTTCCTCATGATGTCTCAGACAACTGGCTTTTCTGCACTTCTCTGAAGCTCTGTCACTGCAAAGCATGGATTCAGAGAAGAGGGGACAAGAAAAATAGGTAAGTTTTGCCCTTTAGTTAAACCCCAGGTCTTTCTTCCCAGCTAAATACTGACATGGTCACCTTCGAGACGAGGTGAGCACAGTGTCTCAGAGAATGGAAAAGGGACTCTCCACATGGTTTTGCACCACTTCCATGTCCCAGGCTGTTATCATCTACTTTAGTAACTGCACATATACATTTTGTTCACCTGACTGGAAATCTAGGGGTTGTGCTGTAGTCAAAAGCATATGAAATAAGATCTGACATAAGGAAGAGCTGCTCCCTTTTTATACTAATATTTATATCTGCTTCATTAGAGCAGAAAACACTTGCTGAACAGTCACATGAAAATTCAGAACTGCTGATGGGACAGAAAAAACACTCAAGCAAATCAAGCTGCATTAAAATGTATGAGAGCATTGAAAGAGTTGATCCAGAAGTTTTATTGTTAAAAATACTATGAACATCCTCTCACCTGAAGCATTTCTACGTCACTTTGGACAGCAAAAAAATTCAAACAACTGAGACGACTTTGTGATTCACATGATTTTAATACAATGTAAAAACATTAATAAATCTGTCCTGTAGTGTCATTTACATAATTGCCAGTTCTTTATACTACATTTATCAAGTTAGCATGCCTTGGTACAGCAGCTGAGTTTTTTTACCACAGGATCTGTTTAGCCATATAGCTTTAAATCCTGTTGAGCTCTTTCTTTCATTATGATGATTTGTTTCTTTTCTACTTTGTTTTTAACCTTGGCATTCTAACAACACATCACTATTATTTCTCCTTCACATTTTTTCAGTCAGACATATATGTATATGTGTGTGTGTACATGTTAATATATATAGTATAGAGGTGTGTTAAATAAAAATATACAGGTATTTATTTTATGGAATTCAATAGATTCTGCTGTACACAAACCAAGCTTCCATCTAGAAGCCAGGATTTAAGCTGGCAGAAGCTAATGAACTACTGCTGTGATCAATGGTGTGAGTTTTCAAGAGAAAAAAGGTCTCCATTAAATATCACAATTGTTTACAGTTATAATACTGAATATTGTATTTAGTATAATAAATATATTTACACTTAACATTAGATATTAACTCATTATATATTATTTAATTATGTATTCATTGTATATTAATTTAACATAATATATTAATTTTTTTTTTTACAAGCTGAAGCAAAAATATTATTTCTGTTGCTAGTATCAACCTAGCTTGAGTTACAGCTTACTTTTTCACTGTATGCCTAAAAATGGACAACATTTCTTAAATTTATTTTTTGTATACCTGTCTTCAGTACTGATATAGCTTCCTGCAAGTACTGAGGGTTTCAGAAACCAAAAGAGAGAAAGAAGCACAGAAAGCTAGATGCAAGGTCATTGGAGTGCATGTCTGAACAAACATTCTGTCTTGAACTTCAGAAAAGTTATGTTGTTTCAAGTTCTGAAGTGCATTACTCTGTACATTTGTAATATACCAGGAAGATAAATTTTGTCAAACAGCATATATCTGAGTTTGGGTTTGTTTTCTTTTGAGAAATCAATGTATTAGAACTTATTCAGGAAGATTAAAAATAAGTAGAAATCTATGACTTTTAAGATATTGTTACATTTGTTTCCTGGATACTGAACTGCTGATGTTACTCCCAGACATTCCTGCTCTCCTACTTAAGAAATGGTATTTAATAATGATATAATCTGGAATTAGCAATGGAATAATTTCAGTTTGCAACACTGGGAGATGCAGAGGCACAAATAAGGGGAACACCTTGGAAGAATACCACAGCAGCTGCACACTGTGTAAACGCATTTGTAAAATACAGAAAAGATCACTTGGCTGATCTTTGGTGCTCCTTGTAAAATACAATATGTCCTTTTTCAGCAACAGGGGCCAGATGTACATCTTAAGCATAATTTGACCCTGTCAGTTCAAGGAAGTTGGAACAAAGCCTTTACAGAATTCATGTTTAAAACTCAGTGTAGCATGCAGATTCAAATGTAGGCATATGTCTATTTACAAATCGACAGTTTTAATTACACTGATCTCAGCTGGATCAAAAAAACCAGAAATTCTAAGCAGTATTCTAACAGTGTTCTAAGTGAACAACCTGAATGAAAAACAAACAAAAATTTTCAAATCCTTCAATTTGCTACATGGGCCACAAGAATGTACAGCTGTCAGTATTCTTAAAATACAAACATTAGTAGAATCTCTACTTTCATTTTTTTATAGTAAGAGTAAGATTTGTATAATTCTTTGAAATATTATTAATTTTTTAATGTCAACACCTTGAAATTAAGAGCTTTGGAAGAAGGGACAGGGAACTCAGGAGACCTACAAGGCTGTCGTGAGGTTATGCAGGGAGAAAATTAAAAGGGTCAAAGTGAAACTAGAAGTTAATCTGGCTACTGCTGTAAAAGACAATAAAAATTTTTGTATAAATGCATTAGCAAGAAAAGGAGGGCTAAGGAGAAACTCCATCCTTTATTGGATGTGGGGTGAAATATAGTGACAAAGGCAGAGGAAAAGGCTGAAGTACTTAATGCCTTCTTTGCCTCAGTCTTTAGTGGTAACACCAGTTGTTCTCAGGGTACCCAGACCCCTGATCTGGAAGACAGGGAGGGCGAGAAGAACTAAGCCCCCATAATCCAAGGGGAAATGGTTAGTGACCTGCTACACCACTTTGACACATTCAAGTCTATGGGCCCGGGTGGGATACACACAAGGGTATGGAGGGAGCTGGCAGAAGTGCTCACCAAGCCACCTTCCATCATTTATCAGCACTCCTGGCTAACCGGAAAGGTTACAGTTGACTGGAGGTTAGAAAAAGTGATGCCCATCTACAAGAAGGGCCTTAGGAGGATGCAGGGAACTACATGCCTCTCACTCTGACCTTGGTGCCAGGGAAGGTTATGGGGCAGATCACTTGAGTGCCATCATACAACACATACAGGACAACCAGGTGATGTCAGGCCCAGTCGGCATGGGTTTATGAAAGGCAAGTCCTGCTTGACTACCTGATCTCCACTAAAGTGACCGGCTTAGTGGATGAGAGAAAGGCTGTGGATGTTGTCTACCTAGACTTTGGTAAAAACTTTGACACCATTTCCTACAACATTATCCTGGAGAAACTGACTGCTCATGGCTTTGATGGGCATGATCTTCACTAGGTTAAAAACTAGCTGAATGGCCAGGCTGAAAGACTTGTGTGAATGGAGTTAAATCCAGTCAGCAGCCAGTCACAAGAGGTGATCCCCGGGGCTCAGTATTGAAGCCAGTTCTGTTTAATATCTTTATCAGTGATCTGGACAAGGGGATTGAGTGCACCCACAGTAAGCTTGCAGATGACACCAAGTTGGGTGGGAGTGTTGTTCCTTGAGGGTAGAAAGGTTCTACAGAGGGATCTGGATAGGCTGGAGCGATGGGCCAAGGCCAACTGTATGAGGTTCAACAAGGCTAAGTGCCAGGTCCTGCACCTGGGTCACAACAACCCCCAGCAGTGATACAGGCTTGGGGGAGAGTGGCTGGAAAGCTGCCAGGAGGAAAAGGACGTGGGGGTGTTGGTTGACAGCCGGCTGAATATGAGACAGCAGTGTGCCCAGGTGGCCAAGAAGACCAATAGCATCCTGGCTTGTACCAGAAATAGTGTGGCCAGCAGCACTAGGGAAGAGATCATCCCCCTGTCCTCAGCACTGGTGAGGCTGCACCTTGAATGATGTGTTCAGTTTTGGGCCCCTCACTATAAGAAAGACATTGAGGTGCTGGAGTGTGTCCAAAGAAGGGCAACAAAGCTGGTGAAGGGTCTGGAGCACAAATCCTATGAGGAGTGGCTGAGGGAACTGGGGTTGTTTAACCTGGAGAAAAGGAGACCAGGGGAGACCTTCTTGATCTCTACAACCACCTGAAAGAAGGTTGTAGCAAGGTGGGTGTTGGTCTCTTCTCGAAAGTAGTATGTGATAGGATGAGAGGAAATGGCTTCAAGTTGCACCAGGGGAGGTCTAGATTGGATATTAGGGAAAATTTCTCCACTGAAAGAGTTGTCAAGCATTGGAACAGGCTGCTCAGGGAAGTGCTTGAGTCACCATCCCTGGAGGTATTTAAAAGATGTGTAGATGTGGCTCTTTGGGACATGTTTTAGTAGTGGAATTGGCAGTGTTAGTTTAACAGTTGGATTCAATGATATTAAATGTCTTTTCCAACCTAAACGATTCTGATTCTAAATGCATCCACAGATTTAACGTTGTAAACATGTTGATTTTTAAAAGATAAAGTATAAACATTTATATTCAGTTTCTAGAGTCTTGTAATGTATCAAGCTAGAAAAATGTGAGTGAACCAGCAAAACAAAAAAGTCATTGTATTACTTTCAGTAACATGCTAGGAAACACTCTGTTTTTTAGAGCAGAAAAACAGATCAGGAACCAGTACTGAAATACAATGTAATAAATTACCAATGTAATCTAATTTTTGTGGATATGGACAAATATTGTTAAGCTCTTCCAACTGATTTTACTTCAGGCTTACCTAAGTCAAGAGGCTGATATTCCACTCTCCCTCTCCAGTACTCAGTTTAATTAATATTTTGATTATATATACTCTATATGCTTTACAGTTTCAGGAAGGAAGTACTGTTAAACAACATGGTGAAACATACAGAAATATACAGAAACATACAGAAACTTACTTAGCATGTCAGTTGTTATTATATGTCAGAAAGCAATAAAGATTCTCAGAACATTGTAGCTACACTGAAATCAATAAGAAAATTGCCTACTGTCTTTGATTTCAGGATTTCATCCTATGTTACTTTTGTCTCATAGCTTTATGCATATTTTGAACAGGATTGATTGCACAGTGGAATCTGTTTGCATCTTACAAAATTCCTGAGTTACAACAAGGTAAATTATCCACTTAATGAGTCCTAAAGCTAACCTTAATTACTACATAGCCTTCCAAGTCAAACCTTTCTGAGAATTCTCAGATCTGCTTCTACTGACTTCGCAGTGAGATCTCTGGCCAGTGTCTTCAGTCTTGTTTCTTTTCAGCCCTTAAGTAGGTTTCCAAGGAAAGATGGTTTCAACCATATAATTAAAGATGGCCAGTGGCAGACAGTTACTTGGGGAAAGCTACAAAATAGATTTTCAAACCGGTTTTGCCCACCATTCCAAAGTCAATTGTTTGATACTTCCACACTCATATTTGCTGATCAGAAATTACATCCTTAGTGCCTTCTAATCCTTAACAATACATTGATTTTAAATTCAAGCTATATGATGCCCTAACCCTTTATAATAGTTCCATTATATAAATTTACATCAAGGTATTCAAGCCTATGTTCAAAACAGCAGAAACTTGTTTCATCCAGTCCTTGCTTATCTTCAGTAATTCTCCAAATAAAAAGATAAAACAATAAATACAAAGAATGCTTAACACATATTAGGAAAAAAAATTTAAAATCTGTAGTCAATATTTTTAACCAGGTTTTATCTTGCTGTGATCAGATGGCCTGTGTATATTCTAAACAATTTAATCAGGGTTGGGTTTGTTTTTATTTTTTTCCTAATTGCTTTGGAGTTCTTACATTTATTTATTCTTATCCAGAATAATGACTTCAGGATTTCCTATAAGAAGCCTGAGACACGAAAGATGATATATCAGGAAATGAAAACTTAAATGTCCCCAAGGAAAACGTGTTTCATTTGGGGATTTATAGCAGATGTTTAAATTTTTGCTGTTTTTGAGGAATAACATATGTCTTTTGCATTGATTTGTCTATCGAATACTGTTATAGAATAAGATTGTTCTTGTAGTTTGTAATAAGAAACAAAACAGGGGTTTAGATAACAGAAAGAAGAAATAAGAAGATCAATTACAAACCTCAGAATAAAGAAAAAGCGCTTCTTCAATTTATATCTTTATTTTTGAGATAGTCACTACTTTGTAAAATATCCGTTTATACAGTAAAGCCTAGAAAAGGAGAAAATCTTCATGACCTTTTGAGTTGTATCATCAGAGATTTGCCTCTTTATTAAGCAGACAATTGTGTATCCCTAAAGAGATTCATGACCAGTTATCAGGTGAGAAAGAGGCCTGAACATATACATAGGCTGCTTCTGGGTCAGACTACACTTGTTCAAGTCTCTCTCTTGCTGAAATTCTTGTTAAAATCCCTAGTACAACCTAAACTTATACTATTTTTGAGGAACCTTTCAATGTCCTTTGCAAGAACAGCAAATGTCACTGACCCCAACGACACAGGTGCTATACACTTTCATCTTTGTCACACTGGTTACTTATGAATCTCAAACCAGAGACTGCTCTGAAAAGATCAAGGTACTATATGCTGCACTGGTGTCTAACCATTCCCTCCCTTCCCTAGAGGAAATTGAAATTTATTATGTTGGTAGTACCCAGATTCTCCCATGGCTTTGTTGGTTTTGGCGTTTTGGTTTTTTTTCTCCCCCTGTTACGGGCAAGAAAAAGTACAGTGGCTCTTGAAAAGTAAACACATGACTTTTTTGTAGGTTTATCCTAAGCATTTATCCCATTTTTCTGTCATTCATAACTAAAGACCACCAGTAAGCTTAGTGCAACCTCTTGGCCTTCATTAACCACATTGTAGGTTATCCCTCCTGAAAAGTCTTTCCTTCTTGTCTTATTCTGTGTCACTTCATGGGTTAAGTACCTTAGAAAATGGGTAATTTTGAAGAAGTAGATTATCCATTCACGGCTGCTTGTGTGTTTTTTCCCCCTCCTTCTGTTTCTTTCTTTGCCTTTTCAACATAAGATGGAAAAGAACAAAGAGATTTGAAGGAAAGTCAAGCTAATCAGGTTGAATCCCCTTCACCTCAGATATGCAGGAGTTAAATTCTGCAGTTCATTCTCTGAAGCTGTTCAATAAATTGAGAAGCGTATGTTGAAGGGGAAAAATGGGGGGAAGCCAAGGAGAACATTCTTTTATGGCATTTTGTAGCCTCTGGGAAAGGAAAGCATTGCTCTTTCAGAAGAGTCAGATTAGTGCTCTCCTTCAGGCACCTCATCTGGAGAAACTTTTCCATGGCTGACTATAATCACTGTCATATGGAAAAAAGAAGGGAAATGCTGTTTTTGTAATGAACTATATGATTAATTTGGAGCTGTCCAGCAGTGTGTGGGCTTATTGACATTTTTTCATATTGATGCAGTCACTCTTCCTTCAGTAATAAACCTAATGAGTTGATATGGAAAGGTAATTGTCAGTGCTGTGTGGTTTATGTAAAATATGAATGTGATATCAAGGATAAGATTGCTTGAACAGTGAAAGCAGAGAAAAGTACATGGGCGTTTGTTTCTAAGAGTTTGCACATCATTGTGCTTGTTTGCTCTAGGCATGGAAGGACGTCCATTGGATTAATCGTGACTATTCATTTGTTGCAAAGATAAGAATGTACTGGGATTTGGTTTTATTATTATTGTTACTTAGATATTATCTTTATGAATAACATAGAGGACACTATTGCCTTAATTTTCCTCACATCTCTAACGCTTTACACCCAGCTGATTTCACTCCTCATCACCAGCCTAGTGAGAGAGAGGAACAGTTCAAATAGATTTGTTATTTAATCCAGTCACAATCAGATTTTTTTTGTCCTTGCAAACAGAGAATAATATTTTGCTCCACAATTTCCCAAATATAACAGATCATAAATAGTGTAAGTACAACTCAGCAAAGTTTTGTACTATAACATTGCTATAGTTTTGATACCTCTCTTCTGAAAATAAACAGGATCTTGTCTTATGTATCCAGGATCACTACAACAGATCTGGTGTTTCTTTAATAGCAGGAGAGAATTATTCTCTGACAATATCCTGATACAGTAACACTACCTGCTAAATATTCCATTTTCCATTTTAGTGATTCATATAGTGTTATAAGAAAAAGCAACACATTTAATATTCTACAGGCTAGGTGTTTTTGAAAGAGAAGAATAGAGAGTATACTCCTATAATGAAAAATAAAATGTTCATTTTATAGCTGACTGAAGTGTCCCAACTTCTGCTAGAGCAGTGTTGCATAAGATTTCTGGACATTTATTTAATTTGTCAGTCTAAACCTAAAAACCCCTCATAGTTCTTCAAACAATTAAAAAAAAATACATACAGTATGTGTCAACTGTATATCATAGTCTGGTCTTGCATTTTACTTCACCTAGACAAGCATGGATTTAAAATAAAGGTGACTCACTTTCTAATGAGATTTTAGAAATTCAGAGTTTAAATGGCATAAGTTTTATGGGCAGATCCTAATTTTTATAAAACATTTTTCTTTTCTCTCTTCAGTACAAAAAAAAAAAAAAATCTGTAATATAACAGTTTAGTTTAAATGAAAACTGTGTTGAGAGGTAGTAAAATGCAGAGTCTGAATATTCAGTGGACTCTGTAGGCACATCCCTGCACCCGCTCAGAGCTCTTCTGGATTTAATACACACATGGGCAGCTGGAGGATTAGAGACTCAAATGGTGACAGGGCTACTTCTTAATATCTTAGCCTATATTCCACAACATGGATCCACACTTGCTCTTGCAAGAGTGGTTCTGAGTGGACATTAAGACTGTAGAAGTGTTTCTAACTATATGAATGATTTGGATGCACGAGGAAAGCAATTTTTGATCTCCACGTACTTTTGCTATATTGATCAAAATTTCCAGAAACGTTCAAATCAGAATTTCCATATTTTAACAATGTTATCTTGAGATGTGGATTCACTTTGTCTGTAGACTGAAATAATAAAGGAAAATATGTTTATTTTTAGAGAAAAATTGGATAGGTACCACTGAAACTATAGTAATTTAATAACAGTTATGTAGATAATTTTTATTAGAGCTCTGTTGGATGTTTGAATATGTTTGAGCTGACTGACATGAATATAAATGCCAGATTCTTAACTTTTACCCAATGATATGATCCCACAATTTAGCCATGAGGTTGCCATCCAAAACAGATTAGACAAAAATATTTTTACAAGGACTAACATTTTCTGGAGGAAAAAAAAAAAAAAAGAAAAGAAAGAAAAACTTTATCTTTTAAAGTTAATGTGAAAGCAAATCTTTTTACCTCTTAGGGGAAGACACAGAAGAATCATCTAAATATCATGTTTTAAACCATTTAATCTTTCTAAAGTTATGAATTTTGACAGTATCTTCTCTTTGATTTAATTTTTCCTTCTTTGACACTCCTAATCATAGGGTTGGCTTGTTGTAATGTTACCTCTAAGTATGCAAAGTGTCAGTAACTTAGGCTTCTGAGTAATTTTTGCTGGACAATTTAAACCTGTGATGTAAACTCGGGAGGTGATAGTCAGATGCTTTATATCAGGATGTGTTTCTTTAAATATAGGTGAGTTATTTTATATTTGAACAAACTTATTTTAGTTAAGACTTGCAAGGGGCATGATGGGAGTTAATTCAAACTCTTGTAACAGAGGGCTTTTACAGTAAAAGTAATCAACAATTTCTCCCTATCACTATCATTGTCTTCCCGGCGCACCACCCCCTTCAGATGAATGATGACATCTCATTCACAAGAACACAATCCAATATCTATAAGCAAAGTTTACAGTAATTATTTTGCAGAAGTAATTTGAGAAGTGTTGAGAGAAAGATACTTCAGGCATGAAGAAACTGTATTAGCTAATGCCTTATTGTTTCTCATAAAATTTAGGAGTCTTTAAGAGGATGTCTGTAAACATTAATCCAAAACCAACAAGGCCCATGAGTATACATATTATGTATTATGTTGTTTTCTACCTATCTCCTAGCAGTGCTGACTGCTACTTATTTATAGAGTGCCATCTAAATTTCTCAGTAGCTTCATTTCTGTGTAAAGGTCGAAGCGTTTGGTCTTTAGCTTTATTGTGCTCTGAATGTCAGTGAGTCAGGATAGATGTATTTTAAACTGAACTGATGATTTTACGAGATACAGAAAGTTTGGTACTTTATAACAGTTATCTCTATAGGAAAGATCAGTACAAAAATTGACACAATACAGTCACGTTCAATGTTTAAAATGCTGTCATGCTCATAATAGTTCAAGTACTTCTGCATAGAACTGTGCCGTACTGTGCTAGTTACATCCTAAAAGCTACCTAACACCAGCCTGGTGCCTATTCTACTACTATGCAGCTGTTAATATGATTGCAATATTTATCTTTTTATATTTAGTTCTCATTCTCCATTAGCACCAGAACTCCCTCTTTTGTTCTCCTAAGATAATTGTGCTTAAAAATGTGTTTATAACCCTTTTACAATTACTGAATTGGAAGACATCTGCTGGAGTTAATCTAGGTCATCTCTTTGCTGACCTTGAAGGATTTGGAGAATCTAAAACTTCAAAGAATCTAAAAAATTTTAATTGCCTCCTTATCTTCCTTCTGCTTCATCTGCAATAAAGCTTTCAGTCTAAATAACTTATCTCCTACCAATTTAGCCACAGTATCCAAACTTTGGTTTACTGTAAGAGTTTATTTGTTGTAATATTGCCTATAAGTGTCAGGTGATACCTGAGATCTATTTTGTATACTCAGAGAGAAGCAGAGAGTTTACAGTCTAAAAAAACCACCCAAAGTCATTATTCCAGTTTAAGAGATTGCTAAATGAGAGCTGAAGGAATAAGGAATTAAATTCATGAAAGGATTTAGATAACTATTAATGATGCTAAGACAATATTTGTCATTCATGGACCTCTGAACATTTTCAGAACTCTTTTGCACCCTCTAGCTAATCAGAGAAGCATTCAAAGTCCGTAGGAAACTACATTTTTCCCAGCGGCAGTGTACACAGCTACTCAGCTCTTGACATAGTCCTCAAACACCCTGACCCATATCTGAGCTTGCCATGGGATTCTCACATTGTTTATTCAATTTTAGGAATAGAGCCGGTAGTGTTTTCAAAAGCAGGGCTAGAAAAAAGCAGGGAGATGAAGAAGTTTTCTACTCCCTCATGTCTGAAAGCCTATTGGCTAGACCACCCACCCAGACAGTGGTGAATGATGGTTCAACTATCATATCCTCTGCCCAAGTCAGACTGCTAGTTGGAATGCATGTTGTCCACCTCCTAGAACAAATGTTTTGCAGATGAGTTGTGAAGTCTCTAAGGTTGAAGCCGTTGCATTTACAAACATTTTTCAGGACACCAAGATGACCCTTCTTAGATAAAGCATACCCTAAGTACCACAATACTTCTATCTTCTGAACGTGTATTAGATTTTTGGTGATACATAAAGCCTTAAATTTAAACTGCATTAAACTCTAGGTTCATCTTTCTAACTTACGATCTTCTGCATTTCCCAGCTCATTATTTCTTTTCTCATCTTCCTTTTTCTCTTCAGGCTTTCTTGTCTTATTTTCTTTATTTCGTGTATGTGTTTATCAATTTGCAAAGCAACAATTGTTTGTGATGACAGTCACGTATGTATATTCACTCTTTGTGTCTCTTATCTAAATTGTTATCATGGCAGTAAAAAATTAGCCCTTTAATAAATGACTTATGGAGTCATATTGTTATAAATTCTTCACCTCATCTTCAGTCTATATGTAATGGCAGCTAAGATTATGTGAAAATGGTGGGTTTACACAGTATATTATAGCTGTGTGATGTGAGGCCATGTGCCAGTTCCTGGTAGCTCCTGGGTGGGTAATCTGTCTTTGATTGCTGTTGGGGTAAGAATTTGGTATGTATCATAGGAGAGGGACCTGGAAGCTGAGCTGGGTATACATGAGCTATGAAGTGAATAGTTAAAGAACAAGGACTGCTTTGCAGAACACATCAGTTGTAATTTAAAATTAACCAAAACAAAATGAACAACTTGCAGCCTCACTCACCTATTGAGTATGGAGCTGTATAAATGAAGTTAACAGAAGTGAGGCTGTAACATTGACCTTACTGTCTTGACACCAAATTGATGGTGCTTTACCTTAACTAGGATTTGACAGAAGGAGAGATCATGTGTGTATCCATTTGTTAAAGAGAAAAAATAAAAAAAACTAACTGCCAATAACATTCCCTACAAACCCAAATATTCAGCGGGGATGTTTTGTTTTGTCTTGTAAAAAAATAATGAAATAATAAATTCTACCAATTTTGAATGTTTTTGAACATGCTTTCAGTTATTCACCAAATAATAAACTCCCATAACACCCAATGCAATCACATACTATACCTGGGCATCTGTTTGTTCTAATTACAAGATACAAACTAAGCATTTGAGGATATAAACACACAGAAAAAGGTTATTCAGCAAAAGTATGAATGAAGACATTGATAAGCTGCATGATGAAAAACACTGGAATAAAATAGAAAATGTTGCAGCGTTACAATCATTTTAAGCATAATTTTTGTTTTTCCTTGAAAAAAAAATGAAAATTTTAGTTCTTGACTTGATGAGTTCATCCTGAGGTGAACTTATCTTGTCCTTTCACTACCTAGAGATCAAAATTAAGCACAAGCTGTCTTATGAATATACAACTGCTTGCTATCCTATGATGGTTCTTGATGGACTGTCTTTTTAATTCACATGCAAGTGTGTCATGTACATTTTATATCAGCTTTTTGGTTAGCAACTACTGTAATTATCTCCAATGTTTTATTGCAACAAATTTATTATCTTCAGTCATTTTTCCCATTTTCATTACTTTCTCTACTGCTTCCTGTTCTTTGTTATTTTTCCTCCTCTTAATTTTTTTTTGCTTTTTCATTCATGTTTACTTTCTTTTTCCTTGACTTTCTTCTTCTCTGTCCTTCTAATTTTTTCTCATACTGCTTTACTGCTCCTGCATTTTTCTATCCTAAAAATTTCCTTGTGAAATTATTGTGATTTTTATCTCCTTTCTTAATATGTCTCTTTAGGTAAGTCTGATTCTCTTTGCAGAAAATTTTTGTAATGCTGTGAAGTGTATATATGTATGTATAAACTTTCTAATAATGGTGTAATCAAGGGAAGAAAACATATTCTCTTGGTCATTAACTGGACTATATGAGTCACATATCTTGAGTGACAAATCAAAGATCTTGTTTCTCTCCATTTGCCTTAAAACTCTGAGCTCAGAAACGATTTTAGCAATGACATAGGGTCAGATGAGCTTGAAACCTCTATTGGGATGAACAGTTATTTTGGGTAAACTGAGATTTAAAAATAAACCAACAAAGCTTACACTTATGTGACTTATACCATGATTATATCTAGCTCATCTGATGGAACTACTGTAGGAATTAAACCAGAAATTTTAGAAAAGCTAATGACAGTTGCCTGGGGCTCTGGGCCCTTCAACTTCCTCACCTGAATCTGTAAGTTACAGGCTTTCATCCTGTATTGCTTTACAGCAGCATTGATATTGCTTGTGAGAAGCAATAGCCTTTTTACAACCTACTCGTCTTTAAATGCTGTTCCCAAATCTCTGTTTCACCAAGAGCATAAAACTGTTGTCTTTTCATCCTCCAGCTTCTGATCAAGATGCAGTCTTATTGCCAGGGCACTGAGACCACGATTGGCCCTGATGGGCCTGACCTGAGATCATCCACTCAGGGTCCCTGTGCCCCATTTTGGCTTGCTCATGCCCCACCCTGGCACCATCGATGCTGTAGGGGTGCCTATGCTCAGCCCCATCTCTGGCCCTGACTCTGTGGGGTGCTCATCTCATCTCCTGGACAGGCACCTCAACTCTGTCTTGTCTCTGGCCCCATCTCCAGCCACTTGTGATGGGAAAACCCAGATGAGACTCAGCCCTGTCTTGCTGCTCCCCAAAAGCCCTGGGGGTTGTCAGTGGTCCCTGTCACTGACTGACATCTTGGCCTACCCCACTCAGACCCTATGGGATAGTGCCTGTCAGAGAGATTGTAACTGCACTGTGCACTGGCACTTAAACCAAAAATCGTCAATTGCAGAAAAACACGTCTTCCAAAAATTGTATTTTTAGCAATATTCTCTATCTTTCTCCTCATACTTACTCTTTCCAACACCTTATAACTTTAATCAGGATACCTTGGTAGTAGCTTTGATAAATGTGGGAAAGAGAAAAGGTGAGAACTAGCTCAAGACTTGCTTGGAGAAGATCAGAGGATAGCGGCCATCAGAGGAGCTGTCAGTAAGAGGAAATTCTCATTGAAAAAAATTTTTTGCAACTTGCATAATTCCAGAGATCTGGTTTCTCCCTTCCCCCCACCCCCAAAAAACACCAAATCCAAACCAAAACACCAAAACAGAACAAATCAACCAACCAAACAAATCTCTCAAGGAAAACATGATGACATAGTAAGAGGCAGGAGTATATCACATAGGGCAAGCAAATAAGATGGTAACTAACCAGATCTACATATAAGACTGGTACATTCTTGGTCAATGCAGTAACACTGTGAATCTCTGTAAATCTCATTTATAACCCCATCCTGAAAAGGCAGAAATCTCCTCTAGAATATATAAGATTTCCCAGTTCTTACAGTGTCTTCAGCTGACAAGAAATACTCTGTATGATTAAGTAATTTCATACATCTAGAAGCTCATGACACATTCTCTGTACCAAAAAAACCCAATAAAATAAAGAAAGGCAAAAACAACCTCCCTGCCCCAGAAAATCAAATAACTGATGGTAAAGAGCAGTGTATTAGAGCATATTTTAGGCAAGTAGAATTGTATTAAGTCATTCTGGTTATATTCACTGAATGTAGGATGGATTTTCTATGTTATCACTCGGCCTGACACTGTAAAACTGTGCAAAAAAGTTTATACCTAAGAAGAAGTAAAAAAATAATACGCCGAGATATAAGTAAACAAAAGATCGTGAATGATACAGTCAAACATGCTCTTGTTATAGAATCAACCATTTAGGTTAGAAAAGACATTTAATATCATTGAATCCAACTGTTAAACTAACACTGCCAATTCCACTACTAAAACATGTCCCAAAGAGCCCCATCTACACATCTTTTAAATACCTCCAGGGATGGTGACTCAAGCACTTCCCTGGGCAGCCTGTTCCAATGCTTGACAACTCTTTCAGTGGAGAAATTTTCCCTAATATCCAATCTAGACCTCCCCTGGTGCAACTTGAAGCCATTTCCTCTCATCCTATCACATACTACTTGTGAGAAGAGACCAACACCCACCTTGCTACAACCTTCTTTCAGGTTGTTGTAGAGATCAAGAAGGTCTCCCCTGGTCTCCTTTTCTCCAGGTTAAACAACCCCAGTTCCCTCAGCCACTCCTCATAGGATTTGTGCTCCAGACCCTTCACCAGCTTTGTTGCCCTTCTTTGGACACACTCCAGCACCTCAATGTCTTTCTTATAGTGAGGGGCCCAAAACTGAACACATCATTCAAGGTGCAGCCTCACCAGTGCTGAGGACAGGGGGATGATCTCTTCCCTAGTGCTGCTGGCCACACTATTTCTGGTACAAGCCAGGATGCTATTGGTCTTCCTGGCCACCTGGGCACACTGCTGTCTCATATTCAGCCGGCTGTCAACCAACACCCCCACGTCCTTTTCCTCCTGGCAGCTTTCCAGCCACTCTCCCCCAAGCCTGTATCACTGCTGGGGGTTGTTGTGACCCAGGTGCAGGACCTGGCACTTAGCCTTGTTGAACCTCATACAGTTGGCCTTGGCCCATCGCTCCAGCCTATCCAGATCCCTCTGTAGAGCCTTTCTACTCTCAAAGAGAGAAACACTTTCACCCAAATCCCACTTGACCTTATCAGTCTCAAGGTATTTAAAAAGTTGTTGCCCCTTAATTGCAGAACCAGGATATTTTTATACGTATAGCAAATAATATAAAGTTGTTTTCAGGTATCAAATGAGATTATTGGAAGCATTTATCTAGCCCGCTTTTGCAACAGGAATGACCACAATGACAACCATACTCCTGAAGTCAGAGACAGCTGTTCAGTATATAAATAATGTATCTGTTTAAAAAAAAAAAAAAAAAAAAAAAAAAGATAGGTGGGATAGAAATTATGAAATTATGCCTTTAGGTTTGGAAAAGATTTTCTGGCAAGTTAGGAAATCTGGAAAGCTCCACTGAAAGAAACAAACTGTGCTGAGATCTCAGGGCTCTTCTGTTATTTATTTACATCTGAATCAATTCCCATTGTAATTCTCCTGAGGGTAATCATTTTCAATGTGCAAATCAGATAATAATAAATCAACCAATACACCATACAGAGGCTCTTTAACATAGCAATGTGGATCACATGAAAATAATTTTATTGAAGCCAGGACCCAATAAAAGAGCTAAGACCAGAGTAGATAGCATACTTACTTTTAATTAGATAGAACTCTATGTCTTAAATTACACAAACTACAGTATTTCTCAAAGTTATGAATCATTTATAACTTCCTCTGTCTTGGGTCAATGAATACTCACTGTTCATCAAAATATATAGCTGCATTCTTCTGTCACTCTCATAACATTTTCTCTCACTAATGTCCTTTTTTAGTTTATCACTTCAGGACAGAATCAGTTTTATCTTATTGAACTTAATGATAAGCAATGGATGTATAGAATATTTTAAATAAAATAGTAAATAAATAAATACAAAGTTCTTTGCAGATATACATTTGTAAATGATCTTTTTTTAAAAACTTTTGTTCTCAGGAATGCTGAGCACAAAAATGAGGTAGAATCCTCATAACAGATGTGTTCTTGGCTCCAGCTAACTATTCACAAAGGAGAAATATATTTTCATTTTAAATGCAGGATATTGGGTTGTTTCTGCTTAAGGCACATTTAGAGTTTAAGTATTTGCAGGATCCTCTTAAACTGTATTTTGCCTCAGCACTTGTTAGTGGCTGTTTTTCTCAGAAAAAGACTGCAATGAAAATTAATATATTCTACAAATATGTAGTATGAGATACAAAACCAGTTCAATTCTGGGATTAATTTGTGTGTTCAGGGTTTCTCAGTCCATGCATAAGTGTATGTGTTTAATTTTTTTCAGATGTCATCCACAGATAAGACAGACATTTAGAGTCTGATGCTGTTAAAAACTATTGCATCCTATTGTATTGAATAGATTTCAGACACATGAGTCTTCAGTCCTCTATTGTGTTGCAGATTCTTCATACACATTGAAAAATGGTTCTAAAGGTGAAAACAGGGAGTTTCCATGCCAGGGGGATCCTGATATTTCATAAAACTGTTGCAACATGCTGTCCAATTTGTTGCTTGTGAGCATAGGGAATTTTAATGCAAAAAAGGGAATATGACTGGATGTTCCTTGCATTTTGAATAAGCACTCAGATATTGCAAAGACTAAGGAGACTAAGGACTCCTTTGATAGTTTTACCCCAAACACTATATTTTAAGATGCACTGTACATTTGTCAACTTCAGTTAGTCTGCTACATGACAGTGAGTTTCATTAACTTTTTGAACCAAATCCCAAAAGATGTGTGAGATTCTTCTCTGTGGGCATCAGGGCTCTCTATTAACTTAATTGATGCTGACAATAGTTATGGGAAGTCATATGGACATCTCAGCGGTAGCTACCATAGGTTCAATATTCCCTCAGTCCTCAAGACTTCATTTCCCTTTTGTACTTGTGGGTACCAGCTGGAGGACAGAGGCCCTGAATACTCTGCATTGCAAAGAAGGCAAGGATTCATATTTCACATACTATGAATATGGTTTTACTTACTTTCAACTGCAACAGAGTTCTTACATAGTGGTTAGTAGTGTTTCATAATGTACTTGGGGAATGTAGAAACTTCATAAGATTTACAGATTTGCTTTTTGTAGTACTGATATTTTGCAAGTTGCATGTAAGTTTCTTTGAGGCTAAGGGAACAGAGCACATGTTTGTGAATAGTACTGCAGTGATTAATCTTCTCTGGTGTTTGATATGAATTTAAATAACCCCAAATTAAAAGTTCAATAGCCTAGCTGTAGGACTGAACTCTAGCCTGTAACTTAAGTCAAGTGTGTGTGACATAAGAACCAATGCTAATTCAGATAAATCACTGTATATGGTGATTAATATTTGATGACATACAGAACAGTCGTAGAAAGGACAAAGTAGAAGACCATTACCAGTGCCACAAATACATTACAGATTGATTTGTATGACTACCCTCATACTCAGGGTCAAACTTTCAAATTCATTTGCGTTAGAAGATAAGGTATAAAGTGTCTGGCTTGATTTTGATCATAGCAGAAGGAACCAGAAGAGTACTTACTGTCACAAAATCTGTAAGACTATACCCGCAAATGAGATAATTTTACTTTTACTCTCAAATGGCAGCCTAAATACTTATGCCAGGTATATCAATTATTCATATTTAACAGTTGTAAAACTATTTTCTGCAGGGTTTGGGTCAGGAACTATGGAATTTAAAAATTCTTTATTTTCCGTTTAAGAATTTTTGCTCACCATAAATAAAATAAATACCAATGATATATAAAATAACTGTCATATCATCTGACAAAAAAAAAAGTAAAATAAATTATAAAAATTTAAAATACAGAATGGAGAATTTTTTTTCTTTCAAATTGATTATGTTGACTTTTTTATTACTCTCCTGAAAGTATTATAAAAGCTAAGATATTAAAAATGTCACCTACCAACTCCCCTTGTGTTTTCCTAACTGTCTCTGAGTTCTGGCCTACTCTTTATTACACTTACAAAGGCCTTTGGGACACAGGAGTAAAAGAAAATATTGTGTCCAGGTCTTGGCTATTACGGTCAAGCCCATTATATAATCCTGTTAATAAATATATCCAGCTCCATCCAGAAGCAGTTATGTTCCTTGTGTCCATTTATCTTGGTGTAAGACTACTCCAGAATCTTACTCCTCTCAAGATAGTTACAATCTTGCTCTAATTTCCAGCAAAAGCTTAGTCATGGCCAATTTATACTCATTCCTCTTCTATCATTATCCCTTTACTGTTGATATATCCAAGGAGAATAACAATGTCATCTCTAAGCCAAATTCTCCCCTTTTCTGTTTCTATCTGTTCTTCAAGGTGAGCCATTTTGCAAAACAACAGCTCATTTGCAAGGCACACATTGTGCATTATTTTAACAGTGGCACAAATTCATACAATGTCATCAACCTACCTTTTTTTTTTTTTTTACGGCAATCAGTGCAGCCTGGGTGGGGATGTAAATTCCATCATTACACAATCAAAGTTATAGTTATAAAGTGGTAACTCAGGAGCAGGTTAATGAAAAAGTGATTTAAACTGAAGCAAATGCAGTTTGGGTTTAGGTTCCATTGAAAATTTCATCGAGTGTTGTGTGTGCATGGAAGCAGCCCATAGTCTTGGTTAGAGAAGTGTAATAGAGCATGATAGCAACCTGAATTGAGTTGTGATGGTTGACAACCCTATTGAGAAAGATACTACTTGTACAGGAGTCTTTTTGTGGAGCTTCTCCTGTTCCTTTTGACTGCTGGATGCTTTTGCAGAATCATAGTTTGTTGCTCTTGAAGCCTGGGAGTGATCTGAAAAGCTTTAGCTACTTATATATGGTTACTTATATATATGCTTTCTAAGAATATTTTTCTGTTTCTGTTGTATACAGCAGTGCTTAAAGGAGAAAAGTTATCTTGGACAGCATTGTACAAAAAACAGCACTGAAGTGAGACACTGGAAAAAAAAAGAGAGTTTGCAATCTCACAAACTGGACTTGAGTGTGTGGAGCATATCTTGTGGTGAACAGAAATTATGAATATGGAGTTCTGAGTCTTGTGATTTCATTTCTGGTTAGTAGGCATAATTCTACTGTCTCCAGTCTCTACTCAGACAGAGTACCTCCTACAATGGTTTGTGAAATATTTAAAATTCATATCTTACTTTGCTTGCATCAGTGATTATCAGATTGGTTTAAAATAATCCTTTCCAGAAAATCTACAACCTTGTCACTGTCTGTGACCAGCTCCAAACTCTTCAGGAGAATGGGCAAAAAAATCTACTTTCTCTCAAAAAAGTCAGAGGTCAGGTTAGACTCTGAAGTATAGCATCCATATATATGCTCCTCATTGTATATTTAAAGAATGAATTTTGCTATCCCTTGAGTACCCTTGATTCATAAGCATCTCTGATCCTTTTTTTCCGAGTCTTCCTAAGTTCTGGATATCTTGTGGCAATGCTGCACTATGTGAGAAAGTATCTATTGTTAGAAATCTACATATCTTCCCATTTTGCCATTAGTCTGTTTTATAAATAGGAAAAAAATAAAACAAATATCTGCTTTTTTTTTTCCTGTACTACTTATCATGTTGTATGTGTTTATTAAGTCTGTTATTCATTCATATTTGATAGAAAGTATCTCAGCCTTTTTCAGAGTTTCTTTTAATGAACCTTTTTCCACAGCCACAATTACTGTCATGACCATATTGTTACCGTGTTTGTAACTTTATCCATATTAAGATAGTGAAGAACATAGCACAGTATTTGTAGTGAAGAAAGACCACTGGTTTAAAGAATACATTATAATATTCTATAATTATAATGTTCTTTGTTTGATTCCTCAGACCTTCTAATGTTGCATGGGCTCTTTAAATACTATTTATTTAGTATTTTCATTAGCATTTTCAGTAAACTGTCCATTGAACTGAATCTTTAACCTTTTTTTTTCCTTTTTTCCTTTTTCTTTTTCTGAAACAATAGTTTACAAACCAGAAGTGTCTGTTTTATATTATTTCTGCTAATATGCCTTGTTAGGAATTCACCAGTGAACTTTCCAGATCTTTTCAGCATTAGAATGCCTATCCTGCTGTTCTTCTTCAGTGTTTGTGATTTTGATTTTGTAGTTCTACAAGTAATAGCTGCTAATAGAAGGCTACTGCAGGTAACAGAGACAGGACTTACCTTTCTCTGAGACACGTTTAGAGGTACATTCTTTTAAGATGCGAGATATCTTTCCTGTGTTAGACACCTAGGCCTCACAAAATGCCTGCTTCTTTCCAGTGATGTTTAGAGTGTTTTCAGGGTGTTTAGGGTGACTGATTGTGGTGAAATCCAAGTCAGATTTCAGATGATAGCAATATTTGTTAAAAGTTTGTTCTCCCCATCTTTAGTTTAATGAAGAATTTAAAAACAACTTCAGAAGTTTTAATTGAGTTTGTTGATGTCTCCATGTCCAGGTCATTGGCCATCAACATCCATTTCTCTATTTCTCTGCCAATATTTCTATAGTGGTCTTCTTGAGTCTGGTGTTTATGGACTCAGTACTGGACCTACATATTCAATTCCCCAGCCTATACTATAGGTTAAATCTGTCTGTAGTGGACAAACTTTTAAGACTGTAATATCTTGAGCACTTGAGGTGAAAACATAGCTCCATCTAACAAGTGTCCTGTTGCTGGAAATAGCCAGAAATAGATGTCCAAAAAAAAAAAAAAAGTCACGCTTGCTCAGATATCTTCTAGGGTTGTCTATGATCAAATTTCCTAGTGTTTTTGGAAATCAGTCTTTGTTCTCCAGAATCAAGGTCTCTTAACAAATAAGATAGGAAAATACCCAGCCATTAACAGCTCAAGCAGGCCACGTAAAACAAAAGGAAAAGTAAAAATATGTAGTCAGACTGAGGAACTTTTATCTTTTTGCCTCCAGCTGACCAGCCACCATAGACTTTGAGGTCATTTCAGGTCTCTTCTGTGTGTACTGCTGACAACAGCAACAATTTAACAATTCTGTTACGTGTGTAGCTATGTAAATTAGTACTGGAATAATCTTTGAATTTAACCTCCAAAACCTGTTTTTCTTGAAAATGCCTATTGAACTTCAGTGCCTCTAATCTCTTTGCTTTTATTCAACTTGAAACATATATGCTGGCACTTTGTTTTCCAAACTAATGCATAACTGCAACTGTTTTTAAATAGTTTGTGTGCCAAGTTCCACAAGACTCTTTCTGACTTGTAAGTAGGTACTATGAGGAATTATAGTTCATGTACCTGATGCATTTAATCTAGTGAAAATCTCTTTGTGGCCTCCTCAAATTTCAGATTATAAATTTGAGTATTTAATTTTGCTATGTTTTTATATATCTTAAAAAGCTGCTATTCAACATCTTATTAATATATTCACCTAATACTCTGACATTGACTTCTGAGGAATCACAAGTTTCTACAAGCTGCTAGTATATTTTCAGGAATTTAAACAAAGTATGGATTTAAAACTTTTCAGGAAATCAAAAATTTTCTCATGTTTTTGTATCATGACAAATCTGCTTTTAGTTAGCTGTTTTGGAATACTCTGTGTAAGTGTCCTCAAGAATCAGCACAAGATTTTGCATCCATGTTTCCGGGAACTATCCAATATTTCTTAATATCCAGTTTCTGTGACTGAAGCTTCTGCCCATCTTCAGGACAAGCATATCCTTAGAAGGTAATGCGATCCCCCATGAATTGACATTTGTTTTTCTCAAGTTTAAACCATTACTCCTTAAAAAGCTTTAGAAGTCTTTCCGCTGCTGCCAGATGTTCTTCCGATGTTTTATGGAAATAAATGAAGTCATCTCAATATGTGAGGATGTCTTAAATTCTCAAAATGTGGCTTGGACCATTTAGTGCCTTCTAAAAAGTCCCTGATGCACTAACAGTTTGAAAGGCATTCTAGAGGACTGAAATAATTGACAAGGTGTCATAAATGTGTTTTTTTCCTTTAAGCGTCACCTCCTGGTTTTTTTTGTTTTGGTTTGTTTTTTTTCCTTTTCTAATTTGATGGTATCCAGATTCTCAGTCAAAACCAGTAAAATATTTTGCTCTTGACCTGGAGTCTGACATGGGAGGAAGTTGGTAACTATCCTGCCTGGTTTCCTTAGGTTTTCTTAGGTCAGTACTTAAGATTGTTGGGCTTTTTTATAATTACAACTGGGTATTTTCAAGACAATGAAGATTAGCTAATCAGAATGTTTTGCAGCATGTAGTTTAATCTTTTTTTAGTGCTATCTGATATATCAAAAGAATTAGGATACCACATCCTGAGTGCAAGTACAGGTACTGATGCATTTCTTCATATTATTTATCTTAAAAGTTACTGATGGTTAATCTTATGTAGAAATAATTTTCAGTTCTTCTTATGTGACATAATCTTGTCTGGAGACTCCATTTTCAGTAGCCTTTGTTCTCATATCAGCTACAAAATTTATCTGACCAATCATGAAATGTCTCATACATGAAATAATTTACCTCATGGGACCTATGAGAAGCCTGTGAATATTGTATAATTAAAGATCTTCCAATTAACATCTTCACTATTGAAACAAAGAGCTTCACTCAACAGTCAGAACTGAGTATAACTGTCGAGCACATATTCTTTATTTACAGTGCTGGGCAGCACTGGGGATTGCTCCACCACGAGTGCCGGACTTACTAACAAAACACTCTGACTAATATACACAAAAAGCATACATGTTCATCATATTTCCTAGAAAAGGCAGTCTTATGCTAATGGGTTCTCAGAATTAATTTACATAGTCTGAGCATGTGTATTGAAAATAGAGTGAGGGTCTTCTCCCCTCCTTAGTGGTCCACATAGTCTTCCTCACACTGTCCGCTAGTTGAACTTTAGGTTTCTCATGTCCATATATGGTCATAGAGTGACCTCATCCGTCCTTCAGCTCCTGTTTGTTCCAAGGAGGTTAGTTTAGACCAGCTTCCAGCTGCTTATCTTGACACTGGCATCTTCTTAGACACTGTTTTTTAGGTTCCTGATATCAGGGATGTACTCAGGGAGTTTTTCAGACTGTCCAAGGCCTGTCTTATCTCCACTAGGCAAGGAGTTACAGGTTTCAAAACATCTTACAAGTGGGTAATGACTACAGAGGGTAGTTAGGAAAAAAGTATAAATGAAATTATATACATTGCAGGAAAATATGGGAAAAATAAAAGCTAGTAAAACACAAGTGATAGTTAGTGTTAAAATTAAATATCCTACTTTACAGGTCCCTGTATGTTTTGCTGATTAAGGATACCAATTAAACTCGAACACCAGAGTGAAAAGAGTAGGCGTATTTTACTGGTGATAACCAAATAATGTAACAGTGTAATACAGAAAACATGCAGTGAGAAAAAGCAGAATAGTGCACTTAAAGCAACAAACAGGAAAATACAGGGTAATGCATCAAATCATTACTACCTGAGAGAGAGAATAGTGATTAAGAAAGATACATCGCCACTTGCATATATTATCATCATCATCCAGATCTGCAGATGCTGGGGAGCCCCGGTTACAGCGAGGATTTGGAGAGCCTGTCCCGGCAAGTGGGAAATCCTACGCGGTGCGTCCACCCATAGGTGAGGCATCCAAAGTCACTGCAAACGGGCCCAGCCTTATATACCAGAGATCGACAAGCCAGAATAGCTGGCACCTTTGTTTTGAGTGGAAAATTTCTGGTTTCATTCTCCTGTTGGATTCCACCCAAAGCTTGGCCAGGGCTCAGGGGGGGAAACCAAGGGAGTTTCTAACAAGGCCAAATACGTGGGTTCTCTGCCTTGAACAAGGCTAAACAAGGGAAGCTGGATACATTCTCTCAGCATTTCGTCCTCACTACTGATTATATTCTAAGCTGCATCTTTCACTAGTGAGTTTACATACTTCGTTAATGATTACATACTAAATTAGCAGCTTCGGCTTCGGGCCTGTTGTTCAGGCTTCAGTATTTCAATTCTTTAGCACTTTTTACATCAGCATAAGTGGGTTGTTATAACTTAGTACAATACCTACTAGCACAATGGTTATCGGTTATAAAATATACAGGATTCATCTATAGGTCAACTCTGGCTTGGGCCTGTTGTCCAAGCCTTAACACTTCACTGTACATTGACAATTTCAAGTATACTTGTAGCAACTTCCCTTCACTATCAAACAGCTCCTCATGTGGTTAATCTAATACAAAACTGCAGTCCACAGGAATTAACAGCTGATATTCTTAAAGTATATGTTTTTGCTACCACTCTTGTAACTCCTTATTAGACTGGGAAATAACAGTTATGCACTCACCCCAGCAGACTTCACATATGAGGTATTTTCACACAGGGAAGTTCACACCTTGCAGCTGAACACTGACACTCATGGCTAAGGAAAACTTACAGCACCTACAAAACGTTAGCAAAGTATGATTTGATTTTCTTATGAGTCTATACCTTCCGTAATGCAACACCTATCAGATGAACGTGAAATCTAATTTTCTCTGCAACTCACAGTTTTTGACTTAGGTGCCATCTTGGAACTGCTTCCATCTGCCATAACATCCATGAAAATAGTAGGATTTCAGGGTCAGACACAGATGTAATCTGTATAATGTTGATCTGAGAACTGCATGTCAGTAAGTCTCTTACTGACAGATGGACTGTTATATGGCTGGGAAAGTAGTAATAGAAAAAGAGAATTTTCACGCAAAAATCTATTAAGTTTATTGGAAAACTGAATGTAACATCTAGCCAAAGACAGAACTTAAATTCATTTCAACTCTCTGTCCCTTCCTCCCTACTCTTCCAATCAGAGACAAAAAAGCATCAAAGCAGTCACTGTGTCACAGACCTATAATAACATAGCACAGCTTCTTAGCAGAGATATCATATGAAATTTATTAAAAAAAAAAATTCTGAAATTGAGCTGAAAGTGGGTGTTCTTACTTGTTGATCAAGATCATTCTGAATTTATCTTGTTTTGAAAATGATTACAACTACTCTCAAGTTTTTATCAAAGTTATTTTTATAGGTGTGCTCTTTGATTTGTTGGACAAAGTGTTAATAAAAATTTTGCATAACACTCTGAAGGGTACCCCTTGGAGTTTCCTTGATACATCTTCACAATTTAACTGTTAATAACTGTTATTCATGGTGGGTTTTTTAACTAGGTACAAATCCATTATTGTTTCATTTGATATGGAAACCTAAACAAAGTTTTGTTAGATACACCAGGTCTACAATCACCCATAGACAATAGACCTGTTACAGTATCCAGAAAGGAAATGGCACATATTAGACATGGCTGTTGATTAGTGTCCATGGTATCTATTTCTGGTCACCTTATTATTACTGAGGTGTTAGCAAAGTGACTGTTCATTAAGTTATTCCATTGTTTCTGTGGGTTCTAGAATTGCACTGGCTTTGTTTACCTTTGATTATCCTTTTCATTTATATTGCTTTCCTTCTGTTCTTTTAAACATCACTTTTTCTTCCTTAGTATCTGAAGAAGAACACTAATATTCTGGAGGTAGTGTTTAGTGGATTCGTTAGTGTCAGAGGATGGATTTCATCAGCTATTACATACTGACAATGAACCAAGTTGTTGAAATATTCTATAAGCCATTCTTTCCTTAAGAAGTCACTTGTTTGTAACATACTTTTGGCCTCAGTCCTTTTTTTAGTTTCATCCTTCAGTTCTCAGGCTTCTTTGCGCTCACTATTAGATACATATATTTATCATGTTATTTAATTTTTAGATAATTAAAAGGGTTACTGGTGCAGCTATATTTGCTTTCTGCTTTGTACCTGTTCTCAACATCATGATAGTTTTTAGCCTGTCTGAAACAAACTTTTCTCAAGCTTCTGAGGATATATTTCTACAACACAATATCTGATTACACCTGTAATTGGGAATTTCAGCACAGACAAGCACCCATTTTCATAAGAATGTAGTTTTAGAGCAAAGTCCTCCTCTTGTTATCTTATAAGTAATATGAAACAGCATGAATAAAAAATGGAAAATAGATATATATTGACTTTTATTTCTTGTCAAAAAACTGAGCCAGTTACTCTGAACTGCCACTCTGTTGTTAAACCAGAGCTATTTGTTGTAAATGTTTGCCACTTCTACTGGTTTCTTGCCTAAAGACCTCCTCCTTTGTCTGACTAGTTTGATAAGTGTATTGTGATGCGTGATCTGTGTTGAGCTACGTTTGTACCATGGGCATTTCCAGTGAGGCCCTATGCTAAAACTGCATGCTGTTGACTTGGTGAGGATGTGTATACATCAGCACTGATATGGAAGGAAAAATTGTGGCTTTGAGAGAAGATGGTGAGGAGGGAGTTGCTGGGCCAGCACACTGAACTCACCAAAGGGCCTAACATCGGAGCACAGGAAGATACTTTTTCTTTCCTGTGAATCGTTCCCAGATCTGCCTTTTCTCTTAGTTCTCTGATTTTTTTCCCCTTAGTTCTCTTTGTTATATAGATATGCTGATGTAGGGCTTAGAGGGCTTGTTGGACATTGCTTCTCTAGGCCAAAACTATCTGAATAGTGACTTGCAAAGATTTTTGAAATATTTAAGATCTGCTCAAGTCACATAATACTGTGTGACTCCTTATTTGCTTAAGTAAAATTTCATGTGATTCACAAAATTGTGGAAAATAATTAGATGGAACCCTTTTTATCTAAGATGAGATACTGACAGTACTGTGGTATAGTGTATAACCTTGCATTTAAGTATAAATAAAGTGCTTCTTAAGCCTAAGGAACTGATAACATTTTAAATGAGATAATTGAAAGTAATATAACCTCATGCACAACTCTTCAATTACCATAAACTTCTGATGCACACTGAAGTGTAGGGTGTTTGATTAAAATTTAGGAATACATCAATAAGGAAAATTATTTACCATGATCAGTGAAGGGTTCTTGTGACCAAATGAAGTGCTAACTCAATTTGTTTTAATAAAATGTATTACCACACAGTGAGATAAGTCTTCTGGAAGTATAAATCAACATAGCCCCATTGAAGTCAATATTTGCTCACTACCTCCAGTAGAACAATACCAATTTAAAGCACCCGAGAACCTGGATTGTTATGTTTATAATAGAAACCAATTGTACTGAATGCCAAAAATGTTACAGGTGATTGTCAAATAAAGGATGGGCACACACAGTCAAACACATGATCATATAACAGGCATCACATGCTGCATTTTAAAAACTGACTCTTGAAAAAGGTATTGTAGGGGGCAGGTTGGCTGGCTTTATTGCTTCTAAGTTGAAGCAATTCTGAAATATGTGAAAGCCTCTAATAATTTTCGGGCACTCTTATTGTTCTGAGTCAACTGGTTGTGCTCAGAAAGTTTATGACTTCCAAATGGATTAATTCAGGACACTTCAGTCTGCAGATCAGTACTATTGAAAGTATACAGTCTTTTACAGTTAGAAAACCAGGACATGTTCTTTAAGTAGACCTTTATGGATTCTGGCATAACAAAAGATCATATAGTTCAAAACTTTCTTCACTTTGACACAATTACTATTTAAATGTTGAAGAACTATTCACTATTGCTAAATATGTTATATAATAGAGATGGTAATGGAATGCAGTAATATGATTTTTTTTCTTTTCTTCCAATTTTTTCATTCTATTCAGAGGAATTTATCTCCACTTACAGTGCACAAAATGCTTATTCTTTGTGTTTCCTTTAAAAAAATCTTAATGAAATTTTTAATGAAATCATGCCTGCTGTATAAATATGCAATTTTAATGTAACCACACTCTTTCAAGTGTTATGTTTTCAGTGGTATTCTGTTTGGTAAATGTCAGGCAGATGTTCGATGCATGAGAAACGGATAATGATTGCATAAATCCATTCATGTAGTGAATTCCATACCCACGGATAGGTGAATATATACACGGATGTTGGTGGATTCATTAATGTTAATATGCACACACACACACAAATGACTTAATAATACATGTTTGCAGTGTGAATCTGGCATGCATGTGGATGCAGGGCTATCTAGTCATCAGTGGGTTGATGACCTAAATTCTGACTTGTTAGGTAATGTCTGAAATTTGATACCATCCAGTTTATATTAACAAATAAGAAAATAAGATATCTTTTACTGTGCCATTCTATTGTCTATCACATCAAATATGATTCCTCAGGATTTGCTGATACTTTTGGAATAAAATGTATGCAGAGAATCACACTTTCCAGATGATGTCATAATCAGTTCATACCTTTTCTTTATTCTTGCTTTAACAAATTGCTTGCAGATGGCTCTCATTTTTTTTAGAAAACATGCTGCTTCATATGACTTACCAGCACTACGTAGGCTTTCTGAAGCTAGTTTTATCACTTTTTCTAAATAAAGTACCAAGTAAAACTCACCAGAAAAGCTGATAATGTACATACTTGTTTAAATAAAGTCCTTTGACTTTGTACTGAGGCAACTGACTCTGCTCTGGTGGTAGTAACCTTCAGGAGAGGGTCTAAACGTACAGCTGGGGACATTTATTCCACAAACCACATTCCCAGAAATGTGTCTATGTCTACAGGGTTTGAGAATATGTTTATATGATCAGCTGACCTGATCCAGTTACTGCTGCTTATCAAATTATCTGTTGTGAATTGAGCCAAGGAAATTAACATATGTGTACCTTCCTTTCTCTAACCCATCATGTCTCTTTGCAAGTGAAATGAGATATCTTTTTAAAGTGGTGCTAAGCACATTAACCATTTTGAAGGTTACAAATCATGACCAAGCCGACCAATTGACAAATGGTAACTTGTTAAATTGCAATAAATGTAGTGATTGTAATCATGTGAACATACATTTAAAGTAATAAGATAGGAGTTAAGATTAAGAAGCTAAGCAGGAACTGAGCTAGCAAAGACTTAATTTTTAAATAGTAAGGTAGAACTGACAAGCACAAACATCTTGCATTAGCTTAGTAAATTACTATGTCAGTGCAGCTGGAGCAATTGTAAATGCAAAGGCAAGTTAATCAGACAGCAATGATGGAAAGATACATTAGGTTGCACTGCCACTTTTTAGTCTATCAATGCAGATATGAACAATAGTTATGCTTAGCTGTTGCTACGTGCCATGTTTGTTTAAGAAGACTGGTTTTTCCTTGAATGCTTTGTGATTTCATTTGCCATATACTTATACAAACGATAAAGAGAAGTTATGTTTTGTACTTATGATGTCTCAGAATTATTTTGGCTATGACAACATTACAGTACTCAGGCATGCTTATCAGTTCCCAGGTCTGGAGATAGCACTACTAGAGACTTTATTAGGTTGAAGACTTTGAGGGAAGCAAACTTCTTCCAGTGTATCATGGTTTGTATGCAAAAGGACTTTTTTGTATTCTTTGAATATCAGGATTTATGTAATCAGGATTATGTATTTATGGATGAAAGACTCTCATTGCAGAGCATGCTGTATCACAACTCAGTAGCTAAATCTAGATACAGCTACTCCTTGTTGCACTGAAATAAATAAATTTTGTTTCAGTGTTTACAAGAAACTTAGGGCTTTACTCAGCTGCTTATACTTAGACAAGTATGCTTTTTGAGATGCCTTAGCATATGTGGTCCAGCTTCTACTTTAGAGGGGCATGGGTCTCCATGTAGGTCCTGTATCATATCTGCAAGATCTGTGCAGAAGTCTTGGATACCTAGATCTTTGTAAGAGACACTGAACGTATTATGCATAACTGACTTAAACCCATAATATTATTTCCTATCTGAATCAGACAGGAAAAGACAATATTTTCTCTTTAAACATTTTAGGAAGACAGTTCAGGTCCTAACTGTAGATTCACAACTATATGTGGCTGTGTAGTCTGAGATGTCTATCTCCCACTATGGTCAAAATGGCAATCTAATTAAAGAAGCCAGTAGAGTCTGGAAAAATATTTGGCTCACCCTAACAAAGGCACCTAGATTTTGTTAACTGAAAAGCTGTCCGCATCACCTACTGTATTAGCTAGGTCTCTGTTGAGTTGATATTTATACATAAATATCTAATATATGCCTTCAGTCTGTCACTGAGTCCTACTTAGATTACTCTAGAGTTGGGTGCACGGAAAAAGATACAGACAGAAATAACTAGAAAGAGGAGTGGGTTTTATTTAAAGGATATTACATTATGACCTATTTTCCTACTATAATTAATGCATGAATATTTCAGGAGTTTTGATTCAACAGAAAATTTGAATGGAACTTGCTATTTTTATTAGAAGAATGTAGGATACTGGAAAAATGTAGTACATTTTTAGAGTTTTACTATTTCCCCCAGTCCCTCTCAAAAACATTCCTTTTACTGCCAGCTTTGTTCTGAATGTAAGACAGGAACTTCTGAGAGGGTAAAGTCAATCATTGGACAGAAGATAATCTCATCCTTAATGGGTGTCTTAGAACCTCGATAACACTATTAACCAAACAACCAAGCAAACAAAATCTCTGCTGTATTGCATAATAAATGTGGATAAATATAATACTGTAACACATATAGTTAGATGGATTAGGTTTTTCATATTTGAAAAAGAAAACACAATGGCACACTGTTCTAAAATTTACAGTAACATGATTTTAATCCATAGAAATATATTAAAAAAAAAAAAAGGAAAAAATATTATTTGCTCTGTCATATTTTTTTTTTATCCCTATGTATTTTACTTTATTATAAAACTATAATAGTGTATCTGTGTTTTGGCTTGAGATTTTGTGAAAAAAATTCCACAAATGAGTGTATAAAAATATGATTTATTTTAGTAAATATAATTCACATACAGCTCAAGAATTTTGAAACATATCTATATCTGTAAATGAACAGATTCAAAATACAGGATAATATTACATATCCTTCTATTAGAGACAGGATTATAGTTTAAATCCTTCATATAGTGAAAGCTTAATGTGCTGAATAAATTCTTCCACCTAAAATAGCAGCAAATGAAAAACACACTTGACGTTTTTTCCTGCTAGCCTAAATATATATATATGTTAAACTATTTAGGAACGTCAACATAATAGGAGGGAAAGGGAACCCCCTAGCGCATGAAGTAAGAATTAAACATGGATGTTACCTCAAGCTTTATCTATCAAAGGTGTGTGTACAAGATGATATTCAAGCTAGATTTTATAAATTAAAGAAATTAAATCACGTATTTATGTTTCTTACTTAAAACAATATTTCTTACTTAAAACATATTTTTGGTTTTGGCACAAGCTCAAAAAATCAAGATTAGAAACATTAATGGTGATTAATTGAATCTGTCCTTCTGAACCAACAATATATATATATATCTGAGGTTTACTATTGACTAGAACTTGTCATCAAATTTAAAAACATAAATTATTGTATCCAGCATGAACTCTAAAGGCATAAAAGTTATGTGGAGCATCATATCCTTTGTTGTCCTGATAATATTTTAAATTAATCATATCTAGAAAGTCACTGTTGGGATATTTTGCCCTGTGTGAGTACTCTATTCCACTGAAAAAGGCATTAAAATTATCCTTATGGGGAATTTCAAATATTGAGCAAATGCAGTCTGAAAGCTTTAGGTGTAAGTTTCTGCTAGTGAACATCTCTGTATGTTTCTCATATTTGTGGATTATATAAATCTTGAATGACTGTGAGACCGGTTGTGAACCCTTACCTTTGCGTGTTCAGCATAGCATGTTTCTATTTCAAATGTTTGCTTCATTCCTCATGCTCTTTGATCCCTTCAGTAATATTTTCATGCTTTTCTCTGATCTTCTTTCTGATAAACATTTAACTATAGGAGAAGTACAGATGTACCAGAAACTTCTAGCTAATCACTTGCAAACATCATTATCAAACACAAACATGGACTCACAAATTAGTGGAGATTTCTAATTTGGTAGCTGATGTATACTCACTTTGTATTCAGCACAGACAGCTGTCAAAGACAACACCAGACTTCAGCACTGAAGAATCATGCATTTTTATTAAAGCTTTTAGACTACTTTTTATAACCTTTTCACTCAATTTTTATACTGGGACTTTTTTAACTGACTTTAATGAAGTTATCCCTGGTTCCAACAAAGTTTGTGAGATCTAAATTAGCTTCTGTGTTTCTATCTGTTTTAGGTACATGACAAAACCAAATACAACTCAATCTATTCTGCTTTCCAAGAGTGCAGCTGCATTCTCTTTGCTTCCCATATTGTTAATAGGACATTTCAAAGGCTTTAGTGGTATACTGTAGTTCACAACCTACCTCATTATGTTGTCTTTTAGATCATTTACAGACTCACTTTTTTTTATTGTCATTGATCTCAAATTGACTTCATTTTGCCATTTGTAAAGATGAGTTTAACTAAACTGGAAGCTATGGCATAAATTAGTGTATACCCTAACAAAGGAAAATATTAAAGGAAATGCATTTCTTCAGAGTTCTTTAATATATATCAGCTTTTCTTAGATGGGTTCATCTTTAGCTTATGCTCTTCATCTATATGTTGATAAACACGATACTGTTTTTCTATGTCTGAGTCTCTTTCTTTGGAAATATCTGGGTTTTTTTCACCTCTACCTCCCTCAGAATTCTGCCAGTTATCCTACTCTCTCCTCAAGCTTTTTAAAGCCTAGGAAGACTGAGAGCAAATATTGCTGCTGCCACATTTTAGTGTTGGGCCAGATGAGAATAGTGCATCCCTCTCTCAGTATGTTCACTCCACCCTTCAGCTGCTCATTGTCAAGGGACATGCTGAGAAGGAGCTGAAATAAATTATTGTACTCAGTCATCAGTTTGGGAAATAGAACTAGGAGGAAGTTTTAGAAATAGGTCTCCTGTCCACTCAGCAGTTACAGAAAAGAACATAGTACAGCAGAGAGCAAAGGTGAAGCAGAGAGAAAAAATACTGAGGGCAGACAGCCAAGACAACCCTGTGGTGAAGGAGGCCAACCAGAGAGCTGCAGAACTTAAGAGGAAAGCCTGAACATCCAGCCAGAAGCCATGAGTTAAGCAATTCTTGTGGGAAAGCTTGACTGGGATCTTAGCACTCATCAGGAGCCCAACAAGAAGGAAAGACAGACAGGTGTAGAACACTGAAACTCCTAAATCATTCTGTAACCACAGTCCAAAGAAAATAAAAACCTCATTAGTATTGGAAAGTTTGACTTTCACTGTGCTCACTTGACCAAATTAAGTACTCATACCAAAAGTATCAAGCTGTACTGGTCAAATGTATTGCATAAGCTCATTCTGTGTCAAGTCTCAATTGGTGTAAACTTTGAAAACTCCATTAACTCCAGTGAAATTATATTTATATAAGCCATCTGAAATTCTAGCTCTCAAAATGCAAAATTAATTTATTTATTTAATTACTTTTAAGCTGAGTGCTCATGGGTTAGCGATAGAAAAAAGAATGTTGTAAGAACTCACTAATGTACCCACATAATGAGGAAACATTGCATTTTTAGCATGTGTGAACAATCACTTACAGAGTGCTTGGTTAATGTGCATTATGGATTACTAAAGCTGATTACTAACGGTGCAAATTAATGGCTATTTCATAGCAACAGATTCTCTGGCCCTGACAGTGGTGAAACACTTGCAACACTGAAAAGTTTTAGATCCTACAGCATTATTGGAAATCTAAATCAATGTTTAACAACCAGAGAAGGTGGTATTAATATCACATAACTTCAGCAACTTGATTAATTTGTCTAGTCATAAGTATTTAAAGCCATTTAAGACTCCTTTGTGAATCAGTCTGGCTTCAAGCTGCCACTTCAGAAAGCCCTGGATCTCCTATGGATCCTGTGTTATATCTGTCATCCTCTCACACAAATGTCTCTAACTACAACTTGTCAGATTGCAGTAGATGACTATGTTTTAGTGAACCAAATCAGGCCCCAGATGAATAGACTGTCAATGCATATATTTGAGCTATTGATCTTCCACCTTCTTCATAGTCAGTAAAGACAAATTGGTGCCTTTACTTCCCAAAACCAATGGTGAAATGTAAATGTCCTCTTCAAGATGACTGCATCCAAGAAATGCCAGTTCATTCTCCACTGACAAAAGGACCTATCTTAGATGAAGACAGGCTGTGAGAGTTGGGCTTGTTCAGCCTGGAGAAGAGAAGACGCTGGGAAGACCTCATCCAGTACCTGAAAGGGGCCTGCAAGAAAGCTGGAGAGGAACATTTTACAAGGGCATGTAGTGACAGGACAAGGGGTAATGGCTTTAAACTGAAAAAGGGTAGATTCAGATTAGATGTAAGTGTGGTGAGGCACTGGAACAGGTTGCCCAGAGGAGTTGTGGATGCCCCCTCCCTGGAAGTGTTCAAGACCAGGTTGGATGGGGCTCTGAGCAACCTGGTCTAGTAGGAGGTGTCCCTGCCCATGGCAGGGGGGTTGGAACTAAATGATCTTTAAGGTCCCTTCCAATCCAAACCATTCTATGATTCTATATATCTACATGTTATGTGGATATTGCCATCTAGCACCATAATGTTTCTCCTAGGAGAACATGTGTCTTCCTCCTTCCCTGCTGTTTTTTTGGTCATGGTAAAGATTATGTCACCCCTAAAACCACTAGTACCAATGTTAGCTACCACAGGCCCACTTGGCCGAAAAAAAATTGCCATTTTCTCCTTCATCTGTTGAATGATTGACCCTGTGAGATACCTATTATCTTTGCTTGCATGGTGCTAAGAAAGGTTTGGGTATTGCAGATGTTTAGTTCCATATAGGATATGTCCTTACAGGGAAAGTATTCTTTGTTCCTCATTGCAGCTGGACAGCATACTGATTGCAGTAACCTTCTTTTGCAGAGAAACGCAACCATTTATTCATAACAGGTCTTATTCACCTCATTGTTTAGTAAATTAACTGAGGGACAAACAGAGGGTCACAGCAACTTGAGCCATTTGCCAGAGAATACATCTGCTGCTTTCCTTAATAATGCCTTTAAATGAACATCTGCAAACCTCCTGAGACTATTGACTGATTGTGTCTTCCAGCCTCTTTACACAGAGAAAATAAACAAACAACCCCCCAATATTTTAAACCTTGGAAGAATCAGCTTCATTTCCTCAAGAAGATAATAAATGAAGGATGAAGCTGAAAGTGATTCTACTTTCCAGTAACTTGTCTGTACATAGAAAAATTAAAACTGTGACAGCGTCTTGATATTTAATGTAATGAGAATGCAAAAATATGTATACATGTGCACATATATGCACATACACACACATAAATATACGCCATTGAATTCAGAGGATAATAACTAGTTCTTGGAGAGCTGTGTAAGGGTATGTGTATATGGACAGATAGATATCCTTTCATAATAATAAAGCCAGAAGCTTCTTCAACCTCTGCCACTTAAAAAGAAGTTTAATTCAATTACATATAAAACAACGCAAAAGATTACAAAAGAATCTTCACACCTTTATGCAGCATATGAATTACACAGTAAAAAATAGTCTTCTACATTTTTACTTATGTGCATATGAAAGCATATCAATAGGACTATTTTCACAAATTAAAATAATATGATTTTCAAATTTTCAAATTTTCAATTTTTTGCTTAGTATAATATATAATAAAATTTTATTAGCTATTATCAACATCTAATTATATCTATTTAATAATAAATATAAATACAATAAAATTGTAATTTTCAAGGTATTTAATTTAATAGTAAATTAAATACTGAACATTGTTTCTGATAAAAAGCACTTGCTGCCAACTATAAAACATTGAGAGACTTCAAATACTGAGACTGTAAAGAGAATTAAGACATGTATATTTTATTCTTAGGACCATGGTACCTGTGTAACACTGCACCGTACTTATCAAATTACTCATTCAGAGTCTTGAAGTCCTGAAGAAACATTCTCTTCCCTGCTGTACTGGTTTTGGTTGGGATAGAGTTATTTTTCTTCACAGCAGATAACACATGGTGCTATGTTTTGGATTTGTGACCAAAACAGTGTTGATAACACAGGGATTTTTTTAGCTATTGCTGAGCAGTACTTACACAGCCTCAAGGCCTTTTCTGCTTCTCACCCTACCTCACCAGTGAGTAGGCTGAGGGTTTACAAGAAGCTGGGAGGGGACACAGCCAGGACAGCTGACCCCAACTGACCAAAAGGATATTCCACACCATTTGACATCACACTCAGCAATAAAAACTGGGAAAAGAAGGAGGAAGAGGGGTGTTCAGAGTTATGACATTTGTCTTCCTGCTACAAGTATTGAAGCCCTGCTTTCCTGGAGATGGCTGAACACCTTCCTGCTGATGGGAAGTGGTGAATGAATTCCTTATTTTGTTCTGCTTGCATGCACAGCTTTTGCTTTACCTATTAAACTGTCTTTATCTCAACGTGCAAGTTCTCTCACTTTTACCCTGTGGACTCTTCCCCATTCTGCCGTGGGGGAGTGAGCAATGTGGGGCTTAACTGTCTACAAGGGTTAAACTACAACGTCTATCAAGATCAATCATTATTTGGCTGTAAATTAGACTTTCTATACATTGTAAATGTTTATTAGTAAAATTAAGTGGTAAAAATTATTTGAAATACTCTTTCTCTACCCACTTTGCTGCTGATAAAATCTAGGTAAGTTGCATATTTAGAAACAGAAATAAAATCCCAACTAGACCAAGAACCAATGAAGGAATCGATTTCTTACAGAAGCATTAAGCCTCGTGGAAAGGACACTCTGTGGGCACTGTAGGTTGGAACACCCTCACATTGAGAAATCTACTCTGTTAAAGAAAGTATGCCTTAGATGTGCTTTAAAGTATGCAATTAAAAACACAATGCTTAGCTGTGCACATTTCAGTCTAGCCACACTGCTCTTCCAGGGGATGTTCCAGACTGTCGATGCTGAGATATAAAACCTGAACATGGGTATAAATGTAATCTAAAACACTCTTAATGACATGCTCTGAACAGCTGCATACTTGCACTGTTCTGTTTCAGAAAACTCCAATTAGTTATGTAGTACCACATGAAGACTCCTCTACTCCAGTCAGACACCAAAATGACAGTCATACAATGACCGTTAGGGATTCTAGTGCTTTGGCCAATATAATCTGTAATTACTAATTCACAGGATCTGAAAATGAAGTATGAATATGGAAAACAGTTCAAACGGCAATGGATAACAATATCTGCCACTCAACTGTGTCTGTAGCACTTCCTACTAATGAAAGCATCCAGTCATTTCAATAATAAGACCTTACCTCAAAAGCCTTAATTAAAAAGCACCACCAATACGCTCTTTCTCATTTTAACAAATTCCAGGAAAATTTGCTATTTCTGAAGTGCAACTGAAGTGTAAAGTAATAGAACACCACCACCAGCCCTTTTTTTCCTACAAAGGACTAGCTTTTCTTTTTCTCATAGTAGAAGAATAATTGTTATGATTCCACCTTCACCCAAGCTTATTTCAATTGCCATACACTGATATTTCCGGGGGGGGGGGGGGGGGGGGGGCAGTGTAATAAAAGGAGAATGGATCTGATATTACATTTTATTGTCAACTTAATGAGCTATAACAAAAATATTTAATGGCACCATAAAACTGGCATTCACATCAGTCCATGACTGTAATTATTTAATTATTTGTACAGAATTATTTAATGAAATAGAGATCAGTTTCATGAAATCTGCAAAGTCAAAATCACATGTAAAGAATTTCAGAAGTGGGTCTCTCCTGTTAAACTCACTCATTTTTTGTGCCCATACACTTGTAATCTGATTTTTGCACTGAGTGCAGCTTTTTAAAATCTTGGGTTATTTGAGAGCTTGAGATTAGACTCCCTATAAACAAATATTACCTGAAAGATTGTACCTTTGAACAGGACCTCAGATATCTATCTTTACTGTTAGAAATCTGTGATTCAAGGTTGAACTTCTTGTCTGTACTACCTCTACAGTAACTGAAAGGAAACAGGAATCTATACAGAAAGATTAATCTTATCTGTCTTGAAGATTTATCTAAAGAAGATATGAAATTTCTCTTGGGAGATGCTTATTTGCATTGATAATTGGAGAATCAAGGTGACTAACATAATCTAGACCTCTAATTTTTAGACACTTGACACTAAGTGAAATGCATCCTACCTCACATGACTGCCTGGTTGAAAACTGTTGAATTTATGACACATATGTCAAAAAACCTTGTAAGACAAAGTAATTCTTGTTCCTTCATCTTAATGAAGAATGAGAAGTAATAATATTGTTATCAAATTACAATTCCTAAGTTTGAAATTATTTCTTTCTGTACACTTCCAAATTACATAAAAGAATAAAAATTATTTTATTTTTAAAATCCTAGCTGTTACAGTGTTTTAAAATTTAGGATTAAAAAAGATAAAACATGAAGTTAGATTTCTTGGCAAGCAGGGTGAAGTATTTCAAGTGATGAGGACTCACCTGCTTCCATTAATATTTAACTCTTCATTCAATACACCTTTACACATGAATGTGTTCTTATAAAGATGAAGCCGTTGCATTAGGAACAAATCTCTAGGCTAAGGCTGCCAAAGATACTAAAGGCAAGTTAGCATCTAAGTCCTGTTAAGAGAGTTGGTATACAGAATTTGGGCATCTCTGTGACAGATTGGCCTTTGGAATCTCTCTCTTAGTGTTAAATTAATTTCTTAGTCTCTTACAGCTATTAAAGAAACAACTGAAATTGTTTGAAATAGAAAATGGTTCCCTTCAGATTGCATGCTCTTGTGAAATGACCTAAGTTTTCTACATTTGCTAAGTTTTGCTGCGGGAATTATCATTCCTGTTGCATGGGTTCTGATTGAGCAATTAAGCTATTAGGTAAAACGGAATAAGATGTTCAAAGTATTCTCTTGCTCTCTTTTTTTTTTTCCCTTTTTCTCTCTTTTTTTCTCTATGTTTTTTCTTCCCCTTTTTATCTTTCCCTAAGTGACCATTTCCTTACAGCAAGAAAAGTGAATAGATGAAAAACAGGGGACAGGTGGATCTAGTCAAACTTAATCTCATCTAATCAAGTCATGTTCACTTTCTCTAAACAAAGGCTTCAGTCACATGAAGAAGCCTGAAGGGAGTCAGAGCATGAGAGTGATGATTCACAACACTTTTTCCTTTGAAAATTCAGTTTAAGAAACTTTCACCTACAGTTTTATATAATGAAAAGAGGGACTGTATTTGGATTAAAGTTCTACTTTGGATTAAAATGAAAATAGTGGGTTTGTTTAGTTTATTTGGTAAAATTTGCATGATCTTCCTTATTATCTGACTGTTTGTGGGGGGTTTTTTTTGGTGTTTTGGTTTTTTTTTTTTAGGAAAATCTCTCTTTTTGTGCCATTTATTCTAGTTTATCATGTAATTCAAGACTTGTGTTTTAGGGCTAACTTGTAAACTATTCTAAGTTTCTTTTATTTATTCCAAACAATACGGTTGCAAATGCAGAATTAGGACTTGTCCAGTCATAGCTCATTTATTTTCCAGGGACTCTCATAGCCTCCAGGCTAAACATCTGTGGAGACTACACCCTCGTCTAAGGAGTTACTTCCTCTTCAGAAGCAGTCATGTAGTTTGAATTGACATTATACTCTACAGCTTTTGAAGCATGCACCACTGCCAGAAGTGAAATCAGAACTCCACCCAACAGAGTGTATACTTCAGTGTGTCTTGCAGAAGGGTAGCTTGGGTCGATGTAATGCATATAAACTTCTCTAAAATGTTAATACATGGTTATTGCAGTGGAGATTACAACACGTTTCTTGGATATGCTGTTCTTAATAGTTGAGATTATAAAAATCTATGAATGTAAATGAGATTCTAAATAATGAACATTTTGCAAAAAAATCAACATCCCCAATCCCTTAGTGTCTGTCCATATCTTAAGTTTCACTTTGAAAAACTAAACTGCTTTAAGTTTTTGTGTTTACTGTTGTATGGATTCTATATATAACCCTTTTGATCAGTGTAATTAATTAATTAATTGTGTTTAAAGTACCCAGCAAAATAACTATCGATCTCTTCACACAAAGCACCACAATGCTATCTATGAATAAAGTGATATGGACTACATCTTCAAATGGCCTTTCAAAACCAGAACAATATAATATAATATATATGATCTCCCATGACTCCCCCAAAATTGAATTATTATTTATATTGTTGCTGAGTGTGGTGAAAAATACAACATCCCAAAGACAGGACTCTTGTTATTCAAAATCTATGATCCAGGGACCTCTAAAAACATGTTGCCTGCCAATTAATCACAAAACAGAACAACTGATTTAATGCACAAGTTATGGAACTGCGTGAAACAGCAAAAGTTGTAAGGATAAATGCAGGAAAAAATAATTAATTAAGTGGTAGGACAAGATAGCTGTTCAATCACATCTATCTACTCCGCATTTTTATCAGTCAACTGGCAGAGAGAATCAGAGTTTCTCTGGTACCTTAATAAACTTCAGAAGGTACTAAATAAAGGGTTAGAATAAGGAGCAGCGGACAGGAAGAGCTAGCAGCAAATTAATGAAGTAAAGTCAAGTCAAACTCAACCAGAGTAACTGAGAAAATGGTAGGAAACAGGAACAGATTAGAAGAGATCAGTAATTGGAAAGTGTAATAGAGGGGAGGAAACTTGATTTGAGTGGTATGTGCAGACAAAGAGCTGTAAAAGAACTACTGTAATGCTTGTTTTTTTCTTTTAACATGGACATTTCCTTACACACAATTAAAGTAGATTTGGAGGATTAAGAAATAAATGTCTCAGAGCCTGTGGGAATAGAGTTGTTAGATCTAGTGTCTTGGCCACATTCCAGTTTGGATATTGCTCCAATTTTTTAAAGCTGCATATGGTAACTCTCTGTACTTCCTGTCCTAAACTGCCAAGTAGCCTTGCTTTATGTTGTCAAACAGCTGCTTATTCTTAAGTAGTTTGTGAGTCGTTGGTGTGAAAGATGGTATATCCAAGAGACTGGATCAAATAAATTGCTTGGAGTTGCCAAAAGGAAGTTTTACATGGCAAAAGTTGTAAAGGTAAAGCCTTCCCAGAGTTGCTGCTTCAATGGGTGTGTGGAGGGCAGGGAAAGGAACATATTCAATGCATTTGAATGAGGTTCTGGCAGCAGGATTCTATTTTGTTTCTCATTGGACTTGACAGACTTCTCTTTGGGAGAAGGCAAGGGATATGGAGTCCTTTTGATGAGTCTAAGAGGTGGCATTTTCATATGTTGGGTTGGGAGAGTGGATTTTGATACAGCTATTTTCATCCACTCAACGGCATAAGAATTCCAAGCTTACACATCTGAGTCAAGCAAAAAAAAAAAAAAAAAAATTCAGTGCTGAGGCAGAACACTGACCTCCTTAGGTCTTTTCCTGGGCAGTGAACTGGGTAATGAATTGTGATATCATCTTTACAATTGTCATTAATGAGAAATTAATTCTTCCCTTAGGAAATAAGACCTGCTGGATGTCATTAGTTGATAGACTTGTTTGCTAGGACAAATTTCTTCTGGCTATACTTGCACAAGCACAGACAGACATCTTGACTTCTGTGACTGCTTGGCCACTGCAATAAAATATAGTTATAATCTCAGTAACTAAGAGGGAGGAAAGGGAGTCATAAAATAATTACTTCCTTTCTGTTTGTGCCCAAGGCCCTTTTATAGTTTATTTCCTATCTGTACTTAGCACTGTTTCCACTATGATGGCTTGTAGACTCATTAGTCTTTTTCTGGGCCTTATTTGCTTTTCCTTTTTCAAAGTGAAAAAATATCATGCTACTAAGAATGTTGTTGCATACTCTTCTTTCACTGTAACTTTTGTTCTTGCATAATAGCTTTCTCTTCTGCTTCATTCCTCCTAAGGTTGATGAGTTGTATAATGGATAGTTTTGAGGGTTACTGGGGGAAGGTAAAGTTCATGCAGGTTGCCTTCTGAATGACCCTCAGTGACAGTTGTAAATGGGGCAAACAGTTCTAATAAGGAGTTGAGCTTTACAATGGCCCACTTCACCATCTGGGGGGTTGGGGAGAGAGGAATGGTCTTTATTAGCTGAAGAGATTGTGCTGCTAAACAGCTTGCAGTTCACATGTTAATGGTTAATTTTAATGGACAGGTTGTGACATTATTCTGAAAGAAGTTAAAATAACATTTTCACAGCCTGAGGTAATATAGGAAGTCTTGCTGTAATAAAACACCCCATCGATACAATATCAGGAGAAAAAGAACTTTTACACTATAGCAATTGATATACAAAAGTAAGATAATTCATTGACATGCTTTGCAGTTTGTGCATATTAGAGATATTCTAAGACTTTTTGTAATACTAATGGTACATCATGCTATGGACAAGGTTTATTTAATGTTATAGAGGCACTAGTTAGAATACCCTTTTCCCTTGACATATGTGACTGGAGGAAGACATACAAATGCTAACACCCTCTAAGACACTGTAAGTAAATGTTTTCTTTTTGCTGCTTAAGATACTTTTTTTTTGTTGGAATATATATTTAAGGTGAAAGGGATTATCCACACTTGATTTTGTTAAACTGGGTGGAAGAGTGAGATTCTTTAAAAATTGTATGAAAATGTTGAAGCATCAGTGGTGAAGTCAGCTCCACCGGGATTTTAACAATTTCATGTGTGGGTTGTTTCTAGTGATGAATGTAAAATATCAGGACCTATGTAATATGGAAAGACATGCAGTGGAAGCATGGATGAAAATGAGAGTGCACTTCTGTTTAACATTTTAGTAGGAAGAATCCCAAAGGGATTTTTTTTTTTTTTAATGTTACTCAGTCTTTGAAAATAAAAACAAATATAATCTTATAACAACATAAATATTTTATGGCCTAATTTTATGGCAGAGGTAAGATTATTTGGATGCCCTAAATGATTATTTTGATGCCTATACATATTTGAATTTCTTTTAACTGCCTTTCTAGAAGATACCATGTCATTGTAGTAATTTAATCCTAAACTTGACTCCAATTTAGTCTAGCTTTTGTCTATAACCATTGTATAGTGATTGTCTTGACAATATATACAATCTACTTTCAGAGAGAATCACAAACACATGCAAAGTATCAAAATTGTGTCAGAATAACAATGTTTAGCATAGTTTGCTCTATGAATTCATGAGTAATATAAGAATGTTTTTGGGAGCTGTGTAATTACCTGTTCCATTACCAGAAGACTGCACCATTATTATCTGTATTGATGTGGGCAGGAGTGCACAGGCAATATAGTTAAGAAACACACGCTATTTTTGTGATCTAAGTTACTGAGGAGGTGATGCATACCAGTCATAAAGGAACAATTGCCATGACTTGTTTTCTCAGCCAACTGCATGCTGTTTGGCAAGTTAACAGGGGAGAATTACACGGGTTATATATAATGGAATGTCTGAACAGCTGCTGTGGTGAGAGCAGTCGACAGGTTTGTCAGCTTTTAGCGTAATTAACCCAGCAGGAAATCCATTCCCAGGTGGCTACTGGAAAGAATCAAGTTTGGTGAGGCAATGACGGGGGAGAAAATGAGAGTGGATATGTGTACAAACATCTCTCTCTTTTTGTAGAACAACACTTTCCTGAAGTTTACAAGGTTGAAACATACAAACAAAAATACTGATTTAGTCCATTTGTCTGTCTAGACCCCAAGCCTGTCTCCAGCACTGGTCATAAGCAATTACTCTGGGAAGAGGATGGACAGGACAGACATATGGCTTCCTAATATGCTCTCGGATTTCAACTGATTTCAGCTCAGGGGATTTCTGTAGTCTTGTAAGGCTTCTCTCCTTAGTCACCCTCAGTTCACAGCTCTTCCAGGTGGCCATCCAAGCTCCTCATCAACCTTATCAACTCTTTGCAACTGCAATGTCCTTTGGCAAGAAATTCCACAGCTCTGTTGCCCACTGCATGAAAAAAACACTTCCCTTTCTTTGCTCTGAACTTGCATCCTACTTGTCTCTGCTGACCATCCCTTCTTTCACTAGAAGAGATGAACTGTCAGTTCCAATACTTTCTCTTCCTCATGCTTATGAGTATGTATACCACTCTTACATCCCCCTTTTCCCAAGTTGTGTCTTTCCCATGCTGAAGTATACCAGCCTATTTGAATATTATACACATGGAAGTAATTTCATACTTTTTCATTTGCTTTGCCGTTCTTTGAAGCTAGTTACCAAATGAAATTACATTTGATTGGATAAGTGGGGTGATCACAATCTAATCTTTGCTCACTTTATGTAAACTAGCTTATGTAAGCTATAATAGATGAACCAAGAAAGAAAGGTATGCTGGATGATCTCTTTGGCAATTAGTTACAGAGAAGCTCAAGAAAATAAATGAATCCAAATGCCTAAATGCAATCCCTTGCTATTAATTCAGCCTAAATCAATACACTGTAGAGGACCTGCTTTTTCATAGCACCACAGTGATGTAGTAGTAATATCTTAATTATCCAGATGCCTAAGTGCAGGAGAGGGACTAAAAAGTCCCCGGGAACATATTTTGCAAGGAAGCTATCAAAAATAGAAGTGAACCAGTACCTGTCAAATCATGAACAAGTCTGGTTAACTGAATCAAGAATTTTATATTATTCTTAAAATAAGTGCCTAATCCAGCTATGCTACCACCGTGTATAGGAAACTGGAAAACAGGAATCCTTAGAGATGATTCAGAAATAGAAGCAGCTTACTGAAGGTAGGAACCAGGGAGTGGAATATAGGGGAAATATGGATTCAACTGTGCATGCAAATAAGGGACAACTTGGAAGGAATTTAAAAGAATTGTTTTTTTCCCACATTGTTTAATGAACTATTTAGTAATTGGTCTCAAGACATTCACATTTTTATTCTCAATAGAACTTATAAAGCAACCTCCAATTTCAGACAAAAGAGAATATAGCGTGTTCTATATTCACACCCATGGAGATGGCAATCATGAAGTGAAAATTAGGCATCCAAAGGACTATGTATTTTTAATACAAGGCAAGTTACAATGCTTTCAGAGCTCTTCATAATAATCTTCTTAACGGAGAAGCAAAACCTTGACAGATATAGTAAAATGGACTACGACATTATTCATTTTTATACTATGTGCATGTGTTCTGCTTATTTAAATATAAATACATGTACAAATAATATAATAAAATTTTTAATATGTTATTAATGAATATTTAATTTTTCAGACAAGTGTTACAAATTAGCCATAACTAATAGTATTAGTTCAACTAATAGGATATGTTTGCTTTGACCTCTGACTTTTTTTTTCAAGATTTCATTGAAATTTGTCTTTAAAGAATAGTTTTCTCCCTTATATTTTGAATATATTCTTACATACTGCCATATCTAGACCTTTTCGTTACACAAAATAAAACATAAATTTTTCCACTGTAAGCTTCAGATTAAACATCTCCCTTGATTTCAATGCCCTTTCCAACTTAATTTTAATTTTAGTAAAACCAATATGCCTCTGGATCAAATACTAAAATGCAACTATCATTGTAAATTCATTTTATACCAGTCACTAAATAGCATTTCTTCAATGGTCTGTATTTGTTCATGCACAGAAAGTATCATTAATGAAGCAAAAGTTCAGGAACCAGAACTAGTGACTCTGTATTTTGTGACTTAACATCTAGGCCATTGTTTATTTATGGGTTGTTGCTGTTATTGTCATTCATTTATAATACTTCAAGTTTGTGTGACTATTCTTAGGTACTTGCAAACATATTTATACCATCAAACATGCGTAAACATTATTGTAAACTGTAATTTGAAGAAAAATACTGATGTATTTTTACTCCATGTGGAGTACTGAGAATGAAGTACTGCTGACTATGGAAGAAGATCAAGTTTGAGACTATCTAAGGAACTTGAATGTGTACAAGTCCACGGGACATGATGAGATGCATCTGAGGGTCCTGGGGGAACTGGTGGATATGTACAGCAAGATCATGGAGCAGATCCTCCTGGAAAATATGCTAGGGCGCATGGGAAATAAGGAGGTGATTGGTGACAGCCAGCACGACTTCAGTAAGGGCAAATCATGCCTGACAAATTTGATGGGCTTCTACGACGGCTTCACAGCATTGGTGGATAAGGGAAGAGCACCTGACATCATCTATCTGGACTTGTGCAAAGCACTGGACACTGTCCTGTATGACATCTTTGCCTCTTAAATAGAGAGACATAGATTTGACTGACGGCCCAATTGGTGGATAAGAAATTATCTGGATAGTCACACTCAAAGGGTTGTGTTCAACAGCTCAATGTCCAAGTGGAGCCCACTGACAAGTGGAGTTCCTCAGGGGTCGGTACTGGGAGCAGTGCTGTTTAACATCTTGGTCGGTGACATGGACAGTGGGATTGAGTGTACCCTCAGCAAGTTTGCTGACCACACTAAGCTGTGTGGTGTGGTCGACATGCTGGAGGGAAGGGATGTGCCATCCAGAGGGACCTTGACAGCCTTGAGAGGGGGGCCCATGCAAGCCTCATGAGGTTCAACAAGGACAAGTGTAAGGCCCTGCACATGAGTCGGGGAAATCCCAAGCACAATTACAGACTGGGCGATGACTGGATTGAGAGGAGCCCTGCAGAGAAGGACCTTGGGGTATTGGCGGATGGAAAATGTAATATGAGCTGGCAATGTGCACTCACAGCCCAGAAAGCCAATCATATCCTGGGCTGCATCAAGAGAAGTGTAGCCAGCACATCGAGGGAGGTGATTCTCCTCCTCTACTCTGCTCTCATGAGACCCCACTTGGAGTACTGCATCCAGCTCTGGGACCCCAGCATAAGAAGGACATGGACTTGCTCAAGTGGGTCCAGAGGAGGCCCACAAAGATGATCAGGGGGCTGGAGCATTTTCCTTATGAGACTGGCTGAGAGAGTTGGGGTTGTTCAGCCTGGAGAAGAGAGGGGTCTGGTGAGACCTTATAGTGGCCTTCCAGTACTTAAAGGGGACCTACAGGAAAGATGGGAGGGACTCTGTCAGGAACTGTAGCGATAGGGTGAGGCGTAATGTTTTTAAATTGAAAGAGAGTAGATTTAGATTAGAAATAAGAAAGAAATTCTTTCCTGTGAGAGTGATGAAACACTGGAAGAAGCTGCCCAGAGAAGTTGTGGCTGCTCCCTCCCTGGAAGTGTTCAAGGCCAGGTTGGATGGGGCTTTAAGCAACCTGATCCAGTGGAAGGTGTCCGTGCCCATGGCAGGGGGCTTGGAACTAGATGATCTTTAAGGTCCCTTCCAAACCAAACCATTCTATGATTCTGTGATGTATCATTCAAAAAAATGACTACTGGTCATCAAATACTTAAATGATATGACCTTGTCAAACAGTGTGGGGTGAATGTTCCATACGCATTTACCAACCATTTTCTGTGTTGATCTATATGAAATATTATTTTACATGAAACACGTATATTTTAAGAATGATTGAACTAAGGGAATAAAATACGTAAGGTCAGTCAAAGCTGTGTGTCGTTATAGTCAAGAAGGCACAGGTTAAAACATGTTATTTAGAGGCAAGGAGTATTAGCAGTCAGTTCTTATGTTTCATACATTTTACATTTGAGTTGTGCCTTGTGATGCTCTCTTTGTGCAAAAGAACGTCATTTTTTATCAAAAAATGCAGTAGGACATGTACAGAATGCTAAAGGCTGGAGACTAGAATAGATGGAATCACTCTGCTGTAATCCTGGTTCAAAACAGATTGATTTCTAAGAAAACTGGTTTCAAGTTCTTCTCAGACAGATTTCCTTTACACATTAGACAAAAGTCTAAACTAAGAAGGGATATGGTTACCGCAGAACAGAATATTGCAAAACCTAACTTTCTGGTTCCTGTCCCATAGCCACATCTGTATTTTAAATTAGGTGCATAAGCTGCTTTTTCAATGTAGAGGGAGAATTAGATGCCTCAGAAACAGATCCAAAGCAATCAACATGCTAAAAAAATTTTGGGCCACATGCTTCAGGCAGCAGCATTAAACTACATGCTTTACAGACTGTTAGGCAACTTCTTTTCATACAAATGATTCCTTTATGTTTTTGTATCGTGCCATCAGCAATATCATGGTATCTAGCTATTTAACTGCATTATGCCATGTAAATTCACTCTGTGTATCAAGTCAGAACTCAATACACTACTTGATTTTTAAATAAAGAGAAAAACATGCATGACACTTAGCTAATTATTTGTAGAAAATGGCACATCACTGCAAGGAGTCTTGAAGTATTTATGAACAGAAAATAAGGACACTGAATAAGAACACATTATTTTCTTCTGTGTCTGTAGACTATTTTAGTACACATTACTAAACATCCAGTACAGAAATGAAACAGAAAGGCTTATAAGACTCTATATCATCCTGCTGGCCTGGCATTTCTGGCAGAAAAGTAGGAAAAGAAATGTCGTTACATTCTCTGCATGAAAAGTACTTTAGGACTCTGGAGCCTGGGTTTATTATATTCTTGGGGATCTTTGTTTTCTTACTAATTTTTCCATTACCAGCTCAGTAGCTTGTGGAGAAACTTTCTCGTGTTATGTATGTATTGATCGCTGCTTTACATGAAAATATCCTCTTTTCTGTTACCACCTTATCCAGTTATGCTAGGCAATCTTTAGCAAGCTGTATTTCATTTCACTTTTCTGCTTTATGTTGTGCTGTATTTTACTCACACTTCATTTTCCTATTATATATCTAATATTTGTTTACTCAGTAAGTTTGGAGTTGTCAGTATTTGTACCTCAGACACTCATAAAATTAATTCAAAGAATTATTGGACTTGCAGTTTTGTGTTTCATGGCGTAATACTAGAGTCTGTTTCTTTAAAAATAGCTCCACTCCAACTCCCTTGGCTTATTTAATGCTAAGGAATATGGAAGATGCAATCTCTGAGGGTAAAATGAGCAGAGATGCTCGGTGGCAGTTAAAAAAATAAAAGATACTGCTTTGAAAGGAAAAAGAGACCAAATAGTGGGCAACAGGAAAAGCTGACAGCTGACTGCAACACAGCAAGAAAATTTCTACAAGAGTTAAGTTCCTTGTTGATATGCTTCCCTGTTGTTTGACAGGGGTTTAGGTGAGTCTGGGGAGAAAATTACTACGAAGATTTCCCTGGGCAATAGTGCAATTTGGAAAACTGAGAGTATTCAGCCTGCAATAAAAAACACCCCACAAATATCCAGAGAGGTTTACTGAGTGAGATGTTTTGGGGAAAACCTTTGGCATTTGAGTATGAAGAACATTCTGAATTCTACACAGAAATACAAAATATTATTGAATATTTACCTCAGGGTACAGTCTCCCAGGAGAACATACTGAGCATGAAGAGGTGCTTCTAAACAGAACTGATTGATGATTCAGAGCATAAGAAAGACTAGGACTACCTTTTCCATTTTAACTAAGCTTCTCTTTTCACTGAAATGAAAAATTTTTTAAATCAGAGAAAATAACTGAAAAGTAAAAAGCACCTGAAGGATATATGTTAAATCACTGAAACAGGCCACTATTAAAAAGGAAGAATTTAAAATGAATCTTGTGTGAGGATACAGTTCTATATATGATGTCCAGCTGCCTCAGCTAGATGTGTCACTAGTTGTCAGAAGTTTGGTGTCACTTGGCCCATGTTACTGATACCGTGGGATTAGGGGGATTGTTTTAAAGAATAAAGGAAAATTATGGACATATAACATTCTATTTCAAAGTGTGGAGACTTTTCAAAAGCTAAAGATTTTCTCCTACTTCTAGACAATAGCTATGTTTTTCTTAGTTGCAATAAGAGTTTCAAATTTTTACTTAGCTTAGACCCAGATGACCATATTGGCAGAACTTCTGAACATACACTAACTTAAAAACCACAAAACCCAGTACTATGGATGTGGCATGTGTGGTCTCAAATTCAGTGCTGTGTGCCAGGACTCCATACATACTTGGGTATCCTCTAAGACCAATACACAAAACCTTCATGTTCAGTAGGGAACACTGAAAATTAATAACTTAAAATCTAGGAAGATACAGTTATTCCTCATCTAACCATAGTATTGTGCTCTGGCAACCATGAGGGCAAACTGCATTCTGCCCATGCATCCAACACAACATAACCAGTTGGTCAGAAGAGGTGATTATTCCACTGTATTCAGCACTGGTGTAGCCTCATCTTGAGTACTGTGTGCAGTTCTGGGCCGCACAGTTTAAAAAAGATGTTGAGGTACTTGACTGTGTGCAGAGGAGAGCAACAAAGCTGGTGAAGGGCCTGGAAGACATGTTGAAGAGCCTGGAAGGCATGTCACAGAATCACAGAATCACAGAATCATCTAGGTTGGAAAAGACCTTGAAGATCATCCAGTCCAACCATTAACCTAACACTGGCAGTTCCCAACTACACCATATCCCTCAGCGCTATGTGAACCCACCTCTTAAACACCTCCAGGGATGGGGACTCCACCACCTCCCTGGGCAGCCCATTCCAACGCCTAACAACCCATTCTGTAAAGAAATACTTCCTAATATCTAGTCTAAACCTTCCCTTGAACCCCAACTTGAGGCCATTACTTCTTGTTGTATCACTTATTACTTGGTTAAAGAGGCTTATCCCCAGCTCTCTGCAACCTCCTTTCAGGTAGTTGTAGAGGGCGATGAGGTCTCCCCTCAGACTCCTCTTCTCCAGACTAAACAACCCCTGTTCCCTCAGCTGCTCCTCCTATGACATGTGCTCCAGACCCTTCACCAGCTTCGTTGCCCTTCTCTGGACACACTCGAGTAATTCAATGTCCTTTTTGTAGTGAGGGGCCCAAAACTGAACACAGGAATCGAGGTGCGGCCTCACCAGTGCCAAGTACAGGGGTAAGATCACTTCCCTCATCCTGCTGGCCACACTATTTCTGATACCAGCCAAGATGCCATTGGCCTTCTTGGCCACCTGGGCACACTGCTGGCTCATGTTCAGCCGGCTGTCAATCAACACCCCCAGGTCCCTCTCTGAGTGGCAATTCTCCAGCCACTCCTCCCCAAGCCTGTAGCACTGCCTGTAAGGAGCGGTTGAGGACACTACATTTGTCTAGTTTGGAGAGAAGTAGAGTGAGGGGTGACCTCAATGCTCTCCATAGATGCCAGAGAAGGGGAAGTGGAAAGGGAGGTGCTGTTCTCTGGGTATCCAGTGGCAGGACATGTGGGAATGGTTCAAAGCTACATCACGGGAGGTTCAGTCTTGACATTAGAAAGCATTTCTTTACTGAGAGGGTGGTTGAACATGGAAACAAGCTTCCTAGATACGTGGTCAATGCCCCTTGGCTGTCAGTGTTTAAGAGGCATTAGGACAATGCTTCTTAATAATATGCTTTAAATTTTGTTCAGCCTTGAATTGGTCAGGCAGTTGGACTAGATGACTGTTGTAGGTCTGTTCCAACTGAAATTCCCTCTCCTCTCCTCTCCTCTCCTCTCCTCTCCTCTCCTCTCCTCTCCTCTCCTCTCCTCTCCTCTCCTCTCCTCTCCTCTCCTCTCCTCTCCTCTCCTCTCCTCTCCTCTCCTCTCCTCTCCTCTCCTCTCCTCTCCTCTCCTCTCCTCTCCTCTCCTCTCCTCTCCTCTCCTCTCCTCTCCTCTCCTCTCCTCTCCTCTCCTCTCCTCTCCTCTCCTCTCCTCTCCTCTCCTCTCCTCTCCTCTCCTCTCCTCTCCCTCTCCCTCTCCCTCTCCCTCTCCCTCTCCCTCTCCCTCTCCCTCTCCCTCTCCCTCTCCCTCTTTCTCCAGAGTAGAGGAGGAGAATCACCTCCCTCGACGTGCTGGCCACAGGATATGATTGGCTTTCTGGGCTGTGAGTGCACATTGCCGTGTGGTACAGGACAGTGACCAGTTCTTTGCATAGGCCCAGGTGGATGACATCAATTGCTCTTCCCTTATCTACCAATGCTGTAAAGTCATCATAGAAGGACACCAAATTTGTCAGGCACAGTTTGCCCTTACTGAAGCCATGTTGGCTGTTACCAATCACCTTCTTATTTCCCATGTGCCCTAGCATAGTTTCCAGGTGGATCCGCTCCAGAATCTTGCCAGGCACACAGGTGAGACTGACCGGCCTGTAGTTCTCTGAGTCTTCCTTTTTAAAAATGGGGATTATGTTTCTCCTTTTCCAGTCAGCAGGAACTTCACTGGACTGCCACGACCTCTTAAATATGATGGATAGTGGCTTAACCACATCATTCACCAGTTCCATCAGGATTTCAGATTCATAGTAGCTTGATCTGATGGTCTTCATTTTCAGGTACATGTGTATGAAGAGAAACTGGTTTTCATTTTGTTAGTGGGCCAGTCTTCTGTGTTAGGCACCTAGAGCAGACTTAACAGGTTGGCTCCAAAAAAGTATTACATACTGCTTTGCTCAATTTCTGTGGCTTGGCATTACTTCTATGGGAGAGAGGCTTAGCATGGTTAAGGACAACATGCATCTGAGTGTGGTGAGAGTTACATGCCCAAAATTAATTAATTTCAAGCTTCCACTGAGTTTTAGGTATCAGTTGTACAGAATAAAACATTTTCAGTTCTGGATTTTAAGTCTTTCTCACTGTAGGATCTAAATCTAGTACACTTTCTTGTTCTGCTGTCTTGCCCAGATTTTTCTTCACCTTGATAGTGTCTTCTGCCTGATAAATGACCAGTAAACAATATGTATATGTTTTTGATGAGGCAAAGAAAAAATATTGCATTCCAAAATGAAATATCTAGGTTATTGTGAAACATAAAGGAGGTCCTCAGAAGGGCACACTAACCTGATTCTACAAGCACTTATTTAGATTTGTGAACACTCATAGAGTTATCTGCACTTGTACACCAGTCCCGGATAGGTAAAAGTATAACTGCTTAATGTGAAGGAAGAATTCTGTAAGAATCTTTCTTAAAACAGAGAACAGGAATAGGAAGAATATGCAGAAACAACATCAATCTGTCAGAAAAAAAAAAACCCTTCACCCCAGGAAACTGTGACAGGTAAAGAGCATTAGAGTCCTATGGTAGGAATTTCCTGTTCTTCATAGAAAGTCAACAAGAATTAGATGCTTCTGATGGGAAGAAACCTACAGAAGCCCAAATGAAGTGTAAGAAAAGATCTACAGAAAGTTTCTTACCTGCAGCAGAAATTACAAGAACCTTGAAAATAAGACTCTTTTCAACTTCAGTGTCTGCCTTTTAAATTCTTCTAGAATGTTAGACCTAGGCTCTAAATAAATTAGATGGAGGTAATGAGGATTTAGACTAACTTAAAATGCTAATTTATCTATGAGATTTCATCAGCCTTAAGCAGACCTGATAACTACAGGATTTTTCTCTCTACTTAAGCTTGGAGGTGAAGTCTCAGTACTGATTTATACCACAGAGTACAAATGAGAATATTCAATAAATTTACTAATGAATAAAGAAAGCATGATGAAATTGCAATTGCAATGACACAGTTAATTTTTTAGAACAGACATTCCATTAGATATGGCAACAGTTCCTTAGAGAGAACACCTCAGGTTTCACAGTTTTAAACACTCTAATTTAGAAGTCTTATGACTTCTAGCACTGAATAGTCTCAATCAGTACATTAAGCCACTTACATGTGGTAAAACTGACTCCCATTTACTGAAATACATCTAAACAGTTTTTGTTATCTAACTTACTCTGAAATATTTTTGTAGGGATGGAGTTGTCAGTGGGAGCTTCTCTCAAATGTGTCCTTTAATGAAGTCCTTGCACTTTAGCATGTCTTGTAGTAGCATTGTTTTCAGGACTTTTTAATTTTATTAAAACTTATTGTTTGTTACTAGAAGATGAGAAATACTTAGTACTTAAATACTTTTTGCTTTAGAAAATGTGAAAGTTTTTCATACTCTGAGAGACATTTTTATTTCTAGAAGAAATATGTTTGCTGTCATTTAAATGTTTACTCTTTATTCAAGACAAGACAACACCTCATAAAGAATTTAGAAGTCTAAGGTTAACATCCTGTAATCACTGATTTCCTTAACATTTTTCTCTTTTGCCCAATAAAATTCAATCTTTCTTTTTGTTTATTAAAATAGGAATATCTGACTATTTTTAATGAAAGTGAAGGGAAGGAGGAAGAATATTCTAGAAAGTTTTATTTAGAAATTTGTAAAAGTATGATGTATCCATTATTAAAAAGACAATATTTTTTTCTTTTTAAGTTGCAAATATTTTGCTAATTAAACAGTATGCTAATTGACTATCACTAAGGAGTATATGAAAATTCAGAGATTAAGTAGCTGAGGTATTAATGGCAGTGTATAATCTCTTAACAACTTCCTCTGTACCAAAAGACAGTGTGTGTGGGAAGGAAAACTATGTCAATCTTTAGAAAGCTTTCCAGGAGGAATGCAGGAAATAAGGCACTGAGCTTAACACTTGTACAGGGCAAAATAGTAAAAAACAGTTAGTAGGAGAATCCTTTTGCTCGAATAACAGAATTGGTCAACACTGGAGTAGATAGAAACACTTAGGGGTGAATCAAGAGGGGTTTTGTAAAGGGAAATATCATCTTACAAACCCCTTGGAGTTCTTTGGAAGGATACCCATCAGCATGATCTCACTGATATAAATGGACTTCAGAATATTTTTGGCAAAATCCCTCACTAAATGACTTTAAGGGAACTTTGCAGTCAGGAGATAAAAACTAAGCTGAATAGTCATTTCAAAAGTAGGAAAGGGAGAGTATAGGTAAATAATCTTATTTTTCCATGGATGGAAATTATAACTGGAGTTCTGCCCAAAGCTGTGTTTTGGGTTATAGACTGTTGAACATATTCATATATGTACTGGAAAAAGAGAGTAATCAGTGGAATGACAAAGTTTGCTTATACAAAATTATTCATCGTACTGAGGATGACAGCAGTCCATGAAGAATTGTGCCAGAATCTTATGAGACAGGTGAATCAATAACTCAGATTGATAAAATTCAGACAAATATAAAGTGGTATAAAAAAATATAAAAATCTTTTTTTTCCTGGTTTCACATATGAAAAGAAGAGGTCTGAAATGATCATAATCAGAAATTAAATGTTTAAGTTAGGCTGATTCATAATAGCTTTACCTATGCTTAATAATGGTCAAAAAAGTCAAAACATCCCAACACTGACAGATATGACACAAGAATAACAGAGACTTGTACTCTTCAGGAAGGACAGATGGAGTCCACAAGGGATATCTAGAGCATTTCCAATAAAAAAGTTTTATACGTGTGTTTTTGGCAACTGAATTTATTCATGGATCTCCTTTGATCTTACCCTATTTGAAGTTTTGACATCTAGTTCATGCACAAACACATACAGATAGACATCTTAACTTTAGTGTTTGTAGCCACATTTTATACCTCCCTATGTTGTCCATTTATGATTGTTTTGTTTTTAATAAATGCAAAGTTGTAGTCTTCTAGGTGTGGTGTGTGGTTTGCCTGTGTCATCTTTGCCTGAGCATCTCAGCCTATTTGGGTCTTGATTCAAATGCACTATCTTAAATGAAAAAGAAGTGACCCTTCAGTGCAAATGATCCTGTTTGCATGAAATCTACTCAAGACAAAAAAAGGAAGTGAAAGTTGCTGGCTTTTCTGAACTTCTTCAGTTAACCTCTAAACTTTAGCTATTGTTGATACCCCCCAGTTGTAGTGACAGTGATGGCAGAATGGCAGCTAAACCAGAAAACATTTATCCTGAATGATCATGGAATCATTCCATGGAATTAATGTTGTCATTTCAATAATGACAACAGATTTCTAAGCTCTTCCTGAGACTTTTTCTGACAGCAGTACCATATGCCATTCCATCACAGAGGATTTAATTGCAATAGGAACTCCTGTAAAACCTAATAATCCAGCCTCCTCAGCCAGAAGACAGAGACTGGTAGAACAACCCCCCCACAATCCAGAAGGAGATAATCAGTGACCTACTGCATCACATAGACATACACAAGTCTATGGCACCGCATGGGATACACCCGAGGGTGCTGAAGGAGCTGGCTGGGGTGCTCACCAAGTTGCTTTCCATCATTTACCAGCAGTCCTGGCTGACCGGGGAGGTCCCAACAGATTGGAAATTGGCCGATGTGACACCCATATATAAGAAGGGTCGGAAGGATGATCCGGGAAATTACAGACCTGTCAGCTTTTCTTCAGTGCCCGGGAAGCTGATGGAGCAGCTCATCCTGAGTATCATCACACAACACGTGTGGGACAACCAGATGATCAGGCTCAGTCAGCATGGGTTTATGAAAGGCAGGTCCTGCTTGACAAACCTGATCTCCTTCTACGACAGGACGACCTGCTTATTGGATGAGGGAAAGGCTGTGGATGTTGTCTACCTTGAATTTAGTAAGGCCTTTGTCACCATTTCCCACAGCATTCTCCTGGCAAAACTGGCTGCTCATGGCAGATAATCTAGACAAGGGGATCGAGTGCACCCTCAGTAAGTTTGCAGATGACACCAAGTTGGGAGGGAGTGTTGATCGGCTCGAGGGTAGGGAGGCTCTTCAGAGAGATCTGGACAGGCTGAAGTGATGGGCTAAGGCCAACTGTATGAGTTTCAATAAGGCCAAATGCCGGGTTCTGCACTTCGGCCACAACACCCTCCACCAACTCTACAGGATTGGGAAGGAGTGGCTGGAGAGCTGCCAGTCAGAGAGGGACCTGGGGGTGTTGATTGACAGCTGGCTGAACATGAGCCAGCAGTGTGCCCAGGTGGCCAAGAAGGCCAATGGCATCTTGGCTGGTATCAGAAATAGTGTGGCCAGCAGGATGAGGGAAGTGATCTTACCCCTGTACTTGGCACTGGTGAGGCCGCACCTCGATTCCTGTGTTCAGTTTTGGGCCCCTCACTACAAAAAGGACATTGAATTACTCGAGTGTGTCCAGAGAAGGGCAACGAAGCTGGTGAAGGGTCTGGAGCACATGTCGTACGAGGAGCGGCTGAGGGAACTGGGGGTGTTTAGTCTGGAGAAGAGGAGGCTGAGGGGAGACCTCATCGCCCTCTACAACTACCTGAAAGGAGGTTGCAAATTACCTTCTCAAGAAAAATTGCCCCATAAAACAAGTTACGTGTGACACAACATGAGGGAAAAAACATGTGTATCTCATCTCTGTTTAGATCTGTAGTTCACATCCTTGGTTAACTGTAGCAGATGAGGAAAGATGGAGTTATTTTACAGATTGTACTGATGGTAAAATGTTATGGCAGATAAAATAAGTGTATGCATCTTTTTCTGGGTTTTATTTTTCTATTTGCAAAATAGTTTGATGTTATGTTTTAACAGCTCTATCATTAACATGTTGATCAATTGCAGACTTGGGGGAACTTCCAGTTTGTGGAGGATGTTGTTTTCTTAAAATTTGATTTCAGCTCAAATTTGGCTGGAGGCTTCTAGGCCTCTGCAGCTGCAAGGGCTTGTCCAATTCCCATTTCAACTGAACATTTGCAGGAGGACTGCCAGGCCCTGTGGCAGTGGGGGTACTATTCACACTGCCCTGGCACTACAAGTCTTGAAAGATTTTTCCAAGAAACCCAGTCTCCATGCCCCAGCTCTTTAAGACAGTCTCAAAATTCAAATCCTGAAGATTACCCAGAGCCATGATTTCCTGTGTAATTACTGAGAACTCAAGAGATGAACTTCATTTAGAACCCAGAGTCTTGCAGTTTCTTTATTCTATAGCAGGGAATATGAAAACTGGCATTTTTATTGCTCCTGAATCACAGAATCTGGAATTGCTAGATATACATGGCAGGCATGACCCAGGGTAAGAAGCAACACATTTCAGTGTTCCCAGCTGTGGGACAGACCAACCAGCAACTTGAGAAATGCTTTCTTTGGAAACTTGATTGGGACTTGGTGAGACTTTATCAGAGAGCTTGAAAGTAATTCTTTTGGTCCAGTGCATACAGAGAATTTATCTTTCATTTTGTCAGGTTGGCAGTTTAGAACTATATCTTAAAGTAACAGCTTTTACTCTGGAGTTACAGTGAATTTATAAACAGCTTATTTTTATTCTAATACATTGAAAGAGGTGCTAGAATACTTTATGGTAAACAATATATGATAAGCAGAAAACATTGGTTGAGAAGCAAAAGCAGCTCATCTTTCTTCTATCAGTGGAAATACGTAGCGTATTTTATGTTGCATTCTAATTTTTTGGAATGACCAAACACTTCAAATTTTTATTTTTACATAAATTTGTTTGACAAACAAATCACAAAGCAATTTGTAAAGTTGCCTTTCAGCACAGTCTTTGTGAGACATGGTGATGTGATGGTTTACCAAACACCCTATCACAGAAAACTCTTCACAGAACACAATGCAGTTCTGTCTCTGCACGTTTCTCAGCTCATGAACATGGTTCTGCTTACGTTTATTCAGGCAAAAGCTGTTGGACATCTTGGGTCAGAATTGGACTGCAAGACAAAAGAAACAGGAGAAACTGTTAAGAAGTTATCTTTCTTCCCCCATAAAAAAACCATAGTTGAGTGAAAGTGAACAGACCTCCACCCTGGAAACTATTTTTCTTATTTTCTAGCTCTGTAATTTCAAGATTAAATATCACATACCCTCTATGTTAGAAAGACAGAAGTGCATGATCCTGTTCACCTTCACCTAAAAATATATCTGTACTCTGAAGCCTGTGTTCTTTTTTAATTTGCAGACATCTTTTCAGACACGTCAGGGGCTGTCTACCCAGCTATATGACTGCGCTGTGACAATGTTTGTTTCACCAGAAAAGGTTTACAGAAGCAGAGTGCAGAATACTGCCAAAGGTGTAGTTTCTGCAGTAAGTTTCCTTCCCTAAGAGGTCACATCTGTAAAGTTTTCTTTTTTTTTTTTTTTTTACAATGGATAACACCTGTTGAAACTTTTGTGCTGAAAAAAATACATGAACTGGCAGAAAAAAAGCAAAAGCACAGTTTTCTGGCTCTTTTGACCTCCATAAACACCAGATGCATTACAGCTGGAGCCTGGAAAAGTCATCATGTCATCATAAATTCCATAATAAATGCAGTACAAGTGTACAGCCTGCAGGCAATTCATACAAAGGTGATTTGGTGTCAGAAAAAAGACAACATATAGGGGAATGAATCTCTAGTTCATTAAATAAATTCATCCACTGATGAACACCTAGTCCGAATTTATACAAGGGTAAGAAATGTGTATATGGGATGGAAAAGAGGGAAAGATTTAATGGGAAAAAAGATAAAAATGAAGAACTGACCTAACTTTGTAATTCTTAACAAAAGTTACAAAATTTTGTACTTCAGTCAGTCTCCTTTCTTTCCTCTTTCTACCCTCAAATGGTCAGTGAATAAAAATAGTTACATGCTTGAGAAAAAGTACATGTGGATATGTGCCCTGACAAGTGTAATAATGGTGAATGATAAGATATGTCAAGTTGCTTATAACAACACAACCTTTGGATGCTGGCTTTTTTTCCTGGTTACGGTCACTTCATTCAGAAAGTCACAACTGTTCTTAATCCATCAATTTGAGGCCAGTCAGGATAATGTGAGTATATAATTTTCAACTATAACATAATATTAATGAAACTGCCAGTTCTACAATTCTCTCACTTCCCTTTCCTTCATCTCCTACCACCTTTTCAAATTATTTAATTACTTGGAAGCTTCTAAAGTGGTCTTTAAATGAAGTGTATATTTAAAGAATTTAAATTAATTGGAGTGAATTTTTTTTTAATTCTTCCTCCATTTGATCCCCATTCAAATACCAGGAGCTATTGCCAGCTTTAACCATGGTATCCCTGTAAGATACATCGAGGGCCAGTTACTTGCATGCTCAGCTGTGATGGCTTGTGGCAATTTGTTTTATTTGCTAATTTTGTTGTTAGTTCTATCAGCTCAAACACTATCTGCTCATGAAAGTTTTTCCCAATTACAAAGGTTCCCTGGGAAAGGCAGAGAGCTAGAAGACAAAAACGTGTATTAAGCAGCCAATATATGAACAAGAGAACTGATGGGATGTCAGAGAGATGAGAGCAAAAGAAAATTGTTGGAGCTGTAATGATGTTTCTCTCTGGAATTTGTTCCTCACTCCTGTGCAAATTCATCTCAACCTACTGACCTTCAGAGATGCTGGAAGACTCCTCTGTTTGACGAGTCTGGCCTTTGAGAGAAATTAGAAGAAAGGAGAGAAACAGTTGTCCTGAGGTGATACGACATTTGGCAAGATTTGCATAGACTTGTAAATCCTGCTCGTTTGAATGAAGCTAGGAACTTTTTTCCTATGTACGGTGTAGCTAGCCCTATAGGATAGGGAGATGATAGGACAGCAAAACCAGAATAAACCAGAATGAACTCTTGTGTTTCTTTCATTTGTTCCGTGCAAACAATGATAGTTTGTTTAATATTTTATGTAATGAAAGTTTTTGTACCCTTTTCCTTATGACTTGAATCAGTGTGGCATGTGATCTGTATGAGTTTAGTTCTGGTATCATTGGCTGAGCAGAACTAGAGTACAGGCAACGTGATTTGTCTCAGAATTTCTATTCTGAATATCTGTGTATTCTAAATAAAAGCACAGCAGGCAAGTGTTGTCTTCTATCTATATTTATAGTAGCAAATTTTGTGTGGTGGAGATCCTTTGTATGGGAAGGTACCCCTTCAAAGGTATTCTATGGTTACACCCATGGCATCAGAAAACAGACAGAACACCTCTGTCACCTGCTCGTGAATGCAAAGCTGTACCTCCACACTGTGCTGTTTCTACACAGGTATGATTTTGAAAATACAGCAAGTATGACAATCAGTGAACCTCAGCTAGGATAGAGCCTTAAATTGGAAACAAACTGACAAAGCAAACTGTGTGAAATTCATACATGGATCTAATTTTAATAGGCATTTAATACTGAAGTTGGCTAAGGAGCATAGCCATGCGAATTCCTTGTGCACAGAAAACAGAACTGTGCAATGTTTTCACAGGGTAAAGCATAAGGGATAGTTGTTCTTCACTATAAAAGTGGTAGGTCCTTCTGTTTGGTGAGATTGTTGGTATAAAGTGAAAACCTGTACTTTTTATGAGAATAGAAGCACCGATCTAAGAATATCTTTCAACATTATAGAGGGGGTGAAGCAATAGAAAGTCAATTTTGCTAACAAGACATGTGTCCTTGAATGCTGCAGCACATGGTAGGCCTACTGGAACTCTCACCTGGAGTGCACATGAAGCTTTTGGATGGTCTTGAGTTAACCTTGAGCAGGTTAAAGTTTGAAGAAGGCTGCTTAATTAAACAAAACCTTTTTCTGTAGGAGAGACATAATTTAGGGGGTTTTGGGATTAGGTGCTTTTTAATTTTTGCTACCGCTTGATAAAATATTTTTCTTCTTTTTTCCATCTTTAGTAATGAGAGAATGTTTATAATATTCCCTTGAGAATACCTGACAGTCATGATTCCCAGGTCAGCACATCATTAGGAATGCAATATCTAACATTTTCAAGGTCATTTTCAAGGCCCTGCAGACACCACCAGGCCTGACTGTTCTTGTCCAGCTTCACCCAGGTCTCCCCCTACATTGCCCACAGCCCAGGACCTCATGACAGCCCCCAGGGCAGTCAGTCCCTGCCCCAGCGACACTGCAGCAGGGCTGGTCTCCAGCTCCCAACAGCCCTGTCCTGCTCAGTCATGGACCCTGCCAAGCCAGGCCCACCTTCACACCCATGGTCCAACCTGGTCTTGGTCTATCCCTGATAGATGCCTGATGCTCTGTGGCTGGAGTGCCCTTGTGCTCCCTGGCTATTCTGCTGCTCTGCTGCTGGCTGGGATGGTGGGACAGGCCCCGGCCGCCAGGCCCTGCCCTGATGGAACACCTGGGGTGCCCCTGCCTCTCCTGGCCCCCGGCCCACAGGGAGCTGCTGTCCTACATGGCAGACAGTCACTGCTGGGCCACGGTATCCACAGGAAACTAATTAAACCAGAACTTAGTATAACTTTGAGACTGTCATTTTTGCAGGAAAATTGATGTGTAATGTCTAGACTCCTGTCATGAAAACACCTACTGAGAAATTCTGAGATCTTAGTAGCTCTATCTGAAGTCTTACCTTATTTATCTTTTCCAGGTTCCCTGTCTCTTTTTTAAAATGCTCAGTTGTGTCATTCAGTCAGATTCGTGCGTTATATTACACATATGGATAAAAAGGGTTGGCATGGGAAAAGCAATACTAAAAGAGACAGATTAATTTATTCCAAAGCAATAACTTGAAAATCACATTAAAGCTACTCATTGTTCAGAATTTACACTGAGAATTGCAAGTACTTATGAGAACAATACAAATGCCTAACTTCAAGTAAAGTATAAAGAGACAGTCATTGTACAATTCAAAGGTTTCCCTTTTTAATTTTTTCCCAATATTTCCTCTGAAAAAAAGAAAAAAATCCCTAGTATAGAGAGCCTTGATTCCTTCCTTAAATTTCAAACAGATCTAGGAACAGAAATAACTTTGATTTTTGCCAGAGAAGTCTGAGAATTTTAGTTCTGGACACAGGAAAAATGCTTAATAGTTTGGCCAATATATCTGTCATCTACAGTCATAGAAATTACAACCAGAGTTAACCTTGAGAGTGATTCCTTTATTTTCGAATTAACTATGTCCAAACCATTCCTACCAAATATTTGTCAAATCTGTCCTTAAGAACCTCCTGTAATGGAAATGTTTTTCTTATTCCCCATAGACACTAAGAATAAATTATTCCCTTCTTCTTTGCAACAACAACCCTTATTCATATAAAGACTATGCTCTTAGTCTTCTACAGACTAAACAGTCCTCATACCTAAGGTGATTCTTTGTAGGTCATGTTTCCTGTACTTTTGCACGTTCTTGTTACATGCTCTCTGGATTAAGAGCAAAGCAGAACATGTTTTTCTTTTTTTTTTTTTCCTTCAGTCTTACAAGCAACACTCACATTTATACATCTCAGCACTTGTCCCCCTTTCTGCTGCAATTTGACATTTACTGATTTATGTTAAGTTTAGAAACTGTCAAAGACAGACTGAAGAACCCTTCTCAAAACTGTCTGTCATTTTGATGGCTAACCTCTGATTTAGTCAGTCTGTACAGTTTTCCAGCAAGCTTTACTCCCACTCTATCACTTTTTCCTTGCTTTGTACCATGTGTCCTAAGTGTTGCTATAAGATCATCTGAGCCAATGCTAAAAGTTAGAGACAGTGAGTTATATTTTACCCATAAGACGAGTTTGTTTTGTTTTGTTTTTTTTTTTCTTTAAATTGCATTTCTCTGAAGTGATTTGTTCTTAACACCATCTTTCATTTTCCAAAGGCTATAAATAGATCAACTGATGATTTTTTTTTTTTTTTTTCCAGTTCACTTCTGGAAGCTGAGATTAGACTACAAGATCAGGAAGCTGTTCCTTCTCTTTCTCCTCCCCCCCACCCCGTTATTTAAAGCTGCATGCTATGTTTTTCCTCTTCTGCTCTGAAAACCCCAGCTGTCCTCCAAGAGTTCTCAAAGGTAATAGCAAATGGCCCTGAGATTTCTTTGATAAATTCTTTCTTCCTCCAAGTGAATTTCATTAGATTCAGTAGTTTAAAGTGATCCAGTCATTAGTGTATGAACACCAATGTTAAAAATAGGGGGGGGCGTGAAAGACCTCCACATCTCATATGAATATTTTGCATAGCTCTTGCATAATCTTGAATCTTAACAGGAGCTGTGAACCAAGGTGAGATTTTGCAACCTCAGAAGAGCTTTTCTTCTTCAGTGAGCACGCAAGAGGCATGGGAAACTTGAGGTTGCTGAATTCACAATGCGGTGGGAGCTGTGAGACAGCACTGGGAGCATCTGAGACAAACGGTACTGCTCATCAGCCAGCTTGCCTCTGGGGTGCAGTTTCATAATCAGCTTCAGTCCGTTTAAACCACACTGATGTGAAAAGAGATAATTCAGCCCTGCCCCTGTGTTTCTTTTGGAAGCAAGTGCAGGACCTGTCTTTTAGAAAAAGCATGGTCTTAAATTGACCTGAACTGACTAAACCAAACAGTAAGAATGTGAGGCTCTCAAACCAGTATTTTCTGCTGTAATGACAGGTGAAATAATTCTTGCTGAGTTCCTCTAGAAATGTTGAATGCAGCCATCTCTCCTTCTCCCTTCCTTTTAGGTGCTGGCAAGACAGGCAGCTGCATGCTATCACACCTGGATACTCCTTAATGCTCAGTTATTAACTCAGCAGTGTGAGGATGGCCAGTGTACTCATGTCAGCAGAAAGCTTTCTGAAGATGAAATAACAATAGTTACAAGAGGAGAAGGTCATTACTTAGTTGTCCCACCAAAATCAGAGAATGCCTACTTAGTTAACAGATACGTTGTCCAGATTTAATTATGTGTTTATGAAGTGATGTACACGATGATGTCTGCATTTGAAGGGTGATGAAACCCATGTCTGGTATGGATTTGTGGGAAGAAAAAGCAAAGATAAATTAATAATTCCTTTAAATATGTAGCAGAATACATGATAATATCATAATATGTAATAACAAAGCTGATACATATTTCCTCTTTGAAGTGAATGCACTAGTATATACTGGGGCCACTCATCTGGAAAGTAGATTGGCAGAAAAGGATGAGGAAGTCCTGTTGGATAACAAGTTGAAAATGAACGAGCATGTTGTACCCTTGTGGCAAAGAAGGCTAGTGGTATCCAGGGCTCCATTAGGCAAAGGACTGTCAGCACGCTGAAAGAGGTGGTCCTTCCCCTCTACTCAGCACTGGTAAGGCCACATCTGGTGTACTGTGCCCAGTCCTGGACTTCCCAGTACAAGAGAGGTGTGGACCTAATGGAAAGAGTCCAATGAAGGGCCACAGAGATGATAAAGGTAGTGGAGTATCTATCCTGTGAGGAAAGGCTGAAAGACCTGGGACTATTTAGCCTACAGAGGAGAAGGCTCAGGGGGATCTTCTCAATATATATAAATACTTGAAGGAAGGGTTTAAAGAGCCAGGCTATTCTCAGTGGTTTCTAGTGACAGGACCAGAGGCAATGGGCACAAACCAAAATGCAGGACGTTCCATCTGAACATCAGGCAACACCTTTTTTTCCTGTGAGGGTGATCAATCTCTAGCACAGGTTGCCCAGTCTGTGGAGATTTCATTGTTGGAGATCTTCAAAAGTCATCGAGACATGGTTCTGGGCAACTGACTGTAGATGGCCCTACCTGAGCAGGGAAAGTGGACCAGATACCTCCAGAGATCCCTTCTAACATCAGCCATTCTGTGATTCTGTGATTCTGCAAAATTTGTCTTTCAAAATTTACTGTTGTATCTCAGTGCAAGAACAGGGAGTACAGCCAGTATTTTTTTGTAATATCCCAGTATGAAGAAAAGAAAAAACTTGAAGCCGCAGGAATTGTTTGTGGAGGTTGAGTTACTATGCAGTGACTCAGTGAGCAGTTAATTAAGCTTTTGGGCTTCTGCTGTTGAAAGTTAGCTTTCATTAGAGACCCTAATTCATGCACAGATTTCAAAATAGTTGTGTTCATTTCCAATTCATTAGAATAACTTATAACAAGCCCTCAAATACTGTCTCGAATACTCGGCTAGAGTTAGTTGGAAGTGAAGAGTCACAAATATGTCAGGTGTTCATTAATCAAAGAACGAATGGATAGTGGGACAATGCTGCTCAGCTCAGGAGAGGTGGTGATTAGTGTTTTTTACCTCCTTTTCTAGTTCTGCTAACTGCTGTGCTGTTTGCAACGTATTTCCACTAGATGGCACGCTGTGCTTCAAAATAGATATTTTTTGCACTTTAGAACTAGGCTTGAATGTTATCTTTGTGATAAATACCCCGCATTTTAAAGACTTAGAGAAGCAGAACCAACCAGTGATGAATCAGATGTAGAAACCATGGAGCTGTCGCTATTGCTTAACTTTAGACAGATACACAGATGCAAAATCATTGTAACTGTTCCACTTTAGTACTGAGACAGTGTCACTGAACTCAGTGAGGTAAAACTTATACCATTCTGCTGCTGCGGTAATTCTAAAGATTTCTTAGTCAAATTATTAGTATTGGCCTGTTTAGACTTCATTTTACTGTTATGTAAAAATTACATGTAAAAACCAAACAGACGTGAAATGCTTCTAATTAAGCTACATTGAACATGCATTCTACTGTACTTCTGAACTCCTCAAATTATGTTACATTATTTTGTAATTCTGTGATAACAAATTAAGAGCTAGTAAATTGATTTTAATTTTTAAGCTGTTGATTAAATCAAGTTGATAATTTGCTTTCCTAGTACATCTAAAAGTAAGCTTTTGTTTTCTTATAAATTTCTATTGTTTAGCATTTTGCCATTTAAATTACGTAGTTATATTGTTGCTGTAAAATGGCTAAGATCATTCCTGAGTCCTTATTGTGCAGTCAGGTTCAGTATGTGTTACAGATAACAGACAACGGTATTGGAAGCACTCATACTGGGAGGATTCTTCAACACAGTGGGGAAGTAACTGGATAAACTATAACAGGATGAAGAGGAAAAGGCTAAATTGAACTCTCAAGGTAGGAAGACCAGGGTCATGAAAGACTGAGTATGTGTGATAGAAGAAAGTATAACCAAGAAGAGAAAGGAAAGGAAGAATGTTTAAAGGATAAAAAGATGTAAATGAAGATTTATGGGGAGCTTGAAAGGAGGAAGCCTAAGGACTGAAAAATTAAAATTTAATTTAGAAGCCAAAAAAACACCCTTTCATAAAGAACTTAGCTTGAAATGGAGTTATGTCTTCTTAACTTACAGGGTTATCTCAGAGAGGGATCTTCCAATTAATCCTGACCATTCTTACAAAAAATATCTAACATGCCAGGTCTCCTCTGTTCAGAGGACATTCTTCTTTAAATGAGGCTCTGTTTTAAAGTCAGCATATGGATTTCTATATGAAATATGATCGGTCTTCTAAACAACAACAACAAAACCTGGCCTTGTAAATGCAATCAAAACTTAAGTAGCTTTGGCTTCTTTTTTCCTTCCTCTGTTCTGCCACAGTCAGTAATATGTACCTGAAAGCTGGACTGAACCTTGGTGTCATTTTATAATTCCACTGGCTTCAGTAACTTTATATAGATTGTATTGAAATCAACATTCATAGAAATTTGATTCTGATAGTGAATGGGAATGAAATTATTCTGGTTCTTTACCTGCTCTAGAGAAAAATTCATTAGTATTGAAAATAATTGTAAAAATCTACAGATGTCATCCTTCAACTTATGTAGAAAAAATCTAAGTTCTGAATGAGACTCAAGCAAACTGTCTGAAAATATTAATTACTTGATACTGCCTATGTTTTAGGGACATATAGAAGTGTTTTTCTTCTGATCATATCTTTTAATTATTTAGTGGAAATATCTTGGAGGGAAATACAAAATCTAATCCTTTCTGCACAACCAGCTACTTGTTCAGATATATGTATTCCTGAACATGAGTTTTAGTTTTACCATAAATAACATGACAACATCTTGATGTTTGTGATACATGTCTTTTGGGTTGTTTGGGTTTTTTTTTTTTTTGATAGGAGTTGTTAAGTTCAGTAGCCTGATGGAGGCAGGGCTGCTGCAGCTCCCTCTTCCCAGGTCCAGCTAGAAATGAAACAGAGCACACCTTCCCAATAGGCACACATGCAAACACACATATAGAATACATATATACATATACGCACACCTGGCCACAAGAATCAACACAGACAGAAAACTTGGCACTCACATGAATATGAATGACACCAATGACCTCATCATCCTTCCCTTTCAGGATGATTAAGGTGAAGGCGAGTAACTGGCCTTAGACACGCAACCTGCCCAGTAGCTGGCCCCTGGATGCCCTGGTTTTCAGTTACCTCCTGCACGCATAGACACACACGTGCACACACACACATATGGAAACAGGTTTCTCAGTTGACCCTACCAGATCTCACAGGCTCTGCAGAGCAGTTAGAAAATAGAAATGGAGTTTAATGAGGAGACAGGACACAGTGTGGGGATCAGGTGCAGGGCATGGCCACACAAGCGCACTGTTTACATGGCTGATCCCTTTTATCACCTTATTCCCCTATTTCCGTATGTCCATTTCTTTCCAAGCTACGTTGATCCCTCCCTTTCCTGCCTTTGATTCCTTCCCTAACATTTCATACTAAGTCTTCTGAAATCTAAAAATGCTGCTCCCTTGCATCTCAACACTAGCCCCATAACACCAGGCAGTAATACCCTTCAGTCTGCAAGGCGATCTGGAGAGCTGCTCCTGTTGACTCATGGTGATAGGTATTCCTCCCAGCCCATGAGGCTGAGGCTCTCCTGAGACAGCTGCGAGAGGGGCCAGGGCAATGACTTGTCTCCTTGATTAAATTATTGTTATTTTTCCTCTGTAATCCTCCTTGTTTACAGATCCTTCTTGAACCTTTAATCACATAACCTAACAGTTTCAACATGGTTCTTCCTTTAAAGGAAGAAATAAAAATATATTAGTCTGTTTAGAAACAAGTATCCTGTTTTCAGCACATCTGGAATGGTATGCACTGAATGTGTTCATGGGGGAAAGAAAACATCAAACCAAAACAATTTATATATTTTAACATCTCTGTCTGCTCTTTTGTTCCAGTCTCTTGAAATCTGTATTCATTCAGCATTCTGCCCAGGATAGATTTTTATTGTAAACACGTACTACAATTTCTTTCAACTATTTCTTAGGTAATAAAATTTCCTAAATTTGATTTTGATAGTAATGGGTTCTTATTTAGCCATTTAAGAGTAAAGCTGCTTTTTCTTTAGACTGCTTTATGGAGTCCAGTGTTCTTAGCAACCTCTAGCTTTTTGTATGCACCATACTCTCCAGAATATTTTAGACTACGAGATCAGCAGACCTTAAATGTTCACCATCTCCTAGCATTTTATTACACTGTGTCTGTTTCCTAAGATGATTTCTCCATTTGCCACTGATCCTATTGTTCATTGAACAGTAAAGAAGTAGTTTTATTCCACCTTGATGTGTCTAAATGATGCTTTAGTGATTGTAGAACGGGTATCCTTGGTTGAATTGTCAGGGAAATTGAAATCCCAATGGCCACAGGTCTTTTTCTTAAACAAAGGGCTTTCCTGATCCCCTGGAATTGCTTTTCACCTTGATCATGTCAATTGGTATATTTTTCCTCTGAGCATCCTCTATGTGCTTCTACATTTCATGATTACTGTTTTTTCTGTATAGGAATTTCTGCTTTTGTTTCTCAAACTCTGTGTCTCTTCCCACATCTGTGTGTTATATGATAGTGACTATTATAACATATATATATATATACACTGAACGTAGAAACTAACCCTTTAGTCAGATTGCACAGCTATACTGAATACTTTAAACTGTTTATAGTAACTGAGATATTAAATGCTTGTTAGTTCTTGATTTTATTAACTTTTTGATAACAAAAAAAAAAAAGTTTCACAATTGAAAACAAAATCTATTCTACAAGGTCCTATTCCTATTCTTCAGTGACAGAGAAATGATGAACCCATGAACTCATTTCCAGGACACTAGACATCTTATTCTATATCATTCCTTGGACAAATAGCCATGTAGTCAAAAAGCACTACTTATTATTGAAAATTTTTGGAAAGGTGTCAATTATGAAAAATAAATAAATTAATTTCAAATCTGTTATTGAGTTTCCCAAAATCTGGATGTGAATTAGGGATAAATCTGGAAGAGTAGCTTTATTTGCAAGGGAAAAATCAAAGAAACAAGGCAGTTGCAACTTCATGTATTTACATGAAGGAAGAGACCATAAGCAGACTGTATGAAGAGAGCTCTGGCAAACTGAAACTATCTACCCATGGTTAATAAAGTTGGGTTTTGACTTAAAAAAGAACATTCAGAACAGTGTCTTTCATGGCCGACATTTTTTCTTCCAGTCAGGAAAAAACTGTGTCATAACTTTCACCTATACAGCTGAAACTTTCTTGACAGACCTTCAAAGGCATCTGTCTCTCTGCATAGATTCTACTGGGAATTTTATGAAGCTAGTTCACTCACATAAAAATCTTGGCATAACTGAGATTTCTAAGTTAAGCAGACTGGATCACAGCTGGCATTGGTACTTTACAGTCTTCAAACCCTGTGCTTTCTCCAGTATTCTGAATATACCTTCTAAAAGCCTCAGGGAAAATGGTGGATCCCTTTTCTCCTATGTAAAATAGTACTTGTCTTTAAACTGAAGGAGAACAATTTGAATAAACATGGTGTGGATCAGTAGACTAATTTCTAGGTCATCACCTTTCTCCAGTTGAAATGTTTTCATGTTAATATTGGTTCCTTTCTTCTGGGTAGAGTGATTTCAATCCTTGAAAGTAATCTCAGCTGAAAGATAATGCTATTTTGATTTTTTTATCACATAATTATTTCTTAACCTTCTACCTGTTAAAGACATGGTAGCTTTCTCAGAATCACAGAATCATTGGAGATCATCTAGTCTAACACATCTGTTCAGACCAAGATCAACTAGAGCAGGTTGTTCAGCATCATGTCCACTCAGCTTCTGAATATCACCAAGGATGAGGACACCACAACCTCTCTGAGCAACCGTTTCCAGCATTTCATCATCACCAGAGTAAAAAGTTTTTTTTCTTACATTTAAATAGAATTTTTGCCCATTGCCTCTTGTTCTGTCACTGGATACCACTTCTTTAGTCCACCTTCTCTCTTCTATCTGTGTTAGTCTCCCTCATCAGGTTTTTATATACGATGATATGTTGCCCCTGAACTTTCTCTTCTCCAGGCTGAACAGTCCCAGCTTTCTCAATATCTCTCCATATGACAGTTACTTCCATCCCTTAATCATCTTTCTGGTCAATTCCTGGACTTGCTCTACCTCACTTTTCCACTTCTCTAGTCTGTATTTTTTCAGTTTGTCAGTGTGGATGTACTAAAGTCAAGATAACATTCACTGTTCTCCCCTCAGCCACCAAGACAGACATTTTTTCATAGAAGGCTATCACGTTAGCCTGGCATGATTTCCCCTTCGTTGACTTCTGCTGATCACCATGTCTATGGAAACAGCTTCCAGAATGATTTCCTCCATCACTTTCCCAGAGACTGAGATGAGGTTGACTGGTGGGTAGTTCCCTGGGTCATCCTTCTTGAATATTGGAGTTATGTTTTCTTTCTTCCAGTCCTCAGAAATCTGCCCCAGTCACCAGGATCTTTCAAACATAATCAAGAGTGGCTTAGCAATGACATCAGCCAGCTCTCTCAGAACTTGTAGATACATCCCATCAGGTCCCACAGACTTGTGTATGTCCAAGTTGTTTAAGCGTTTTCTGGCTTGATCCTCCTCCACTGAGGGTCAGTCTTCCTTACTTCAGACTTTCCCATGTGTCTCAGGGACCTTGGATTCCTGAAGGCCAATATCAGGTGGTTCAAGTTCCCCATGAGAAACTGCAAATATGAAACTTCTTCCAATTTTCTGAAGAAGACCTCATTCACTTCTTCCTCATCAGGCAATCTGTAGCAGAGACCCACCACAACATTGCCAGCATTCGTCTGCTGTCTAATCTTGACCCAAAAACTCTTAACTAGTTCACCATTCGTCCCAAGACATCCATCAGTGCACTTCTGCTGCTCTCTGTCTCTCTGTCTGCCCTCATTATCCAATCTTCATTCTTCATTTGGTGACTAAAGTAACTGAGAGGGGCTTTTTTGTGGCTATAGTTGCTTTCTTCATGTGCATCTTACAATAACTGATTGTAAAACAGCACATGACTTCTGGCTACCTTTCTTTCCTATATTTTCTTTACAGCACAAATATCCCATACAACAAGCTTTAATGGAATATGAACTTTTTAACATCTTTTATTTGTACCTTTGGATTATACCCCAGCAGTTTATGCTTTACATTTGATTGCTAAGAAAGAGAGAGAGAGAAAAAAATGTCTTTCAGGTAGCCTAAAAGAGAACACAAATTCATGAAGACTACTTTTCAGTGTTTTCCCACAACCAGTGAATGGATGAATAAATAAATAAAAATGCTACAAATGCTGGCTTGGGATGAAACCACCCTCCTTTCTGTGTGTATCTTCTCTGGTAACATACTTCCTATTACCATCTGTCTGGATGAATTGCAATCCTGCCTCTTTCCCCTCCTCATGCTTTATTGAGCCAAAACTTCCAGTTGTGAAAAAATAGCTTAGCAAACAGGACACATTGTTGTCTGCTAGTATCTCCCACTCTTTATTACTACAGTAAGAGTTCATTCTCAAACAAGTTAATAAAACTTAAGAGACTCTCTCACTTGACTTATTGGTCTTTTAACCAGGTGGAAATTTATTATAGATTAATCCATTTAGAAAGGCAATCTGTTCCATTTTGGCAACTACTTCCATGACTCTAAATCAGCTGACATTCACCTGGAAACTTGTCTATCATTTTCATTCAAATCTGAAACTTCTCTTTTGTGTGTTATTACAAGACAGGATAAAGATTTAAGGTTTGTTTAATATGTTGAATATTAAAATTTTAGATTTTGACTGAAAATCAATGGGAAGAGTAACAGTAAAAAACTGATGGTGTTGGTGTGAAGCTAGAGAGTAATAAGAATGTTGGACAAACATCAGGATGTTTGAAGTCCCTTGTTTATCCATAACACCACATCAAAAAGTTTGTTATCCTGACTGAGAAACCCCTCTGGGTATGTGTGAAAGAAAAGTCTGTGACAATAATCAAGTGGGTGGACCATTCTACAGCCCTGGAGCAAAGCATGCACCATGTCCATCTACATAAATTCTTAAAACAGTATAGTCAGTTGCCACGAGCCTTGGCAAGGAGTGTTTCCCATAAGCTTTTTTACCTACTTACTGGAAACCTTCTTTAACACAACACCCAAGATGATACCCTCCCCACTCATATGCCTGCCAGCTGCATCCTGTGATGGTGCATCTAGAAAATTTATTGTGAGGTGACAAACCTGGAAGTACAAGGTTGTATTGCTGTGTCATCAATGTCATCACTGTGTGCTGCCCCTAAACAGACTCTTCTGGTAAGTCACTCCAACTGTCATGATCCAGAAGGTTTCAGCCCTCCAACCCTTTCATAGCCAGGGTACAAGTGCATAAGATCATCATCTGTATAGAGCAAGTTTCACTACTTTTATCACAAAATTTACCAACTAGTATCTTTTTCCTTACCCTGGGAATAACCAAACTAAAAAAAATGGAATCTCTATGCTCCTCATGTGAACTGTCTTTGTCACTCCTTGATGAACTGTGCCACTTTTTTAAAAGCTCCTTCCTTGAAGGAGAGGAAGCTGGTGAGGTCATATACATGCACAGCTATGTACAGTTTCAATTTTGTGCAGAAGATAACCGATCCCCTCTGTTTAACACTGCTGCCCTACACATATTCTGATAGAGGCATACTGGTCAGAGAGTTACCTCATTACTATGCAGATATACTCAGTGATGCTGCTCCTTTGTCATCCATAGTTGCCCTGGGAGACTGTCTATAGAAATATGACAGATTCTCTTTTTTCTCCCATAGTACATTTCTTGGCTTTTGACATGTTGAGAAGACGTAGGATGGGTTTGCTTACTGGTACAATATTAGAGGACTATGCTAAAGAGAGCATGTTAAAGTAGCATATCTTAATTATTTTCTGTCTTTTAAGTACATGATTTGTGTACTGCAGTTCCCTAAAATATGTCCATATGTTGTTTCAGAAAATGATGGTTGAAATGGGCCCAAACCATGCCAAAGAATGGCATCATTCAACAGTATGGAGAGTGGTATCTCAGAACCTGAACATATTGCCCAGAATTATTTAGTGTAGATCTAGTCTCTCTAACCAGATCAGATCTCTCACCCTTTAAAAGTGACCAAACAGTTTTTTAGAGTGGCTGCACTTTGGACCATGGTTTTATCATCACTGTTATTAGATCTTTGTGAAATGAAACACTACAGTGGAAATTGAAAACAGATTATTTGTTAGTACACTTCCATTAATACACATACACATGCATAAGTGGCAATTACAAATATAAATGTGGTATGTTATTCATTACATCAGTGACATCATGTGCTGATTTTCACTCATAGAATCATAAAATCATAAAATCATTTAGGCTGAAAAAGTCCTTTAAGATCATCAAGTTCAACCATTAAACCAACACTGCAATGTTCACCACTAAAACATGTCCCTAAGTGCCACATCTACACATCTTACAAATACCTCCAGTGATGGTGACTCAACCACTTCCCTAAGCATCCTGTTCCAGCATCTGACAATCAATTTCAGTGGAGAAATTTTCCCTAATATCCAATCTAAACCTCCCCTGGTGCAACTTGAGGACATTTCCACTCATCCAATTGCTTGTTACTTGGGAGAAGAAACCAACACCCACCTCACTACAACCTCCTTTGAGGTAGTTGTAGAGAGCGAGAAGGTCTCCCCTGGGTCTCCTTTTCTCCAGGCTAAACAACCCCAGTTCCCTCAGCTGCTCCTCATAAGACTTGTGCTCCAGACCCTTTACCAGCTTTGTTGCCCTTCTTTGGACACACTCCAGCACCTCAATGTTTTTTTTGTAAGGACAGACCCAAAACTGAACACAAGCCAGGATGCTATTGGCCTTCATGACCACCTGGGCACACTGCTGGCTCATATTCAGCCAGCTGTCAAACAACAACTCCAGGTCCTTTTCCTCCTGGCACCTTTCCAGCCACTCTTCCCCAAGCCTGTAGCACTGCTGGGGGTTGTTGTCACCCAAGTGCAAGATCCAGCACTTAACCTTGATGAACCTCATACAGTTGGACTTGGCCTATTGATCCAGCCTGTCCAGATCCCTCTGTACAGCCGCTCTACCCTCAAGGAGATCAACACTCCCACCCAGCTTGGTGTCATCTGCAAATTTACTGAGGGTGTACTTGATCCCCTTGTATAGATCATTGATAAAGATATTAAACAGAACTGGCCCCAATACTGAGCCCCAGGGAACACCACTTGTGACTGGCTGCTAACTGGATTTAACTCCATTCACCACAAGTCTTTCGGCCCAGCCATCCAGCCAGTTTTTAACCCAGTGAAGAATATGTCCGTCCAAGCCATGAGCAGCTGTTTTCTCCAGGAGAATGCTGTGGGAAACAGTGTCAAAGTCTTTACCAAAGCCTAGGTAGACAACATCCACAGCCTTTCCCTCATTAGCTAAGTGGTTCAGCTTGTCATAGACGGAGGTCAGGTTAGTCAAGCAGGACCTGATTTTCATAAACCCATGCTGACTGGGCCTGATTACCTGGTTGTCCTGTACATGCAGGATGGCACTCAAGATGATTGCTCCCTAACCTTCCTTGACACTGAGGTCAGAGTGACAGGCCTGTAATTTCCCAGATCCTTCTTCTGGCCCTTCATGTAGATGGGACATCACATTTGCTAACCTCCACCCAACTGGGACCTCCCCAGTTAGCCAGGACCACTGATAAATGATGGAAAGTGACTTGGGGAGCACATTCGCCAGTTCCCTCAGTACCCTTGGGTGGATCCCATCTGGCCCCATAGACTTACATGTGTCTAAGTGGTGTAGGAGGTCACTAACCATTTCCCCTTGGATTATGGAGGCTTCATTCTGGTCCCTGTCCCTGTTTTCCAGCTCAGGGATCTGGGTACCCTGAGAACAACTGGTCATACTAATAAAGACTGAGGCAAAGTCAGTCCCCACCTCCAATAAAGGATGGAGATTCTTCTTAGCCTTCCTTTTGTTGCTAATATATTTATAGAAATATTTTTTATTGTCTTTTACAGTAGCAGCCAGATTAATTTCTCATCCGCATTGTTCAATATGAGATGATAGTCCCTTTGTGCCATAACAGATTTTGATTCTCAAGGTCAGCAAAGGCTCCAGAGAAAGGTCTTTGAAATGTCTTGTAGTTCTACTGCAACACTGCTTGCACACCGCAGCATCATATGCAGTCTGGTCTGGAGATTGGTAATATTTTTACTAGTAGAAACATAGAGGTCTCCAAATAGTAACATTTTTTTCTTGATGAACATGGGTTGTATTGAGCAAGATAAGATAGAAAACGTTTTGTAGGGACTGTGTGCTCAACTGGCTACATTATTATCCTTTTGATGAAGATGAGGAGTCGTTCATCACTGAGGAGCAAACTTATCCGTGCTACTTTTTGGGAGCAATCCTGCAAGTTAACTATCATCAGAACCATTAGCAGACTTTGTCTAACAAGGAGCTAGTTAGGGTGACTTAAAACAAACAAACAAAACCGTATAAAAACTAAAACCCAAGAATGAAGTTATTAAGCATTGTGAGTGACTAAATTTACTCCGTCTCATTCATTGTGGGTTTTTTTTGTGAAGTCAGGCATGCACCAGGTGACTAAATTTACTGTTTTCTTAATTTTATTTGGGGGAGGTTAAGAGGAAGTTCCTTCAAAGCAGTGTAGATATGCCCTAGGTAGTTACATCACACTAGACATTGATATTTTTTCAGAACAATTTCTTTTTCCTGTCCCAAAAGGTGTCCTAAAAGCATTTACTGTCATGTGGATACATGATCTTTAAAAGAAAACAAAGAAACAAACAAAACCCGAACAAATCTTTTTCAGAGGATACATTTTTTAGCTTCAGAAAAATACTAGCCATCTAATGCCTTTAGATTTTTCTGGTGCATAAAACTGCACTGTAAATATATGGAAGTTCCAATCTCCTTTTCACCCTCAGTAGTCTGTTGTTTAGATTTTATTTTCCAGTCTGGGTTAGAAGTACTCTTGGAAACTGGTGTGTCTATGCACAAGAGGATTTAGATTGCTTTCAAGCTAGAGGTTCTTAAATGTGCAGCCTCAGTCAGATTCCTTTCTTTTGTTCATTCACATCAGAGTAAAAGGGCAAAAAAATGTTGTCCTGATTAGTATAGGCAGGCCTAAATGACTGAACAATATGTATGTAAAAAAGAGCTCAGTGCACTGTGCAGAAACACATTAGATTGATTTGCAAACTATATTATATCCAATGCAGTATTTCAGTAATACCAGTCAGTGATGGATGACAAAATTTTAGTTTTATTACCACTGTTTCTGGTATTTTACATTACATTCAGCTCAGGTTCCATAATCTTAAACTTTGTGGACATGGTACCACGGTGATGGTTTGAGGAACAGTTATTAGGCCAGAATGCTTTTGTTTCTCTCTAATTACTGCTCCCCAGTTTAACTGCACTCTCAGGATGTTCAGGACCTGTCCCTTAAGGGATTTTACCTCTTGGTGGGGACCACAGCATCAGAGAGCTGGACCCATTCTTCTCTTTGAGAAAATCTCTGGCAATGCCTGGAGCTATAAATAGAGCACTGCATCAGGAGAATGAAGAGCACTACTGGCAAACACAGGCAAAGTGATTCTGCTTCTGGGTCCTGCCACCGTTCTCTGCCCTGCTAGAGCAGGGACCTGTTGTCCCTGGCACCATTTCAGCTCTAGAGAGAGGAATGAGGAAGCAAGGATGAGCAGGAGCCAGGGCAGATGACCAACTTTACATTGCATCTGTGATGGAACCTGCAATTTTCCTTTACTGCTCTCACTTTAATTTTTTGTTACTATAGAGGGAAACTAGACTGTAAATAGATCGATATCGCTACTGAAGTAAAGAAAAATAGTTGGAAGTATCAACCAGTGATACTACTGGTATCTTCTCTTTCTATACAATTGCTTACAAAAAAAGCTGCAGGAAAAACATGAAAAAATATCTCATTCTTATGTGGGCTTGGAAACTATCCCAAATTTCTGTGATTTGTCCAACATTTAAAAATATGGCTTTTTGGATAGTTGAAAATATTTAAACTTATATGTGAATCTTGTTTTTATATTTTTTAAAGAGTGGCTGGATAAAGTGTTGAAAGAAAATATTTTATAAAAGGCAAAAGTAATCAAAATGGTATGTTTCTACAATGTTCAGATTTTTTTTTTAGATACTAAAAACCCAAAAATTTTAGTTTCTGTGGACATCTCTGATTTTTATGTTTACGTACTGTCTAAGAAAATAAATGTGAAAAATACCCTGATGACTCCAGATTTTCATATTTGCCATAGTTAATGCCACTATCACTTATTGCATTCTAGGGTAAACTCAACTTGCTTTAAAATATGAGAGGTTAATATTATATTCATTTTTCTTGTCTTAAGGGAAGAACTGAATGATGGTTAACTGGAATGATTCATATGACAATTCAGATGATGCTGCTGAATATTAAAAATTTCTGATTTTACCACAACATCTGGAATACCATTTCAGATTGATTCTATCTTTTATTTTCTTCCACTACTTAAGAAGTGTTTTATCGTTGCACAATTACATTCTCATCCAAATATGATGTTACAGGAATAAAAGTCAGGGGACTTCGGTAAAGAAAGCAAAATCTTATTCTCTAGACATATTTGCATCAAGATGAATATGTTTATTGTCAAGCAAATATTTAGAAAATGTAGTGAATATTTTCTATAAGTGGAGCTACAGCTGCCAAAATAGAGTTCCAGTTCAATACTCCTTGCACAGCCTTATCTTATTTTCTCTTTAAGAAAGCTACATTTGGGGTTGTAGCTATTTTGCAATTAATAACATGAGACTAGAGTACAACAGCAATAATGTTACTTTCAGCTCTGAGTTCTCCCATTATACATAAATATGAACTCCCCATGATGTGCCCTTTCAAAGCAGAGGTGAGCAAGTGCGGCTGATCTTTCTTTCAAAGGCCATTTAAATCTTTACGTCTTCATATAGAAGAAAAAAAACCCTGGCATTTAATTTTAAGTCCCAACTGCAGCATTCTTCCCTTTCCATTCTGAACACCTTCTGCTTGTTTGAGTTAATCATCATTGAGTTCTTCCCTTGAGACAATAAAAATTAATATAATCTCTGCCTTTCATGGGAGTACTTTAATCCAAGTTGAGTTTACCCTAGAATGCAATAAGTGATAGTGACACTGACTGTGGTTTTTGCAGCTCTGGATGACTGGTAAATATGAAAATCTGGAGTGATCAGGGCATTTTTCATATTTATTTTCTCAGACAATACCTACACATATAAATCAAGTCCTCAGAAAATTATAATTTTATTTTTTGCAGTAACTTTAAAAAAATCTCAGCTTTTGTACTGGTTTTGGCTGGGATGGAGTAAATTTTCTTTATAGTAGCTACTATGGGGCTATGTTTTGGATTTGTGTTGAAAACAGTGTTGATAATAAGGATGTTTTAGTTACTGCTGAGCAGTGCTTACACAGCATCAAGGACTTCTCTGCTTCTCACCCCACCCCACCGGTGAGTAGGCTGGGAGTGCACAACAAGATGGGAGGGGACACAGCTGGGACAGATGACTCCAACTGACCAAATGGATATTCCATACCATATGACATCATGCTCAGCATATAAAGCTGGGGAGAGAAGAAGGAAGGGGGGGGGGGGGGGGGGATGTTCAGAGTGATGGTGTTTGTCTTCCTAAGTAATCATTATGTGTGATGGAGCCCTGCTTTCCTGGAGATGGCTGAACACCTGCCTGCTGATGGGAAGTATTGAATGAATTCCTTGTTTTGCTTTGCTTGTGTGTGTGACTTTTGCTTTACCTATTAAACTATCTTTATCTCAACCCATGAGTTTTCTCACTTTTACTCTTGCAATTCTCTCCCTTCATCCCACTGCAGGGGAAGTAAGCAAGTGGCTGCATGGTGCTTAGTCTGGCTGGAGATAAATAATGACAGCATTGTAGAAATGTACTATTTTAGTCCAGATTTATCAGTGATGCAAAGTCTAGTTGGAGGCCAATGACTAGTGCTCTACACCAGGGATCAATATTGGGTCCAATCCCGTTCAACATCTTCATTAATGATCTGGATGATGTGTAGATCTGGCTGAGAGTACCCTCAGCAAGTCTGCAGATGACACCAAACTGGGAGGAGTGGCTGACACACCAGAGGGTCATACTACCATCCAGAGGGACCTTGACAGGCTGGAGAAATGGGTTGACATTAAGTCTAACAAGTTAAAGTACAAAGTCCTGCACTTGGGGAAGAACAACCCATGTACCAATATATGCTGGAGACCACAGAGCTGGAAAGCAGATATGCAGAAAAGGATCAGGGGATCCTGGTGGACACCAAGTTGAACATGAACCAGTAGTGTGACCTTGCAGCAAAGAAGGCTAACAGTATGCTAGGATGTGTTAGAGAAAGTACTGCTGACAGGTCAAGTGAGGTGAGCCTTCCCATTTATTCAGCACCGGTGAGGCCGCACTCAAACAGTTCTGGTTTGCTTGTACAAGAGAAGCATGGACCTAATGGAAAGAGTCCAACAAAGGGCCAAAAAGATGATGGAGTGGAGTATCTCTTCTGTGACAAAAAGCTGTGAGAGTGGGGACCATTTAGCCTGGAGTGGTCCTCAGTGACCAGAAGCAATGGAGACAAACTGAAACACAGGAGCTTCCCTCTGAACATCAGGAAACACTTTTTTACTCTGAGTGTGACTGAGCACTGATACACATTACACAGATAGGCTGTGGTGGTGTCTCCTTCCTTGGGGATATTAAAAAGTAGTCTGGACATGGTCCTGGGTAGCCAGCTCTAGATGGCTCTGCTTCAGAAGAGAATTTGGACTAGATGACATCCAACCTCAGCCGTTCTGTGATTTTGTGAAACTTCAGTAGTTTGTATACTTAGCACTGCTATGTGCTTTCTTAAACATATACATTAGTTTGTATATAGTATTATCTGTGTTTTAACTGAGATTTATTTTTCTGTTGCAGGATCTATTCATTAGTCAGGCTTTGTGTTTTTTTCAACTAGATGTGACAGTATAACAGGTGAGTGCTTTCAGAGATACTGACTCTAGAATTTTTAAGCTATAAAACCAACTGTAAAGCTATACAACTTGGCTCAAGGCTTCACATAAAATCAGGCATTCCTTGCCATACCTTCCAAGACAGTGGAAGATGCAGAGATAATGGAAATGAAAGAGCTGGGAACTTGGAGTATCCCTTCCCACTCCTTCTGGATGAAGCAAGATGGGATGCAACTGGGAGTGATGGGGACACAGGCTGTTGATGTTCAGAGGAGCCATCACCCAACGGTAACTACCATATTCCCTTCTCTAGTGCTAGTAATAATAGCTGCCAACTTGACCTCCCTAGTCTTTAGTACAAAGTAAATGGCAGAACCATTTTCCTGATCCTGGAGATATAACTGATTGGGTAATATTTTTATGCTAGAAGTAGATATGTATGAAAGAATGAAGCCAACTTAAAGACTGAACAAAACATGGTGTCCTTCAGACTCCCCCTAAAGGCTGAATTAAGTTGCAGAAAAATATGTTGGTGAACACATCACAGAAGACTGTTGTAATTTGAATTCTTGGAGTTCAAGCAATTGGGTTTACAACCTCAATGGTTGTGGTGGTTTAGTCCCTGCCGGGGTCTGAGACCATGCGGCCGCTGCCCCTCCCCCATAAAGGGAGTGAAATACAAAGCCCCGGGGCTGAGATAAGGAGAGGTTTAATACAAAAGTGCAACAGCAACAAAACAAACAACAATAACAACAACAGTAGCAACAATGAACAGAGCAAGACATGTACCGATACAGCAGTGAGAGGAGCGGCTGCACAAACACGCGATCACCGATTCTTCCCACGCTTTGGCGCCCGGAAGTGAAGTCAGCATGGTATATGAATAACCCGGCTAGAGCTTCCCCCCCCACTGCTGGGGAAACAACCCTATCCTGGCTAAACCAGGACAATGCTGTTTTAGCTTTGGTTTTAAAAGCTGCATACCTACTAGAGTGGGAAAACTGCGGAGTAATCTCATTTTGTATATTTCACACAAGAGAGGAAAGCACTAGTTGAAGTTCTTGTCTTCTAAGCAATAAAGCAAATCAGTGACACAGTATGTATACAGAGGAGATTAGGCTGTTGCTTGAAGAACTGTTGTAATTATTCGTCCTTTTGTGTTCTGTCCTTCACTCCTGTATAAGCACAGTTATTGCCTCCTGAAATAAACAGATTAGCAGATGACTGTCCTTGTGAGTATACTTTTCAACTGAAATATGAAATGTTGCCAGGTCTAATCCTTTTAATGTCTGTGTAACTCCCTTCCATCTTTTTGGACAGAATGTCATCCCCTGTCTGTCCATCTGTCATCCCTGTCCCTGACTCTTTCCCCCATCCTCACTCCCCCTTATTATCCTTTTCATGCTTTCTCATTTTGGCTGCTTGAAGTACAGTACAGTATAAAGAATTCATCCTGGTTTTCATTTCAGTTGTAGTCTAATTACTAAGAGATAAATACTTCTGCTTTGGGTCATAGTATTTTACACTTTGTTCTATTTATCAAACTACGTATTTGTAAAGGATATTCTTTGTTTTAAAGTTTTTATGACTCCATTCTCCTCAGATGCTAACAAAAACCTAAAATAATCCTAACAATTCATTTTAATGTATTTGAGTGTTCTAATTCTGCCTCTTAGTTGCAGCAAGCAAACCATTAACAAGTCTATGTAACGTGTTTGCATTTTTCTAATGTTATAGATGTGGACACATAGTTAAAGAACCTCCAACAAATACAATAATTATAAGATGCCATGGTTATTCTCATCCTATGAGGTTTAGGGTTCAGTACATTTGTATGATTGCAAATATTAAGGGTGTACATTACATATTAGTGATATTATTACAGACAAAAATAAATGAGAGATAGCATGGTTATTACTCAGTTATGGAGACAGTAAATATAATTAGCATGAACATTATTTTTAGCTGACAGGATATAACAAATTATGAAGTATACAAGCAATGCTTAAAAAAGTTTTATTATCCCTTTAAATTAATTTTATTTCCTCTGAAATTGCCTCATAACTTTACAGTACTCTTCCACAAAATGCTATCAGGATTTTATGCTTTCTGGTGGAAAATTCTGCCTTTTCTTCTCTTTTTAATAAGGTGGCTAAATTTGCAATTTTATTCTGTGATGTCCATATGGAACTCAATATAAAAAGAATAGATAGCACAGAGACAAACACAGGAATGAAATGACAGGATTTAGTACAATACAATTTTCACTACCATATAATAAAGGGATCTTGTTTATATTGAGATTCAGAACAATCAATGTTGTACCACAGATCTGCAGATGAAAAATAAATGATGAAATTGTATCTCTCACGTAAATATTTTCATTCCTCTTATTTTCCTTATTTTTTTAAATGTTATATCAGATAAAACCATTGCTAAATTACTTAAATTACTTCTTTTAAAGCAGTAATTAGGGTTTCCTAGCAGGCAAGGAATTAGTGTCTTCAGCAGACCATCTGGCATGGACTATGTGAGATACAAATACTACTTTTTGCTTTTTTCCCTTATGCAGATGCCGTTACTCATCAAAAAACATAGAAAAGTTGATTCCTTATTTCATTCCACACCATGTTTCAGACTATATGGATTCCTCCTGGAAGTTGCTTATAGTGAAACATTTAAAATATATTGAAAGGAATGGCAGTTAAGTATGTAGGAAGTTTTAAAAACATAGTATTAATCTGCATACAGCCTCCCTCTAATCATGTGACCTTCACTTGTTTTGAGATTTGATTTTTTTATTTTTTATTCTTTAATTATGGGATTGGAAAAATTAGTACAAAATGACTATATGTCTGTCCTGATCCAAAGTCAGGGAAGGTTTCAATACGATCCCGAGAGCAAGATAAAGACACAAACGAGCTCAGATGCTGTACAACCTTTTAAGCTTTATTCCTGTAACAAGGGGTAATAGCGATAGGACAGAGAGAAGAAGAAAGAAAAAGTCAGAACAAGTAAGCAAGAAAATGGAAGAGATGCAGCAAGTTCAGATACCACCACCATGAATCCAGCGACGTCCCGTTGGCTTGGTCTCGATGCAGGTGATGGGGGATCCACTGAGAGATGATGTCAAATTCTCAAAATCCAAGCTTCGAGCTCCACAGAGAGATGAAGTCAAATTCCACTGAGAGACAAGTACACAGTCCTTTTATTGTCTCAGTCCCCACAATTTCTCTGACGAATCTGCCAATTTCCACGTAGCTCATTGTAATATGTGCCACGCTATGTTCCTCCATGCGTGCATGCCCAGGTGTTTACGGTGGTCGTGCCGGGGGGAGGGTCAACCTGTGGCACCTTCAGCCTCTGCACATCTTCCTCACCCTGACTCCCTCTCCACCCAGCCTCGCATGCAAGCACAGCTTGGTAGGCACTACAAAGGATGTTGTTGTCCCAGCTTCAGATGGATACGGTGATTTCTTCAGGGACATTTCATCTCCTTCAGAGCGTACTCCTCCATGACGACAGGATGTTGAGGCCAAGGAAGTGGTAGTGGTGCAGCAGCAATGTTGAGACAAACACAGTCCAACACAGTCTCTTACAATGTTTTTCTTATTTCTCAGTATATTGTGATGATAAAGACATTAAAATGGTTGAGCCGTGCTTGTATGATATATTAGTAGCACTCATTAATAACTAAGGCCTGAAAGTGTGTTACTGAGAGTGGCAAAGCTTATGTCTATGGTGATCAAGGCAATAGTCTGTTAGGGAATTTATTGATCAATAACATCCATACAGTATTCTGCAGAGATTCAGCACTGCGCCTGTGTTTGATTAGCAAAGGTTAGTCCTTGTTTTGTATGTTGCTCATCCAGTTGAGTGATTTCTCTTCTGAGGTCTTATGTAGAGCATAGAAATTCCCAGATTTGCTTAACCTGTCAGCCTAAATGAAAAGTCAAAGACAGAGAAAACTCCTGTTTAATACAGGCAAGATCTGTTTTCAGAAGTGTTGAAAGTTTTCAGTCAAAGCAAATGGTTGTGGACAAGGAAAAGAACTAAATAAAAACCTGATAGTATTTAAGACATTTTGAATGGGCTTCTTCATAAGGATAATCATACGGTAGTGAAACAGCTAATTTATTTGAAGTCTCAAAGGATTGATTTGGTTTAGAAAGACAGTCTGCATTGAGATTGAGTGTGATCACAAATTTTCTTGTCACAGAGTGTGGTGTTCTGCTTTGTTGTTTTCAGTCTACATTAGTTAAGTACTTGTTTTTTCTTTTTTAATTCACTCAGGACCGATGTTTCTTAAAAAAGACAGAAAATTTGTAAAAGACTTAAAAACCTGATAGCATATTCTGCATATCATCTCCATAAAAAATACTAACTAAAGAGGAAAGCTCTGATTATGCAATTGATCTTTTTATGGTTCCTGGAACAGATATTTTGAATGATGTAAGACAAGAAAATGCATAGCCTTGCAATTTCTTCTGTGGGATTAAGAGCTGAAGTGAGCTGAAATCAGGCATACAACAAAGCAAGTTAACTTGCCTGGATAGGCTAATGATCTCATTCACTTTTGAGTAAACATGTATCCATTTGTTTGGATAAGTAAGCATAATATGTTGAATATTTCTAAGCTACACAGTATGCTTAAATCTGAGAACAAAGGGAAAACCTTTTTTTTTTTTCTTTCTGAGACAGTCCTAAATACTCATAGGTAACATACAAATTATGTTTTTGTGTTTGTCAAGTCCAAATTATCTGTTTAAAGACCTGTTATGGGATCTTGCTTATGAATTTTGATCCAGTCTATCAGGAGAAATTGTGAATTTAATACTGTAGTGTAGCTATTTCCTATCATTTTAGGTTTTACTGACATGGATAGTTGTCCTGATGAGCAAATATGCTAACATATTTTAAATGCAACTTTGAAGATATTGAAAACAAGTTGATGGGAAACTTCCAAATAGCTTTCTTAAATTTTGTTTGGTTAAAGTTAAGAGAGTAATAACTTTGGCGATTCTAATACAAGCTGCAGCAAAGATTTCCAAAGGATTTTGTGAATGTAGGGGAAAGAGTTGTGACTAATTTATGATTTACCCATTTAGAGAAAATCTTCTGCATACATGCACATATTTTGGACATCAATTCCACACAGGCACAATTCACAAATCAAGTCTTTGCCAGAATATCATAAGGAAAATAGAAACCTAGCAATGAACCATTTAGTGTCAGAAGACACAGATGACACCTCCTTTGCCTCAGTTTTGATCAACAAGGTCTCTGGGTCCTCCGTTCTTAGACACAGGGTTTAAGGAGAAGAGGAACTACCAGGTGCGGATCAGAATTTGTTCAGGACTCAACCCATACTAGCCCATGACACCTGACAGGCTACATCTGTGGGTGCTGAGTGAGCTTGTCAGTGTCCTTCCAAGGCTCCTGTCTGTCATCTTCATAAGGTCATGGAAATAAAATAATATCTCCAATGACTGGAGACAGGCAAATGTTGCGCTCATTGTAAAGATAGTCCAAAAGGTCAACCTGAGAAACTACAGTATGGTCAACCTTACTGGAGTACCTAGAAAAATCTCACAAATTAGTCCTGACTGCATGGATTTTTACCAAGAGCAAAACATTCCTGACCCACCTGATTGCTTTCTGTGATAAAATAATTTGATTTGTAAATGAAAGGAGACCTGTGCATGCAATTTCTCTCTAGTTTAGCAAGGCTTTGACACTGTCTTAAATAATGTTCCTGTGTAGAATTTGGGACATTTCGGCCTGGATAGATGGAAAAATCGATAGGTAAAAAACTGGTCAGATAACTGGGCTCAGAGAATGGTAGTTAATGGGATGGCTGTTGGTAACAAGTACCACAGAAATCTATGGGAACATGTTCTGTTTAACATCTTTATCAATGACATGGAGGAGGTGACACAGTGCACTGTCATTAAACTTGCATATGACACTGAGTTTGGAGGGACCAACAGATACACTGGAGGTCAGTGCTGAAATTCTCTGTGTGAAGAAATGTGTTGACAGAACCTCCTGAATTTTGACAAAGAAAAATGCAATGTCCATCCTCTGGAAAGAAAAATCCCCTGGCAACAATACAGATTAGTGAGTGATGATCTAGAGAGTAGCAGCTATGGGGAGAAGGTTCTGGGGGTCATGGAGGACAGTGAGTTGAATGTGAGCCAGCAAGGCATCTTGACAAAAAAGAGAATAAGCAACATATGGGACTGTATGAACAGGAGCACAGTCAGAAGATCAAGGGGAGTAATTACCCCCCTCTACTCAGCTATTATGAGACCACATCTAGATAATGAACTTGGTTGCATTTACACACACAATAAAAGAAAGATATAGATAAGTTGGAGGAAGTTCTATGGAAGGCCACCAGAATGGTTGGAGTTGGACCACTTACCCTGTGAAGAGAGACTGAGGGACCAGGGCTTGTTCATTCTGGAGAAGAGATGGCTGTGGAGGACCTAACATCAGCCCATAGTGCCTAGGGGAGACATCAGAAAGGAGATGGAGTTAGGTTCTTCCCAGCAGTGTGTGGCAGAAGAATGAGAGGTGAAGGAGGAAATTTGAAACAAAAGTCATTCGGACAGATAGCACACAAACTTTTTCTCCATAAGAACAGTCAGGTAGTGGAGCAGGTTGCCCAGAGAGGTTGTGGCACCTCCATCTTTGGAGGTTCTGAGGACCCAACTGGGCAAAGCTCTGAGCAACCCTCTCTGACTTCAGAGTTGATCCTGCTTTCAGTAGGACCTTCAAAGGTCCCTTCCAGCCTGAATAATAATTTGATTCTGTGATGCAACTATATTAATTTGTGGGTGTCAGGGATGTCCTGTTTATTTCTGGAACTGTTCTTTAATACTGCTTCACAAATGGCAGTCATATAGTATTAAATAGCATAATGGCTGAACAGACCTGATTTTTCAGTGGGCTCCCTTTCTCAAATTACATCTTCAAATGGTTTTTGATGCTTAGATTAGTATTTACTTATCTAGATACTAACTAACTAACAATGAGGAAACACTTGTGAATGTGATTATGTACATTTCATGGTTTAGATTGTCATACATTTTACTGCAAGGATAGCACAATCCCACAGCAAAAAAATACCTCTATACAGAAGTACTGTGTCTCACCTAAGAGAAAAGGCATAACAATCAGGACATGTTAAGTTGGTATGTGGGGCAGAATGAGTGACACATTATCTTAGTTCAGACTCTTCCAAAAATGTATTGAAAATACCATATGATGTAAAAAAAGTATTGCTATTTTTCAGGAAAGAGAAGTTGCTTAGCTTTGTCTTTATTTCTAAATTCAAAAGGTCAGAATTCTGCTCTGGAGCTTTGCATTGGTCATCCAATCTCTCCTGAAATAGAATTGTTTCTCCTGCATAGAAATCCCTGAGACATTTACTTTTTAATCTTTCTGTTAAATGTATTTTACAAGTCAAGGTAGAGAAGGAGAACATCTGTGTTTCCTTAATGTTAGCTAGTGTGATATGCTAGTGTTCAATTAATTAAAGTACATAAAAATATTGGTATGGTATTTATTTATGTTTTCAGGTAAAACTAAGCTTCTCATATTTTCAGACTTTAAGATTTTGCTATGTCTCAACTCTTCAGTGATATCAGCTTTTTAAATGTGTTTGCTGCCTTCATTAACACAACTATTTTGTAATATAAAGAAAATACCCAAAAAAGTGTTAAAAATACAATATCCTTTAAAATAGCAATTAGAAGTGAATCTGTACGAGTTAACTGCAGACTCTCTATACTGTCCACTGTTGACTTTTGCAAGTGAAAAGTATTCACATGTAGCTTTGTTTTGGAATATTTTCTGTAAGGAGAAGCAAATGGACTTTCATATTAATTTAATCACATAATATTTAGTTAGTAGCTATAAATGCCAGGAAATCTATAATTTTGAAATGCACTAAAATTTTCCTCTTTTCTTTATTATCTAGAGAATAATTTATTTTCTTTCCATTTATACTGTAGTGCTAATTCCTTCTGTTGTTCGTTCTTTATTATTTAAAACAAATATGCTGATTCTGATGCTGGGAAGGCTTGCTCTTGAAAGGTATTTATGCTCATAATGGTGTATCCAAATATAGGAAAAAATATTCTAGTTTTTTCCATTTTTGTTTTCATTTAAAGAGCTTCCATATGAAGCAAATTGAAATTTAGGTTCTGTTTTCATAAAGGAGAAATGACAATTATGTCCTCTCTACTAGTGTGTTTTATTTCTTAGTGGAAGATTTTTTCTTTTAAAAAATGCTTCCGTAAGTGTTTCCATTTGGCTTCCCTGAATAAATTTTCCTTTTCACTATTTACCTGCATGCAAATCCTGACTTAATTCTATTTTCCCTGAGGAAAATTTGGGGTGGGAGTTCCACTTGAAGGACAAACTAACAACAAGGAACCATTAGAGATAAAAGGATTTTGTAAATCATTAACCGCAGCAGAAAACCTCCACCTCTTTTCTAGGATTTTCCTTCCCAAAATTTCTTTTCTCTCAGTAACAGTTTATGAATTTTAATTTTACAGAATTTGAATATCCTGGTGATAGAGTGTCACAAAATACTTGTTGTGGGAAAAAAAAAAAAAAGAAGGAAAGTAGAAAGTAGTAATTCAGATCTTCAGATAATGTAAATCAATATTATGCCATCCAATTCAACAGAACTCTGTTAATTTAAGAAATTACTTCAGCACACACATCCACCACCTGCAGAAAAACATCCATTAAGCACACTTAAAGACTGGAAATGGGCAAAACAACAAATGTAAAACTGTATGGTCATAAGAATAGTTTTCTACACCGAATTTAGAAAAGAATACTAGCACAGTAATATTTTAAATGTTGAACAATTAACTTTTTTAATTACAGTAACCAATCATCCCGCTGAAACAGTATGAAAGAGTAACCTTCAGAATATCAACTTTCCTGCTTTGAGATTAATATTTTATATGTGACACTTTATGGAAAACATAAAACTAAACACATGGATTTGTCTCAGTGGGAAAAAGAGAGAAACTGAATAGATCAGTACAAAAATATGTTTTTAATCTATGCATTATTAAGAAAGGGGAAAAAAGAGAAGTAGATGAGTTGCTTAAGGGATTACCTCTGAGATATCATAAAAAACAAGTCTGTAAAAGACTTGAAGAGGTCAGCAAGTCCACTCCCAACCCTACAGCAAACTATACTATGCACAAGCAATGCTAGACAAATGTTACCAAAAGGGAATGCAGAGTTCAGATCTGCTTTCTACACAGAATAATTTATACAGTCTATTCTAGTGTTTAACTAGGACATGTTTAAATTTCTGAAAGCACTGTACAGAAATGCTCAGTCTATCTTTAGCTCATTATTTATTGTCCTATCCAAATATTTCAGTAACCTCCTCTTCACTTTGCAGCTATCTTTTAAGTATTTGAGGACTTACATTTCAGATTTCTCTTCCACAGTATATACAGCCTGGAACAGTTGTGTTTCCAGTACAGAAGTGTACTGTCTGTCTTTTTCTTTGGACTTTCTTCCTGTAATATTTTTCAGAGTGTAGTGAGGAGAGGATTTGAAATTTCCAAGGCTGTGATTGACTTGAGACATTAGCTAAAAAAACCTCCAAACCAAAACAAAGAAAACTCTTCATCTATACAAATACTAATTATGATTATTTCCTCCTAGTTACAATACTTTGCACTCTCCTTGAATTTGATTCCTACTTATTTATTTCATTTCTTTAATTTTACAAATGCACTTGAGTTTTATTCTGTTTTCCTATATATTTTCAAGTCCAAAAAACTCCAAAATTTAAAAAAAAACAACAACAACAAAAAAAAAAAGTCTGCACAATATGCAGGCCTATTTGAGAGATCATCCATAGTTGAACATTTGCCTGCAGGATGAGTAACTCATCCCTTTACTCTTAGAAGTGCGGATTTTAGAGAATACTCACTAAAGTTTCATCTCTTGAGCTCTCACTCACAGATCAATATTGTAATTCTCCTAATGTTCTTAAAATCCTGTATGGCAGTATTATTATGTAAGTGATACTATGGAACTCTCATTTTATTCCAGTCAGAAGGTAAGGAAATTCTCATCAGTTCATAGTGTTAATATTCAGGAGTCTGAATATTAGGAGTCAGGCAGCACATTTCTTAATGTATGTAATTCTGACAGATAAGGATGCTAATTTTCCTAAAAAGACAAATTCTAGCTTTACACATCCTTAAGATTGCCTTTGATAAATCAGGTTGAATCTCCCAGATGTTGGGCCATGTTCTTCATTCATCCCTGAGAAGATGTAGTAATAATTCTCATTATAATAAATGGCTGATCAAGAGAGTCCTCTCAGCTATGAGAAGTATCCAGCTGCCTGCTCCCTCTTTGTGTAGCATTCCATTCACCCATCCTATACTGCAGCAATCCTCTCAAGTAATCTAGTTTTCCCATCTGTAGAAGTTTTTATTTACAGCTTGTCGATTTACCATGACTTTGATGCCAACAACCACAGGCTGTACACGCTTTTCCCAAAAATTACCCAGACAGGCAATTCCCACACCAGCCATGTTTTGTTTTTCATCTCTCCAACAAGTTGTATGCCACAGATCTCACAAATTCATACCAGTACATAGGTAGAAGCCTTAATTTAGGTATGTTTTCATTACCTGATCATCATCAGTGGACATGAAAGAATAATTACTCTGTGGAGATCATTTGGTTCTATAGATATTTACCAGACAATGCAGTTTTCCTTCTAAGGTCCCAGTTCCTACACTTGCTCCTTCCAAGTATCCTCAATGGCTCCTTTGTTTTACTGTTAACTTTTAAATCCTTTTTGCCTAGGTGATCCCTGACAGTATGGAGCTTTTTTGTTGACTGGAGTAATTTTTGAACACCACTGACAGAACGGTAGAAAGAAATAAGAAATTTTGTAATCTGAGTTTCTACCCATTTTACAGCAGCCAGCTGGACAATCATACATATGCTGACTGCTGATATATCTGTGAAGATGCAGCATGTGACTCCCCAGGGGCTTTCAGGTCAGTGCCTGGCAGTCAGGACCCATTTCGCTGCCTCAGCCAGGGAACAGGGAAGCCAGGGAGCACTGGGACAATCCCAGCCCCAGGCATCAGGAAATTCCCTGGGGATGGGGTCAGGCTGAGGACATTATCCTGTAGATCATGGCCTGGCTTTGACAGAGCAGAAGCCCAGGCCAGTCCCAACAGGACAGCCCCATTTGCAAGGGAAGAGAGTCAAGCCCTACCAAGCCCACTTTCTTCATAATTTTCCCCAAGGTCACCAGCTGAGCTCCTTCCCAGCTGATCATGAGCCCAGGGCAGCAAACATCCAGAAGTGAGGAGATGTGCTCAAGGCCCTTGCAGTAACTCCTCAGTCCTCAAAACCTTACTTAGATACCAAAATTTAGATATCCATGTGTGAGATATATTTTCTGTGCTTGCACCATGGTCAGCAGTGAACTAGCCGAATCAGTCAGAGAAACTTGGCAGATAGCAGCCAGCTCTGAACTGTAGCAGTAGATGCTATTTCTGGTCTGCTAAGACATTTGAGATATCCACATGGGTCTGACAGATACATATTCACATAAGACTGGGGGGGAGTCAATCCTTTTGGATGAACGACTGAAGGCAATTTTCCAAACTGGCTGTATGTGCCTCTGTTTAAGCAACTGAACTGTAGCATGGAGAGCTGTACAGCTGTCCAAATACAGGAATAAATCAAAGCTAGCTAAATAGATTTACATTTGCAGACTCTTGGACACCTACATTTATATGCTTCAATTTAGGACTATGAATCTGGAGCTCCCAGCAGTCTGAAGAATGAATAAACAGAGCACTTTGTCAGAAAGTGGATGGTTTAATTTTCTTTGAAAAGAGATGCAGTGTGTGTTTGATCCTGCAGGAGTACTTAGGTTGCTGGAGTATCAGGGTGGATACAGTCAGTATTATTCAGTGTAAAAATTCATATCTTTACCATGTGGAGTGCATATCCAGTGTTTTATCTTTAGTGATAGAGGAGTCTTCATGATTCCTGAAATTTGAGATGATCTGGCTTAATCTGTTCTATCTGTTGAGAAAATATGTTGTAATTTACATCTAAATTCTGAAACTGAAAATCACATTGAAAAGAACTATATTCACTCAGTTGGATAAGTCTCAATGCAGGGTCTAAAATAAACTAATAAAGGCTCAGACTCTTTAATTGCTGATAAGTAAATATTTACTTATCAGTAAATTCTATTCTATTCTATTTTAAATATGAAATTTATATCCTTCCATTTTCCTCTCTTCAATTCAGTCATGGAAGTATTGTAGGTAGTACCCTTTCTTTTTTGTGAACTTGGACTTAAACAGTCCTTAATTCAAAGATACCTTTTTACAGTATGCAAAACAAATGTCTGTAGCTCTTAAAATGAGATTTTGCTTCATTTTGGTTTTGGCTTTTAATAAGATGGGGTCCTAGGATTCTTGTGTAAAACATGAGTAAATGAGCAGGTTTGAAAATATATACTTCAAAAGTCATGGAGATCAGGGGATATCCCTGCTGACTGAAATAGGGCAAATGTCATACCTATTTACAAGAAAGTCCCAAAAGAGGACCCAGTAGACTACAGGCCCATTAGTCTTCAATTCCTGGGAAAGTAATTGAATGGGTTCTCCTAGAAACTATTACAAATGAAATGGAGCAGGTGACTAGGAAAAGACAGCATGGATTTACCAAAGGCAAATCATGACAGACTAACCTGATCATCTTCTACAACAAAATAATACTTTCTGTCAGCATGGGGAGAGCAGTGGATGTTGTTTCCCTTGACTTCAACAAAACGTTTGATGCTGTTTCCCACAGGCTTCTCCTTGATAAACTGACAAGATATAGATTGGGTGGGTGGTTTGTGAGATGAGGAGGATATTGGCTAACAGGTCACACTCAGAGGGTGCTGATCAATGGTTTTTGCTTAGGCTGGTGATCTGTCACAAGTGGGCTCCTCTAGGGATTGATACTGGGCCCCACACTATTTATCATCTCGATAAGTGATCTGGATGATGGGATTGAAAGCACTTTGACCAAGTTTGCTGATGACATCAGACTGGATGGTGAGGCAGAGATGTAAGAAGGGATAGTGATCTTACACAGAGACCTGGACAGGCTGGAAGAGTGGACAAACAAGACCTGTATGAAGTTTAACAAAGGCAAGTGCAAGGTCCTGCACCTGGGATGACACAGCCAAAAAGCCCAGTACAGGCTACAATCTGTGTGGCTGGGGAGCAGCCTTGCTGAAAGGGAACTGGGGGTCCTGGTGGACAACAAGTTGAACGTGAGTCAGCAGTGCACCACAGCAGCAACAAAGGTGAATCAGACCCTGGGTTGTATCCACAGAGGCTTTACAAAGAAATACAGAGACATGATCATCCCACTCTACCCAGCACTTGTCAAGCTACACTTGGAGTTACTGTGTCCAGTTCTGATCCCCACAATTCAAGAAAGACTCGGACAGACTTGGATAGGGTCCAAAGCAAGGCCATGAAAATGATCAAACAGCTGGAGAACCTGCCCTACGAGGAAAGGTGGAAGGAGTTAGGTCTTTTCTCCCTGGAGAAGAAAAAGCTCAGGGGGAACTTAATCACAGTATTTCAGTACTTAAAGGGCATCTACAAAGAGGACACAGTCTCCCTTTTCACAAGGAACTGCATGGAAAAGATAAAGGGCAATAAGTACAAGTTGGCACTGGGAGGGGTTTCATCTCGATATAAGAAAGAAATTTTTTATAATGAGGGCAATCAATCACTGGAACAGCCTCACCAGGAACGTGGTGGCATCCCAGTCACTGGAGATTTTCAAGATGCTATTGGACAGGGTGCTAGATAATCTCATGTAGTCTCCCTTTGCCACGAAAGTTTGGACCAGATGATTTTCTGAGGTCCCTTCCAACCTGGACTACACTCTGATTCTATGATTCTATGAAAATGTGATTGAATTTCCACATAGGAAATTAAAGGTCTTCCTTGAAGTTATTGAAGTGTTCCTTGAAAGTCATCCTAAATATTAATTTACATTTGAGATTTAATTTTTAAAAAACTTTGTTGTGACTAATTTAATGAAATTGTAGAACTGCATCTATTAAAATGTCCTTGTATGTGGCCATAACTGATGATAGATTTGAAGAAATAAAAGACTTGGATCTTACTATTTATTTATTTTTTTTTTTTTTAATTGCAGTTGTAGGTTTTGTCTTCTGGATTTTTTTCTTTTTTGTATACTTCTATTATTTATTTAAAGTTCTCTGAATTCACAAAGTTCAGGTTCTAAAACTCACATAATGTTGTTACACATAGTTGGTAACCGTGGTATCTGGACTTTAATGCACAAAATATCTGCAATCTTTGATGCAGAAGCAGCAAAATGTGATATAGCTATTATCTCATAGGTGTTAATGTTCAGTCACTTCTAGTTAATAAATGTATGTTCTGATTGATTATTCTGTTTTCTGATTATACATCACTGGTTCTCAAGTTTTCACTTTATTATAAGTTCACATTGTAAAATGTCATCATGTAAGATGACATTCAATTAAAATAAAAGGTGCTTTATCGTACCAAACTAATGAAGCACAAAATATTTTTTAAACATTGTGTAGTGACACTGGAGATTTCTTAAGAAAATTCTATACATAACTATTAGGCTGAATGTGCTCCTAGTGGGCTTACCATATTGCAGGCCAGGGGACTTTTTTGCTTTATATCAATTTTGAGAACAAGGCAAAAAAGAAGGAACTAGAGAAAACCTCTCAAAAATTATTTAGAGCAATTATGAAAAGAGTGAAGATTCTGCCTATATATGGTAATGTACAGTGACAATTCCCAATGATTATTTCTTTATTAATTAAACCTTAGACATGGTCTTAAGCCTATTTTTCTAAAGAGCTGTTGTGAGGAGACTGATATTTAACAGTAGAGGGCTTACTGTCTAGTGTATTAAAGAGCTTTTTGAGACATATATGATTATTTAAAAGTCTAGCTTTTTTGAATGAATGACAGCAAGTTTTTTATTTAGATATGGGAGCAAGTTTAAATAGAAGTAATTAAAGTTGTTTCCATGTTTTTCAAAATATTTTGTAACCGAGTCAGAAAACTGCATGAATGTTAATCAGTAATTGCTGTTTAGTATTTCACTACAAGAACATCAAGGGGTAAATAAATGGTCCTTTATTAAAATTTTGTCTATTTTTTCAGTGATGGACTTGATGGAAAACATGTGTCTACTATCATCTATTAAAGTTAATAAAATGAAATTAAGCAAAGAGAAAGCTTTCTAAGCTTTTTTTTTCTTGTCTGTACCAATCTTACAAAGATTTAAGGACTGGGGGAGACTGATACATTTCAAGTTTTCCATCTAGAAAAAAATTAAGAAATCTTTATTTCTCAGCCGCTTTTTTTGTTGTGTTTTGTTTTGGTTTTTTTAAATTATTTTTGGTAAATTCTGAGAAAAATAGGTTGTCTATAAGTATGTGTATACATATCGGGCCTGATCTTTAATAGTCCCAGGCTAGTAAGTATAACTATTACAAAGGCTGTGCACATGAAAAGGTTTTTAGTCATTAAAAACCCAACTTTGTAAAGCAGTAAATAGCAGGCTATGAATATTGTTAAATAGAAATTATTCTTAAATATTATTTGTCTTTATACCTTAAATATCTTCATCATTTGTCCTATGTATGTCCACAGACAGGAATGTATACTGAATGAATTTTGAAAAAACCCTTATTTTTATTCTTCAAGATATTTTTCTTTCATGATCCAAACAAAATCTAGGCAAACTCCCCAGTTCCATTTGAAAAACATCACTGATAATAAATGGATGTATGTACTAATACTATGTTATTATTCTGTTTCCTTTAAGTAAAATATCAGGTATTGTATATAGTTTATAAGCCATATAGTTTTCCTCCATAATGATAATCTATGGGTATTGGAAAGGTCATCTGATCTCTTGACATGAAGGGAGATTTATTAAAGGCATTATTAGAAAACTAGAAAACTAATTGGAGTCTATTTGTTTGTGCCTCACATGAAGCTATAGATAAACTAGAAATAAGTTAAAACAAAACCAAGAAACCTCTCTCTGACACGTTGATCAATGTAATGACATTCTCTTTTTAAGGACCAACATCTTTTGCAGTGTGTGATGGTGAATAATTAATGCAATACACAAATTCTGTTTTGAGGAAATAGCTGAGAGAAATTCACCTCTCAGGACTTCTATATATCAAAGGGGTCTGTAAAAAATGACAGTTCTAAGATTACATTTGTATTTTAAAGAATTTGCTAAGAACAATCTTAAAAATCATCTGAAATTAAGAAAAAAAGTGTTGTGTCAGTTCTCACTAACAAAGAGCATTGTTCGTTGCCTCCATGCCAGCATGTTTTTCTTTAGGTAGAGCATAAAATGTTGTTCTATCTCACTCCATCAGTTGTTGTAACTCCCAGTAACAGGCTTTCACTCAAAATGAAACTAATGATTCCTTTCCCTTTTAAACTGTATCATTATAATACAGTAGGACTATTCACCAGTTGAGTATCTTCAGTAGCTTCAAATTAATTTTAGCTTGTTCTTTCTTCCCTTAGAAAACCTGTGGTCAACATGAAAATGCATAACTACCTTTCAAAACAGTATCTATTAACCTGTACTATCAAACAAGTCTTTCTATTGGATATTGTCTTACATCTTTGTTTTCTCTTGAAAGTTACTGTAAGTGATTTCCCTGTAAAAATCTAATTATATACCATGGTTTAAGGCACTGAAGGAAGGAATGCTTCAAACATTCATTGACACAGAAAACTGCAAGGACAATCTGTGGCCTTTGTGATTAGTCTAAGTAATGTCACCCAAGGAAGTGGGAGTGTATCAAAGGATGAACATCCCTACTCCCTTGCAGTTGTATTGACAAACTCCTTAGATAAGCCTCAAAGGGGGGAAACTGGACTGAGTTAAACCAAATGTTTCTCATCAAACACAAGGACTGCTGATCACTGGCTCTATTGTGTAAGCCCGATACTATGTGGCTCTGTTGCATAAACCAGACACTATACATGCCTTGCAAACGACTTCACACCTTCACTATTGAAGAGGTGACAAGAACTGATAAGAGGTGATAATTTCTGCCCCAGGAGATGGATGATTGCTCAAGAAGCATAAAGTCAGCATCAGCAATATTCTGGGAACTGAGAATAAAACAAAGTATGCTAATCAGCTGATAAAATGAATTTAAAAGATGACAGAAACTTTGCTCTGTGTGTGCACCCATCACCCAAGATTACCAGACCTGAGACAACACTGGATCCAGGGGTGGTGATCTGGATTTCTTTGACTCTCTTTCTCTCCTTTCTTTTTTCTTTGCTTTTTTTCTTTTCTTTCTTATAGACTTATAAGGGACCACATTGCTTATTATCATTTTCCAAATATAAATTGTTTTCTACTGCAAGTAAAACATTTTAACCAGTCATTTGGCATCACTTCACCTTAATTTAATCGGAGGGGATCACAGAACCGTTGAGACTCTCTGGGCTTCCAATCTGTGTTGGGACACATGGCTAACTGGTCTCCTAAATACACAGCCTCATATCCATTTAAAATTTTTGGATCCTGTTCCAGAGTCATATTCTCTTTCAAGAATGTCAGCATGAGTGGCAAGGATCATAGACAGATTTCTGTCTATGCATTCATATTATTAAAAAAAAAAACCCCTGCAAATAAGATGTCATTTAGATGCTCCTCAATAAAGCTCTTTACTCTCCTATGTTTTCTTCTACAGAGCTAAACTCAGACTCTTTCTTTTTCCTTGTCTAAAATGGCTAGTGAAATTACTATCTTTCTACACACTTGTTAACCCTCGGTGTACCCATTTCTCTAGTCACATCAGATGATCAGTGTCATCTCTAAATTATATCAGGATCCAGTTAACCTTTCCAGTTCCAGATCTTCGTCATATCCCAGATTAAATGAAAGTTTGACCCTTCTCCTGTCAGTACTTCCTTCTTCACAGACAAGGCAGCTGGTATGACTGGAAATTCACTGATGTGAATATTACAGTGAGCAGGACCCTGATGCACTTTAGGCTAGTAGCTAAATTTAGGAAAAGTTTGCATTACTTCTTTAATTCTGTTAGCTTGCTTTGATTTTTATTAACTCTTTCTTTTCCTTCCCCCCCTGAAACAATACTTCAGACCTGAGAGGCTTACTGAGTTTTAAGAACTCTCCACGTTTAATCAAATGTTATCAGTTGCTGAATTTTAGCTATATTACTGTTTCCCCTGTGGTGTACAAGGAATAAATAGGGAAAACAAGGCCTGTAGCCAAAGTGGAGCTTGCAGGCTTAAAAAATGGTGGTATGAGAAAGGTCTGATGTCAAACCTGTGTGTGCATGTGTGTATTTACCCTTGCATATATTCTCTCGACTGTCTGAGAATAATACTGACACTTCACATCTATGCTATACAATAATATTAGTTAATAGTTTGGAATTTTGTAGAGTTCCTTTTAGGTCATGAAAAGCAATTTACAAAACTAATTACACTATAATATTATAAAACAGGCTACTAACTATTACCTATCACAAGTATGCTTGTGTAGACTGTTATGTATGGCATGAGCTTCTAAGAAAGTGAAACTTTGATTAAATTATTGATAGTGAAGTCTTTAACAGTTTCTATAAATCAGATAAATCTGAAGCGTAATTTAAATCTGTAAAATTACAGGATACAATACAGGATACAACAAAACAAACTTCGTTCAGAACTCAGACTTTTTGAATATTTTCATTTCTAAATTCATATTGCATGTAGAGCAAGTACCATTAAAATCTTGACATTTACTGCTGATGGTAGTTAAACTTCATATGGTATTTGCAGTATTCCCCATTCCAAGCATAGGGGAACTGCAAATGAATCACTAATGGTAAATACCACAATGTGATAAATGTCAAGAGTTTAATGGTTCACTGCAATCATTATGGGCTAGATTCTGATAACTTAGCCCAAAATAGGTAATGTCTTGCTTCATGAGGAATTTCACTGCCTTTAGGAGGACTGTTTGTGATAACGTTTGGTAGAAGAGTGAGCTCATCTTTCTAGGCATCTACTGCAAAATTAAAGTTGAATAACTGTCCATATTATGTCCTCATATGCCCTTCAGCTTTCCTTTAAGCTGCTTTTTTGTAAACTTATTTCCAAAATAGTAAAGTCCACTAAAGCATAGTCTAAGGTAATGCGTGTTTGATATAGTGTAGATAGATATGTAAATGTATGAAATACATTAAGACATCACTGAACTTGAGATAAAAAACTCTCATGGTGGAAGTACATATTTGTTTGGCCTTGGATGTTGAGTTATACAACCCGTGTAGATTTTGACTAGTGTATTAGGCGTAAATGGCAAAGGATGTTTTTTGGGGGGAGGGGATGGTGGAGCTTCAGGGTTGGCATCTGTGAGAGAAGCTCAGGGCCACAGCAAGTCACAGCCAGTTCCAGCCAGCTCAGCGATGGACCCACAACAGGCCAAAGGTGAGCCAGCTAGAGGACTTGTGGTACCTTTGTGTAAAGATATTTAAGAAAGGGGAGAAAATGCTGGAGAGAGGGAGAAGGAGGAAAAAACAAGGTCAGAGCAGTAGGAGGATTACATGGCAGAGTGGGAACACCCCCAAAGGGGTTGCAGCCTGTAGAGGGCCATGCCAGACCAAGTATGCCCCCCCTAGAAACTGCAGTCCATGGATAAGCCCACATGAGAGCAGGCGTACCTCCAAAAAGGGACTATGTCATGTGGAGGGTGAGCTTCCAGAGCATAGGAAGCAAGTAAGAAGGAAGGAACAGCAAGAAAAAAAAAAAAAAAAAAAAGAGTGAGAAATAAGGAGTGTCAGAAAGAAACATCTATGCACTGATCCCAATATCCAGTGTTGCTTGTTGCTTCACTGAAGGGATTGAGTGTAACCTGCAGTGGCAACAGGAGGGGAGAAGAGGTGTCTGGAGTGAAGGAGTGAAGTGGAGACTAGGAGGTGGGGAGTAGAAGTATTTGAAGAGAAGTGAGGCTGGGAGTTAAGTTGAGCCTGGGAAAACAGAAGGAAATTTATTTTTCCATGAGTCTTTAAATATTTGTCTCCTGTTGTAGGTTAACCTTGGTAGGCTGCTAAGCCCCACAAAGCTGCTTGCTCACTTCCCATCAGTGGGATTGGGAAGAGGATCAGATGGGTAAAAGTAAGAAAACTTGTGGGTTGAGATAAAGACAGTTTAAGAGATAAAGCAAAGTTGTATTCACAAACAAAACAAAAATAGGAATTCACTATGTTCCATTGACAGGCAGATGTTTAGCCATTTCCAGGAAAGCAGGGTTTCATCATCTGTAATCGTTGCTTTGAGAAGACAAACACCATAATTCCAAATATCTCCCTTTCCTCCTTCTTTCTCCCAACTTTAATTACTGATCACAGTGTCATATGGTATGGGATATCACCTTTATCAGTTGGAGTCAGCTGCCCCAGCTGTGTCCCCTCCCAAACTCTTGCCCACCCCCATCCTACTTACTGGCAGAGCAGCATGAGAAACAAAGGCAGCCTTGACATTTTGTAAGCACTGATCATCAAGAGATAAAATATCATTGTGTTATTGTTTTGGTCACAAATCCAAAACACAGTGCCATGTGAGCTACTATGAAGAAAATTATTCCAACCAAATCAATTTGTTTCCCAATAACAGAACCAGTAATTAAATGTTTAGGTTATGTTAACTGGCAATACATGAAATCAAATTCCCCAAGTTAAGTCTGTTTTGCCCATGACAGTAATTGGTGAGTGATTTTCCTGCTTTCTTTTCAATCCACAAGTTTTCTCACTCCTGTCTTTCTATCCTCTCCCAGTTCCTGTTAAGGAGAGGGGCAGTAAGTGAGCAAGAGGTTGTGTGGGAGCTTGGCTGCTAATCAGGGCCAATTCACTACAACTAGGAATTGGCTAGTGTTTTCCTAGTTTATTCTTGCTCCCAGTATAGCATTAATGCATAACTTTAGTAAGGCAAAGAAAGGAGTGCTGAATTCTGGTCTTTCTGTCTGCCCCCATAGGTTCTTGGGATTAGATTTAAACTGAGAGTTTACCTGGTGGGTGGTGGACCTATCATTTTAGATTTAGCAGAAGTGCTTCTGAAATCCATTATCTGGGTGAACATATCAACAATTTTCAACTCCATTCAGCAAAAAGATATAGAAATATAGTTGCTTCTTTTGCTCTCTATGATTTTGAGCTCCATGATAAGAAAATATGTAATTTCCATGATGGGATTATTGGCTTGACACTTAGTCCAGTCACAAATTTTTGTAACAGAAACTGTTTCCTCAGAAGGAATAATAGTCACTAGATGTTTGTGCATTTGCAAAAAGGGGTTACAGTAACTTTTGGAAGCCACAAGCTAATCTGTCCACCATATTATGTTTGAACATGGTATAAACACATAGGGCATTAACAAAATAGATAGATTTTTGTTTGCATTTCTGTCCTACTCCAAAATAAATTAAAAAAAGTTGTAGGTCCTCATCCTGGAATCTTGTCATAAAAGATGTTTCAGTCATATGAAGTAATCTGAAAAGCAATTATTTTCCTTTTTATTGTTTGACATCTTTCTACTACTTCATTTTATAATACAACTGAACCTGCAAGGTAAATTTCTGATCTATTTTTAGACTGCCCTTATAGTGAAAAGAAAGACTACTTGCTAAATATACAGGCTTTTTAGATCTTGCTTAGCTATTGTGATGTAACATGACCTTTATGTAAATTTGAAGTTATTTATTATCTAACAAAAAAAGCTAAACTCTCACTAGTTTAAGAATATTGGAAAAGTTACTTTCTAGCCTTCTGCATCTCTAAATTCTTCTGTTTATATTGAAGATGAAAAGAGTGTAATGCTCCAAGGTAGATTCTGTTAAGTAATGTTTTTACTAGTGAAGTTTCCTAAAGCAAAGTAATCATGGCTCTGTATTTATGCAGATCTGGAAGTAGAAATGATATTTCAACTCCAAGCTTGTCAACTGAAAGAATAACCTAAGAGTGGAAACTTGAAATTTAAGCTCTTGTTGCCTCCTTATGTCTTATCTTCTTCATTAAAATATTACAAAACATCCTTTCATTATAGAAGCATGCAGCATGTTATTCAGCAAACACAATGCAATAAGGAAAGTACAAGATATGTTAATGCAAAGTAATGGTTGACATTTAGCACTCACAAAAGTTGGTAAAGTCAATGTTAATGTTCCCAAAGAAACCATATCTCATCTCCCTTGCATAAACTTATTCTTTAATATATGTGCACAAAGTAGCTGAATTATGGTTTCCATGGGAACAATATATATGGATATACACATTTGTCATTTGTCTATGTAGAGCACCCAACAAGAAATTGCATTTATTATTTCTTGGACCCCAGCAAAAGATTCATAAAAGTGGCATGAATACTGTGAACACAGAGCCAAGAAATAGTTTTCCTTACACTTCTATTTAAGGTTTCCGAGACTGTTAGTCTAAACTTCTCTTTTTGGTCTTAACTGAAGAGATTTTTGTTTAGTTGCTGGAGTCTGCCTATGATTCTCATCAGACCACGGAGTTTTATTGCTCAAATATTCAAAGATTCATTGTTAGATATATGGTAACATTCATGGATGCGGTAAGATAGACAGCAGAGGTATTCAGAGGCTTCATAACTTTTGAAATTTAAACTGTGGCTCTAAAATAGTTAATGCATGAAAAACACATATATTCCTAAAGTTTCAAACACTTTGATTTTGAGATTGGGTTAACAATTTTATTGAAATAGATTAAGTAACAAAGCGTAGGATGCTAATTTGCTGATGACAAGAAACAAATGCACTTTCACCAATAACAAAAAATTGTAATTTCAGGTTTGTACAATACAGCAGAGAAAAGACAAATATTCAATCAGTACTTCATAATTAAAATCTTTGCTTCAGGTTTTGTTGGTTTTTTGATTTTTTTTTTTTTAGGGAAGGTAGTTCTCTCAGATTGTCATTGAAAGACTGAAAATTCCTTTTGTTCATGCTTAGGGCTTTTTAGCCTTTTAATCTATTTTTATCTAGAAATGTATTTTTAAGACAGATGTATGTAATCTATTTAAAAATTCTAGTTTTGAAATTATATTTTCAATGATGGAGGTATCAGTAGAACCTATAATAAACAAAATTGTCTTACTCTGTTTACATCTGCATTGCTCTAATACGACTATGAAAATTCTAACATAGACTTTTCTGGGTTTTGTAGTCTTGGATTTTCTTTTAGAAGTTAGTGTATGAGGAGTGATGAGAAGGAGGTAAATGTTTTCTATTTCATTCTCTCATATATTCCTCCTATCTGATGTAGTAATAAATGTGATGCATTTATTAAAAGTTTTATGTTTAATGCTTTTTGTGCAAGAAGACAGAATAAACTATTGGTGGGGGGGGGCTACTTTGAATTTTCATCCTAAGTTTTGCTTTTAATTTTGCTTGCACAATTATTATGTCAAATGAACTAATCCCAATTCTATGAAAGATTTGTAAAACCTCAGGAAACAGGTCTGACAGTGAGAGTTTTTACATATTTTTGTTTTTTTCTTTCTTCGAATTCTGGTCCTGGGCCATTTTTATGTCTTGTTTTCAGTCACTAAAAATAAAATGCTCAAGACAGAAAGGAGTGTTCTTAATCTAGGAAAGCTCAAAGTGATGTATTTTCTGATTTTATGTGATGAAATTATGAGTGGTCTGTCAAAGGACTGATCACAAAAGAATCAATATTTTAGAGATTTACTCTGAAAAACAAAACTGCAGACTCCTCCTTGGGTTCCATGCTCAGGACTTTGGACAAGAGTGTGGAGATACATGCTTTTTTACTAACCTGCATATCCAAGATCTGTCACATTTATGTTGTTTGATATAACAGTTCTGTAAGTGAGATTAATTGACCATGTGTATATTTCTACATATGTACTATTGTTTTTTAATTCTTGAATAATAGGAATTTGAAGGACAGAATTTATCTCACCCAAAATAAGATATTAAAAATTTCAGTCAAAATGGTTTCCTAGAAGTGCCTTATTTGTTTCCATTGACCATAAAGCGAGTTTACAGTGACTACCTTAGATCCAGGTGTAGATCTGCAAACCTCTACAGCCAGGTGAGAATAATCCCATTCTGTATGTTTCTTCTTTTTTTTTTTTTTTCTTTTTTCCCTTGTAAATACATTATCAACATTAGTAGAGTAATTAAGAAGGTGTTCTTTTTTCTCTTATTTTATTTAAAATCTCTTCATGCTTTAAAAAATGGTTTTGCTGACCTTGACAAAGTAAGAGAAATGTTAATAAAGATATTTCATATTTAGTATATACTATGTCTTGACTTACTCTGCTGAGTATTTTAAGGTCTTAGTAAATCAGCAACTTAAAAAGAAGAGAAAGAGATCCCAGAGGGGTCTAATAAATTAGCAAGATTGTCTTTTTGTAAAGAAATGCAGTATGGTTAGATGATAAATACAGTAGTTTGCTTTTATACAGAAATACTGATGTAGATTTCTGATAACGGGAAACAGAGGGTGACCTTGTATTAAGAGTAACCTATTCAGATATCATTGTTTATTTCAATGGAATGTACATAGACCAATTTTCAAGTTAGATTTGATACAGGATTTAGTGATAAGAAACTTGCAACTTTTGGTTTGAAGAGGCAAAATATCAATGTTATGTAATGCTAGTTTAATAATAAAGTAAAGCAGTGTCAGTGTAGATGACATTTGACAGTTGTATAAATATACATCCTATCTGAAAATAGACATATAAGGCTAATGAGTTAGGATATAAAATACAGTGTTTAAATAGAAGTTCTGTAAATCTGTTTTTTCAAAGATATTTATAAATCATCTTACTTTTTCCAGCTCATAAACTCCTTGGTGTAGACACACACTTGTTTAGGGTGCTTCTTTTTATTTTAGCAAGAGAAAAAAATTACTTTCATCTTGTTTAATTTCTACCTGACAGATATGACTTTCCCAGAAAAGGCTTTCATATAACTGGTCAAAGGACTGAATGTGACAGATGTGTCGCTGTCACTACCTTAACCTGTTGGACAAAACCAATTCATTAAACTTCAAAACAAAAATAATCACAGAGCATAGTGGATAGAAGCTTACAACTACTGTCTGATGTGAGTCTACACCCCAAAATATAGGACTTCATTATAGACCTAAACTGACAAGTGTCAGAACACTGCAGTACAATAATCCTGGGCTTCATAATATCCTTCACATTTCTGGTACAAGAGAGAGGAGAAGTGACTTGTGAGAAGTCGTAAGCTGAATGAAAGAAACAAAAAATACAAGTCAAACTCTGATAAAATCACAAATTTTGAATAGTTTCCTGAATTAGAAGAATGCTACTTGTTCTATTCCCTCCCTCTAGAGTTGCCAGAATTTTCAAGACTACACCCTAAATATAATGAATACTGAAATGCCACTGTTAGGGTACAGAATATAAAATGTTAGTCACGTGCTTGTCTTGCAAGAAAGAAAATACTCTGTTTAGGAACAAAGATAGAGCTAAACTTCATTGTTGACGCTGCTAGAATTAAAGAATACTAACTAGGGGTGAGAGGCTGAGACTGAAATGTAAGATCTGCAACTATAAATGGCAGTAGACCTTTCCAGAACTGTAATCTGTATACGGCACCACACTGAGTAACAACATCACCAGAATCTAATGCAGAGTATAGATATTGAGTGAGAAGCATCATATGATACTCACTTTATCATGCACCATCAGCAGAAGACATGAAAAATAGAGAAGTAGCCTGCTCTCACACATTCACATATATAAAGGTAGTTTATATGCATACAGATAATATGATTTTTTTCTCACATTCTCAAACCTTAGGCACTGTCAGAGCCTTTAATATCTTCTAAAGACCTGGAATGCATTTGGATCATGCTAGTGTTATGATTACAATGTAGATCAACTTAGATGGAAGAGTGCGTTTTATATCCTTTAGCTCTTTGTGGAATTCTCAGGGTGATTCCATATACTAATAATGGATGGAGGAGGCACCTTTTATTCAGAACCACCTACATTTGCAACAAAACAAGAAATGAAAATCAATACCTCACTGTGAACTTCTTCACATTATGTTTTTTCCTTATGGAGGATATCTAAGTGCAACACATAAGTGCATGCCATCTGAAGCCTCTTATAGCATAACATTATCTTATAAATAAAACCACACCTTTACACTTCATAATTTTCTTGCCAATACCATTTTCAGGATAATGTTTTTTATTGTGGAATAATAAAGTGCTTAAGGTGCAAAAGGTGTGTCTCTTTCAGTTACTGATTGTGTAGCTGAGCAGATATAAATATAGAAAAAAGCATAATTACATAACTAAATGTTCTGAAATGGCCAGCTCTGCCAATCTTATGCAAGTTGTTAGTCATGGAAAATGCCTTTTTATCATAATCAAATGAAGCAATCCTGGAAATTCAACATAAATACTATTTGCTCTTGCACAATTGCTTATATAATTTATGGAGATGGCAGACAGGTTACAGCAAATTGATACTTAGACAAATCTGTTTCACACAACTGCGGTTAATCAAGTTGCTCTCTGGCTGTGTTGAATGGAATATTAGTTGTTGCAATCCCTAAAGAAATGAAGGAACCAAAGTTGTTTGAAAAAATGTCTGTTCAAAACATGCAACCTCTTCCAAATCATATTTGTTTGAATACTAAACATGAACAATTATTCCTCTAAATATCATGTAACAACAACGTAGTCTGTCTTACACTCCCTTTGGAGGAAAATACATCTCATTTATCTATCTGTGCTGGTTCTTCATCCTAATTTTGTCATCCCTTGGAGAAATCAGCTTTAAAATTATCTATTAAAGTCCCAGGATCAGAGGTTGACAGAATGTTTTGGAGCAAATAGAAAACTTCCTTGATGATTCTCTGAGTTAATAAACTCCTGGATATATTCTGTCAGTAGTACTACAGCATAGTTATTAGAGATTTTCTTTTTTTTAAGATATTTATCTCTAAACAGCAAAATGTCATAATATGCATCTTGCACTGTCTTTTTCAGTTAGAATGAGTATTTATGAAAGCACATACAGATCTTAGAATGTAATCTAAGAATCCAGATACAAAAAATTGAGTCACTAATACCATATCTGAGCTATGATTTAAATGACAGTTAAAAACTATAATTTTGAAATTAGTTTGAATACTAATTTAAAAGCATAACAGTTTGGCAACTTGTCATGAGTGAAGATACTTCTGAGGACGCCATCTGGAATGTCTTACTTTAAATTTATTCTAATGTCATCTTTTAAAATATAGATTTCTATGATCATATACTATGTTTCAGATACATTGTCATTTTTTTTATATTGTCATATTTTTCAAATTAAGTGGATATGTAAATATGTAGTTTGTTCCGTTTCATTAGCATTGGTTATTTATCACTTCTTGGATTATGAGGAAGACAGATTAAAAGGTATGTGGGGTAAAATAGCAGTCAACAAAAAATTTTTGCCTTGGCTTTGGAGCACTGTGAGAAAACCAGTGAGAGTTCTAAGGAGCTAACAAATGATTGGGTGGCAGATCTTTATCTGGCAAATCATATGGGATTAGAAGCTTGAATTTTAATTGCAAAAGAACTATTTACTGTCAGTTTCTAATCCATGAAGAAAAACCCAGTTTTGAGAATCCATCCGTAATTATATTATACAGTTCTTCAAGGATTCAGCAAATGCCTTGATGATTGAAATATAGATCCAGAAGGTGAGACATCTGTATTTTCTTTTCCATGTCAGTAGATTTGAATCCACATGTCTCATGGAAATGTCCTAAACTTCAGATCAAATGTGTGTAATATGCTGGAAGATGTTCCTCACCAATTCTGCTGTTCCCGTGTTACTGTGCACCTAAGATTGTGAAAGTTCTAAAGGCAGAGGGAGGTGGCAAAACATGTCTGACTTTAGTCTCTCATCCCTGAACTCTTTTTTCATTCAGTATTATGTGACCATTACTTAAAAATAGAAACAAAACAAAGTAAAATAAAGCAAAACCAAAATATTCTTCCTCTGGTAAAGATACCCTCTCTCTAATCCATTTTATTTTATTATTTTATTTTATTTTATTTTATTTTATTTTATTTTATTTTATTTTATTTTATTTTATTTTATTTTATTTTATTTTATTTTATTTTATTTTATTTTATTTTATTTTATTTTATTTTATTTTATTTTATTTTATATTTCTGATTAAAAGTCAACAAATTCAGGCTGGGGAATGCAGTTCCTCTCACATTAGAAATGTACTTGCTGAGGGTGCACTTGAACCCAGTGTCTATGTCACTGATGAATTACTGGTCCCAGTATGGATCTGTGAGGAACACCACTCATTACTAATTTCTACTTGGACATTGAGCTATTAACTGTAACTCTTTGATGCAGCCATCCCCCCAATTCCTTATCCATTTAACAATCCACCCACCAAAACTCTATTTCTCCAATTTAGCGGCAAGGATACTGTGAGGGATAGTAGCAAAGTCTTTACAGAAGTCCAGGTAGATGTAATCAGTAGCTCTTCCCCTGTCCATCGATGCAGTGATTCGGTTGTAGAAGGCCACTAGATTAGTAAGTTATGATTTACCCTTGGTGAAGCCGTGTTGACTCTCTCTATTCACTTGTCTTCCATATATTTCCACATGCCTTCCAGGAGAATCTGTTCCATGATCTTAGCAGTCACAGAGGTGAAGCTGACTGGTCAGTAGTTCCCAAGATCCTCTTTTTTAAAAATGGGTGTGATATTCCTTTTTCTCCTGTCATTGGGGACTTTTTCTGACTGCCATGGCTTTTCAGATATGATGGAGAGTGGCTTAATGACTACATCAACCAATTCTCTCAGGACCTTAATAAATTTAAATAACTTAAGCCAAAGCATAGCTTGTTTTCAGATGCCAGTAAGCCTCGAGCGTGAACCTAATTATGAGACAGTGAATGATCAGAGAATTTTAATGTAAAACATTTAACTACACAAACAACATAATAATGAGGTCTGGCAATCTACGAACACATACATTTTGGTCCTCAAATTTTCTACTGAAATAACTCTGGCTTTAACCATAATTCCTTTGATACTCTTGGGCAAGAGAGATATTTAGACTAGTGACCATCCATCAGTAAATCCTATGTGCATGCAGACAGGTCAATCTGATCTTGCTAAAAGGTTTGTATAAAAATTAATTTCTGCTTCCTTTTCCTTCTGTGAAGGCACAGACTGGGATTTCTCTATATACCATGGTGCCATTTGACACAGAACTTTTAGAAACTTATTTACATTTAAGACCTCTAGCTCTTTTCCAAATGTGATTGAAACTGTCCCACTTGTAGACTTGCATATGTAGAGGAATACAGAAAATTGTATTACTAAATTGTCTTATAAAAAAGTGACACTCATACAAGTAGGTGACTTATACATACAAATAAGCAGACTTTTTAGGTTGGAGCTCAAAAAGACACGACAAAAATTAAGGTTGTATAGGAACCTAAATAAATACATACATTAGTATATTACCTAAACTTTCCTTGACAGATTCAGAAGATATGTTAATTATTAAAAAGAAAATGGATAAACTACTCAAAATCAGCTGGAAAAAAATACTGTGTACTGTGTATTTGATTTGGGATGTAGGATGCAGTACTACCTTGACTCATAGTAATACTTTCATTGATATAAGTAGCTCGGTTGTGGTCTCCATTATGTGTTCTACTGCTTTTTGAAGTTGTCTATAATTTCACACTCAGTTTCCTAAATTGGATCAGCTGAAAGACTTTTTCAGCCAGAAAAGCTTGTTCGTCTCTGTTTACTTCCTTGTTTTCCAAAATGCACCCCCGTAGAACCTGACTAAAACAAAAGGATTAACTGAAATGGAGCCAACTCAGCAGATGAAAACTGCATGAATGCTGGCAGAAATGACACCCTGCTTCCTGGGTTTGACAATATAAATAATGTTAACTGCTATGCAAATTTTGTCATGAAACTGCTGTTTGTTCTACAAAAATTTGTACAATTCATGAAGGTAGCAGCTGGTAACTATTGTTAAAGCTCTTGAATATCTAACTGGGAATATTAAAAGAAACTGGACTTAATGCATGCACTGATTTGTGGGTTTGTTTATTTGTTTGCTTTCCTTAAACACTTATCATATGACTGCATTTCTTAGTGAATAAAGTGATGCTGATCAGTTTCTGGAAAAGCACTTCAAATATTTGAAAAGATGAAAATTTACAAATGGTACACATAAAACCTTAATGTATCTTGGAATAACATATCACATATTTACTCTAACTAATGATCGGCACACTAATGTATTTTAGGAAAAAAACAGAACAAATGGTGACCTGCCTCAGACAATTGTCTGACATTTGAGAAAGGCTTATTCTCGCTTCTACATATTTTGTCAATGGCCCATTTCATAATACAAATTCACTTCTCTGTCCTGCTGTTCCACTCATTTTCAACATTTTCTTTAGCTATTAGATGGATAGTTTCTAAGTAAGTTACTTGGGAGGGAGGAGTGGAGGTGGGTGTTGCTCGAGAAGTGCAAGCAGATGGTGTATAAATTGTATGAGTCTCATGGATGTGTAAACGTCCATTTATGATTCTCCTCCAAAGATTTTTACCATCACAAAGCATAATGACATAAATACTATGTGTATCTCCTATGTACAATGGTGGGTGAAGCTGTGACAGTGACATATCTTTTTAGAAACACTAGTTCTAGAAATATCATCCATACATTACAGCAAGAAAAGAAGATAATTCTTACTGCTCCTGCAAGAGTCAGGATCAGAGAAGAGACTAGCAGGAGTGAAATTGTGGTGAGAGTTTTTTGTAGGCTACCTGATCAGGGCAAAGAAGTGGATGAAGCTTTCTTTAAACAATTTCAAGAAGTTTCTGTATCACTGACTCTGGCTCTCACGGGAAAATTTTCCCTATCTCATACCTGCTGGAAGGGCAAAAAGTGTGAATGCAAGCAGTCACAAAGATTTCTGGAGGGTATCAGAATCACAATATGGTTGAGGTTGGAAGGGACCTCTGGAGATCATCTGGTCCACTCTACCTTGCTTAAGCAGGGTCACCTAGAAGAGGTTGCCCAGGACTATGTCAAGACAGCTTTTGAATATCTGCAAGGATGGAAATTCCTTTTCCTTCTGATAAAAAGTTATCAGGGATAACTTTTTGACACATGTACTGGATTGTCCAACCAATGGTGACACATAGGTGGATCTGCTATCCAGTAACAAGGAAGAACTGGTCAGCAACTGCCTTGTCAGTAGCAACCATGAAATACTGGAGTTCAAGATCATAAGGGAGTGAGGAAGACAAGTACAGATTTGGATATTGTGAGATCAGGCTTCAGCTTCCTCAGGACAGCAGTAAGTGGAATCCCAGGGGAGGTAGCTCTGCAGAGCAAAGGAGCCCAGGAAAGCTGTCAGGTCTTTAAGGACAGAATCCTCCAAGTGTAAAACAATCCATTCCAGTACACAGGAAAACAAGCAGATGTATCAGAAGACTGCCCTGACTGAACTGACTGACTCTATAGAAGAGCTCCAATGGAAAAAGACTGTAGAGACAGAATACAGAGGATGAACATAGAAACTGGCAGCTGGAGATGATTTCAGGGAAGCCAAAGCTTGACAAGAGACTTCATGGACAATAGGAAGAGCTATGGTTACAGCAGTAGTAAAGGTCTGAAAAATGAAAATGTGGGAATATTACTGCATGGGGCTCTTGATTTAGTGACAGTGGACAAAGATAAGACTGAGATACTCTATTGGGTCTAGCTGGGATAGAATTAACTTTCCCCATAGCAACCCTCACAGTGCTGTGCTTTGTATTTGTAGCTAGAAAGGTGTTGATAACACACCGGTGTTTTGGCTACTGCTGAGCAGTGCTCGCACAGCGTCAGGACTATCTTTTGACCCCATTCCCCCCATCCTCAGGCCCAGTAGGCTGGTGGGGGCAAGACACTGGGAGGGCTCATAGCCAAAACAGCAGATCCAAGCTGACCAAAGACATATCTGAAACCATATGACATTGTGGTCAGCAATAAAAGGTAAGAGAAAGGAGGAGGAGAGAGGGCATTCATTATAAGGCATTTGTCTTCTGATGCAATTTCTATGCATACTGAGACCCTGCTTTCCAGGAAGTGGCTGGACATTGCCTGCTGATGGGAAGTAAAGTATTTGTTTGTTTGTTTCCTCTGCTTCTGCACACAACCTTTGTTTTTCTTTATTAAACTGCCTTTATCTGAGTTTATCTTCTTATTTTCTCCTCTCCTTGTCCTGCTAAGAAGTGATAAAGCAGCTTGGTGGGCACCTGGAAGTGAGTCAAGGTCAAACCACCACAGGTAATCAATGCATTCTTTGCCTTATTCTTCACCAACAGGGTCTCCCAGCCTGCTGCATTTGTCAGGAGAACTTGAGAAGAAGTACTAATAGTGTTTGAGGACCAAGTCAGGGATTACTTGTGAGAGAGCTTAATCCCTTGTTTAATGCAGCAGCCAAAAAAACTATTTAATAGGGAAAAGAATCTAGTGATGGGAAATGTGAAAGACAGAAATTCTGGGAGGCAGCTGGTATAAATTGTTACAGGTCCTAAAACAGAATGTGTGTTAACTTTTGCATTATGAAAGGGAAAAGTTGAGAATCTACTCCTAAATGTACAAATGTTTCTCATTATTATTGAAGGTGAAAATTCTATCTGCCTATCTCTAGTTTCAGGAATCAAATACTAAAAGCACCAGAATACTACTTGTATCCAGATAAAAATGAGATATGAACACTTAAAATAAATTGTATTTGAATATTTTTTGTAATATCTGAAAGATTTTCATTGACTTTTGTTTTCACCACTGGTAATCTTAATGACAACGTGTCACAAAAATAGAAAAAAATATTTGTGCTCAATCATGTGCATAAAGGACAGAGGGAAGTTTCAATTTTAAAAATGTTATTTAGATGTTTACTTGTGTGTGAATATTTAATTGTAGAAGAGTAATAAGGACTTATTAAATATCTAAATAATTAATGAAATTTCAAAATAAGTTGTATGAAATATTTAGCCTTTTTTGCAGAAGTTTTCAAAATTTTTTCAGATGTTCTATGGGGAAAAAGTAAGTGCTTGGGGTTTTTTTTAATATTTAGCTATATTATTTACTTTTTAAAATTTAAAATAATTTGCTCAATAGGGTGCAATGTTATACTAAATTGTTTTATACTTACCATGTATTATTACCTTTGTTAGAAAAGTAGAGAATAGACATGATTGTTTAGAAAAATATCAGTCAGGTTTTTTGGTATATTTTTCCTTGCTTTATTGGTCTTCTGAATTAAAACACAATTAAAATAGAGTTAAGATTTGTATTTCATGTATTTTTATCACTGACTTTAAAACAAGTTAGTTCTTTCTTACACTGTTTTTTTTTTTGTTTGTTTGTTTTTTTTATAATGGGCCAAATTTATTGACTTAAATGCTTAAATCACTATTAACAAAAGACAAATTTTAATGTATCCTGTAACTAATGAGGTTAAGTTAGCACTTCAGTTTTTTCACTAATAAATGAGATGACTACTAAGAAAAATCTAGCCTGACTAGCACTGACAGCCTCTTAACGTTCCTTATTCCAAAATAAAACTATGTCTGGATCCATTGATACTTATAAGGGTTATTCATTCTGCAGTGTAAAAGTTAGCTTATGTTCATAGTCTTGGTTTTCAGAATTTGCTTTTCTGCAATATGTGACAGAGGATAATATAATTATATTTGCAGAGAAACCCCAGTTTAGAGGAAGTGATCATTCAAGTTCTTTCTATATTTAATCCATTTCCAAGCATAAAACAAAGAAAACAAAACCAACCAAATAAATAAATACTGTAAGGAATGAAGTCTTACATGAAATCTTACAAAAATATCTGACATTTCAAAGAAGTTAGACTGCATCTCATTAGAATAAAAGGATGATAAACAGGATGCTATTTAACATCAAAACATGCAGCTTGTTTTATCATATTCATTCCATAACATTAATGAAGATTCTTTCCCATTATTTTCAGATTTCTATAGATAAATTTAAATAGATTTAATGATACAATATCAGTCTGAATCACAGGACTTTGTGTGTTTGTGGTGCCAACAACTGAAACGAATGCGGGTGTGTGAGTGAGTGTGTGATCCCTAGTGAAGATCAAGCTGGACCAGCTGGGGAATGGATCAAGATGCCTGGAAGTAAGGTAGGGAGTCAGTCTTCAAGGGTCTGAGAGTGCCCGTATGTTCCTAGGGGTGAGAGCATAGAGGTCCAGCTCTCTGTGCGTGCCTCTATGTACATGAGCAAAGGTCTGTACCAGCCCGTGGAGTGGGGCTGCAGCCTCTAGGGCTCCCATGTCCGGGTGCCAGCAACTGGGGATACTGGGATCCAAGGGGCAACTACTGGGATCCAAGGGGCAACTACTGGGCAGACAGAGTGTTTGAGCCCAGCTGCTGGAGGGACCCACTTGTACATATATATATATATTCTCACTATTGGACCTCCATCCCGCTCAGCAAGAGAGGGGAGCAAGGTGAGGCCATCAGTGCTATGTGTGTTCATGTAGTACCTGCCTGTGGTCTGTGTAGCTGGTGATGTGTATATGTGTATATGTGCATATGTGTGGTGTACACATATGCTCTGTGTGGATGTGCATTCTGGGAATACATCTTTAGTCTCACTACTGGTTGGACTTGGGGACATGAAGCTGTGGCAGTCTTGTCTCTCTTGGATTGTTGGATCCAGCATGATATATTTTCCTCTACCATTGAAGTATACTTATATTTCTATTTCTTGATTATCAGACTTTTTAAAGTAGCTACCCCCCTACTCCCCCCCCCCCCCCACCTTGGTTGGATCATGAGGAATGTTTTACACAGAATTAAACACTATCTTGGTCTGGATTTCCCCATGTGGGAAGAATGCTAGATGGCACAGAGATCCCCCTACAGTCTCTATAACAGGATTTTCTTACATTGACAAACATTCTGTGCATAGTGAGGGGAAAAGATAAGTTGGGCAGCTTTCCTTTTAACTTTCTACTTGAAACGAACCTAAGCTTCAGCTAGGAAATGTATCTTGACCCGATGCTTCAAGTTTCCCCAGTTTAGATTATATGTCTCAAAAAAATGTACTTTTTTTTTTTTTTTTTTGTCTCATTTTATTACCCCAATATAAGTTTTCCTGGAAAGTCTCAATTTCATCTCCATATAATAAGGAAAAAAAGGGTTCCTTTTAGTACATATTAAAAATAAATGAGTATGTAGACCAGTAAGGAAAAACTGATATTAAAAACCCTCAAATTTTATTATTACTGCGTTTTTGCTGTCTCCCTTGACTCATGGCACAGTACCTAGCACAATGGAGCATCAATGATGTGAGCCATTGTGTGGCACTGTAATGAAAACACTAAACTTAACAATAATAATAACAACATTGATTTAAAGGTTCCTTACTCAGTAGTACCTTAAGGAGTGCAATGTAATTCAAATTTCCTTAATAGAGATACAGATATGCCATATTTTATCTGTATGTGTTTTATTGCTTAGTCTGTCTTTTAAGGGTTATGGATACTAAGAAGTGTACTCTTAAAGATTAATAGCTAGATCCAATGTTAACATCACATGGTTTTCACCAGGGAACTATAAAACTTTGAGGAGAAGATTATAATGAGGTAGGGAGCTATTATGGGTGTTATTTACTGTATGCTATATGGTGATACTACCAACTTTGTACATAAACAAAGATATACTCATTCTTTTATTGTCTAGAACAAATGGAATGTGTGAGAGAGGCTCATGTGGCTGGGGTGTTGCCAGGAGCAACTGTGGGAGATATAAAGGGCCCTGGGGAGGGCTATTGAAGAAGCCTCATGTCACTCCCATCTACAAGAAAAGCTTAAAGGAGGATCCAGGAAATTATAGGCCCATCAGTCTTACTTCAGTCCCTGGAAAAGTTATGGAATGAATCCTCCTGGGGGCTTGTCATGGTTTAATAACCCCAGCTGGCAAGTAAGACCACATAACTGCTCGCTCACTGCCCCCCTCAGTGGGATGAGGGAGAGAATCAGAAGGGTAAAACTCATGGGTTGAGATAAAGACAGTTTAAAAGGTAAAACAAAAGCTGCACACACAAGCAAAGCAAAACAAGGAATTCATTCACAACTTCTCATCGGCAGTCAGGTGTTCGGCCACCTCCAGGAAAGCAGGGCTCCATCATGCATAATAGTTACTTCGGAAGACAAAACTCTGAATGTCCCCCCTTTCCTTCTTCCCCCAGCTTTATATTCTGAGCATGATGTCATATGGTATGGAATATCCCTTTAGTCAGTTGGGGTCAGCTGTCCCTGCCATCTTCCCTTCCATCTTCTTCTGCACCCCCAGCATACTCACTGATGGGGTGGGGTGAGAAGCAGAAAAGACCTTGACTCTGTGTAAGCACTGCTCAGCAATAACTAAAACATCCCTGTGCTATTAACACTGTTTCCAGCACAAATACAAAGCATAGCCCCATACTAGCTACTCTGAAGAAAATTAACTCTATCCCAACCAAAACAAGAATAGGGATATCACAAGTCAAATGAAGCATGTGATTGGGAACTGAGAGCATGGATTCACCAAGGGATAATTGTGCTTGACAAACCTGATCACCTTTTACGACAAAGTAACCTCCTTAGTTGATGTGAGGCGAGTGGTGGATGCTGTCTACTTGGATTTCTCCAAGGCTTTCAATACGGTTTCCCACAGACTTCTCCTAGAGAAAGTGATGCATTATGGTCTAGACAAGAGATCTGTGAGATGGTTAGGGTGGGTCACCCAGTGGATGGTCTTAAATAGCTTCTTTTCAAACTGGCAACCTGTCACAAGTGAGGTCACCCAGGGATCAATATAATATTAAACGCTGTTTAATATCTTCATAAGTGAACTGGATGATGGGATCAAGTGTACCCTGATGAAGTTTGCTGATGATACCAAACTGAGTGGGGAAGTGGATAGCATGGAAGGGGCAGCCACCCTGCAGAAAGACCTAGATAAGCTGGAAGAGTGGGCTAACAAGAACCTTATGAAGCTCAACAAGGACAAGTGTAAGGTCTTGCACCTGGGAAAACATAACCCAGGAGTGCAGCACAGGCTGGGATCTACCTTTCTGGGGAGCAGCTCTGTCGGAAGGGACCTAGGGGTCCTGGTGGACAACATGAGTGAACAGTGTGCTGTTGCAGCAAAGAATGTTAACAAGATGCTGGGTTGCATCAACAAGGGCATCACCAGCAGATATAAAGGAGTTATTATCCCACTCTACTCAGCACTTGTCAGGCCACACCTGGAATACTGTGTTCAGTTTCGGTCCCTGCTATACAAAAAAGATGTGAACAGGCTGGAGAAGGTCCAGACAAAGATGATCAAAGGACTGGGAAGCCTGTCATATGAGGAAAGGCTGAGAGAACTGGGTTTGTTCAGCCTTGAGAAGAGAAGTCTTAGGGGGGAGACCTTATCACCATGTTCCAGTATTTAAAGGGTGGTTATAAAAAAGATGGACACTCCCTTTTTACAAGGCATCACATGGAAAAGACCAGGGGTAATGTGTACAAGTTACTCATGGGGATATTCTGATTGGACACAACAGGAAAATTTTCCACAATGAGAACAATCAGCCATTGGAATAATCTCCCAGGGAAGTGGTGGATTCCCCAACACTGGATATTTTTAAGATTCAGCTGGACAAGGTGCTGGGAATCTTCTCTAGACTGTGCTTTTGACAAGTAAGGTTGGACTAAACAATCCTTGAGGTCCCTTCCGACCTAGTATTCCATTTTGATGGAATGATTTCCAAGATTTTGCTGTATTGATTTCATAGTAAATTCAGAAATATCTCTCCAAGAATTTCTAATAATGCTAAAAGTTCAAACAATACTTTTTTTTTTTTTTTTTTTTTTTAAGTTGGTGTGAGACAACATAGTATTTTCAGATATTGTGGCCATTTCAACTAAAAATGACTGAATAAACTTGGATACATCAAAAGCTAACCTAGACTTTCTCCATTCCTTGAAGTAAACTCTTGTTTGACATTTGGAGATGTCATAATATTTTCATGTTCCTAAATGCATTTTTTTTCTGATCTTGACTACTACTTTGGGATGGTCAGACCAGGATATTGTAAAGGAATCTGACTTTAACAAGTTCTGTGTTTCTATACCCTAAAATAAACCTGTTGTCTCAAAAAGGCACAAGTAGAATTGAGCAAGAAAAGGTTTTTTTCACCCTGCAACAATTCCCTGCTGTGCATTGAGATGGATGTCACAACTTCCAAGATTTTATTTGAAAAAGTGGAGCCATCAGACAGGTCAAGGCACCCACCTGTGAAAAAGGAAAAGTTTGCTTCATGCTCCTTGGTCTTGACCAAGCAAGCCTGTGTTTGAAGTTGGCTTTTTTTAATCCCATACAATCTGTGTAAAATGCTGAGGAAACTCTTTCCTCTCTTTTTGAATAGAAATATTGTCCATATTATGCATGAAGAAGTTTCTAATATTAGCTACTTAAAAGCTTTTCAATTTCATATATTTATATTTTAGATTAAAAATATTTCATTAAAATAATTCTAATACTTTTTTATCTCAAGACAAATTTCCATATCTATGGCACCTAAACCATTGGTTTTAGTCAGAGTTTTTAATAGTTTTAAATGAAAAACAAAAAGGTCTTGAATGTTTCTTCTTTGAGAAAGAAATGAAACCATATAATTTAAAAAACAGAAGAAAGACCAAAATCCAACTCCTCCCTCCAAAATTATTAGGAAAGGACACATTTTGATCAAGTCTGTTCAACGTTTCCCTGTACATACAGATAGGAATGTAGATGAAGTGTGAGCTCCACCAGTGCTTTTACAAATCTTGGCAACAGTATAGATGAGAAGTACGGTGGACTCAAGGTAAACCCCATATCTAAAGCTGCTCTGGTGCCTTAATCGTGTGTCAGTCATGCTTTCATCAGGTTAAATGCCAAACTGCTTCTCCTGTGATAGCTAGAAAACTGGTTCTTATTTTAAATAAAGTCTGAAAACTAAGTAGGCTTTGAATAGAGGCTGTTTTTCATATATGTAGGGTTTTGAAGGTTTTGTTAGTTTGTTTTTTGTTTGTTTTGGAAGCACGAAGAGACCTGTATAAATTCACACCTGTATACTGTGATCTAAAATAAAGTCTTATTTGGTCTAGAGTAATAATTTTTCCCTTATATTTTGACTTGATTTTTATTTTTTTTTTTTTTCCAAAACTGTAACCAGTTAGAATTATCTTCTTCTTAATAGTAGCCCAAAGGGATGGACACTTGGAACTTTACAGTTAGGATTTATCATCTAGCTTCCATGGTTGTAAGCTTTATTTTCATGGGAAATAAATGGCTTGTGGTAAGGAACTCCCAATTATTTTATAATACTGAGCCAAAAATAAATATAAGAAAGATAAAGAAGCCAAATTCTTTGGCTTTTTGACATTATTTCTGAACTATGGGCAAGTACAATTGCTTACTGCCAGGTTTAAAGGAAGAGAGAATGCACTTATCAGCCTCAAGCAGAAATAGGCTAGAGTTTTCCACCATTATGTTAATTTCTGGATGAAAAAATTTGATGATAAAATTCAAAAACACAATATAGCACACATACATTGCATCGGAGATATTTGTTTTTCAACAAATGAAATATAATGGCTATTAGAAAGACAAAGAGAATTAATGAATTGTTTCTGTCACCAGCTCAAAGAAAGGGATTTTTCAATGCATGTTTTTTCTCTTACATAGACATTTTTCTGAACTTGATTTTTATCCCTAATTCTGTACAAATGACATTGCTTTTGTCAGGTCTCCCAAAGAAACTGTGCTGCTAGAGATGGAAGGAAAAGGGTGAAAAAATATATGAATAATTCTTTTTTTATGTAAAAGAGAATTGCCTGCTCATTATGAAGATTCTGAAAGAAGTTCACATTCTCACAGACTCACATGTGTTTTTGAAAGGAGACAGGAGTATTCCCTGGTATTCACAGAATCACAGAATCATCTAGGTTGGAAAAGACCTTGAAGATCATCCAGTCCAACCATTAACCTAACACTGGCAGTTCCCAACTACACCATATCCCTCAGCGCTATGTGAACCCACCTCTTAAACAGCTCCAGGGATGGGGACTCCACCACCTCCCTGGGCAGCTCATTCCAACGCCTAACAACCCGTTCTGTAAAGAAATGCTTCCTAATATCTAGTCTAAGATGCCATTTGATGCTAAAGACATCTAGGAGAAAATAAGTTGGCTCTGCCCCACCTATAAAAAGGAAAAGTCTATCCACATCCATCAATGCTACCTGTGTTTTAGTCTACTTGATCAGCTTCAATAACTCTCTGTAAGGATCGAAAGTGATAAGAACAAGGCACCTAACTCAAACCCTGAAAAATTAAACATCTAGTACACAGTAGTTCTAGGCTGCCATACAGGACCATTCTGTAGTCAACATCTTAATGCTGCACAAGAAAGTTGATAAATTGATCTCTCTGAAGAGGTCTTCAATTACAACAGAGATGGAATTAGTTGATTAGGCAATTAGCTGATAGGTGACTAAAATGAATTACAAATGCTTTTGGGAAGAGTTCTTTACTATTGTATACATATGCTCTTTCTTTCTTTCTTTCTTTCTTTCTTTCTTTCTTTCTTTCTTTCTTTCTTTCTTTCTTTCTTTCTTTCTTTCTTTCTTTCTTTCTTTCTTTCTTTCTTTCTTTCTTTCCTTCCTTCCTTCTCAGAAGAGGGAGTTTTATACCACTTACAGTATCTACATTCAGACATGGTGTCCTGAAACCATTATATTTCTAGAAAGGATCATCAATCTTCAGTTTTCTAAGGTTCTAAGAGAGAGGCCAGAAACAGTCCTATGGCTTCCTAAGCATATGTCATCACCATGAAACTATGAAATGACAGGGTTTTTTTGTTTTGTTTGTTGGGGTTTTTTTTGTTTGGTTGGTTTTTTTAAAGTGATTCTGAAGTGTCTTGCTCTGGAAGTATATTGGATTTCATTTGTCTTGGGTGTGGAATATGCTATTCATGGCTAAGAATGCAAGTGAACCCCAATGCAGGTGAAGACGATGCTATAATCTAATAAAAAAAAACCCTGACCTGCTTCTTACAAGATTTACCTGCTAAAGAGTAGGGAAATAAAAGAAAAATCTCTTTGGGCACTTTCATTATAATGTTACTAGATTTTTAATCATATCTATATGTATTTCTATTGTAGGATCTCTAAATATTTCTTCCTTTCATTTTCAAAACTTATCAGTCCTTAATGATTTCTGCAGTACAAAACTCTCAAAATCAGGATGGAAAACCATACTTGATTAGATATTCCCAAAATAAGATGAACTTCCAGTTTACTTGTCTGATTAGACAGGCATGGTGGGTTGACCCTGGCTGGATGCCACATGCCCACCAACGCCAATCTATCACACCCCCTTCACAGCCGGACAGGGGAGAGAGAGTATAATGAAAGGCATGCAGGTCAAGATGTGGACAGGGAGAGATCACTAACCAATTACTGTCATGGGAAAAACAGACTTGATTTCCGGAAATTAACTTAATTTATTGCCAATTGTATGAATGCAAGGTAATAAGAAATAAAACCAGATCTTAAACACCTTCCCCCCACCCCTCTCTTCTTTCTGGGATTAACTTTATTCCCTATTTCTCTACTTCCTTCCCACCAGCAGCATAGGGGGATGGGGAATGGGGGTTGCAGTCAGTTCATCACACATTGATTGTCTCTGCTGCTCCTTCCTCCTCAGGAGGAGGACACCTCACACTCTTCCCCTGCTCTAGAGTGGGTTCCCTTCCACGAGAAACAGACCTCCACAAGCTTCTCCAGCATGAGTCCTTCTCATGGGTAACTATTCTTCATGAACTGTTCCAGTGTGGGTTGTTTCCATGGGTTGCAGTCCTTCAGGAACAGACTGCTTTGGTGTGGGTCCCTTGTGGGGTCACAAGTCAGGCCAGCAAACCTTCTCTAGTGTGGGCTCTTTTCTCTATAAGTCCACAGGTTCTGATAGAAGCCTGCTCAAGTGTGGCCTTCCCATGGGGTCACAGCCTCCTTGGGGCATCCACCTGCTCTGGTGTGGGCTCCTCCACGGGCTGCAGGTGGAGATCTGCTCCACCGTTAGCCTTCATGGGCTGCAGGGGCACAACCTGCCTCACCATGGTCTTCTCCACTGGCTGCAGGGGAATCTCTTCTCTGGCACCTGGAACACCTCCCCTCAGTCCTTCTTCACTGACCTTGCTGTCTGCAGAGTTGTTTCTCTCACATATTCTCACTCCTCTCTCTTCTGACTGCTGCTGGTGTTGTGCAGGTTTTTTCCCCCCCCCTTCTTAAATATGTTATCACAGAGGTGCTATCATCATTCATGATGGGCTTAGCCTTGGCCAGTGGTGGGTCCACCTTGGAGCCGGCTGGCATTGGCTCTATCAGATATGGGGGAAACTTCTAGCAGCTTCTCACAGAAGTCACTCCTGTAGCCCCCCCCCGACTACCAAAATCTTGCCACACAAACCCAAAACAACAGGAATTAACTATTCAGAAAGTAATGAGAAAGTAATGCAAGTGATAAGTCCAAGACTTGGGTTGAGTTAAAGAGTTGGGTTAAAGAGTTTGGAGGATTTCACTGCAGTGGTATTCCTACCTGCTACTGTTGCGTTTGTACAGTAACCACAATAATGAGAGATAGGCAGAGCTTTTCCCAGGCAGTTCTCCATATGAATGAGATTGTAAAGAGAATAAAGTGATAAAAAAAATTTCAGTAATTTTTCCTCCCTTTAACTTGCTTAGAGTAAGATTTTTACTGAATTTTTACTTTCTTTAACAGGAATGTGTTCACACATTTTTTTTTTCAGTGGCATATCTATCATGATTTCTTGTTTTTAGGTTCAGTTTTGAGCTTTGTGCTGTAGAAGACCATCCCATGACTTCAGTGTTGGTGTTTCAGTGGTTTTATATGAATAATGCAGATATTCTATAAAGCAAGTTTTGAGGTGTTCAGACTCCTGTTGCTTAGCCTCCCTTTTTTGTTCTTCAGTTATGGAAAAAAAACAACAAGCAAACAAGCAATCTGGATCTCTTTCTTGGCTTAAATTTAGACTGCAATCAGTTATATTGCTCTGGCTTATGCTGTGTCAGAATAAAATAGTATTGACCTCTACTTGCACCCAGTTATTAATCACTGTCCTCTGAGATCTGCTATGTTTCCTAGATACCTCAAATTTTACACATCCAAGATGATCCGGGTTAAATATACTTTCAATAGCAGAATGTTTGACAGACCAGGTGTAAAATAGGTACACAGTAGGAGATTTTAAATAGTGTATGTGAGGATAACCCTTTGCAAAAAAGGGGTGAAGCACAGGTGCCATGGGGCAGCAAAAGCCACCTTCTACCTTGGCTCAGTTGCAGTCACAGAAATGTCACTTCTTAAATCTTCAGTTCTATCAGGAATGGCAGTTAGGTAAATAAAACACCTCTAAAAACTGATCATGAGTGACAGCTTAATGGTATGCAGGAAGACCCGAGACCTCTGCTACTGTTGAAAACAGCTGTAGGTTCCTGCAGATGCTTATAGTGGTTATTATATAAAACTTCATAACAAAGAGCAGAACCACTGTAAGCAGAGTGAAAATTAAACATAAAAAAGGCTACTTTGGGGGGAGACGTTTGACATTTCCTTCTGCTTAACAGAACGGATGCTTTGAATGCTGGAGTTTTGGTGTTGTTTTTTTTTTTTTTTTAATTCTACTAAATTTTATTAATCAAGGTATATGAATACAGGAACGATAGATTTAAAAAATCTCATAGAATTGTATAATGATAAATTGTAAAGAAAATTCAGAAAATCATCAAAATCTGAGCCTTTTGGAGAACAGATTACTTTAATGGACATAGCATATATTTAATCTGTGGAGTGGCAGTTTTTCTATGTGTGTTTTATCATAACCAGTTTTCATGAACATTGTACAGTATCCTTAATTTTCTCTTTAAATACAAAAACAGTATTTATATAGTACGATTTTTGCAACAACTCACTGAAAATTTTCTTACACTTTTAAGACATACTGAATTATTTAATGTCAATAAATACTTAAACCTCAATATATAATAATTAAATATATAACTCAGTATATAGAGTCATTGAGGTTGAAGAATTAGAAAGTAAAATAAGATTGAAATTTTTTAAAATTTGAAATAAGAATATAAAATTCCTTAAAAGCAGTTTTAGTAAAGGAAAATTACATTTCATTGCCATCTGTACAAAACAACATAATAAAGATAGTCTACTAAATTGTTCCTTAAGAGTCTCACAACATATTAGGTAGTAGAAACTCTGTAAGACTACAGATTTTGACTCTGATGAAGATAACCTTATTCAGGGGAAATTTTTCTTATGACAGACAATTTACAAGATGGAAATCTATGATTTGTCCCATGCAGTTTTGTCATTCAGAAAGTGACTATTTCAGTCTACGTAAGTAATTGAGACTAGAGCTATGGTTAACAAAGGAAAATGTAAGCACATTGTCTTGGTTTAAATCCAGAGGGCAAGTGAGCATCACTTGGATGCTTGCTTACTCCTTCCCCATCAGGGATGGGGAGGAGAAAATAAAACAAAGGGCTCCAGAATGCAGACAAGTATAGGGAACGATGACCTACTAGTTATGGTCACGGGCAAAAGACAGACTCCATTGGAGAAGAAAAAGAACATAATTTTAATTTGAACACTACCACCACTAATTTACCAGTCAAATAGAGTAGGACAGTGAGAAAAAAAACAACCACATCTTAAAAACACTTTCCTTCCACCCATCCCTTCTTCCCAGGCTCAGCTTTGCTCCCAATTTCTCTACCTCCTCCCTGCCAGTGGTGCAGGGTGGCAGGGAATGGGGGTTGTGGTCAGTTCATCATCCATTGTTTCTGTTGCTCCTTCTTCCTCAGGGGGAGGACTCCTTGCACTCTTCCTCTGCTCCAGTATGGGGTCCCTCTCACAGGAGATGGTCCTCCATGGACTTCTCTGACATGAGTTCTTCCCACAGGGCTTCAGCTCTTCATGAACTGCTCCAGCAAGGGTCTTTCCCATGGACTGCAGGTCTTCACAAACTGCCCTAACATGGGTCCCTTCCATGGGCTGCAGTTCTTCCAACAACAGACTGCTCCAATATGGGCTTCCTTCAGAGTCCCAGCCTTCTTTGAGCGCAGCCACCTGCTCCAGTGTGGGGTCCTCCACAGGCTGCAGGTGGGCATCTGCCCCACCATGGACCTCCATGGGCTGCAGGGGAATCTCTGCTCTGGCTCACCTACCCCTCCTCCTTTCTTCAGCTGACCTCAGTGTTTGCATAGGTATTTCCCTCACAACTCCTCCTCCAACCAGGTTCCCCTTTGAAAATATGTTATCACAAAGGAGGGGCCACCATTACTAATTGGCTCAGCCTTGGCCAGAGGCAGGTCTGATTTGGAGCTTCTAGAAGCTACTCACAGGGGCCACAGCTGTAGCCCCCTCCCCCGCTACCAAAATGCTGCCACACACGAACACAACACACACATGCAGAAGGTGATTCAACTCCAGTAATTCAAGGGAAGTGGTCTTGATGGGAGGTACCTTCTTTCTAGGTATCTCAAAGGAAATCTAGCTGAATTTCTAGAGCTTAATCAACATTTTACAAGTTAAGATTGCAAATGGGTTGCCAGCCACAACACAGAATGTACATGGAGCAAACACTGGGTGAAATTAACAGTAGTGGCAAAGGATGTTAGGAATGAGTGATCTGTTTTACTTCAAAAATAAATGAATAAAAAAGAATATCAGTGGATACATGTGCAGAATCAGGCACAAGTTTTAAAGGTTTCATAACACGCAGGTGGAATGGACCAATGGTAGCACTGAGACTTGGTTTGTTATAGCAAGATGAACAGGTCTTAAAAGTAACGTGGAGAGGCCTGAGGTTACTGAAATCCTTGAAAGGTCATTGAGTAAGAAAAAAATCAGGATGGAGCAAAAACAGGGGAATAAGCTACTGCTAGAATGTACAACAAAGCAATTAATTGGAGGCAGTCAGACTAGATGTTAACAGCAATCTCTTTTGCCTTGAAAGTGATGAATTAGGTGAAGCCTGGATCAGACATTCACTCAGTGAGCAACATACTTATGAGATTAAATGGGGTTGTGTTTATTTAAGGAGAAAAAATGTGTTTAAAAAGACAAAGGGTCAAAGACATTGCTGCACAGTGGCTCAACATTAAACAAATATTCAAGTTTTGTGGTTTTGAATACATCTCAGAACAATATGGCAAACATACCTGTAAACTATTAAAATCTGTACAGTTATTCACTGTATTACAGAAAGCAACAAATAATAAAAAATAATCAGGGAGTCCTTTAAAACCAAGTGGTTATACAGAAGAAAAATAATAGAGGTGAGGGGAAGAGGGGAGGAGAGGGAAGGAGAGGGAGAGGGTGGGAAGGGGAAGACCATCCCTAAGTTCAAGTCTATTATCAAAGTCTGTTTCTCAGAAACAGAATCACAATTAAAAGCATCTGTTCTCTCCATATGAAGGAAAAATAATTAGTTCTATAGTCACCTTTTTTCCCCTGTTTTTAATGCAACATACATAAGAAACAGACGAATCTTAAAAGAAAAATAGGATGATATGAGTGAGGAAAACTTCACTGATATAAGACAATTGCTGCTGACAGTCCTTGGTCTGACAGGTAGCACATCAGCTGGTCTCTGGCTCATTTCCCCAGTTTGTGATATGATATGGCTGATCTTCTTGGGTCTGAGCAAAACTGGTAGGGTCATTTCATTTCATTTTTCATTGTAGTCTCACAAACTGGTGAAAAGGAGCTAGAAGAAAAATGACATTAGGAGATGGGGAGGAACACACACATATATGAGAAGACAACAGTGGAACTCAGTCTTTCCTCGGCTGATTCTTATGGTTAGTTGAGTACTTTCAGGTTGTTCCCACTCATAAACTGAGGTCATGACATCACAGTAAGCCTAATGGTGCACAGACAAAGAAGAGAGTCCCAAGGAAGCCAAGCCATCTTCTTTTCAATCCTCCTGGAATTGTCAGTCCTCCATCTTCCATTTTTCCTTTTCTGAGGAAACTCAAGTGCATGAGAAAGAGAATAAGTCTTTCTTTCATTATTTTTTTCCAAAGTAGACATAAGTTTTGGTACATTGACTTTCAGAGTTACACTCTTTGTACTTACTAAGAGCAATCTAGATATAGAAACTAGAGATAGAATCAATGGATATTCTGATTTTAAATCAATATTCTTGGTTACTTCTAGCTCTGCCTGAGACATTCAGATGCACTTCCAATTCTGCTATCCTTGTTGTCTTTCTTTTACAGCTTTCTCATCATCCCATATCATTATATGTAATTACGACATTTTAAATTATTTTTACACAGTCCTCTGGTGTACACTGAGTTGTCATTAATACAACATAGTGAATTACATCCTTCATCCCTCTGTGAAAGCAAGGCACTAAGAAAGTTTCGTATTCTTTTCCATCACACATAAAAGAAAATCTGGCTAATTTCTTAGCTAGTTTTGAGTGATTTCTAACATTAGGCCTCTTCCTAAATTCATTCAGTATGTGGTTAAACAATCGGTTACAGGAATTAGCAAGCTAAACTGCTACTGTGTAAGTACAAACGCTATGCATGTTCTTTGAGAAAGCTTGTAGTTAGACTAAGGCCAAATGATATCACAGATGCATCAGTAGTGTTCAGATGAACAAAAGCACTCCAGCTGTTCCTCTTACCATTTCAAATATTGTGTTACTTTTAGTTGTCATCTCATTTTGTTCGGAATAGAATAAATGCCTCATACTGACCTGTGGTCCTGGCAAAACTTATACATTACTACATCTCTTCATGGCGTATACTGCTCAGAACTGCAATCTCAGAGTTATGTTTAGATACCATACTGGGATTCAGTTTCAGTCTTGTGTAAGTGTAGTAGCAGAGGCTTAAAGGAAGAGTAAATCACATGATATTGCCTCTCCAAGAAAAGTTGGAAGCCTGCAAAACCAGATGATCCCACTTTTGACATCTGGTAGAGAAAGATGAGATAATTGAAATGTGGCAATTGATAGGTTCACATTTTGTTTTATTATGTTTGAGAAGCATTTCTCTCATACAAACACATGTATTTTATGAAGATCAGACCTCATAACGGTCTATTCCAACTAACTGTTCCTTCTGTGTCTTGGGTGAGCAGTCTCTCCAATCCTAGGCAATGGCTTCTAGATCTAGAGTGTTAAAGTTTTAATCTGAAGAAAGTCAGAACACTTTTCCAAAATGTCGTGAATATACTGTGAAGTGTGAGAAGGTATTGAAGAATTTCTGTTATGCAGGACTGCCAGTGCTTTGTGTGACATGTACACTGCCTAAAAGCTGGAAGTAGCAGAAACTGCTGGTGGAGCTGTAGTGTGGGAATGTTTAGCAAAGAGAGAGGTAAAATCCATGGCTACTGTAGCAAAATTTGACAAACACAGTAAGTCAAGTGTCAGTACAATAGAAAACAAGCAATCAACTGGCCTCAGAATTGACTCACCAAAGGGGAAGACTGTTACTAATAGTTATATTTTAGGAATTAAATATGTTCTGTTACCTTGTCTGTCTACCTTTTAATATTTTTCCTTCTCTCCTCTGTTAAATATTGTTTGCTTATATAACTGACTTCTGTTTGCAATAGGAAAAAACTGAGCGTCATAAATTATAGTTTAATCCTTTGATGTAATCTGGGTGGAGTCTTGAACTAATGCTTTATCAGCTGTCCAAATTACATAAACATTGTCCTCATTGCTGTCAAGCAAGTCTTGTCAGAAAATTTGCAGATAATTATCATGCAAATGATGAAATCAATTTTTTTATGTTTTATTTATTAGACATCATTTTATAAAGACAAAGCAGAGGGCATCCTATTGATAATACATATATTAATAAAAATTCCTTTAGCAACATTCCTAAAGATCCTTTTATTATGAATCCATAAGAAAAAATTCAATCTCTGGTGTAAACCACAGCTTGTCAGAGATGTAATAAGAATAGACCAAGGTATAAATGATAAATAATTAAAAAATCAAAATATTTTGCTAATTACATAAGAAACAGAATGCTGCCAGGCCAACAGGTTGCTCCCTATTGTTGTGGGAAATGATAATATTGATTGGAACTGAAAGGATGAAGATGCTGAAAATGAGAAGACACACAGGTGTTGAAATGATTAATGTTGGATCTTAGCAGTACAGGTGTCTGGCACTTCTTGAAATACCCAGGAAATAAATGGGATATTTATTCTCCCTGTCAGGAAAAGGAAAAGTGTGTGCTTGATTCTCCTTCTCAGCAAATGAGGTGTTGAGCAAACTGTTTTGTTGATTTATTATAATGGTATCAGCTAGCATTCCTATTGAAAAATTTCCCTTGATATTTTCTCTATGAGCCTCTAGTTCAAGTATCTCCTCTCTAACACTACATTTGTTTTTGTAAAGCAGATGGACATGAGAGACTTCTGAAACAACTAATACTGCTCTCTCTTTCTCAAGATATATACAGTAAAATAATCTTCCAAATCCTCCACATTTTCTTATAAATCATTTTTCTAATAATTTGATTTAGTTAATCTTGACCTTCTCTCTCTCATGTATTTGTTGCACCAGCATATAATGAGTTTTAGTTCAGACCATATTAATGCTCTAATGACTTATCACTGTTTTGTTTCTGAAGTTGTTTCATCATAAATGGTCTGGAACTAAGCCACTTGGAAACGTCACAGTGGAAAGTTAATCTGCACTTTACTGTCTAAGTGAATTATCTCTGTTTCATCACAGAGAAGGCAAATAAAACATAGTTTGTTTTGAGACAGAAACTTTTGCCAATGAAATTGGATGTCAACAGAAATAGTGTTTTTGTGTACTATTGAAGAAAAATTTTAATTTTACAGATGGAGTACTTTGATCTGATGTTCTAATGTTGTCACCTTCACATTAAAACTTTAGTACAAGCCAAAACAGGGAGGTGTAATCACTATTCTACATATTTGGCAATTATTTTGAAACACTGAACTCTTTGGGTAAGAAAACCACAAGAGAATTGGAAAGTAGCAGGGGAGAGTTGTTCATAATCTTAAAGAGAGGAAGAAGACAGCACTAGATCATAGACTACACAGAAACAAAGACATTACCTGGATTGATATTTTTCTAACAGTACATTATAGATTAAACTTTTCACAATAAAGCTGATATGTAGCTGACTGTTTAATGAAAACCTTTCAATGTTTAATTAGTTAAGTTGGGCTACTATCTTTATAACTTATTGGGTGAGGTTCATCCTTGCTAAATTTCATGCAGCTCAAAATATTTGCAATAAGAAACATTTTAACATTTTGTGAACTCTTCTGTTAACTTTGTGTGAGTGATGATGTCATTCTTCAAGCAGATTTAGGTACAACTTGTGTTTTTAGTGTCTTCTGTTTGATTAAATCTCTTATATTTATTGTGGCTAACCAGTACAGTAGCAAGACAGCAGAGCTGGGAAGAGTTGCTCCTAGAGCAAGGTTTGTTGGCATACCTCCATAAAGGTTTTATCTTTGCAGCCTTTTCTTTCATGAATTCATTCAATTTTTCCCTACAGTCTGAATTTTCATCACCTAGTGGCAAAAAACAAAAAAGTTTAAAATTACCTTTTTCTTTTGAACTTTTTTACAAATAAGCAATAGAGCAGATAATATTAATGCACTTTATAATGACACTGCAGGATAGATGAAGAGAATATGCAAAAAATTAAGATGAAATGTGCTATTGTCATATTTTTAAATTCTTTATGGTAAATTATTCTTGAAAAGATTGTTCTACTTTGCAGAATGGAATGTAGCATTAGCCTGAACTACAATTTTTGAAGTTCCATATTTTTTTAGGATTTAACTATGTTACAATTAGATTCTTTATGCAGTCAAAACCAGTATTTTTCTAGGAAATTCACGAAGAATCTGCAGTCCATATTTTCTAAATGAGAAGAAATTAGAGCTAAAACACAAATTAATCTGTTTGTTAAAGTTCTTCTGAATACAGGCCTTCTTGGAAAACTGTAAACAGTAATATTAAGCTTCTGAGGCTTCTGAGGCAAGGGCATAATTTCCCCAAACTTTTTGAAATAGTCTGACATTGCACATATCTAAAAATTCCTATGCTTGGGAAAAAATGCTTCAGTTCTTGGTTTTAGTATTCCATTTGGAAAAGCATACAAGCAAACAACCCCCACAACATCCTATGTGATGTAGAGCTGCTTAAAATTTAATTTTCTGAGAAATATTTTGCAGATATAGATATATTTTAAATCTGCTATCCAGTCATAGTGTTGCAGACTCCAAAAAGGTATGCATTTCCTTTTTTTCATTCAACAACATAGAAAAGATATTTTTGTTAAGAATAGTATTGCTTAAAAATAAATTGAATTCTTGGAATAATTCATGACTAGCCTGGATATTTCTGGTAGCATATTTGTTATTTGCATGTTTAGTAGACAAATATTTCAGGCTATTGGTATTTTAAACAAAAGCTATTAGTATTTAGATCTTTTTTTTTATAAAGCATCTACTTTCTTTATGGACAAACCTTTACCATGGAGGGTAATACAGTCAGTTAAGAACTCATTTATATGTTCCTGGAGATTTGTTTTCTAGTTATGTTCTGTTAATTTCTCTAAAGAAGAATATAAATAAAGAAAGAATAATCAGGATTTTGCTCAGCAAAATATATTCTTAGACATTTTGTTGTGAATTTTTTAGTATAAAGTTGTTGAACTACTTCATTTTGACAGTTTGATATTAAAAAAGACATTCAAAAGAAAGTTTCTTTTTATCAAGCAACATAGTTGAGCAATTGATTAACAAATTTGATGAAATAGATATGTTCTTGCAAGACAATATTTTAATCCAATCAACATTTTTAAAGAACAAATCTTTCTACTCACACTTTTAAAATCAGTTCTTTTTCTAATATTTAACACCATTTGTGAACTATTTTTGAGTGCCTAATAGTTTCTATGTTTGCCAATACAGCAACTATATTGTCTAGATATTAACTTTTTCTCCAACACGCATTGAAATAAGAGTATAATTGATAATGCTAATTCATTTCAATGCATCATTAATTCCTTTTTATTTAAAAAGGATCTCTACCACTGCTAAATTTTTCAAGTACCATGTCACGTACTCCTTGTTTAGAGCAGTCCTGTGAAATACCTATTAGTGTAATTTATTCCTAGGGATGATGAAATTGTCATCCTGTTATTCAATCATATAATCTATAAGTAGGAAGCTTTTCACAATGTCACTGTTGCTAGTCTGATTAAGTCTCATCATTAAAGACCTTTAATTATAATGATTGACAAAGGAAACCTGTTGTGAGAAAATGACAGATGCCAGCAGGACTTTCAATTAATACCACTGCAAAAGTTTAGTGCACCATCCTTTCTAGAATTGTCTAGTCCTGGCTTTGATATTTAATATCTTTCATTATTTTATTCCCCACCAGGGAATAGTCTACAATCCCACTCCAACCTTCTTCCAACCACTGAGCAGATGGTCTTACTATAGCTTTGTCTAACATTTTCAGCTTTAAACCCAAACATTTCAGAAAATGAAAGGATCTAACTTTTTAGATTTTCCTTATCTTTTTTTTTTCCATTGTTTTATTTTTCTTCATTGATTGCATGACACAAAACTAGCACAAAACAAGGAAATTTATTTCTGTGGATACTTCATAGAGCTTTGATTTAACTCCTTATTCTTATAGCTCTCATTTTTCTTCTATATAGAAGGGGGAGGCAATACTTACCTACTGACGCAAAAACCAAGCTCAGTTTCCAGTGATGCTCAGCTGTCATAAATACTTTCATACTCTATAAGAATATGACTTAATTATAGTTACATTAGATAAATCCAAGTTCAGCCACAGACTTTCTGAGAGATTTGAGAAAAGTCATGTAGTCACAGACACATCCCACCCAGCTTTCCATATTCATTATCCTTATTACTGTGATCACAGTCTCCCTTCACAGTCCACATAGAGACCAGTTCTTCAAAGAGAGATCAAGTTGGCTTAGGACGTTTCTGCAAATTTGTCCAGACTACAGATTTTCCTAGTGTATACTCAAACCTTATTTTGACCTGCAAGATATGCTATTAGACTGTAATGGTGCTTTTTATCTAAGTAATAAATTCAAACTCTACTAGCTATATCACATAGATTATAATAATATTTAGGTATTGAGAAGGGACTAATAAGACAACTATTTCAGAGTGTTATGGTAAATTTTCATAGTGAGACTTCTGGAAAGCTACAGAGAATTATTGAGACAATATTTTCTTTGTATGGAATATTTAGATGTCCATTAGCTTTTAAAATAATTGTTGCAAGACAGTCACTGTAAAATGACCTAAAAAAAAAATGACCAAGTCTTAGTGCTACTATCCACACAGCAGGGATAACACAATGGGAGGTATAATCCCTCCATCATGTCTTTCACTTCAAAGGATGTTCTGTAGAATTATCTCCATCAGCTACAACTACAAAACTGGAGCATGATCTGATGGGACTGATGTGCAGGCTCACATAATTTTTTTATTATCCCTCCATCAGAAATAGTAACTTGAGGAAACTGTGTAGGGCTCACAGCCAGGAACAAGAACTTATTTAATCACCCTCACAATATTCAGCAGAGCTTATCTGTTGGATCATCAAAACAAAAAGTTATCGAAACAACAGTTAGGAGCCATCTTTACTAATCTAAATAACTAAATAGTTATTTACTATTTGTATTGGGTGTACATGGGAAGGCTTTATTCTCCAGAGGTGGCAGAGGGAACATCAAGGTCAGAGGGGAAGAAAGAGGAGGTGCCTCGTGACACAGGAGATACTCACTGCAGACCATGGAGAGCTGATGTTAGAGCAGATTTTTGCTGACAGGATCTACAGCCTGTGTGAGAACCCATGATGGAGCAGGTATTTTCTCCCTGAAGGACTGCAGCTCATGGAGAACCCACACTGAAGCAGGGGAAAAGTGTGAGGAGGAAGGAGCAACAGGGAGGAGCTGTTACGGACTGACCCCAGCCCCCTCTCCCTATCTCCTCTGCAATGCTCAGGATGAGGATAGAGGAATCAGGAGTGAAATAATGAAGTTGAGGTTAGGAAAGAGAGGAGGAAAGGTGTTTTAATTTTGTCTTTTTTGTTTTCCACTACCCATATTAGTAAATCATTTTTGTTTTAATTGGCAATAAATTTAATTAATTTTCCCCAAATCCAGTCTATTTTGCCTGCAACGGTAAGTAGTAAGCAATCTCTCTGTCTTTATCTTAAGCCATGAGCTTTTCCTTCTTGTTTGTCCTGTTTTCTCCTTCTGTCCTGCTGAGGGAGTGTGTGAGCAAGCAGCTGGGTGGGCATTTGGCTCTCAGCTAAGGCTAACCTACATCAGTATTCCAAGAATTCCTGACACATTCTTGCCTCCCAAGCATTTAGCCATGTTATATCTATTAACATTAAAAAACAGAAAGAAAAAGGCTAACCAAACCCAGAAACCCTGCACCCTTTTAGAAATATGTAGCTATATAGTAATATATTATAAAAGCTCTAGTTTTCCCTTGAACATATAAATTTTCCTGCAAAGACAACTAGCATTGTAAATAAATTTAAATATGTTCTTGGCAATTGTGAAAACTTTAAACTCAAAGAGACTTTATATAGTGTAGATGGTCTGGATAATTGTCCCTCAGAAGGTTTTGTCCACATTTAGACACTTTTGAGACACTTCTACCCATTTTTTCCTCTTCCCTTTGTGTCCCACTTTTAGTTTTCAGCATGTATAAATAAGGTGGTGAATAAAACCACCACCAATAGTACCAAAAGAAATATTTTTCTAGGAATTTCCAGTTCTGATGCAGTTGAAGTGCAAAATATATTTTGCTTTGGTCTGTCAGAGACATGCATCTGATTTGAAATCTTTTGTCTTATTACTTGTGCATACAGAGTGCAAATAACTTGACTATAACCTGTAAGAATAATAACACCACATTAATATTGTTACCTGTGTGGTAAAAAACATAACTAGTTTAAAACCTAGACAAATGTATTGAGTTTAACAAGTTAACAGGATCATAATTTTTATAGCAGCATGCTCATGCCACTGTATTTGAGATGGTGTCGGTATTTCCATTATAAATAATTTAAGGTTTTGTAACTCAGGAAGAGAAAATCAGCAGTCCTGCCACATTTTAAATTAATTATTTGCTCTATGCATTTTCGAGGCTCATGGGAGCATACGATAAAACTTAACATTTTCCTCTAGGGGCTTTAGTAAATAAGCTAGACATTCAGCTTTAACCAGACAATTTAAAAAGGTTCCTCAATGCTACTTTGAATGTAAAGTTTTTCTAAATGTGATGTAGTTACATGCCAGGACAGGATGATTTTGGGATGTATTCCAAGAACAGACACAGCAGTGACTACCACTATTTGTCAAATAATGAATGATAAGAATTATGTTACTTACTGCAGAGGATGAGTGAGAAGCCACAGGAAGGAGAAGATGTTTTTTGTTACCGGATTATCTGGGAATCCTAGGTGTACATTAGGAAAGAGAAAATATATGATATCATTCCAGGCCCCTTTCTAAAAAAACACTTAAACGTTAATTTATTTCTACACTAGTGAACAGTCTTGCTGATTTCATATGAACTATTCACATGGCTGAAGCTGACATTTAAAGAGTTGCTGGGTTGTTGCTGAGATTGAGGCATACTTAGGAAGCAAAGGAGCAGTAATGAGGTTGAAGCCAAGTAATGATGTCTATTAACTCAGTCATGTCACTACCATCATGCCCAATGTTTTTCAGCATTCATTTCTGTTTTTCTTAAAGACTGGAACCAAACTGGAAATCAAAATCAAAAGAAAGTGGAGAATGAATGAAGTGGTCATCTGGCAAGCAGACTTCACACTGGTCTATTTTTAAATCAAATGAGTTAGGAACTAGAAATTCTTCTTTCTCTTTAACTACTGTGGAGATTTTCTTACATGTAGAAGATTGTTGTGGCCATCTGCAGTTTGGTATTATTAATCCTGTATTTGATACTACAGCACAATTTTTTCATTCTCACTTCCGTTCATCAAAGTATAGGTGCTGCAGTAGGATTAACAGAGTTAAGAACAACATGAGAACTTGATGATAACTGTTGTGAAACAAAGAAGGAATGTTTTGCAGTGGATGAGTTATTCTTGGTCAAATGCTACATGTGTAATTAAAAAAAAAAAACCACCCACACCAATTATATCACACCATTTCTGATCTCTGGCTTGCCTTTTTTTTCCCTTGCAATTTCAAGGCCAATGATTACACAGAAATTATGTATATTGTGTTCTAAAAGATCAGGAAACAGTTTAAGTTACCTTGACATGAGGAATACTAGGCAAAAAGAAAGAAAGACCCATAGTGGGCATAGCTGATCACTCACAAAACCTGAGTGATTATTGCACTGTTCTACATTTTTAATTAGATGTTTAATTTCAGGAAATATCAGAGGTTGGGGTTTTTGTTTGTTTACTTTGGGAGTTTTTCCCCTCTCCTAAAGAGGCACTGAAAAAATAAAATCACCCTCATTTTGTGTTAAAGCACAGTCAGTTTTGTCTACTTGGCATGTCCATATCACTTGAAGTGCTACTGTATGTAAACATTCAAATTATGCCAATCCCTTGAAACCAGCATGAACAGATAGAAGGTTTTAGTTTGTAAAGTTGATGAAAAGCTCATTAGGTATTCTCAGAAATCTTTTGAAGGACTTAACTATTTGAAAAGACCCTGTCAGGTTTAAAGTGCCGAGTTCTCTTGCATGTGGGGCAGGTGAATCGTGTAAAAAGCTAAAGAGGCTGATACCCCTTGAAGAAGAGAGAGCCTTTAGGATTTTCTTTACTGCAATTTATAGACAAGGACTTTTGAAACTGTGGCTTGTGGAGCAGCTTTCAGCATTTTGTGGAGACTGCCCAATGACGTTCTGCACGGCTGCTAGTATGGTACATTGCGATGATCTCCCATAACACCCTATCAAGTCTTCAGAAATAGCTGCTGAAGCTGCTTTATTTTTTGATCTTATATTCTGTCTCACTGTATTGTTCAGCCTCTGAAATGATGTCCACAGATTTCGAAAATCTCTAACCATATTTCTCGTTTGTGAATTAATCATGCAGGTCAGGGTTTTAATTCAACAGTTTAGTATATTAAAAATATTCCTTTGATTGAAATGTATGTTATTTCTAATCATAGTACATAAAGCTGTGATTTAAGTATCTATTCCCCATATAGGGAGATTGCATTACTAGAATGTTGCTAATTTGCCCAGTGCACAGATTAATTTTAAATTTTAAATGTAGATTTTAATACTATTCCATTTAACCTGACTGATATTTCAGAAGAACTTTACCTATTCTGTGCAAACTCATGGGACACAGCTTTCTCCATCTCAGGAAGAATGTTCCTATCTATTCCTGACTTTAGGAGTATGGCAGCTAATTTGTAACAGGGCTCTTTGCTCCTAACCTGACCTTGATCATTACTGCTGAGTGTTAAATCTCTAGAGAAGGTTAGAAGAATATTCTCATGATACAGGACTGTGGTTATAAAACCGGTAGAATGAAGCTATCCGGCAGGTGCATCCCCTGTGGAAAAACACACAACAGCAACAAAAAGAAAAGGAAAAAGATAATTTTAATCAGTAGATGGCAGTAAGAGCTAGCAAGAAGCCTGAAAGCTAGACTCAGACCTTTTGCACATTAATCATACATACAGCGAATTCCACAAAGTACAAGCTGACAAAGACCTTGCTTTGCCACAATCAATCTTTATTCACCACTAGATTACAGTGGTTAGATATACTTGATTGCCTCAGGTCCAGGATGAAGCTTATAAATAACTATATATATAATCGGCTTAAATTTTTGCCATTGTATTTTTTATTTTGTTTTTATTTTAAACTGAGATTGGGGTGCAAATGGTTTATTCTTAACTTTTCTATACAACCACCCAGTCCATCTGTCACCTTGACTCTGTAGATGTAATTTTAATGTTTGGCTCTGTAAACGTTTAAAACGTCATTCTATTATTTACAAAGGGAAGTATACAGCTAATAGAGTGTAGTTGAAAGACAACTGTCTCAGCTCACTTGTCTTCACTCCAAGATTTTACTGCTGTGTGTCTGTGTTTTAAGCTGAAGTGGCAGCAGAATGGAGTAAATGCTGCATAGTACTGCAGGATCCATTTTGGACAGTTCTATTCTCTAGTCTCCTTTTCTTTTTCAAAAAGTCACAATGTACAAAGGATGTTCTCTTTGTTCACTTTGGAAATTTAACAATGCAAATATTTTCCTAACATGCACTCAGTAACAGGAACTGTATATACGTACTCAAAATAAAAAGTAAAAAATGGAATAATGATGTGGAATTAGTTTCCATTTCACTATATAATGAAATAATTTATTTAGAAATGCATATTTAGGTTTGTGTAATTTTGCAGACTTTTTAAAATGCTTCATTTATATAAACTATGAACTCCATGCTATACCTCTTGATTTGTCTCTGTTTGTGCAATCTATGTATTTTTGTAGTAGTCAGTCCCGTTATGTTTTATTATTTAACTTAACAGCTCTTTCTCCGTGAAAGAAAATTCTACTGTTCTTCTGCTTCTCACTCAGTAGTGCAAATGTGCAAAAAAATTGTAATAATCCTAAAATGTCTTGACAAATAAAAGTATTTTCACAGCATAAGACTTATTAAATAATATTATATAAGATATAAAAATTTTAGAAATAAGGATAAAATACCAGATGAAAGATAAATTAATTGTGGAATTTAGTTATAAATGCAGAGGTTGGTATGAGTACAAGAAAGAAAAGAATCAACTCAGAAAGGTCTATCATGGCAAAGCATGTTTTTGTAGCAGGTGAGTAGGGTCAGAGGTGCACACATACACACACACACACACACACACATATATATATGAATGCAATTATAGATATTGACAGGACAATTACTTTCTAGTACTTTTTCAATATTAGGAACCACTACAGAGCTCCTGAGTAGCTGCATTTGCTGTTGGATGCCTGCTTTAAGAAACGCAGCTGCCATGACTCAAATGTAGATACCACATTTCAGGTAGGTTGCTTAACAGAAATGAGTGCAACTCAGTAAACGTCCCCCCCAGGGTACACTGATGTTTTATATTCTGCTGAAATCAGTTGAAGTGTGTCACACTGGCATAGAAAGAAAGCAACAGGTGGCGATTTCAGATTTCCCAGGTGAGTACTGAAATCAGTTGATCAAACTGCAATTGCTTTTTACTCTGGGGTAAATACAAATATGCATGGATTGTTCTTTGTGGTCATGCTTCATTGGTGTCCAGTTAGCTTCTGACATCACCAGTTTAAACTACATCTCCTTTACAGGCAGATAATTTTATCCTTTTGCCAAGGAAATTCACATAAGTCACAGCATTCTCTGTCTTGGCTGTAGGAGAGTCATCTCTTTTAACTCTTTGAGAAATGAATATATTTTACTGAGAACTTCTCCAAAGCATCGACTGCTTTACTTCATTTTTTTAATGTATTCCCTTGTCATTAAAGCTAAACAGAGCATTCCTTAAAAAGCAAACAAGAAACCCCTGCTAATCATGTGCCATAGAATGAACAATAGACTTTAGTAAAAGCTGAGATTTATTCATTGCAAGTATAAAATGTTTGAGCAGCCTGTAATTTAATCTTCTCTCTTTTTTTTTTTTTTTTGTTGTTGTTGTTGTTTTCCTTTATCAAGTGATTGGTAGGCTGTAGAAAGCTCTGTCCATTTTCTTGATTAATACAGTACAATGTTACCTTTGGTTGTCTATCAGTGTGAAGATCAGAGTGAAGTAGCACTCATGACACAGACAATATCTATCTCAAACAGAAGACAAGAATGCTAAATACGTATGGTATTTTTTGATAAAACTGTTGATACAGGGCTGAAAAGAAGGCATGAGATACCATAATGATATTAACAATGGGAAGATGTCATTTCTGTACTTTATTTTTTTTTTTTAATTTGTTTAACACTGGAAGAATGTCTGGAGCCCAGATCTCTTAAAAATAAGTCTGAATTTTACTATTACCTCTCTTTAATTCACATTCACAGCTTGAAAGTGGTTGGAATCGTGATGAAGTTCAGCAGGTCAGAGTGCACTTTGTTAAGTTTATATGAATAAAACTAACCACTGGGATCAAAGTCTATTCCACCTTATTCATTCAGAATGTAATCAGATAAATGTGGGCTTAACAGCTTCTCTGTTTAAGCCCATATTCAGAAGGTTGATGTGAATTCTGCTAGTACCTTGTTAGTTTGGAGATATTTAGAAGCACCTTCATTTCCATTGCAGGTTTTGTGCAGGAATATTATAATATACTGATATCTGTCTTGGGAAACAGGTGTTTATAATGTTGTTTAATCCCAGCTGGCAACTAAGCCCCACACAGCCACTCACTCACGCCCCCCACAGTGAGGTGGGGGAGAGAAACAGAAGGGTAAAAGTGAGAAAACTCATGGGTTGAGATAAAGATGGTTTAATAGCAAAAGCAAAAGTTATGTACACAAGCAAAGCAAAAATAAGGAATTCATTCACCACTTCCCACACCATCATACAGAACATCCCCTCTTCCTCCTTCTTCCTCTAGCTTTATATTCTGAGCATGACATCATATGCTATGGAATATCCCTTTGGTCAGTTGGGGTCAGCTGTCCCGGCTGTGTCCCCTCCCAACTTCTTGTGCACCCCCAGCCTCCTTGCTGGTGGGGTGGGGTGAGAGGCAGAAAAGGCCTTGACGCTGTCTAAGCACTGCTCAGCAATAGCTAAAACATCCCAGTGTTATCAACACTGTTTCCAGCACAAATCCAAAACATAGCCCCATACTAACTACTCTGAAGAAAATTAACTCTATCCCAGCCAAAATCAGTACAAATATTAATTCACTTCTCATTAGTATCATAACTTTGGAGCTCATGGCAAAATGATGTAACAAGGTAGTGGTGTCTGAAAATGAACAACATAAATAATGATCTACAGTTCAGGCAATATCAACATTTCTAAAAATTAGAAAAGTAGGAGACAGGTACTGTGAATCTGACAAGCCACCTTGAACATTTGGCAATGAAGGAAAGTACAGGGGAAAAGAGAGAACTGGAGATACAAAAAGTGGAGTGGGAAAAACCCAGCACTCACTATACAGAAGTGATTTTCATGTAGCACTCCAAATTAAGGAATTAAACTTAACATTCCTCTTTATTTCAAAATATTGATATTTAATACAATTATTCCTTTATGAAGAAAACAGGATTTTTTACAAAGGTTCCAGTATCAGTGGTATTAAATTACACAATTATTTAATTAAAAAGAAAAGATTTGAAGCCTTATTAGTGCTTCAGAGTGAAATATAAACCCCTCTTATTAAACAGATCCACACAAGACAGTGATTTTATACTTACTGGCCTTCAATACTGTCATGTGATTTAATTGACAGTCCTTTATGTATACAGTTCTTTCTGTTGACTGCCATTCAAAAGACAGGTAGCTGAAAAACCTTTCTCCAGCTGTCTTCCAGGGTACTTATCCATCCTTTGCAAAATATACTGTCTTCATTTTAAACTGCATAATTCATTGTAAAGGTGTATTGAAACTGCTGTGACTCATTAGATTGTTATAAGACTTAGAGGGACAAGATACTGTACTTTGAGACTAATTATTTTTGCTTGTGGATATCATAGTATCCTGTGCATCAACAAGCTGCCTGCTTGCAAAAACAGTCCACTTTTTGGCTCTGTCATCCAAGACAGTATGGGCTGGATACAGCACATAAGTGGATAATAGAGCGGGTGGCAAACTGAATTCAGAGGACCAGCAGTGGAAAGTCCAACTGATGTCCAACTACTAGTGGTGTCTCTCAGGGTTCAACAGCAAGTTCATTACTGTTGCAGCTTTGTTAACAGCTTCAATGAAGAGACAGCATGCACCCTCAATGAACTTGCTGAAAATACCAAACTGGGTGGAGCTGCTGATACAGTGGAGTACAGGGCTTCTACCCAGGGTCACCTGAACAAGCTGGAGAAATGGACCAATAGACAGGTCCTGAAGTTCACCAAATGTAAATGCAAAGTCCTGCATCATGGAAGGAAGAACCCCATGTGATAGTGCAGGCTGGGAACTGACTGGATAGCTGCTTTTCTGAAAAAGACTCAGGCTCAACAACAAAGTGAATGTGTCAAGAATGTGCTGTTGCAGTAAAAAAGGCCAACTACACCATGGGCAGAATTTGCAAGAATACATCTAGTAAGTCAAAGGATGTCATTATTCCCTTCTAGCACTTATGAGATTGCGCCTGGAGTGATGAGTCTGCCTTTGGGGTCTCCATCCTAAGAAAGACATTGGCATACTGGAGAGAGTACAGCAGGAGGCCACCAAGATCAGGAGCTGGAGCACACACTGTACAAGAAGATAAAGAAACTTGGTTTGTTCAGCCTTAAGAAGAGAAAGATAAGAGGGTGGTCTTACTATTGACTTCAAACACCTAATGGAAGTGTGTGAAGAAGAGACAGTTAAACTTTCTCAGAATTTCACAGCAGAAGAAGGAGAGACACAGGTGGGAGCATGGAAAATTCTCAGTATTAAAAAAAGAAGGGGGAGGTGTCCTATAACAGGGATCAAACACTGGCTTGTGTTGCCTAGAGAGACTGTGGAATATCTATCCTTGGGAGATACACAGAATTTTACTAGAAAAGGTCCTAAATAACATTCTTTAACTCTACATGGTTTGAGCAGTTTAAACTAAATGTCTTCTGGAGGTACCTTCTGAGTTTTAGAGTGAAACTTTGTATTTGCTGGTTCTGTGTATGAAAACTTGGGATGATGGGAAAAGACAGGTATTTCTTCTCCTCTGAACATGAGAGATCATTGTGAAGATGGTAAGAAGTTGTCTTCAGAGATGGGGTTTTAGAAAAGCCAGGACAATGAAGCTCATTTTACCAAAAAAAGTGTTAATGGCTGCTGTGAACAGGAACTGATTTCTGTTGTGTTGAAACAACATATTTACAAGCTGTAAGTGTCTCAGTGGGACACAGAATCTTCCGGTTTTGCTTTAAGTTTCATCTAAAGAGTTGCCTGTGAAAAATCACATTTTTTTCTACATATTACTGAACTACATTCTTACAACTATTTCAGTGGGATGTTTATGGCAGCTATAATCACTGCAAATATTCTGAGGGCACGCCTGTCTTACATAAAGCAGTACCTTGTCTACACAACTGGCCTGTTTGATGTGCTAGATTCAGTAACAACTAGTCTGCACATAATTTCTTATTGACATGACAGTTCTGTTTCAAGACAGTTTTACAGCACTTCATTGGACGGTGAGACGTATTCTAAGGAAGGTCACTTAGTCTAGTTGATGTCTGAGATATGGAGCATGTGCTATCTGAACTGACTCCTTGGGAAATGTGCTCACCAAATCTCTTTTTATTTTTTTTTCCTTTTTTTTTTTTTTTTTTCCCCCCAATATCACGGTCCCTCAAAAATATATCAATTATCTAATTTTGAGTGATATTTCATACAACAGCAAAAACTAAAGTGGGGAGACTTGGGAAATCTTATAGCTATTGATAAAATACTCCTACCTAGAACATGAATTGAGCAAACAGATGCAAAATATAAGAGTGAAATGTTTTACCTATGGTTTTTGAAAGTCCAATCCACATAGAAGTCAGTAAGTTTTTACTCTGAAGAACTTTTCACTCATTTATTAAGGGTTTGGAAAAATGACAATTCACCCAATGCACTCAATTATCTGTTTTTATTTTATTTAAAAAGGAAAAATAAATCACTGAGTCAATTTACATTAAAAAATCAATCTATGGCTTCAAAATTTATATTTAGAAATTTAGAATATACCATGATGGAGGGGACTCTTTCATGCAAGTTCTGTAGGTATCTTTAATTGTACATTAATATTTTTATTTCCTGGAACATATTAATTTCCCCCCTGAAGTTCTCTCTTGATGGACTCAAAAAGTGGTCTTAGATTATCCATTATATAATTCAAATATTGATATTTTAATCATAGTTGCATCTGTATTTGACATTAGATTACAGGGAAAATGTTTAGTAGTGTGGATCATTTTGGATTAAACCACACAGGATACATTTTTAAGTGGCCTTGTTTCTATGGCAATGGACTGGCAGATTACCAGTGAAATCAATGACAAATTATAATAAAACAAATAAAAATCACCTTCCTATAGAGAATCTTTTTACTTTTCTCTTGCTACTTTAATCTTCATTTTATAAATTATTTTCTTAAACAGGACAATTATTTTTAGTAGGTTGTTTTTGAAACACAAACTCATTTAATTAAAGGTAATTCCAAAATAAAACTGCCTTTGCAGTTTTAAAGCCGTCACCAAAATTGGGTCCTGCCTTCAGTAACATGGTCTTGGATGGTGTAGGTATTCAACTGAGATTATCTGGAACCAGTTTCAATCCTTGTATTATAATTGGCAAGAAATGTAAAGTCACATTGATTTTGGAAGACATCACCAATTTAGAAAGGATTTCTGGTGTGTTTGAAAAGAGAGTTTTAAACCATCCCTTAGTATCATAGGGAGAGCATTTACCTCCTCATCTTCATTTCCTATAACTTTATAGTTTCTAAGTTTAACTGTGATGATTTCAGTGATTGCCATTCTATTCTGTAATGCCTTTGCTACGGTCCCCCGCAACATTCTTACCTCTAAATAGGAGAGAGATGGGTTTGTCGACTGGGCTGTTACACTCACAGATAAACAATCAGCTGGATGGCTGTGCCCATAGAGTTATAGTCAATGGTTCAGTGTCAAAGTGGAAACCAGTAATGAGTAGTGTCCCTGAAGGGTCTATACTAGGACCAATTCTATTTATTATTTTCATCAGTGACATCGACAGTGGGATTGAGTGCACCCTCAGCAAATTTACAGATGATACCAAGTGAACAGCTTGAGGGGTGGACCCATGCAAACCTCATGAAGTTCAACAAGGCCAAGTGCAAGGTCCTGCACCTGAGTAGGGGCAATCACCAGTATCAATACAGACTGGGGAACGAATGAATGAATGAATGAATGACGATTTTTTATTTTTTTTTTTGAAAAGGAACACTTCAGTAAAACTTGTAACTTCATTAGAAAGAACAATTATTTTTTATTTTTAAACATCAGTTTTGAGTAGGAGGAGGGGAGGGGAGGGGAGGGGAGGGGAGGGGAGGGGAGGGGAGGGGAGGGGAGAGAAGAGAGGAGAGGAGAGGAGAGGAGAGGAGAGGAGAGGAGAGGAGAGGAGAGGAGAGGAGAGGAGAGGAGAGGAGAGGAGAGGAGAGGAGAGGAGAGGAGAGGAGAGGAGAGGAGAGGAGAGGAGAGGAGAGGAGAGGAGAGGAGAGGAGAGGAGAGGGGAGGGGAGGGGAGGGGAGGGGAGGGGAGGGGAGGGGAGGGGAGGGGAGGGGGGAGGGGAGGGGAGGGGAGGGGAGGGGAGGGGAGGGGAGGGGGGGAGGGGAGGGGAGGGGAGGGGAGGGGAGGGGAGGGGAGGGGAGGGGAGGGGAGGGGAGGGGAGGGGAGGGGAGGGAAGGGGAGGGAAGGGAAGGGAAGGGAAGGGAAGGGAAGGGAAGGGAAGGGAAGGGAAGGGAAGGGAAGGGAAGGGAAGGGAAGGGAAGGGAAGGGAAGGGAAGGGAAGGGAAGGGAAGGGAAGGGAAGGGAAGGGAAGGGAAGGGAAGGGAAGGGAAGGGAAGGGAAGAGAAGAGAAGAGAAGAGAAGAGAAGAGAAGAGAAGAGAAGAGAAGAGAAGAGAAGAGAAGAGAAGAGAAGAGAAGAGAAGAGAAGAGAAGAGAAGAGAAGAGAAGAGAAGAGAAGAGAAGAGAAGAGAAGAGAAGAGAAGAGAAGAGAAGAGATTTTCAGTAGGAAGGGATCTACAATGATCATCTAGTCCAACTGCCTGACCAATTTGGGTCTGAATAAATGTTAAAGCAAATTATTAAAGTCCCTGTCCAAATGCCTCTTAAACACTGACAGGCTTGGAGCATTGACCACCTCTCTGGGAAGCCTGCTCCAGTGTTTGACCACCCTCTCAGTAAAAAAATGTCTCCTAAGATCAAGTCTGAACCTCCCCTGATGTAGCTTTGAGCCATTCTCACATGTCCTTCACTGGATACCAGGGAGAAAAGCTCAGCACCTCCCTCTCCATTTCCCCTCCTCAGGGAACTCTAAAGAGCAATGTGGTCACCCCTCAGCTTCCTTTTCTCCAAACTGGACAAACCCAAAGTCCTTAGCTGGTCCTTGCAGGACATGCCTTCCAGCCCTTTCACTAGCTTTGCTGCTCTCCTCTGGATGCAGTCAAGGACCTTCACATACCTCTTAAATTGTGGGGCCCAGAACTGCACCAACGCTGAATACAGCAGGATAATCACCTCTTTTGACCACCTGGTCATACTGTGTTTCATGCACCCCAGGATGCAGTTTGCCCTCTTGGCTGCCAGGGCTCATTGCTGACTCATATTGAGCCTGCTGTTGACCAGTACCCCTAGATCCCTTTCTGAAGGGCTGCTCTCCAGTCACTCCTCTCCCAGTTTATATTTGTGCCATGCATTACTCCATCCTAGGAGCAGAAATCAGCATTTGGACTTGCTAAGTTCCATGCCATTAATCATTGCCCAATGCTTCAATCTATCTAGATCCCTCCGAAACACATCTTGTCCCTCAAGAGAATCAACAACACCTCCCAGTTTGGTACCATCAGCAAACTTGTTAATGGTGCATTCAACTCCTGCATCCAGATTGTTGATAAATATATTGAACAGAACTGGCCCTACAATTGAACCCTGAGGAACACTGCTGGTGACTTGTCTCCAGCCACATGTAGCCCCACTCACGACATCACTTTGAGCCCTGCTGTTCAGCCACTGGACAACTTTATCCAGAAGGATGATGTAAGGGACAGTATCAAAAGCCTTACTAAAATCCAGAAAAACTGCATCCACCGCCTTCCCTTCACCCACTGGGTGGGTAACCTTCTCATAGAAGGATATCAAATTAGTTAAACTAGACTTTCCCTTTGTGAACCCATGTTGACTGAACATAATGATTGCATTCTTCTTTAAATGCCTATTAACAGCACCCACTATAATCTCCATAATTTTTCCAGGAACTGAGGCTAGACTAACAGGTCCGTAATTCCCTGGGTATTCTCTCACGCCCTTCTTCTAGACTGGAATAACACTGGCCAGCTTCCAGGCAGCATGGACCTCCCCAGACACCCAAGACCTTTGATAGATGATCGAGAGAGGTCCTACCATAACATCCGCTACCTCCGTCCTTATTCTGGGATAAATCCCATCAGGCCCCATGGACTTGGGCACATTCATCTGATACAGCTGGGCCCTTACAATTTCAGTGTCCACCAATGGAAAGTCACTGTTTCCACACTGGTGCTCCTCTGACTCAGGGGACCAGGCAGCCTGTCTGTCAGTATTACTAAAGATTGAGGCAAAAAAAAAAGCAGTGAATGTTTCTGCTTTTTCTTCATTGTTATTAGTCAGATGATCATCTTCAACAAGTATCAGTCCAATGTTTTCTTTAGACCTCCTTTTGCTATTAACATACTTCAAAAAATCCTCGTTATCTAACACAATGCTGGCCAGTTGCAATTTTAATTGAGCTTTGACCTTTCATGTCTTCTACTTGCATACACGAACCACAACTCTGTGATCTTCCTGCAAAGTCTGACCTCATTTCTAGAAATTGTACAATATCTTTTTCTTCTTGAGCTCCATGAAGAGTTCCCTGTTCAGTTAAGCTGGTCTTCTGCCCTGCTTGCTTGACTTCGGACACAATGGGATTATTTGCTCTTGTGCTTCTAAAAGGTGGTTCTTAAAATTGACCAGCACTTGTGGACTCCTAAGCCCTCAAAAGCAGAGTCCCAGGGTACTCTGCTAAATAGCATCCTGAATAGCTTAAAGTTTGCTCTTCTGAAGTCTAGGACAGCAACTCTGATGTCCTCTTTTCTCATTACACTGAAAATTTTAAACTCAACCATTTTATAATCACTGTGGCCAAGGCAGCCCTCTACCATCACAACCCTCACCAGTCCTTCTCTTTTTGCAAACAGCAAGTCTAGGTGGGCTTCTTTATTAGTTGTGACAAGTACTTGTGACAAGAAGTTATCTCCTACAAACAATTTCCAAGACCACTCGTCACAGCAATATGATGTCTGGGAAGTTGAAATCTCCCATAAGGACAAGGAAGATACTGAAAAATTTCAAGTTAGAATTGCAGAACTTTGGAAAGGTACATACTCAACTTTCCTGTTCTTCTATAATTTTGTTACCATTGATCCTGGTTTTGGGCACTATTGATTTGCCTAAAATGGGCACCTAATGCCATCTGAGAACCCTTAGGTATATAGGACATTCACACAGGGCTTACAGGTATGAGAGAATACTTAGAGAGGACTCATATCTTTCTGACCAGCAACTAGAAATCTAAAAAATTATCACCTAGTGCATAAACCTACTCCAGATAACTACACTCAGGCAGCTGATCCTTCTTCTATACCTTGTATCTTATTTTAGATGTAAGTTTCTTGGAGGTTTTGGCTAGTTCTTCCAACTATTACCATTAGTCAATGCATTGTGAAAGCCTGAGCTAAGGGATAAAGTTGCACAGCTTCCTGGTCAGATTAAGTCTGCTTTTGTCCATATTAGTTCGAAAAATCTCTAAGGCAAGATAATGTCTTTCTATAAAATACCCTGAATCTTGTTTTTGCTATCAGAGCAAACATTTCTAACACAATGGTGGGAGATGAGACTTTAGATTTGGTGTTTAACTGAAAGATACAATCAACATAATTTAGTGTGTGAATAAAAACTACAAGATAAATTTGGAGCAGCAGCTTACATTGCAGGGAAAAGGTTCTCCTTTTGGTGTAATATATGCTGATACCATAAGGAAATAAATCCTATCTTGTTACAAAAGAAAAAGAAATGCACTCCAAATAAACCCTATACAAGTCTGGGAGACGCACTCTTGTAATCAATGGGATCTTGCTTTGGCTCTCAAGCTCTTAAGGCTCTCAAGGGCAGGATATCCTTCATCACATGCAACAGAGGAAAAAATACTGAGGAAAAGACAAATGAGTGTGCAAGTTAATTGCCTCTTTCACTAAATACTTGGGGATTTTACATATTCCTTACATATTTTATTTTAATAAACTTTGGATAAAACACAGGAAAACTGCAGGTAGAAGAAACCTGGCATTCCTTACAGAGCTACACCACTTGTCTTTCCACTCTTTTCCCTTCCTTCTTCTGTCTTCTTCCCCCTTGAAGTCCCATATTATAGGATATTGTCCTTGTTAGCATTATTCTGGTTTTACCCTCTCTAGTTTGAGAAATGTTTTCAACCTGAAATTCCCACTTTCTGGGCAAGCAATGTCAGCTAGCTATAAGCTTTGTGAAAAAATTCGTTAACGGTCTACGAGTAAGCATGTTTATGACTGCTGTATATGTTAATGTGTGTCGACATAGTCTTTACATGTCTGTTGTATAATAGTTCCTTAGGTGAAGTGGTGAGGAGTACAAAATCTTGAACGGATCTTGTGGTTGGTTGACCGTAGCTGGCTGCAGTCACCCACCCAGCTGCTCTCTCACTCACCCTCCTCAACAGGACAAGAAGGAGAAAATAAGATGAAAAAGATTTCGAGTTACGATAAAGCCAGGGAGATCACTTACTCATTACCGTTAGGGATAAACCAAGCTTGACTTGGGGAGAGCAGTGACGAGTGGCATTCCTTGGGGGTCGCTGTTGGGACCAGTGCTGTTGAACATCATTGTTGGTGACACGGACAGAGGGATTGAGTGCATCCTCAGCAAGTTTGCTGATGACACCAAGCTGTGTGGGAATGTGATGACATGCTGGAGGGAAGGGATGTGCCATCCAGAGGGACCTGGACAGGCTGGAGAGGTGGGCCTGTGCAAACCTCATGAAGTTCAAGGTCAAGTGCAAGGTCCTGCACATGGGTTGAGGCAATCCCAGGCACAAATACAGGCTGGGCGATGAGTGGATTTAGAGCAGCCCTGCAAAGAAGGACTTGGGGTTATTGGTGGATGGAAAACTGAATATGAGCCAACAATGTGCACTCACAGCCCAGAAAGCCAACCGTATCCTGCGCTGCATCAAGATAAGTGTGGCCAGAAGCTTAGGGGAGGTGATTCTTCCCCTCTACTCCACTTTCATGAGACCTCATCTGGAGTACTGTGTTCAGCTCTGGGGCCCCAAGTGTAAGAAAGACATGGACCTGCTCGAGCAGGTATAGAGGAGGGTCATGAAGATGATCAACAGGATGGAGCACCCCCCCTATGAGGACAGGCTGAGAGAGTTGGGGTTGTTCAGCCTGGAGAAGAGAAGGCTCCAGGGAGACCTTATAGCAGCCTTCCAGTACTGAAAGGGGTCTACAGGAAAGATGGGGAGGGACTTTTATCAGGGAGTATAGTGATAGGACAAGGGGTAATGACTTTAAACTGAATGAGGATAGATTTAGATTAGCTATAAGGAAGAAATTCTTTACTCTGATGGTGGTGAGTCACTGGAACATGTTGCCCAGAGAAGTTGTGGCTGCCCCCTCCCTGGAAGTGTTCAAGACCAGGTTGAATGGTGCTTTGAGCAACCTAATCTAGCAGAAGATGTCCCTGCCCATGGCAGGGGAGTTAGAACTAGATGATCTGTAAGGTACCTTCCAACCCAAGCGACTGTATAATATGATATTCTATGACAAAACTAATTAATTTGTTGTCAATTAAAATAAATTTGGCTAGTGAGAAATGAAGACAAAAAATAAAACACCTTTCCTCCCCACATATTTTTTTCAGGCTCAGTTAAACTCCTTCATTCCTTACCCTTTTACCTCTTTTCTCCTCCCCCAGTAGGACAAGGGGAATAGGGAATTGAGGGCTGCAGTTGGTTCATAGTGGTTCATCTTTGTTGCTCATTTTTCCTCACACTTCTCCCCTGTTTCAGTGTGGGTCCTCTCCATGGGCTACAGTCCTTGATGAACTGTTGCAGTGTGTGTCTGTCCATAGGCTGCAGTCCTTTGGAAAAAAAAGTTCCAGCATGAGCTCTCCATGGGCTGCAAATCCTTCAGGAAATCTCCACCTGCTCCAGTGTGGGGTCATCCATGGGATGCAGTGTGGATATCTGCTCTGATCTAGCCCTTTCCATGGGCTGCATAGAAATACTTGTTCCCCTATGATCTCTTCCATAGGCTGCAGGGGAATCTCTGTTGTGGTGCCTGAATCACGTCCTCCTTCTTCTATAAGCTTGTTGTTTCTCACATTTTTTTACTCACTCCTCAGTGCTATGCAGCCTTTTCTTATCTATGTTTTCTCAGAGATGCCACTATCTTGGATGAGGGGCTCAGATGTGCCATGTGGTGAGTCTGTTGGAGCCATCTGGAAATGTCTGTGTCCAGCCTGGAGCAGCCTCTAGCCTCTTTTCAGAGACAACCTCTGCAGTCCCCACCCACAACACCTGGGCATCTGCACCCAGTACAGATGTACTTGCAGATAACTCAGCCTCTTCAGTTCTTGGGCATACACAGCTTCAAGTCTTTAAGAAACTTTAGAAGTAACACATAAGGCAGAAATGGCTCCTCAGGCACCTAAAAAGTTAGTCAAATAGTACGTGGATTTTGCTCTTAAGAGCAGTTTCTGTTTCCTATGGATTTGATATTTAGTACACAAATCTCTATACTCTTAACAATTGCTACCTCACTTTGGGAACCAGATGAAGGTAAAGAAATTTCAAACACCAGCAGAATCCTAAATTCATCACTGAAAATTACGTCTGCTTCTTGGATATCAGTCTTTCAGTTCCCTAATGTACAGATAATAAAGTGAGGAACATTTCAGAAATCCTAACTGACAGACATACAGTGACTTGGGAAATAAGATTTTCAGTTTGCACTGCTTTAAATGGATGAAGTAATCAGCTTATTGCTTCTGAAAAAAACAAATCCAACACATAACAACCATACCTGGGCTGCATCAAGAAAAGTGTGGCCAGCAGGTTGAGGGATGTTATTCTCCCCATCTACTCTGCTCTAGTGAGAGCCCACCTGCAGTGCTGTGTTCAGCTCTGGGGCCCCAAATGTAAGAAGGACATAGACCTGCTCAAGCAGGTCCAGAGGAGGGTCATGAAGATTATCAGGAGGCTGGAGCACCTCCCCTATGAGGACAGGCTGAGAGAGTTAGGGTTGTTCAGCCTGAAAAAGAGAAAGCTCTGGGGCAACCTTATAGTGGCCTTCCAGTACTTAAAAAGGTCCCTACAGGAAAGACGAGGAGGGACTCTTTCAGGGAGTATAGTGATAAGATGAGGAGTAATGGTTTTAAACTGAAAGGGAGTAGATTTAGGTTCAACATTAGGAAGAAATTCTTTACTTTGAGGGTGGTGAGACAGTGAAACAGGTTGCCCAGAGAAGTTGTGGACGTCCCCTCCCTGGAAGTGTTCAAGACCAGGTTGGATGGGGCTTTGAGCAACCTGATCTGGTGGAAGGTGTCCCTGCCTGTGGCAAAGGGGTTGGAACTAGATGATCTTTTAGGTCCCTTCCAACCCAAACCATTCTATGATTCTGTGATTCAATATGCAAGTGATTTATCCACTAAACCAAGGGCCTGATGCTGCTTTCAACAACCATAGTTTTTCAACAGTGTAATTCTGAATTCTCAACTTAGTTTTATTTGCCCCAACATGTGAAGACCATATGTGTCTAGATTTCCTATAGAATATATAATTCTGCTTAGTATTCTCCAAATATCACAGAAAAATATAAAGATTCTTTTCTCTCCCTTAGATGCTCATTGTGAAGTGTATGAAATGTTTGTTTCAATGCAGTAAGTACCTTTCTAAAGGCTAACGTAAAACTCAGTCTGTCATTGCCTCTTTTCACATCTATTTTCACTCTATTGATAGAGACACTTCCTAGGGGCTTTTCTGTACAGATACATACAGACACCATTATGCAGTCTTTCTAGAGGCTTAAGAACTGATTCTCTATGAAGCAGATTCCTACCTACTTTGACATCCCCTCTGCCCTCCCAGTGTTCAGATTTAGACTTCTTTTTATGCCACTATCTACTTTTTGCCAGGTAATACATTTTAACTTTCAAAACAAGCTATTCACCCCAAAATGACAGTCCAATAAGAACTGCTAAATTTGGAGCTGATAAAAAGATGGGTAGCTCTGGATGTAAATATGTTTTCTCCAAAATGCTTTTTTTATAAACAAATTAAATTTAGTCTACACTTTCTGCAAGTATCAGCTACAACTTTTTCGTCCAAAAAATAGCTGACAAATTAGCAGTTAAAATGTCATATACTTCAGAGCACACATGGCAGTTATTAAAATTCATAACAACTTCACAGTGGTCACAGATCATGTGTCTTTCATCTATGCAGTGCTCTGCACAATTTTCATCAGACCTTAAGAGAAGCATTTCTTCACTCCTCTCCGCTCAGAGCATATGCTTTCTTCCTAAATTCTGGAAAGTGATCCTGTATGGGCTGCTGTGACACATTGTAGAGTTCAGTGGGGACGTGAGGCATGAGTTGCACTTGTAGCATGCTCTGAGTTCTTAATGAATTAGCAGGAACAGCCTGTGTGCTTATCAACGGGTGATATTTTCTCTTCCTGGCTTAATCAACTTGTCTGTTAATGTTCCTTGCTGATCTGTCAACCTAGCATGTGTCTGGTGCTCTCACCCTCCATTGCAATAATCTAATCTAGAAGCATAAAAGGCCAGTAAAAACCTCACACAAAAGGAATTTATAATAAGATTTCTACCCAGTGCAAAAGTAAAATAGAAGTAGCTAAGAAAACAGGCCACAAAATACTGCATTAGTAAAAAGCTACCATATTTAAGTTCTGCAGTATTATACCATTGTTGACACCTCCTTTGGTGATATGTATATTTTATATATCTGCTAAAATTAGTGCTGCCTGGTGTCATGTGGGTAATAGATTTATCATTTTTAGTTTCACAGAACTTTTTTTAACATCAGAAATTTATCTCCAAAAGGAAAATTTTATTGCCTAGTTTCAACTATGGCAAGGTTCGATACAGGGACCACAGTGCTGCATCTGGGCTGTAGTCAGCCAAAGATTTACTTCTGAAAATATTAATTTATCTTTTGAAAGTTGTAGCAAAAGCAGATGCCAGTATTTCTATTAGTAATTTTTTCCTGTTATTTGTAGCATATGACTGATGGTGCTGTCACACTTTTGCCTGCCTGGGTGAGCATATTGTATCAGCAAGGATACCAACACTTTAAAATCACCAGTGAATTTTCTAAAAATGAAGTTTTCTACTGATTCCTGCACACTGCATTAGTAACATTCTTATTCTGTATGGTTTCATTATTTTTGTTAGATTTTTCCTAACATCTTTCTCACTTATTATCAATTTCAAAATGACTTGATATGACACAAATACATCGAGCCTATTTCCAAGTACTGAAGAAAAATACTTATAGAAATGTTTCTTCATGCCTTTGCATTATCTTGCCTTGCTTTCCGCTTCTTCTTCCTCTCCAACTTCCTCTTTAACTTCTTTCTTTCTTTCTTTCTTTCTTTCTTTCTTTCTTTCTTTCTTTCTTTCTTTCTTTCTTTCTTTCTTTCTTTCTTTCTTTCTTTCTTTCTTTCTTTCTTTCTTTCTTTCTTTCTCCCTCCCTCCCTCCCTCCCTTCCTTCCTTCCTTCCTTCCTGTAACATTTTAGTGTCTGTCTAGTAATAGTCTTGTTGTGTTTGGGGGCGTCAAGATATTTTTACTCCTAAAATATTTTTTAAAAATCTTCTTGTATTTACTTCTGCTAACTCTAGTTTCCACTTCATAAACTTTTTTTTTCCATAGAAAATCCATTGCCATAATTTTAATTGATATTTAATTTGCTCCAAGCATCTAATTTTCTTCTATTGTATTTGTATTCTTAATTGGTCCCTTCACTTTACAATTGACACAGGATTGGATTTTAGTGAAATTAGCATGTGTATGCTCTATTTTCTATTAAAATTAATCCTTATTTCTTTTTCCTACAAAAGAGAAAAAGATAAAGCCTTTTGAAAGCCTGTTCACAGACATTGTCCTTTAGACATAATTTTACTGTACATTTGTGAACGAACTTGTGAAAAGAATTCTTGTGTGAATTAATAAAACCACTTTAGGAAAAAAAAAAAAAAAACACAAAACAAATCCCTGTATTGGAGTATCTTGTGGCAAACTGTGGGATAAATAAGTGATGGTGTAGTTTTAACTTATTTCATGGAAAAGTACCTATGACAGGAAAATTAGTCAATTATTGACAAAGAACTCTTTTTTTCATTATGTTCATATATTTTTCCTAAACATAAATGCTAATTAAAAAATTATAAGGGATAAAATCTGTCTTTGCAGAACTTCACAAAATACAGGGAAATTATGCTAAATTAATGTCTATTAACTATTCTCTGAAACCTGACTGAATATTTATAAAGAGCATTAAGGCTGGATTAGAGAGAATGAAATGTGAGAGAAGTTATAGCTAAAATGATTTGACCCTCTTCTATACAAATACAAAAGCTAGCTGAGGACATAAAGTTACTGAACAACTTAAAAAAAAAAGGATTTATGGTTATCTAAAGATAAAGACTTAAGGAATCCCACAGCAATTATTTTTTAAGCAAACTGAAACACTGTTTTGTCAAAAAAGTCAATACTGCTAAAGCCCAGCATTAGTTGTACATAATTTTACTGATGTTGGCAGTCACTATCAAAGGAAATTGTCCTATTAGTATAAGTTATACATTTTATCTATGAGTATATCATTTGTGTAGCTTAAACGTCCCTGGTTTAGATACCTTATAGCTATAAATATTAAATAGCTACTACATAAAATATTTGTTGGTTAGACATTTCAGATTGTTTTAAGAAACAGTTATAAAATTATACTACTTCTAGAAACAGTGAACTGTTCCATGTTCTAATATCAGCCATAAATTAAAATAAGCACGGAAACATTATCAAGAGAAAATTTATTTATCATCTACCAAGACTCATAGAAAAAGTAATATTGGAAGGTACCTCTGAAAGTCATCTAGGGCAAACTCTTGCTTGGAGCATGGTTATATTGGAGTTATTCAAGGTTGCTTGAAGCCATGTCTTGTTCAGTTCTGGAAATCTCTGGGCAACCTGCGCTTAGTCATTTTTTTTTTCTTTTGTTTTACTTACATACATATCACAATTTCCCTTGTCACAACTATGACCACTGTCTCTTGTCCTTTTACTGTGTACCTCTGAGAAGAATTTGGCTCAGTATGTTTCTTTCTGAAATGGTCATCCACAGCAAGATCTTCTGTTTCCTTCCCAAATGTGTGTCCAGGTGCTTGAGGCAGGTGCTTGTCATCCTGCTTTCTCATGGTTAGTGAGAGATTCTTTTGCCCAGATTCCTAATTTCCCCTAATTCCTATTTCTTTGCTTACCCATGGGGTAACCTAATGTCATCATCTACCATTTCAAAGCATAAAGTAGAATCTCACAGTAACTGAAAAAAAAGCCCTACTAGTCTGTGGCTAACTGACCATCTATTAAATCTTCTGTTTAATGTTCAAAATACTGTTTTAAGTAGCCTATGTGTGTCGCTGCATTTAACTAAAGCACAGAAAACACAGTTACCTGAATGTCAACTAAGACAAGACAGGGGAGATAAGATCTCTCTATTTTAGTATAAGAATTCAGAGAAAACAAGCCATTCAAGGAGAAAAAATGGAAAAAAAAAAAAAAGCACAAAGCAGGGCATAGATTTTGAGATCTATTGTCTTTTTTAGGGAGGACAGAAATGTCTGAGTAAAGGTTCACTTGTTCTCATATTTATTCACATATAAAATATAATGTAATAGAAGAAAAGCTGAGTAATATCATTCATTTGATAAGCACCTTGACCTAAGGAAGATATCAGGTAATACCAGATCAATAGAAAATATTCCTTACACTCAATCTAAATGACAATCAGGCACCCTCACACAGGGAAATATTTTAAAAGCCTGTGCTATTGGTAACACTGTATTTACCTCTTGAGTATTTCTTAAACATGAAGAATAGTGAATGATTCTTGTTAAAGTCAAGCTGAAAACCCTTTAAAAATGTAATCTCCTGTGTAATGAGATGAATTGTATGTTAACAGACAGAGGAGTTGGAAATATAGTCCATGAATTTCATTTCAGCAGTAACAGCCTTTTTGAATTTATTGCAAATAATATTCATCTTAACTCATGTAACCACTTGTTAGGAATGCAGTTTGTGGGTAATATTAATAATACAAATAGCCAAACCAGTCTTTGATACACACACATTTAAACTTCTTACTTCACTGCACTCAATTCAACAAGAACATTATTCATAAAGCAGCTCTTTAGCAATTGGAGATTCATTTCTTATTTTAAAGCACAAACAATTCCTATTTTAAAGCACAAAAAACTACAGCTGTGTAGTTACTATCTATTAAACTTCCTTAAATTATGACAAAGTTAAATAGTGATATTTTTTCTCTTTATTGTTGGAAGAACAGTAAAATAATCATTTTTGGTATTGAAAAGAAATAAATATTTACATCTAACATCAAAGAATTCAGTAGTTCCAGTTATCAAAATAAAAGTTATTTTCTTATATTTTAAAATGGAAATGTCTACATAAAGGAAGGAAAAAAACCCCACTTACTTTAAAAAAAAAGTACAATGAAATTTATTTCTGGTTTCTAATACAAAGAACGTTACCTATTTACCGCATTTTAAAGTTTTCTTTGGATCAGAATATTATTTTGCTGACATCACAAAAGTACAAAGTAATTTATGAATGTTGCAAAATATTGTATGTATTTACCTAAATTTTCATGATAATCTAAACAGAGTCTTGATGTTTTTCTTCTTTAAATTGCTGCTGAAGTTGGTAAAATTGTAACTCTCAGTTGATTTTTAGAATCAAACACAATTCATGGTGAAATATATCCCTGTATTTCTTACAGCCAAAATCTTCAGCTTGCCTTACTAGCAGATCTTGTCCACCTGTGAAGGAGATGAGACATAAAAAAATTCATTAGATCAAATATGACTAAAACCAAAGAAACAATCTTCATCTTAGAGACATGTAGAGTACCACACTATCCACATGCTTTCCTTATATTTTATTCTGAAGAAAAAGTAGCACAAAAATGTCTCCAATGGCATCTATCAACTTTCCTTGATGTCTCTTTAAATATTAGGCAGGAGGCTGGTACAAGAACAGCATCTACTGAGTTTTTTTGAACTACCATCTCTCATACATATTTCCACTGGGTGTGCAGGATCCTATAGAGTTACTTCATCTCCTGCTATTCCTACATGGAGGCATCATCCTTCCATTCTGAAATCTCAGTTCAGAAGGCTGAATTCAAGAGAGGTTAAAATAAGAAATATAAATGAGATGCAAGCCTAAAAAGTTTCAGACTAATTTTTCTGTGACTAGCTAAGTAAAAGCTTGCCTACCTGTAATGTCATGAAATATGGAGAGTATATAATAGCTATCAGATCTTTTAGACCCTTTAATGCTGACCCCATGGTATTCTTGCCCCTAAGCTTGACTTATAAACCAAACAAAGCTTATCTGTTATGGAGATCAATAGTGCAAGGGAGAGATCTTGTTCCATTTTCCATAGCAGCAATATAATTTTCTAGTTTTCTGTTTAAATTTATGGTTTAAATAACAATCTGTGTATAGCAAAAGAGAAAAAGAGTTTTAGATTTTCAAATACTACGTGTCTACTGAGAACTTGAAGTGTCACACAAGGCAGTCAAAGAAATAAAACTTTAATGTTGCTAAATCAATGCTGGGTTTAAGTCACCTTCAGAACTTTTAGTCTTACACACACACAACTCCTCCCCTCCCAAAACAAAAGCATTAAAGAAACAATAAATATTTAGATGGAGTAGGATGACTGCTTTCAAAAATTGTGAATAAAATCTTCTAGAAAAAGATGTCTCACAGTGAAGCTATTCAATTAGGGCTGCATTTGAATCTGAGACTCTGAGTAAAATGCTATATGTGCAAAGTTTATGTATTTTTAATAGACTGATCTTTAATATTTAAAACCTGTTTCATTATTTTACTGCATGTACAGCTATTATATTTGATAAACATTGAGTCCTCCTTAATTGATGATTTTCCAGTAATTGGACCAAATAAGTCTGGTTTTCTTGGCTTTATTATTTGGCTTGCCACTGAAAGGGAAAAGGTTATTCACATGGCTGAAATTGAGGCCCTTGCAAATGCCTTTCTCTTTCCATTAAGTGTATGGCATTTTACTTTAAGCATTTTTCTTTATATCCACTTAGATGTTTAAATGTGGTCTAATGCACACCATATGAATATATCGCCCCAAAATGGATGCAGTCCTGTCAAAGATTAGTTAATGTCACTCCCATTTTGGGATAATTGCACAGACTGTTTACAGGCTCAACAGCATCTTGGGGAGGTGGGAGGCGGAAATGAATCAAATTTATTTGAATATTCTGACTTGATCTTTTTGCATGTATAAGCCTGGGGCTATTTCCAGAATCAGCTTACTCTTTGTAGCTTCAATTGCATACATTTCTACTGTAGCAATGTAAGAGCAAACTTTAATTCTGGCTGTTGTAGCATTAAGTGTGACTAAGCAAAATGCACCCTGGGTGAGGTGATGACTATCATAAAACTAATTTGAACAGTTAGAATGTTTTCAGGATGTGGGCATTAGCCTATCTCTTGCTTTTTCTGGTTTTTATTTGAGGCTTTTGCCACAGCACCTAACACCAACAAATCTATAATCTCATTTGGGACCTCTGTTAATAGTTGGTATTGCCATATAGAAACCTTAAGAGATTAATGTTTTGACTTAGAAAATATCTCTCTAAATGCTTGTACATTGCTTAATGCACTATAGCCAGGATTCCAATATTTGCTTCTGAGTCATGGTAATAGAATGAATAAATGATAGCAATTCAAGGCACAAAGCCCTGACTTTCAGTTTTAACTGCTTCTACATTTCCTAACCCTGGTTATCTACAGCAGTGATAGTTCCCAAACTTTCTCCTGATGTTAGCAGCCTGACCAGAAAAGAATGTCATAAACTATCAAAGAGCTTGCTTTCATTACACTATGACTGTTTTCTTGCATAACCAGGAAAGCTGGTTAACTCATAAAATGTTTAGATGAGCACTGAAGTTTTGGAACACTGTGGTAATTCAACTACCAAAGTCTTCGAATTTCACCCATCACTGTTGGGGCTTAAGTAGTTTGGTTCACAGTCTGTCGACTGCTTGTGTTAATAAAGACAAGTCAATAGTTACACTGTCTGTATGAGGGGTTTCCAGCTTAATCCATACTATATTTCCCGCATGAATAGCATTGACTTTGAAAACTGACTATTCAGCTAGGGGGTGGGGGCCAGAGGGTATTCTTCTGAATGAGATAATAGAAACCCAACTGACTGGATTTAACCTACTGCAGATTTACACATTCCTATCTTCCCACTTTTCATGTCGACGTTCTTTTGAAGTGTCTAACACATATCTCAAGTGACTTTGGCACTGGGGCTAGAAAACCTGGTTGTGTCAACTACTTTGATCCTAGATGTAGGGATCAAATGATCAAACTGACAACTATTCAATATATATTTCTCCAACTTAAATATTGAACCATATTTCAAAAACTGAGAATATGAACACCTGAGTTTCATTTGCCTTCTATAGCCTTCAGAACTTTTTAGAAATGTCTGGAGGTAGCTGTATCTCTAATCTTCAGAGTATCTATAGTGGGATGCAGTTCCCCCAGCTTATTTATGAAGTCTTATGAATGTAGTCTGATGCCCTTAAAAGAGAGCAGCAATAATTGTGCATAATAATTTCCAAACAAGAAAAGGTCTTTATCTCCTTCCCTTTAGACTAACCCTGTCCGAGTTCTAGAAATTGCAAATATTGGGTGTAAAAGCAATGCTATCTTTATTCTTATACGGGATCTGAACTTTTACAGCTAGCCCATCAAAAAGTATTTGTTAAGTGTGTGATTAAAAATGTCAATATAGTCACTGCAGTGAATAAAAATCCTGGCAATAGAGGAACTGAAAAGTGGAAATAGATAATGTTGGAGAACAGAAAATTTACAAAGGAGAAAGGAGAGGGATGGTATTTGCTAATCAACCCAAAATCTTTGAATAATTGGTGAGTTTAGATTGTGGTCTGGATTGCACTCAGTCTCCAATGAAAATATTTTATACCATTAACAGTTATAGTGTTGGTCTATGACATACAACTAACTGTGTGAATGCCATGTAAACTGCTTCATTATTGGTTAAATTGTCTTGTTTTGTCTTGTTTCTTCTTTTCTCCTTTTTTTTTTTTAAGTAAAGGGTGGCAGCCCTGCAAATACTTTTGGACTCTCTTAGATTCCCAAGTGGGAAGAAGGATAGCAATGTACAGAGTCAAATTGTTTGAATCTTCAATTTTTAAAATGCCTATCCAATCTGTAGGATAGATTACATTAAATAATAGCAAATGTTTACATAGGTGAGGACACATACCTGAGGTCACTAGAATCCAGGTGGCTGAATGTGATATTCTCTTTCTTATTTTTTCCTGTAATTGTATGTATGTATGGAAATAAATGGCTGAAATGGAGATATCTAGAATCTTAAACAAGACACATGTATCTCATTCTCTCTTTTAACTCCTGCAACACTGTGTAGTCTATTACTATGCTGATGCTTACAGTAATATTTACAAATGGTTAAGTTGCCATCTCAAATGTTTGTTTTTGCCAGTTGAAGAACCAGACAAACAGTATGAAGCTTTTGATCCACTGATGTTTCCCTTCTGGCTCTCTAAGAGCTTCAGATAAAAGAATATCTTTTCACTTTGACAAAAATGACAGAAACTCACAGTGTGCTTATAGACAACACACACTAACATTTTCTAAAGCAGTACATGAGGAATTGCCTTTCTGCAGTTTCTGTTTCAGCCAGTGCATTATAACTAGTTTCAAACCCCATCTTACAGTAGATGTACTGCAGGTCAAGTCTCTAGTCTCAAAGATGTAAAAAAACCCCAAACCCCAAATCACCCTTCTTTAGCCATCAAAAAATTAAGAATGGTAACAGCTTCTGTGGTAATCCCATGTAAGCATCATAAAAGCAATATAATTATGTAGAGACAAATAGACCAATATTAATCTTGAATGGCTCCATGAAACCAGTCACTTTATAACAGATTAAGTCCAATATAACTAAGGATCATAATTTGACTTTAAAAAATAAGTCAATAAAATGAGAACTTAGACTGTATGTCTTACTCAAAGAAGATCTGCCTGTAAACATCATGTATGGTTGACTTTACAGTTATTTGCTAGCTAAAAGAATTTTGTTGTTATAGTACAGCCTTTTTTTGTGAATGAAATTAAGTATCTCACAAAACTATCAGGGCTTTAGTCTTTCCTTATAGGATCAACTGAAATTGGGGTGCTCTCAGCTATTGTCTGATTTCAACAAAATCTTCTTCCCTTCCTTCTTATCCTCAAAATGTTGTCATTTGTTTACCCTTGTTCTTGTTTTCACCTCTCAGAGTTTTCCAGGGATTTTCAAAGTCAATTTTGTATTTCCTGCAGAGGCAAGCAATGCTTGAAACTCAATGAAGTATGAGCAAGGAAAACTGGACACTCCTCCCCTTTTCTCCTCTGTACCTAAAAAAATGCACCTTGTATTCTTTTATCTTTCCCCCCCCCCCCCTTTTTTCACCCGTATAACTGAGAATATTTTTTGGGTTTTTTAACTTTGAAGAGAAAGCATGGGAAAATAGGTGAGGAAAATAGGACCTGAGCATGTTCTCCCAGTTTTGCCTTAATTTCTTGGACCTTTGCAAGTCTGACTCTCTTAGAGCATGTCCACATTAATAGATTCAGGCAGAATCAAGATCACCTGCCCATAACTTCATTCTGAGCTGTCTGAGCTGTTTGTAGGTGGGAAATAGATTTGCGCAGCTAACACATGTTGTACCTTCCTGACTGATCAGTAGCTCTGCCCTGACTAGCTTGGTACATACACAGAGTCGGGGGGGGGGTGGGGGGTGGGTGGGTGTGTGTGCGCGCGTGCACCTTCCATTCAACAAGCTTTGGTTTCTACCAGTTCTATTCCAGTAGAAATTATTTATACCACTTTAAGATTGACTTAATTTTTTCATGAACATGAATGAACACCCTTTTGTATGTTCAGATTTTTAAAACTCCTTTTGAGAAGCCATAACACAAAAATTAAAAATTATTTTCACAGGAACTGGGGTAAAAAAATTTAAACCAGATCTTTCATACTGATCTCATTTTTTATGTCAGTGCAATTTTTTTGTTTGTTTGTTCAATTGTGATTGCCTGTGTTTGACACTGCAATAAGAAAAATTAGAATCAAGTCTTCTATTAAAGGAAGGTCGAGCAGAAATTGATTTTTTTTTTTTCAATTAACCTATTCCTTAGGAAAATGTGGCCTTTACAAGCAAACACAACAGGATTTGAAAAGAGTCAAAAGACAGTAAATATTGCCTAGTCATGGGTATAATTTTAGAGTAATTTTCCAAACTGTTGGTGCAAGCTTAAACTTGCCCGGGAAGGAGAAGAGTAGACTAATTTGCTATCTATTTCTTTACACAATATTTAGCTTTACACTGTTCACTAAACAGGGTAATTGCAGCACCAATCTTTACAATATGCACGTGCTGCAGGTGTATTTTGGAAAATGCTTGTTTCAACATTGGAATTTAAAATAAATATTAATGATAATTATACTTAATAGAAAAATAATAATGCTATTATAGTTAATAGAAAAACTTTTTCTTTGTTTTTCCCTTTTAAATCTAGCCAGCATTTTTCAACATGCATATCAAGAGTGCTCCCACGCAACTTTAATATTTGAAGAAGACATTGCAAAATTCACTTATTTTCGCTTTGAACGCCTGTTAGGCATAATAAATTAAATGTGGAAATTGAACATTAAGCCGATAGTTTTATTCATCTAGGTATAAAAGCAGAACAAACAGTTTGCTGCAGAGCTTGTATGTGTGCATGTATTTCTTCTATATGATACAACCCCTGAAGGGCCCCTGGGAAATTCCATCTTGCTGTGTTACAAATGAAATGTCCTCTTGTAGTATACTGCACAATACTTCAGCAGCAGGCATCTTCCCAATGTCCTTCAACATATAAATAAGTGCAGCAATGATGTGCCCAAGGGGAAACCTGGGAAGATCTTGTTAAAATTCCATCACCAAATTAAGTGGAGGTTCATGCAGAATGTGAAAACATCTCTTCCAGAGATTAATTATTTCTTGAACTTTAATACAATTACCTTTAAAGAGCAAATATTTTGCCTGTTGGATAAGACTGAACTGCATCAAAGACCAGGTTAATATACCTATATCCAGGCTTTTTTACATTGCCTTCATTTTCTTGATACTGTAGCTGTTAGATGTTTCATATTTTTTTGTGATATGATTGAAACTTGTCTGTCTAATTTTTTGTCAGCTCTTTAATAATTTTGGTGAATAAATTTCAATTAAATTTATAAACTAGCTTGTGCATTCTTGTAATACCTTTGTCATGCTTAGCAATAAAACTGTGAAGGTGGGTGGTCAGGGACAGAGTTTTTCCAAAATTGCCATTGCTCAGAGACTGTCTGGGCATTGGTCTGCTGGTAGTCAGCAATGGCTTTTGCATCACTTACTGAGGTTTTTTTTTTTTCCTTTGACCCATGAGTTTTCTCTGTTTTGTCCTTCTAATTCTCTCTCCCATCCCATTGCAGGGCAGGGGTGTGCATGTGAGAGAGGGGCTGTGTGGTGCTTAGCTGCCTACAAGCCCTCATCTTCTGAAGAAGTCATTCTGTTGTAGAAAGCCGTCAGTTTGGTCAGGTATGATTTCCTCTTTGCCAATCCATGCTAACTGCTCTCAATTATTGTCTTGTTCTTAACGTGTTTGGAAACCTTCTCAGGATTATTTGCATCATCATCTACACAGGGGTTCAGGTGAGGCTGATCAGTGTGTAATTCCCTGGACTCTATTTAGTTTCAGATCTCCAGATGCAGATGCTGACTTCTCACCAATATTAAAGAAAGAATAATGAAAGAAATAACTTGGGTTTGATTCCAGTAACAAACTGATCCCAACTTACTCTATTCTTAGTCCCTCTGAACATCTTAGGGTTCAAATATCTCTTGATCCTTCTTGCTATAAGGAAAGTGTTTGAGTTAAAAGGATGAGGAGAAATACAAACAGCCCTGCCCGCCCCCCCCCCCCCCCCCCCCCCCAACCCAAGAATGAATGAGACAGAAATTTGTTTGTTTAAAATCTCTTAATTGGCTGAGGACTCCTTGTAGGTTGCAGCAGAGAAATACGGGATGTGTTGTCATATCATACTTTTCTTTTATTAAGTTGCACCAGGGAAGATTTAGACTGGACATTAGGAAGCATTTCTTTACAGAACGGGTTGTTAGGCGTTGGAATGGGCTGCCCAGGGAGGTGGTGGAGTCCCCATCCCTGGAGGTGTTTAAGAGTCGGGTTGACATAGCGCTGAGGGATATGGTGTAGTTGGGAACTGTCAATGTTAAGTTAATGGTTGCACTAGATGATCTTCAAGGTCTTTTCCAACCTAGATGATTCTGTGATTCTGTAATCATCACAGGAGGTTTCAGATCACATTTGACTAGATATTGAGAGAATAGCTAGATGTAAGAAGTGCTGAGTCTGTGATAGGGAGAATCAGGCACTCTAGCGTCATTGTGGGGGTTTTTAAATGCAAGTGAGATTGGAAGCTACAATTGGTGCAATCAGGTTTAAGAGACAATGACTTTTCTGTATTACCATGGCACAAAGAATCACAGAAAGACAGGTCTGGAAGAATTCTAATGAGATTACTTATCTCAATAATGCACAAAGCAGGATAAAACATAGTAATGTTAATCTTACTGGGTTTGCCTTACATATTTTAAAAGACTTCTATTGATGCATATTCCACAAAAATTAACAAATATTCAGCAGAGCCTTTAGCAGATCTAGTTAGAGTAGGAGTATTGTAGTTTGTCTGGAATAAAATAGGAGGCCTTATTAGTAGGAACAGTAGTAATGTTGTGATAAATAATGAGCTCCTTGACTAAAACCACTGTTCAAATAACTTTTATATATGCAGTTTAAAGAAATCTCTATCTGATGTCAATCAATACACTCCCATTGACTTTAATGAAACTAAGTCAACTTACAGCAGCTCAGACACTGGCTCCAAATTTCATATTTCAAACTCACAATAAAACAGAGAGGAGAAATTTAAATTGATCTGCAAATGTGAAGTATTTCTCACCATAAATTAATTTGTCAGCAGACACTGGCTTTTATCAAATAATTTAAAGAATCTCATTTAACAGTGAAGAAACTGGTGTCAATCAATTGTAGTTTGTATGTTTAACCCTTCGGCATCCCCCATATAAATGACTGAAAATAGGTTTTCTAATGGAAAGCGTGCAAAATCCCCATAACAATAGCAGAACAAACAAATTCAACTGCAGTAAACCAGCATGAAGCAAATTTACTAGAATATATGTAGGCAGTTCATCATCACAACTGTAACAACATTTTAAGTAACAGGATGTCTGCTCCCTTGGCACACTGCAATTAGAATGAGTCCACAAATCTGTTCATTAAGCTGAATCTGCTCACAAAAAGGAAGTAAAAAGAGCCATCAGACAGATTATTCCAATGTAGTTGGTTTCCTTTGATTATCTTTGCCTCTTCTTCCTTCTTGTTTCTTCTGTATTTGAAGGGAAGATAATTTTCATTTTAATGTGGTTTAACCCCAGAAGGTAACTAAGCATCACACAGCCACTCAATCACTCCTCTTCACTATCCCAGTGGGATGGGGAGGACAATTGGGAAAAAAAAGTAAAACTCATGGGTTGAGATAAAAACAGCTTAATAATTGAAATAAATTATTATTATTATTGTTAATAATAATAATGAATATGAAGATAACAAAAGAGAGAGAAATATAACCCAAGAAAGAGTGATGCACAATGCAATTGCTTACCAACTGCTGACTGATGTCCAATCAGTCCCCAGGCAATGATCTGCACTCCCTCCAGCCAGCTCCCCCAGGTATATATACTAAGGATGATGTAGTACGGTATGGAATATCCATTCAGTTAGTTCGGGTCAGCTGTCCTGGCCATGCTCCCTCCCAGCCTCTTGTACACCTGCTTGCTGGCAGAACATGGGAAACTGAAAAAATCCTTACAATAGGCACTACTTAGCAACAACTAAAACATCGGTGTGTTACCAATATCATTCTCCCACTAAATCCAAAACACAGCACTGTACAAGCCACTAGGAAGAAAATTAACTGTATCCCAAATGAAATCAGGACACATTTAGAGACACCCACTTTAAATGCTAAGTTATGGTCATTTTATTGATTTTTCCTACATAAACTTCATACAGGAATTTGTGTTTCTCCTGTTGAAGTTCATATTGCTTATTCATTGAACTAGATTATGGAAACAGCATATCAGTTGACTGTAAGTATCTCATGTTTGGTTTTTATGCTACCTGCCTTTTTGTCAGACATGTGAGTGATGTTTTCTGCTAGTTGTATGATAGAATTTTATTACTCTGAGAATGAAAAACATGTCACAGGCATTTAAAATCTGTTTAGAGGATCTGATTAATCTAATAGAGGAGCAGACGAGCTATCCTTTCATTCTCTTTCTCTCCCTTCCTCTGCTATATCTCCTGACTCACTAGTGGCTTTTATTATGGCAATTTATCTAGATCTAGCAGAGCTGAAGGGGAATATGGAGGAAGAAGTGCCTCTCTGTGTAGTTAATAGTTACGCTATAACATGAATGGTTGTTTCAGGTTACAGAAAGAGTGATGAAGCTGATACAGCTTCTAGTAATTGAACTCATTTGAACTGATTCTGTTTTCAATGATAAATGATGTAAATCAGGAGTAGCTCTGGTTGCACATAAAAAACTGGTGAAGGTTTTCTGAAGATCAGGACCAGATGTTATCTAAATAATAAACCATAAAATAGAGTGCTTTTTCACACTTGAAAAGCTATCTGGCTATTTGCTATAAGCTTGTGGAAGCTGGAATTATTTAATGTTATTAATAGTCAAATCTTGGACTGGACTATTTGTTAATGATTGCTGTACTTTCAAAACAATGCAGCTGCGATCTAACAAGAAGTATGAAGTACAGAGTTTCTGAAAAATAATGCTAGAAACTATGTTCCTACATCAAACATTTCAAAAGTGACTGATATTGTGCTCATTCTTGGATGTCTGAATTGAGACTCATTTAGACATACATTAGACTTTCCTGACATTTTGACTGAATGTATCTGGATACCTTCATTTGACCTTCTGAGAAAAGCTTGGGTGCATATCTTTATAAATTACCTTTACTTCTAAATACTATATATGTCATAATTCTCATTGTCAGGAAAGGGGGGGTAAAAATGAAAGCAGGGATGGATCAGAGAAAAACTAGTACACTCTGAGCAAGTATTGAGTGGAGCTGATGATCTGAAGTCCCAAATTTCTGTCTTAAAGAAAAAAAAAGAAATTTTGCTCAGCAGCTCCATAATATAAAATTTTTGTTTAACTTGAACATTCACTGAACCATTGTAGTTCTGTCACTGCCTGTGCCCAGAGGAGCTTCACGGTCAGCATAAAAATCAGTGTACAGCCAGAAATTTAATATCTCCAGAACACACACAATACAAGGTCACTTACTCACACAGTGCAGACATTGTTTATGAGCTTGCTTTTTTCCTGCACAGTGGGTGACCTTGAGTAGATGAGAAAATAGTGGGAGATGGATTAACATGAATTTGAAAAGATTTAAGAAGGAAGACAGACTTTGAAACCATACTTGTACTTTTTATCAGTGTTTTACCTTCTAGGAAATCCAAATTGGGCAGGAATTGCCTCTGAGTACACTCCTAGCATTTATTTACAACAGTTTAGTAGTCCTTGATCACATCTTTGAGATGTGACTATCCATGGATTATTCTTAAGAGAGGATTTCCTCTCTGCATCCCAGGTGAATGGAAATTATTGCTTAGAGCCTTGACTATATCCTTTTAAACATCTTTGTGTTCAGTGTTTTCTGATGTCTTTAGGCTGGTTTATTGCCCTCTAACAAATCAATCTTACATGCCCTGTAGAAAAGACTCAAAAACCACATGTGGTTCTAGATTCCACTTCAGGGAGAACTTGTTTTAACATGACAATTTAGTATATCTAACTTATTGGAAACCTGTTCCTTTATGGGAAACAGATAGGTGTAACTGAACTTTAGATAGTGCAGCATAGAACCTGGAGTCTACAGTTAGGCTTACAGAGTGCAAAAAGCTGACATGTCTGAGTAGTGTCCAAGTCAAACAGTGCACTGGACATATAGAAATAAGAAATACTGAGCCCTGACTGAAGTCTTAAATTCTGCCTCTATCTATGCCATGAGCTTATGTGAAGAATTACTAGACATTTGTGATTTATGTGAGAGACCTTTTACCTGAAGGCAGGTAACGATGTTGAGTTTTGTTTTGTTTTGTTTTTCTCCCAAAGAATTAGTTAAAACTTAGGCTAAAGTTTTGATTTGTTCTCTGACTGCAAGGCTCAATCACAGCTCCTGCGCTGTTAAAGCAGGCACTAACCTCTGACTGCAGGCTGCTTTTTATGGGAGGGCATTCCTCTCCTGTTGTGGAAGTTATCTCAGTTGGAAGAAAGAAACCTACAGTTTCTTGGCTCTAGTGATCATAGCACCTGTCCAGTAAGGTTGATTTATGAATTTTGATCTCTGCTCCAAGGCCTGTTTCCCTATGCAATACAGTATATTGTATGTTAGTGACCTAGACATTAATGGAAAAAGCCCTTCAGTTTGTAACATACAGTTACCCAAAACTCTCAACCTTACCACCATTCTTCTGAGTACACTGAAGAGAAACTTTAGGTTCAGAAAAAATTTCTATTGTTTGCTAAGGTATAAATAGAACATTATAAAAAAAAAAAAAAAAAAGGTTAGCACTTGCCAGCTGCATGATATAGAAAACAGGTAGGTAAATCATATGTGCATGTGAGTATATATATTTATAGGGCAGGATGTATGTGTATATCTTAAGAAAAAAAAGTTGGTTTTATATAAAAATGCTTAGAATTTTGTGAACAGCTGCAATAACAATTAAAGAACACTTCTAAAATTACCTTTAGCTATCCTAGGCCTTTATAGGCTTTCTCCATCAATAGCTTTGGTGCTACTAAATATAAGATAAAATAATCTAAAATCTGCCCACTCCATCTTATAAGGAACAAAAGCAACCATACAGCCAATTACACCTCATTATTTAAGATGTCATTATGCAATTTTCTCGTCTAGTGTTCAGTTCTCTAATAAAATTGTTTGACTTTTCCCATGTGGTTTTGCATAATTAAATGTTTCTAATTATGGACCAGATATCTGTCCCTTCACATCTGATCAAAGTAAGATAAATGAATATTATCTAGCCCTGAGTAATCATTGTTTGGAATAAGATTGTAAAGTGGCCTTCTGCCCGTTTGGAGGAGAACAGTTGTTTTCCTAACTTTTCATGCTCTTGTTGACTATCTGGAGATGACTGCAAAAAATAACAAGTATAATAATAATCTTGACCAAATTTTTAGATTCCATTGCCTTTTCTTTCACTGGGGAAGCCAGTCTGCCTATCTTAGATATCTATTGCACTTAAGTTTTTTGCAGTCTTTTTAAACAATCTTTTCTGAAATGAATGCAGGACTTAGCTGCCAACACCTAGGTATACGCATGTAGGGCATCCATCCACAAAAGACAGGAAGATACATCACTTCTGCACACCCTTGTCCTCCTACACAGCACTGCTCTAGACAACCCTCACTTTTCTGAAGCAGTAGCTGGAGATTAGGTGTGGTATAGTACAGCATCTAAAACATCACAAAGGATCCATATGTTAGTGTATTAGCAATTGAATCCTGCCATATATGTCTCAAATTACTGTTGAAAGTCAATAAAAAATGCTTTCAGTGGGTGATATACACCATCAGAATGTAAGTATTTATAACAGACTATTGGGACTAGTTTAAAAACATATTTATATGTGACTGGAGATTGGAGTAGGAGAAAAAGACAATTAAAAATTTAGAAGGACTACAGAGGAATTACTTAAAATTTGAGGAAACAGAAAGAACTCTCTGTGTTAATATAGGTTATATTCCTTGTATGTTTGGGAATGGAACAAAAGATCTGTGATTTTTGCAAATCCTCTGTTGTCAGAGCAAATCTATGTGTGTCCTTCCTCCTGCTAGTGCAAAAGAACAACTCCTTATTAGTCTTCTCTCTCTCAGCTCAAATGTTAGAGGTCTGTGGAGGAGATCTAATGGTTCCAGCTGTGAATGAGTCATGGATGACAACACATATGAATGTGCTGAAACTTGCAGGAGAGTAAAGTATTCAACGAGTATATAACTGGGGAATTGGCCAAGGGATGGGGGTGGATCATGGCTAAGAAAAGAGGCTGCGCATTGGGTACCGCATGGTGAGCAATTGCATTGTGCATCACTCGCTTTATACTTTTATTACCATTATTGTTATTATTGTTTTCTTCTCTCATTGTGTTGTCTTATTAAACTGCCCTTATTTCAGCCCACAAGGTTTTACTTTTTTCTTCCTATTCTCTTCCTTATCCCACCACAGGGGAGAGGAGCAGCTGCGTGGTGCTTTGTTGCCTGCTGGGCTTAAACCAGGACAATTAGTAATAATGAGGAAATAAGATAGCAAACTATTGGTTATTAGAAGAAATCCTCTGTATTGTGAAACGAGTTAAATTTATAGAAAAATGATACATTATCTTACAATTAAAGAATGAGCTATAATGATTACACATAAGGGGACTAAATTAAACTTGCATGGCTTCCTTTACTTCACTCCTGACTTTTTCAATCAATGCATTGATTGATTTTTTTCCTTTTTATAGTTGCTTATATCATGTACAACTATGTCCTTCGGGTTTTAGCTTGTTTCTTAAGAAATGTACGAAATAAGCATAGTTGTAGGGTAACTAAGTCCTGAGTCTTGGCTTCAGTGAAGAATTATTGGATCAGTTTGTCTGCCCACAGATAAGCATCTAAGGCTGTATAACTTTTACTGCAGTATCTTACCTTGCCTTCAGTTGCCAGTCCAGAAAGGCATGGGTCTCCTGTAACACTATCTTATATTAGATTACCCTGTTTTGTCCTTGGATATCTTAGACCTTCTCAGGTTTCTTTTTTAGTAACTTATTTGAACACCTTGAATCTGACTGGTTGCTGCATCATATCCTGTATGTATATAGAAGGCACCTCTCTAATCATATTTGACATGGCTACTCCCATTCTTCTCAGAGTCTTTGGTATGTTCCCCAGGGAAATGTCCTGTGAAGAGAAGGGGGAAGAGAGGAAGGAGGAGGTGTGTTTCCAGGAAGCCACCAGAAGCAGAGAATATAACAATAGAAAGGTGACAGGGGCTGGTGATAAGGCTGAAAGAGAGAAAACATGCCAAGCAATGCAGTGGGAACACAAGCTCCCACATTTCCTGACAGAAGTTAAACTGACTCCTTTTGGTGACCCTTCATTGATAGCCACAGTGACATTTGTCAATGGCTAGAAGAAAATGATACAGCTCCAAGCAACCCCTGATTCCCCGTTATGCAGGTCTCTGTCTAGCCTGGCCAGAACTTTGTCACTCATAGCTTCATTTCTTGGCCATGGCATGTCCTAGTCTACATCCTCCAGCTCTTTCCAAACTCTAAGGAACAGATTGTATGTCACGTGCCATCCTACAGGACTCAATACCATGGTGCACCTGGCAAGAGTGTCCTCCCCAGACGAAGTGTGCTGGGCACACAGTATGCAGTGAGTGTGGGTGCTTCAGCCCCACTCTGTGTGTTTAACAGAAAGAGCAATTATTTGTAGACACTACAAAGATCACTTTTCTCTCTCTTGGTCTGAATAATCTGAAGGTATCCTTATTTTTATTTTTCGGGAGGGGGGTAATAACTTCGTAATTTAGTGCCTCTACCTGGCACAACCTAACCGAAAGTTCTTGGGAGTATCAAAGATTCAAGAAGTAAGTATTATCGGAAACTGTAACTTCACCTTCCTGGGTTTTGCTTTTTTTGGGGAGGCTGGGGAGGTAGTTCTTGTTTTTTCTTGAAAATTGTAATTTACAAACTGAGAAGAAATATATTTTTTTTTTTTAAATTTGCATCTCCTGTGTATTTTCATTTTTGGTGGGTTTTTCAAATGCTCCATTCTTCCATTTATCAATGGTTTCTTCATTTAACTCTGTTAAAATACAATGCTCAACAGTCTCTCAGAGTCAAGGAATCAGAAAGGTTTCCTTAGGTGATTAGATGTGTAAAAGGATAAACTCTACATGACAACTAGTTTCAGCCAGCTTTTGTGTGAAATTTCTTAATAGCAACAGTTTTACATTTTGTGTACTTAAAAGTTACACAGATACCTTCTAGGTATTTAATCAAGAAGTGTTGTTGGGATGTTATATGACAGAAATGGACAGAAGTATATGAACACTTGAAACAACAAGTTACGTACATAAGAACCAAAAGACTGTTAAGTAACCAGCTTTAAAGAACTGCTTAGATGAAAAGAAAATGTTGACTGCTTAGATGAAAAGAAAATGTTGTTCTAAGTCAAGATGGCTATAAAGTGGCCACAAATAAATTCACAAATGGAAAGTTTCTTTACACAGTGGGGTGAAGTTTTGGAACAATGTTTCAAAAGGAGAAATAAATTCTTCCAAGAGGCAAATTATAAGTCCTGTCTTCCTATGGAGTTGTATGTTATTTCCCTAGAAACCTCTTTGGTGCATAACTTCACAAAAACATTGAAAACAAAAATGGATAATACTTCCACTTTCTTTCCAATACCACATTACTCACCAAAATCCTCATTTCCCATCCTTGTCCCCTAATTACTGGATTGTATGGAGCACTGCTGCAGCTGTATCCAAATTATACATGTGCTGACTGATTTCAAGTACTCTGCTGATCAGCTAATAGGCACTCTAAAAGAAAGATAGCTGTTATGATCATATATCAGATCTTCTGTCACTGAGGGAGCTTAAAGGACCGCTGTCCACTTTCAAAGTAATTTTTCTTGAAACTTGGTGGAATTTTGTATCTTTCAAGCTTTCAATATCAGTTACAATTTGTCAGTGGACTTGAAGGTATCAGATGAGTGACCAACAAGTGAACATGGTATGACAGAATGTCCTATTTCCTTAGGAAACCAAATTTAAAATATGTGTGAAATGTTCTTAATTGTTTTGGAGAAGAAATATTTTTTTCTAGTCCTATGGCTATGCATCCTCAAAAGTGAACCTGTGTGTCAGATGGCAAAACAGAGAAATATATTGAACAACTAACAAACTCAACTCCAATAGCAACAACCTGAACAGCTGTTAAAATATCTTTTAGTACATAATTGCACATAACAATTATTTTCACCTCCCATCATTCAATATAAAATTGTTACCACTCTGCAGTTCTATATCTGAAAAGCAAAATATAGAGTTACTATACAGCATAAAAGCAATTGTGACATTGAAGTCACACAGACTCATAAATCAATGTCTGCATAAAAATTATTTAAAAGAGAAAGATAAAAATTGCTGAAAGAAGGTAATTGAGAGACTTACTCCTCCCATATATCTGTAGAAAATAAATAAATAAATACGTACATAAAAGAGCATACCCTAACTTGAATTTTAATTGAATTAGATCAAAGGCTGTCAGAATTAAACTTCCTATTTTGAACACATGTATTTTAACCCTTCTGTGACAAAGACTGTGTGTCATGCTGTAATGTTCAGAATAGATCCCCTGGTATTGGGCTCTATTTAACATATAGACACACCAATTACCCCATTCCAGTTGAATACATACATGAACAGATTATTCAACTGTCTGTCTCTACTTATTTCCAGTGATCAAGGTATAAAGTACTTTGTAATGAGTGAGCAAAATTTAGTGAAGAACAATATGTGTATTTAGAGTGGATTTTAATGTGTGTGAGGCATATTACTTCAACAATTGAGAGCTACAGGGGACATAGTTTGATTATTGAGGAAGAAAAAAGACTGATGTGATTTACAGAGCATGGAAATGAGAGTCAATTGGGCTAACTGTGGAGGGAGTGTCAGACAAAAAACATACTCATTTTCAAAGAAAACATCATTCTCTAAAAAATAGCTAGGTCTGACCATAGACGTGAAGATGGATTAGGTTTTGTATGTGCAAAATCATCAGGATTAACCCAAAACGGATACATAGCACATTACAAAATTGGGCAATGTCACTAGAAGTGAGATGAAACAGCATTTGTACTGTAGACAGCAGAGGAGAAGGAATTGGGAAGCTGATAAGTAAGTCTGTCAGAAAGTGAAATCAAAACAGGCTGCTTTTACATCTCAAGGTCCCTCAGTAACATCAAAAGCTTTTGACTGATTCTCTCAATACTGTAGATCAGATCTCAGTGAAAGGGGTCTGGATTATTAAAGCAACTGGGCAAAGGAACAGTCACACCCTCGTGCGGCTGTCAGAAGCATTTGTTATCAACCACTGAGTATGTTTAAAGTCAACAAAGCAAAACCCAAGGCATTTGTGTTGCATTATATATAAAACTGGTAGAATTTCTGCTGCTTGACCCTAACATCTAAGCAAAAATAAGTATAATTTTCATGTACTTTCTCTTCGGTAGTCTTTCTTGGTTTCAATTATTGTATTTATTTTCTCAGGAATAAATTACAATAGTGATGTAAACTTCATTTCTTGCTGTTTTCAGTATGTTTTAACCTAATCAAGAATGATCTGGACAATGTCTCTAGTTCTTAATACTTCTGTCTTCTTTGATTTCCTTCTCCTTTCTTAGATAAATTAACATGATGTGTTGGTTTTGGCTAGGATAGAGTTAATTTTCTTCATAGAAGCTAGTATGAGGCCATGTTTTGGATTTGTGCTGAAAACAGTGTTAATGCAGAGATGTTTTCATTATTGCTAGGTAGTTCTTGCAGAGTCAAGACCTTTTCTGCTGCTCACACCACCCCACCAGCAAGTAAACCAGGCATGGACAAGAAGTTGGGAGGAGACACAGCTGGGACAGCTGACACCAGCTGACCAAAGGGATATTCCATATCATATGACATCAGGCTCAGCATGTAAATCTGGGGGAAGCAGAAGGAAAGGGAGGGTGTTCAGAGTAATGATGTTTGTCTTCTCAGGTAACCATTATGTGTGATGGAGCCCTGTTTTCCTGGAGATGGCTGAACACCTGTGTGCTGATGGGAAGTGGTGAATTAATTCTTCATTTTCTTTGCTTGCATGCACACCTTTTGCTTTACCTATTAAACTGCTTATTTCAGCTCATGAGTTTTCTCACTTTTACTCTTCCAATTCTCTCCCCCATTGGAGAGTGAGTGAGTGAGCAGCTATGTGGGGCATAGTTACCATCTGGGGTTAAACCAGGAGACATGGGCTATAGCTATCCTTTACTGAAGTACAGAAATCATTGTTAAAAACAAACAAAAATCCCCTTCAAGAGTGCACCTTTTTTTCCCCCCACTTACATGTCCTAAACAGAAATGAGTGAGAATTTCACTGTAAAAGGTGTCTACAGATGAAATTAGCAAACCCTTCTAATTTGGCTTGTTGTTGTTCTCTGAACATATAGTACTCTCAGCATTTCCCTTCATACTTAGAAAAATATATTCGAGAATATCGTAGGGTAACATGGATAATTGCATGTAATTTTTCAACCAAATTATATCAAGCTTTTAAAATAGTTTGTAAATCTTGGAAATATTTTATATAGTACTCAAAAATCTGTCAGAAGATCATAAAAGGGCATGCTGAAATTCGATGTGCTAGAATTAGTAAAAGAAGTTGTTTTCCTTTTAAGCTACAATCATATTTTTTCAAAATCAGAAAAAATGTCTCATCGATTTTGCTATGCAGGGAAGTGAATTTGCCAAATAAATACATCTAGGTATTAGGGTGACTTCTGAATAAAAGTAGATCTCAGAGTAAAAGTACTTCACCAAAGAATAAAAAAGATACAGGCATGCAGTAGAAGCTTTCTTAAAATCAGAATAACTTATCCAACCAATTAGGCTTACAAAAGTGACAATGCAGCTAATTGTTTCTGAAGTGTCAGCTCATCTGAAGGAAACATACCAGAGCAACAAGTTCACTTTTTTTGATGGTATGTGGTTACATTGAACTGAGATTTAAGCTGAAAATTAAGGGTGAACAACCTGTAGAGAGGATAGTCAAACCCTCCACACTTCAGACTACAAGTAGAACATGCAAGAGACCAGAGAAACTGTGAAGTTGAACATAAAGAAGCACACAGGTTGTTTGGGGGGTTATGGTAATCTGCTTTTTCACTGCCAGCTATAAGCAGAAATCCTGACACATAAAAAGCTGTTTATGAATGGGTATGTGAAGCAAATTACTGATTCTAGCTATGCTCCTTGTCATGAGTATATATCTTAGAATATGTGCAATAATACTGCAATCAGAGGAAATATTTCCCTTGATAGAGAAATATAAAAGAGGGACAATATTTGTGAAGTAGTTAAATCCATCATGAAATATATATAAGTTGTATTTGAATGGTGTTTAATTATACTGTAAAATATCAGTTTTCTCAACTGAGACACAGAACTTTAATGCAATGTAAAAAAAATTAAAAATTGAAGAAACTCATAAGAAAGATCATATTTGCCTTTCTAGAATTTCATTTGTTGAAATTTCTTTAAGTTCTTTTTATTTTGGCCTTAATATGGAGATGACAATTCACCTGAGAACAATAAGTGATTTCATTCATAATTTGTTAAGTTTTGTTTTGATTTCATAGTTTTCTTGCTGGAGTATACCTAAACCAATACTTATATGTGGTGTCAGGGGCTCTGCTCATTCTTTTATCTCTCCTGACATCAATGGACTTGTCCCTTTTTTGCAAGGAATTTCAAACATAATTGCATCTATCAAAGTAAAGAAAGAAAAAGATATATTCCCTTCTCTGCATTCATGTGCTATTACTACTTTCATGAAAACTTGAAGGTTCAGTTGTGATATATTGTACCAATTATGCAATGCTGCAATAGCGTACTCTGCAATAAAGAAGATTTGAAACAAAAGGCAGAAAACTAAGTCATCTACTTTGTTGCTTCTCTTTTCCCAAGTAATCTCCAATCACAAGGGGAAAGTTGTGTCCAAAGGTTCAGTACATCGCTAGGACATTTCCACTGTGTGGAAAGGCACCTTGAATAGTTTACAAGTATCCATTTTAGTAGATTTTATTTATAGTTCATTACATTGTCTATGCAAATTTTAATTTCATTTTAAATGGTCCAGTTGCTCAAAACAAGACAAAATTTGAAAGTACAATATATCCCAGAGACCCGTCAAAGTGCCAGTATTTTCATTAGACTTTCTTATTACAAAGAAAGCACAGCTGCTGGACCTCTGCTGACAACAGTGAGAGTTGGCTCACCAGAAAGTTGAATTAATTTCAAGTGAGTTAGCAATTGTCAAGTACGCTTTAAGAAAAGCTTCACTCACTTGTTCTTGATTCAAGATCTGAAAAAGTACATTTCAGTTCTCTTTGCAACAACAAGTCTTTGAGAGAATTTTTGTTTTGCTTTGTTACTTTGTGTGGTGGTTTAGTCCCTGCCGGGGTCTGAGACCACGTGGCTGCTGCCCCTCCCCCACAAAGGGAGTGAAGTGCAAAGCCCCAAGACTGAAATAAGGAAAGGTTTAATACAACAGTGCAATAGCAACACAACAAACAACAACAGTAACAATAACAGTAATAGTGATAGCAATGAACAGAGCAAAATAGCTACCAAATACAGCAGTGGGAAGCATGATGTACAAAACCACGCGTGCACCGCGCTCTGCGCCAGGAAAATGTGACCTGCCAGGATGTGACGTCCGCATGGTATCTGAATAACCCGGCTAGAGCTCCCCCCCTCTGCTGGGGAAACTTAACCCTATCCTGGTTAAACCAGGACACTTTGATAGAGTAACATGCTCGAAGTGATAATTAATAGTCCGGATATTCATCTCAAAATAAATTAGCAATAAGTGCCATGAAGTCAATGAATTGCAGTAAAATAAACCTGTAAGGTGTGAATAAGACACATTAGTGTTTCTGGAAGTAGTGCTCACTAAAGTACAAATAAGAAAATGGTGAAAATGGTGAAAATCTTAGGGAACCCTTTATCCTTCCAAAATATGTTTGACTTGTTACAACAGCAAGATGCTGTAAAAAAAATAATTTTTTTTTTTTTTTTTTTTTTTTTTTTGCATTTGGGAACAGGGAATGAAAGTCTGTATTTGTTAAGTTCTCTTGACTTTTATGCTTTATTAAGGTAGTCCTCTCTAAGTGCAGAAGTTGTTTACCATTCAGTAATGTGCCTAAAAAGATCCCAATAAAAAACAAACCAAACCAAACCAAGAAAAAACCCGACCACGAATCTATTCTGTTCACACATTATAGATACTAACCAAAGTTAAATCTACCATTCCAAGATTTCCTAGCAGAGGATATTATTCTTCATTTGGACTTTATTTAATTATTAATTATTATCTATTACAGGTCACCATTTCCTTTCCTAAACATTTAGCTCTGATTTCTGAAATTTTATCTTAATTTCTCCCTAATCATACAACTCTATAAATTCTCTAAAATCTTTGCAGAAGACAAAGAGAAAAAGTAAGCATAAAAATTCAGAAAATTCTTCAAAATATCCAAGTTGAGGCAAAGAATAATCTCTTGTGCCCTTAGGTAGCTAGCTAACATTCAAATCTGTTAATACATTTCACAATTTAATTTCTATAGGTTATTTGCCTTACTTCAATGTCTGAAAAGGAAGTCAAAGTGATCAAACTTCACTTGAAACATATCTTCCCTGCAAAAAGGAGGAATAGAAGTTTTATAAACAAACAAACAAAAAAATAGAACTATGACTCTAATAATCTCTTGAACACAGACACAAGAATTAAAAGGAAACCCTGACTAGCCAGCTACAGTCAGCACAGAGGTACAGGACTACCTGACAGCTGCCACCATGCTCATAACAGGGCTTCTTGAGATCCTCCTGGGTATTCCAGCCTGGCCTGCCACTGTCACTGCATCAGAACATGGGGTCCCTGACTATGGTGATTAATTCTCAATTTTGCAATCTAAGAAAAAGATATATAATGTCACATTGATACCTTAGCATATCCTGCCTGGCCTATAGTTGTCCATCTACAGGATAAGAATCTACTGTAGGATCTTGTTTGCCAGGCTCACATGGCTGTCTTGGGTACCTAGGTCACAGAATCATAGAATGGTTTGGGTTGGAAGGGACCTAAAAGATCATCTAGTTCCAACCCCCCTGCCATGGTCAGGGACACCTTCCACTAGATCAGGTTGCTCAAAGCCCCATCCAACCCGGCCTTGAACACTGTCAGGGAGGGGGCATCAACAACCTCCCTGGGTAACCTGTTCCAGTGCCTCACCACCTCACATTAAATAATTTATTCCTTATAGTTAATCTAAATCTACCCTTTTACAGTTTAAAAATGTTACCCCTTGTCCTATCACAACACTCCCTGTTAAAACGCCCCTCCCCATCTTTCCTGTAGGCCCCCTTTAAGTATTGGAAAGCTGCTATAAGGTCTCCCCAGAGCCTTCTCTTCTCCAGGCTGAACAACCCCAACTCTCTCAGCCTGTCCTCACAGGGGATGAGCTCCAGCCCTGAGCTCGAGCAGGTCCATGTTCTTATGTTGGGCACCCCAGAGCTGAGTGCACTACCTCAGGTGGGGTCTCATGAGAGCGGAGGAGAATCACCTCCCTCAACCTGCTGGCCACACTTCTCTTGATGCAGCCCAGGATATGGTTGGCTTTCTGGGCTGCGAGCGCACATTGCTGGGTGATATTCTGTTTTCCATCCACTACTACTCTTAACTTTCTCCGCAGGGCTGCTCTCAATCCACTCATTGCCCAGCCTCTATTTGTGCTTGGGATTGCCTCAACCCATGTGCAGGACCTTGCACTTGGCCTTGTTGAACTTCATGAGGTTTGCACGGGCTCACTTCTCAAGCCTGACAGGGACTGTCTGGATGGCATTGTCTCAAATGGTACTGCACTCTTACATGTAGCAAACGAATTGAGTCCTAGAACTTTATTATTCCAGGATTTAGACCTTGATCTTGTATGTGGACACCTACTGTAAAGTCACCTCAAAGTACATCTCTCAGTCTGTAGATGAACTGTAACCCAGGACTGTGTTCAAATATGATACTTTCTATGGGACAGTTGTAGTTTTCTGGAGAGAAACTCAAGTCCAAGCAGCATATTTCTAAATGGCTTCCTGCATGATGAGGCAGGAAAAACAATGAGAACATAGGTGATAATATTTTGTTATTTTTACTGAATCTTCTATGATTTTTTTTTTCTGAGTCAGCTCTTCTCTAAAATAAAATCCCTTTCTATTCCACTAAGAAACACAGCTAGTTATGAATGGAAGAGCTAACCCATGCCTTGTAGTTGAGTTATTTATACATCTAAAATAATAGAGGGAATGTTTAGAAGTGTACAAGTCAATCAGATCAATAGCTCACTTCAGCAGAAAGAAAACCTTGCAATGTGTGTGACTATAATAGAATCTGTATTGTGTATAATATATCATATTTATGTAGTATAATTTAAACATATTTCAGCATAGCTTGTTTTGAATAATGCAACTTAATGTGACTATCTTTCCAGTACTTAGAAACCTCCTACCATAAATAAATATTTTTTAAGAAATATTTGCAAACTTAAAAAACTAGAAGTTGAAAGTTACTTTTGAGTTTTGTGTAGGAGCTACAAGCAAGGTATATATTATTGGGTAATCATTTTTACAGATGCTATTAGCATAAACATGAATGTTTTATTCATGACTGCACGTGCAGGACTCTAAAAACCCAACATGACCTCACTGATTTTTGAAATGGAGGTAGCAAAGCCTTTCTGCAGAATGCATTTGTAACATAAATGATTCATATGTCATTTTTCCAGCATAACTGTGAAAAGTTGCTACACTTCAGTGCCTTTATTGGAACCTTAGAGAATTTTATCTTCCCTTATGAATACCACTTTTACATTTATCTGATTTACTCCCTATTCTGGTGTAGTTTCCTTAAGACTTTTAAAATTAATTTGGTCCTGATAGGTAGAATTTAGTAAAATTTAAACAACACTTTTACAACAGAATTTTCATAATTAAATTCAGTGCTAGGGTAGCCAGAATCCTTCTGTGAGTTAATTATACTACTTTATATAGATATATAAATTTATCTACAGTTGTCAGTAATATCATAGAAAATAAAATGAAAATACTTCAGACAGATGGAACAGAGGAGCTATCTAAAAATTGATTTAATTTGTATTTGTAATCTAGATGTATTCTTAAAAGTTTTAAGTAAAATATAGTCCTGTTAAATTGGTCACTTCAAGTTGTCTCTCAGTATTCTGACAAAGTTAGTAAAACTTCATTGACATTTGTTATGTTACACTTTGTTCATTGTTATTCTGCCTCTTTTGTGAGGACCATGACATTGCCAAATTTTCATCTTATTAGATTTCTAGATTCTGTTTCATGTACATACACATAAAATACAAAGGATGATTTTTTGGCCTGAAGCTGTGTTCATAGTATAAAAAGTAATACAGAAAGCTAAAAATTTAACTGGGAGGTGTTTTTTTTCTTTTTTTTTCTAATGTGGAACAGTAAATACATTGTAAATATTTTAGAATTCCTCTGCTAGAATAATACATGTACCCTTGAACCAGGTAAGTCTTAGTTGTAATTTGGATGTCTTGAAAATGTTTGGACAAGTATTAGAATCCTTGTAAGTTCTCTTCAGATTTTTTGAGCAAAGAATCATTTCACAGAATCACAGAATACTTGAGATTGGAAGGGACCTCTGGAGGCCATCTGATCCAACCACCCTGCTCAAGCAGGGCCACCTAGAGCTGGTTGCCCAGAAATATGTCCAGATGACTTTTGAAGATCTCCAAGGATGGAGACTCCACAACCTCTCTGGGCAATCTGCTCCAGTGCTCAGTCACCCTCACAGCAAAAAAGTGTTTCCTGATGTTCAGAAGGCACGTCCTGTGTTTTGTTTGTGCCCATTGTCTCTAGTACTGTCACTGAGTGCCACTGAGAAGACCCTGGCTCCATCTTTTTTGCATCCTCCCTTCAGGTATTTATATATGTTAATAAAATCTTCCCTGAGCCTTCTCTTCTCCAGGCTGAATAGTCCCAGCTCTTTCAGCCTTTCCTCATATGTGAGTTTCTCCAATACTCTAGTCATCTTAGTGGCTCTTCTCTGGACTCTCTCCAGTACGTCCACGTCTCTTGTACTGAGGAGCCCAGAACCGGGCACAGCATTACAGGTGTGACCTCATCAGTGTTGAATGAAGGCGAAGGATCACCTCCCTCATCCTGCTGGCAATGCTTTGCCTAACGCAGTTAAGGATACATTATCCTTCCACTAGGACCCCTTGGTCCTTTTCTGCCAAGATGCTTTCCAGCTGGGTGGGCCCCAGCATATATCGGTGCATAGGGTTATTCTTCCCCAGGTGCAGCACTTTGCATATCCCCTTGTTGAACTTCATGAGGTTCCTGTCAGCCCCTTTCTCCAGCCTGTCAAGGTCCCTCTGGATAACAGCACAGCCCTCTGGCATATCAGCCATTACTCCCAGTTTGGTGACATCTGCAAACATGCAAGGGTACACTCTGCCCCACCATCCAGATAATTAATGTAGCTGTGAAACAGGACTAGATCCATAATTGACCCCTAGGGTACACCATTAGTCACTGGCTCCCAATTAGGCTTTGCATGCTGTTCACCATCCTCTGGTCCAGCTGTTCAGTCAGTTTTCAATCCACCTCACCATCTACTCACCCAGACCATACATCAACAGTTTCTCTGTGAGGATCTTATGAGACACTGTGTCAAAGGCCTTACTGAAGTCCAGGTAGAAAACGTCCACTGCTCTCCCTTCATCTACCAGGCCAGTCATTTCATCACAGACATTTATATGTGTTGACAGGAAAAGGGGTAATGGCTTTAAACTGTAGAGGGTAGATTTAGATTAGATGTAAGGAAGAAGTTCTTCACTGTGAGGGTTGTGAGACACTGCAACAGGTTGTAAACGCCCCTGACCTGGAAGTGTTCAAGGCCAGGTTGGATGGAGCTTTGAGCAAGGTGTCCCTGCCCATGGCAAGGGGGTTGGAACTGGATGATCTTTAAGGTCCTTCCAACCCAAACCATTCTATGATTCTATCAAGTTCGTCAAGCATGACTTCACCTTGGTGAAGCCATACTGAATATGCCTGATGATTTTCTCATCTTTTATGTACCTGGAAATGGTTTTCAGGGCTAGCTGCTCCATCACTTTCCCAGGGATTGATGTGAGACTGATGAGACTGCAGTTCCCTGGGTCCTCCTTCTTACCCTTCTTGAAGACAGGAGTGGCATTTGCCTTCCTCCAGTCTTCAGGCACTTGCAGTTGCCATGATAAATCAAAAATTGTCAAGGATAGCTTCACAAGGACATGTCAGCACTTATGGGTGCATCCTATCAGGGCCCATAGACTTAAGTATTCCCTGACCTGATCCTCTTTCACCAAGGGTACATCTTCCTTGCTCCAACCTTTCCCCAGTCTCTGGGACCTGGGATTCCTGAAAGTTGGTCTTCCTAGTAAAGACTGAGGCAAAGAAGGCATTCAGTACTTCCACCTTTTCGATGTCCTGTGTAACCAGGTCCTCTGTCTCATTGAGCAATGGGCACATATTTTCCTTAGTCTTCCTTTAGTTTTCTATGCACTTACAGAAACCCTTCTTGTTGTCTTTGGCATTCCTGGTCAAATTCAATTCCAGCTGGGCTTTAGCTTTCCTAACCTCATCCTTGGATGCTTCTGCAATGTTTCTCCCAGGTTACCTGTCCTTGCTTGCACCTTCTGTATGATTTCTTTTTGTGTTTGAGTTTGTCCAGTTCTTTGTTCATCCACACAGGCCTCCAGGCACTTTTGGGTTGGGTTTTGGTTGGGTTTTTTTGGTTCATTGGGTTGGACTGCTCTTGAGTAATCCTTTAACATTAACCAGCTTCCTTGGACCCCTTTTCCCTTCAGAGCCTTATCTCATGGGACTCTTCTGAGCAGATCTTTGAAGAGACCAAACTCTGCTCTCCTGAAGTGAAGGGTTGTGGGCTTGTTTTTCACCCTCTTTCCTGACCTCAGGATCCTGATCTCCACCATCTTATGGGCATTGCAGCCAAGGCTGCCTTTGACCTTCATAATCCTAATAAACCTCTACTTGTTGAGTATGAGGCTTGCAGAGCACCTCTCTGCATTGGCTTCTTTGTCACCTGGATGTGGAAGTTATCATTAATGCATTCCAGGAACCTCCTGGATTGTTTGTTTTCTGCTGTGCTGTCCCTCCAACTGATATTGGAGTGGTTGAAGTGCACCAATAAGGACGAGGATCTGCAAACATAAGACTGTTCCTATCTTCCTCTAGCAGGACTCATCCATTTGCTCTTCATAGTCAGGTGGTTTATAGCAGACACGCATTATAATGTCACTTTTGTCTGTCCTCTCTTTAATCCTAACCCCTAAATTCTGCCAGTTTCTCTTCCATCCCCAGGCAGAGCTCCATATACTCCAACTGCTCTCTCATATAAAGGGCCACTCACTCTGCTCATCTTCCCCTTCTGTCCTTCCTAAAGAGCCTGTATCCCTCCATTGCAATACTCCAGTCATGGAATCATCCCACCACATTTCCATGATCCCAGCAAGATCACAGCCCTGCAACTGCATTCAGATCTCTGACTCATCATGTTTATTCCCCATACTGTGTACATTAATATACAGGCACTTGAAAGGGCCACCCCAACATATTCCCAGAGAGAGTTCGGGTGATTTGTCCACAATGGTGCTTTGTAAGCACCTCACCCACATGCAGGTGCTGGAAGGGACTACACCCAAGCCCCATTTTGTTGACTTTTTGATCCCTTCCCTTCATGCCACGTCATGTCCTTTGCTCAGCAAACCTGTCCATCACACTCTCAGAGCACTGCTGGCTGCCACCTTCCTCCCCAGTCGTTCCTAGTTTCAAGCCCTCTTAATGAAGTCAACTATGCTTTCTGAAATGAAAAGAAAAAAATAAAAAAAGAAAAGTTGAATTATTTTCTGGTTTTCCCTGTAACACCATTTTTATTTAGTTGCAGATGCTAAAAAAGAAGTCTGAACATTTATTCTACCCCCATAACTGCATATAGTTAATGATTAAATTATATTCTAAATTACCTCTTTCTCTGAATGTATCCTTCACTTGTACTGGGTCCGGTTGAGATAAAGTTAATTATCTTGATAGTACGATGCACATGGCGCTGTTTTGGATTTGTGCTGAAAACAGTTTTAATGACACAGGAAAGTTCTAGCTTATTGCTGAGCAGTGCTTACGCAGAGTCAAGGCCTTTTCTGCCTCTCACACCACCCCACCAGTGAGTAGGCTGGGGGTGCACAAGAAGTTGGGAGGAGACACAGCCGGGACAGCTGACCCCAACTGACCAAAGGGATATTCCATACCACATGACATCATGCTTAGAATGAAAAGCTGGAAGAAGGAAGGGAGGATGTTTGGAGTTTGTCTTCCCAAGTAACTGTTATGTGTGATGGAGCCCTGCTTTCCTGGAGATGGCTGAACACCTGCCTGCCAATGGGAAGATGTGAATGAAGTCCTTGTTTTGCTTTGCTTATTCATGCAGCTTTTTTTTTTTTTTTGTATTAAACTCTCTTTATCTCAAGCTAGGAGTTGTCCCACTTTCATCCTTCCAGTTTTCTCTCCCATCCCCCTGTGGGGGAGTGACCAAGCAGCTGTGTGGGTCTGAGCTGTCTGGTGGGACTAACCCATGACAACACTCCTTCAACTGTCTTAGATAAGCTCCCTCTATTCCACACTCCCTATTTTTGTTCCTTGAGAAAAGTTCAAGAGAATCTTTGCAAGAAATGGTAGGATCATTGGTGACAATAAAGAAGGGGACAATAAAAAATTATATAGAGATGCTTATTTTACCTTATTATTTATTCTTTTCAAAGATTTCAGGTTTCATTTTCCTCTGGTTATGTATACTGGCTGATCATTATGTTGGAGGTCCATTAAACGATTAATTTTTATGTGTTTACTATGTAATTATTTGTTAATTTATTATTACTTTTTTGGTGAATTTTTGACAAACTAATTTTTCTTTAGGATTTGCAAATAACAAAAAAGGAACATGTTTTCACAAAATATAGTATCCACAAAAGGTAAGTCTACTTTTGAATTAAAGAAAAGCATGTCAGGTTCTTTATTCCACACAGTTCATGTTTTGTGTTTCTGAGCTTTCCTGATTGAAGCTGTCCACCTCTGTAATTCACAAACATTTGTTTCCCATACATGCATATTTCACATCCATTTATCAAGGTTCTAAGAAACCATATATCTAAAGGATGGAGAATTCACTTTGATTGCTTGGCATTTCTTAGAAGTTCTTTCATCTGTCTCTTTCCTTTCAGAGACCAAGTACATATAAACTGTGGCCTGTATTCCTGCAGGTGATCATATATCTAGCCATGTTTTTTTAACAGTCTACATTAGCAATCCAAAAATTCTGCCATACATACCATATATGTAAATTACTAGAGATTGTCATAATGTGTTTTTGCATTTCTGCTTGCATTTTGCATATGTAGAAAATAAATTGTGGAATATAACTGGAAAGCAAAGCTCCTTCTGCTCCTTCTCCATTTATGTTTAGTATGAATGTTTAGAATAATAAAGTATTTGCTTAATCGGTACTAAAAACTCTACTACAAGGACTACTGTAGTTAATAAATATCAGAATCAGGTGAGTCTGTAGTCTTTTCTAGTAACATAGGCTTGTCAACAGACTGCAAATGCAACCATTAACAGTACAACATTACATTACTATATTAGGCAATATTGGCTCCATCTATGTTATTGTTTACGTGCTCCAAAAATCCTGTATCTGTACCCTTACCATATGACCCAGACCCTTACCTTTGTGAGGGTGAAAGAAAACATGTTTTCTGTTGCAGGACAGTGGCTTAGAGGTGGCTGCTGCCTTGATGGTCCTGTTTAATGGGCATCTTGATCTATGGGTTCAGAAGGACCATTGTGGAGCATGAGCTTATGTCTGGAGTAAGTCTTCATATAGCTACATTTCAGAGTCAGGAAAAAACTGCAATATACACAACAAAATGAGCAACCTAATGTCTAGAAGCTAGACATTTTAAGGTTATAGAATACAGAAGCTAAGTAAATCTTTCAGAATCACCTGTTCAATTCCTCCTGCTATGCAGCACCCATATACCAGGAAAATAATCACCAGTTCAGATGGATTTTATGCTCTGTTTTTGTGCGCGTGTAGCAACTTTTACTGGTTACGTTTTGTATATGTGTAATGGTGAGGAACTAAATCTTTCCACTTCAGCTGGTTCCTCTATGGGTTGCTGGCTTCTCCCAGTGTCTGTTTCCTTCCACTTCTGACTGAAGTATAGCAGAATTACACCACAGAACTTCTTTTTATTCATTCTTCTAAAGAACTGGCACATCATGCAGATGCATTTCACATGTTTTTGGGAAATAAGTGTGATAGGCTTTTAGTAATTTTTGTATTTTCTACTTTGTGAGGATGTTTTGTGGAAATTTCTGATAATATAGTACAACATAACTAGAATTAAGCAGAAATTAGATTTTCCATTCTGTGGATAAAGTAAAACAGAATACTGAACTAATAGTATTTCAATTAATTACACCTCTTTTAACCAGTCTATGATGCTGAACTTCTGTAACTGAAATCTGAGTTTCACCTGGCTGTTTAAGCTGACACTCCAAGTTATTTCAACCTGATACTCATTTTCTTGTAGATCTGTGCTGCACCTGAATAACTAGAGATAAAATGTGGAAACTTTAATGTTACAGAATGCCTCAAATCAAGACCTTATAACCAAGAAGCTTCAGAATCTGAAATTTCTGTATCAAGAAACAGTTTAAAGGAAACTTAAAACATCTATTTGATTATTGAATCATGTTAATGAAATTTAATTAAATACATGATCCAATATATTTTAAAGTTTACTTCATTTTATATCTGTATATAAGTATACATACATCTCACATACTGTGTAAATGATAAGTATCATACAGTATAAATGTTCAAGTATGATAAAACAGTTGAAAGTATTTTATTCTTGAGAAAGGGATTGTAAAATAACTGAAATTAATTATATATCTTGTACCTTTAATGTCAAGACACACTGCAGATAATATGTAGCATAAAGTAACTATTAAGTATTGTAGTATTGAGATAATTATCACAGTCTGCTAGCGTGTTAAACAGCAAAATATACCCATTTGGAAATATATAGAGCTATTTTAATCAATTTACAAAATTTTGGCATTCAGTTCAATGACATTTCAATTCTAATTATTTTTAGAACTTGAAGTTATGATAAGTGGTAAATAAATATCACAGGTTAATTTTTCTTTTATAGTAATTGTATCTGAATTGTCAGTACCTATATTACCCATTTATAAACAAGAACAGAGGCTGGTTGTTCATGTTCATGCTGCAGTGAGGGATAGGGGACATGTTATGGAGGCTTTCAATATAGTAAAGACAAATACTAAAAAATAAAATTTATTTTGAGAAAAATCAGTTAGCATTCCAGCAAACATTAATAAATTACAGGTTTGGATGTCTATGAGAGGGAACCATTACTACACAGCCGATTTAGGAATTCCTAGGATTTAAACAGTAATCAAAAATGCACAATCACTCATCTGACGTGTGAGGGTTTTCAACTTCAATGAGTTTCCTTGGGCAACGTTCCAAGCCAAGGGGAGAGTCCTTGACTGCAGCCTCACTACTCCAAAGAGGACTGACTCAAAATGGCTCCCCAGTGGAACTCCATTTACACCCAAGCTGCACCTGATCTGTGGTCAATGTAAGCTGTATTGGCTAAGGGCCCCAATTACCATAAAGACACAAAAACAAAGGCAGAAAAAGAGTCAGTGGCCACTCTTTCAACAGTTGAAAAGCTCTGTCTTTGTCAGGGTGAGTGCACCTGCCACAGGACAGTAGTTAAATACATATTTCTATTCAATGATTATGTGGAAGGAGTTTTTTTCCTTAAGTTCACAAGCTCTCTGTATATAGACCCTGTATACAATTTGTGTATCCTTTCTTCCAGCAGGATGAGGATGTGTGGACATCTCTCAAATGTTTTCTTTCATTCCATATTATAGTTGTTTTTAAAAGACTGTATTTGAAGTATAGAGATTGGTTAAGATTGTCTCTAACATATTACTACTCAAGAGTTCATAATGCCTGAAAATAGATATAAAATTTATGATTCACTGGGAGGTATGACTCTCCTATTTCCTGGTGCAATGTTTCCACAGGTCAGAATGACGTATGCTATTGGCAAAATTGACTGCCAAAGAGTAGAGCCAGGAGGGTACCTGGGGTCTCTCTTGGGAGCAGACTTACCAGTGCAACAGGTGATACCACTCATCCCTTCCATAGTGACAGCAGAGCACAGACCAGCTTTCTGATTCCAGAACATGCAAAATATTGCAGTGTATAACAACAAAAGAGTCATAAAGCCTCTTCAGTGACGTATTCCATATTCCCATTTCCTTATATCCATTTTCCTTAGCATGTATACTGACATATTTTTAAGTAATTGCATTGTGCATTCCTGATATAATTGTGAAAATAACTGAATTTCATAAAACTGAAATAGGAGTGTATAGTAATTATGTGAAAATATGTGTCTTTAACAAGAAGTTGATGCTGGTTCTTCAGCTGCATCTATTTTGAAATATGTATAAAGAACTTATTGTTTCATATTAAGCAGCACAAGGCTTTCCAGGGAAAGAGAGTATGGGAAGGGATCAAAGGCATTTTCATACTCAAACCAAACATTGAAATTGATACTTTCCATATGTTTATAGATTTCATGTTGTCACATATCAATTTCTCGGGATGACGACTCAGATTTGTCAATTCCCACGTCAGCATTAAGGTGAAACAACACCAAGGATTCTTCAATTCACAAAAATCAATTTCTATTTTCTCACAACAGATATTGTCATGAAACTTGGTCATTAAGCCCTGCAACAGACAGTAAACCTCATAGCATGTATCGACAAACCGCAAACCTTAAACATACGCCGACTAGTGGCAGATCTTGTAACACGCCCCAACAAGCCTTAAACATGCCCTGATAAGACTTGCCTTATACGTAGGAATACTGGGATAAAGAATGGGAGAGAAAAGGAGAGAAAGAGAGAAAAAGAGAGCGGGAGAGAGACAGAGAGGGGGAGAGAAAGACAAAAAAGAAAAATTTCACCAGTTCTAGTTCGAGTGTTTGTCCAGCCAGCCAGTTCCAGAGGGGTGCACCACCCAGGACTTTGACTCCTGTCCTTTATAATTCCTTGCCCCTCCTCTGGGTGGGCACTTGGACTCATTCGGCTAATTAGGCATCATGTGCCGTCTATGCTTCTAGAATTCTCTTTGCTTTGGTGCATGTGTAGTTTCTACCTTCAGATTCTTCTCGAAATGGGTCAGTGGTCTTGGGGGACATTGGGGAATTACTCCCCCCTCTCTGAATGTATGATTGTTGTCTGACCCTTCTTCTTGGTGCACACATTGTAAAAACAGTGTCTTTATTGGGTCTTTATGGAGTTGCTCAAGATAGACAAGCTCAGCCCCAGAAAAGTGTGGTCACATCTCCATAGGACCCCCTACTCCCACCATGTCTTTCTGCCAGTGCCTGCACAACCCCAGCATGTGCACAGAGACTGTCTCCTTTACCAAAGTTCTTTATTGGATATTTGAGACATTAACTATGGTTTCACTGGACCGTCACACATATATACAGATTTCAGATGATAAGCAAATACAATAACAGACTGAGAAATATAGATGTCAAAAATACTTGATATATATAAGACATAATGAGCTCATGTTGTTTCAGATGTGTCTGTTCATGTTGTGCATTTGTGCTGATTGAAGTAAAATATAAAAACTAAGCTCTGGATAGCTCATTGTCTTCCCCAAGGTTAGGAACTGCTAAGTTTTTACTAAAAGAAATATGCAACCTGGGTAATAATTTAAATATATGGACACAAAGTTTCTGTCTTCTATGAGGTCATATCAAAGTCAAATCTATTGTTTTCACAGTACATCATGTATGGTAGCTATAGATTGCAGTCCGTTTGTAATTAGCAAGTTTATGAGGAATTAATGATCCATTATTCTCTCCTGAATTGTTTGAAATTTGTCCTGTCTTTAGAAAGGGCAACTTTCAAATTCGCAAGTATATTGGGATATATGTCTTGAATTAACCTGTTCTGAAATCAATCAAGGTGATAGTAATAGCAGAACAAAACACAAGCAAATCCAATCTACAACCTTTACAATAATTCAGATCTTTAAATCTTGATTTAAATTATGAAACTTTCCACTCAACATAGCTCTTTAACTTTTTCTTTCTCTCTTTCAAATGTTTTTTTCTTTTTTTTCTGTTGCAGAAACTGAAAAAAGAAACACATTTAATTTCAATGATTTTACTGTATCTACAAAGTACTCTTGAGAACATATACTAACATAAAACTACAAGGTTTTTTAACATGTAGTGAAGAAAGATCTGGTAGTTTAACATGAAAACAAGTAAACTGAAAATGGGGGATATGTCTTAAAGAGAGAGTATGATTAAGATTCAAAATTAACATGCCCAAAGACTGGTTGCAGTTTGTAAACAGAACTTATGGAGTTCAATTGTCATAATTGAATACAGCTTCACTGACTTAAATGAATTATTAGTATCACTTGGCTATCTACCCATGGGTATGTTATTCACCTATATATGTTTCAATGAATCCAATATTTTTCTGACATTATAGAGCAAGCTTCCACTGCCTTTGTCATCTTCATGATTATATTCTCATAATTGTTTTTTTCCAGTACCCACAGATGCCAAAATGCCTCATATATTTCTATTATTTCATTCATATTGTCCTCAGGCCAGATCCAGGTCTTTTTGAACTATTATTGAAAAAGAATGTTGAAACAGATATGAAGTTTGCCTATGTGTTAATTAAAAACACAGAAATTTTGTTATGTGTATCACATTCTGTTACAATATTATTTTATTTTGAACATATTATAAAAATCAGACTGAAAAGAACATTCAGCTAAATCTTTTATTTATGCTTTGCTTAATGCTTTTCCCAATGGACAGCAGCTAGCATTTTTGCTGCTTTTGAAATTCTGTTTAATTAGTTTTTATTAGAATTCATGTGTGTTTACTCAATTCAAGCAGATTATTTCCTCCAAAAAAGCTGCTGTGATTACTAGAAACAATATATATATACAGTATGTACAGTATATTTAATTTGTTCAGCCTGGAGAAGAGAAGGCTCCAGGGAGACCTTGCTGTCGTCTTTCAATACTTAAAGGGCGCTTAAAAGAAAGATGGAGTAAGAGGTTTTATTAGGGTCTATAGTGACAGGACAAGGGGCAGTGGTTTTAAACTGAAAGAGGGTAGGTTTAGAATGGACATAAGGAAGAGATTTTTATGATGAGGGGTGGTGAGACACTGGAATAGGGTGCTCAGAGAAGTTGTGGATGCCCCATCACTGGAAGTCTTCAAGATCATGTTGGATGGGGCTTTCAGTAAACTGATCAAGTGAAAGATGTTACTGAAGGGGGGCTTGAACTAGATGATCTTTTAAGGTCCCTTCCAACCGAAACCATCCTATGATTCTGTGATTCTGATTCCAGTCTCACTTTCTCACATTCTTCAGCTCTGTAGTTTCAACAGAGTTCATGAGTTGAATAAACCAGCTATTTTTACATATAAGAAATTATGAGACTGGCTTTGAGTGAGTAATATACATGCGTATTTATTATTGTTCTCCAAGGACAGGACTTGGCACTTCCTGATGTTGAACTTCATAAGATTCCTGTTGGCCCATTTCTCCAGCCTGTCCAGGTCCCTCTAAATGGCAACACACCCATCTAGCATATCTACACTGAGTTTTGTAGTGCCTGCAAACTTTCTGAGGGTGTACTTTGTCCTGTCATCCAGGTCATTAATGAAGATGTTAAATAGTGCTGGACATAGTAGTGGTCCCTGTGAGACATCGCTAGTGACTGGCGTCCAGCTGGTCTTGAAGCTGCTGATCACAACTATCTGAGCCTAGCAGTTCTGATAGTTTTCTGTCTACTTCACTGTCCATTTTTCTGTTATTAAGTCATTTATGGATCACAACAATATGAAATGTCTTCATATTGATTTCCTAGCTTGAATAATTTAGCACTGGTTAGGGACAACAGTCCAGTTGCTAGAAACTGGTCTTGGCTTATTGGGAATATAGTTCAGTTAAACCTCATTTGCCTGATGAAAATAGAAACACAGTGGAATCGAGATTTATATTAATCAGAAACATTTAAATTGTTTTTATTTTTTATTTGGTTGCAAAGAGGTTTTCCTCAAAACTTTTTCTTTTTTCCAGTTATTTAACTAGTAGTTCTTTAAGGTCTTCTGATGAAGATTGTCTATAGATAAGAATTTATAAATAAACAATATGTTTTCTGACTTCTCTTTGGTTGATAGAAAAAAACTAAGCCAAGTGCCTAACAGTAATTGCATCTAATTTTAAAATATTTGTGCATCAGCTTGTGTATGTGGCTCCCTGGAAATTTTGTTCTCATTAAAACACCCAAGGGAATCCATTTTGAATGAACCTAACTAAATAACAAAGCCATACTTGAGATTAATCCTCTTTTTTTAAGAAACACTTAATAGGGATACACATATGAAATCTGTTCAGTATGCCCACAATAATAATTGTGATCCTTGTTAAGAATATGAAAACAGAAAGGTATGAAACCTAGTTTGCATTTTACATTCCATAAATTAGCAGAAAGTATAATGAGCTATGAAACTATCTCAAAGTTTACATAAGTTGAAAATACAAGTTTGAATAAGTTGAGTTTTACTGCTGACAGTAAAACAAGCTTAAAATTCATACAGAAGAAATTCTGCACTTGTCTATTATGGTGAATTAGAGTTCAGTCTCACAGACATTTATTTACCTATTTTACTTTATTAACAATTTAAAATTAGTATGATTATAATACCTGAGAGTTCTGACACTAACTTAAAAAGATTTTTTAAATGTGGAGGGTTTTATTCAAAAGTTGTCTCTCTCTATAAAAGTATATACGTACACACACAAACACATGCACACTGTCCTGATAGGCCTTGACTTCATGGCAACTAAGGTGTTTTCATTCATAGCTATGTTGCTGATGTCTGCTCTGCCACTTGCCCTGGACTAGTACCAATGTCCCAGTGCCTTATCAGGGTAAGCCCTGACCATAGCAAAAAATTAGGTGTATGGCTGGAATTGTAATCTGGATGATTAGTGAAATCTGGGGTGTACTGTGGTATGTTTTAAGAAAAATGTGCACAAATGTACAAAAACCATTGAAGTACCCTCATTTAATCTCCTGCTCTTCTAAAAGTGTAGTGTACACCTCATAGTAGACTGGTGGTCTGGACAAACTGGCTTTCAATAATTTAATATCAAACTTGGACAAAGTAAGCAAATACAGTAAAAATATTACCTCCAATGTTAAAATCTACAGGACACTTTGAAGGAGTCTTAGTATTAAAGAGAATTTGGGAAGGGCGGTTTCCTTTGCCTAGGATGAGATGGTGATTACATCACCATTCCTCCTGGTTTATCTGATGGGAGAGAACATCTGTGACATACATCTAGGCTGTATTGAACTCTTATTGACTATATTTTCCTAGGCAAGCTAGACACCTAGTTTTTGGATAAATATTACTGTAGTTTGAAGCAAAAGTTCCTTTAGATCACAACCACTCAACCTGACTCCTGTTAAAGACCAGTGATGCTCTACAGTTCACGACTCTTTACAGATAACCAAAAAGTTCAAAACTGGGTTCAATGTTCATGCAGAACATTTTTTAGCAGAAGTGATAAATCAAGCTAGATACTTTACTTCAAACTCCAAGTTAATCTTTTCCATTAATAGGAAACATTTAAGAACATTTTTTAAAAAGGAGAAAAACCAAGAAAAATAGCATGCTATGACTTTATCTCCTTTATGTACACAAGAATCCCAATTACAGGGTGATACTTAAGTACCTTTTTTGGACTTTAGGATTCTTACATTTAGGTAAAGTTGTTTCTCAAGATCCCACTTTGTATTCCAGTTAGTAAAGACAAAGTATGATTATACAGGTAATATGGCAAGACTGAGGATACCCTGACATTCACAGAAAATCCATTCAGTGTGGGTTTTTGGTTCTTGCGGGGGGGGGGGGGGGGGGGGGGGGGGGAGGGGCAGAGGGTTCCTAGCAAGTTATTTGTAAAAATCAAACTGATGTTTAGTCAACAGATTATCCAAAAGATACTGTAGATGATGTGAAAATTCTGCAGACCAAGGTCAGAGAAGGAGGAGGAGGAGGCAGTGCTGCAGGTTCTGAGCAGAGATTCCCCTGCAGCCCCTGCAGAAGACCACAGAGCAGGTATTTCCCTGCTGCCCATGGAGAGACCCTGCTGGAGCAGATATCCACACTACAGCCAATCCAGCATCCCACACTGGAGCAGGTGGATATGTCCTGAAGGAACTGCAGCCTGTGGAAAGCCCATGCTGGAACAGGTTTATCCTGAAGGACTGCAGTCCATAGAGAGGACCCATGCTGGAGCAGGGGAAAAGTGTGAGGAGGAAGGAGCAGCTGAGAGGAGGTGTTGAGGGTATGAAAATATGAAGTTCAGCCTGGGAAAAGAAGGGATGCAGGGGAGGAGAAGATGTTTTGGTGGGAGAGGGGGAAGTCTTTGTTTCTCACCATCCTACTCTATTTTAGTTGGCAATAAATTAAATTAATTTTTGCCGAGTTGAGTCTGTTTTGCTCATGATGTTAGTTGCTAAGTGATCTCCCTGTCTATCTTGACAATAAATGTTTTCATTGTCTTTTCTCACCTTTGTCCTGTTGAGGAGGGGAGTGAGAGAGCAGCTGGGTGTGTGTCTGGCAGCTGGCCAAGGTCAATCCATCACAGACTTTTCTTATAAAAAGGTACTCAGTCTGTCAAATATATTTCCAGACAAATTATTGTATAAGAATTAGGAAATTCTGCCTGAATTTTTTTTATTTATGTATCTATTTATTTACTTATTTACATTGCTGTTTACCAGTTTGGATGTTATACAAAATGAATATCCTATGGTCTCAGTGAATTCTTGTTATAAGCAGAAGGATTTGTATAGTAAACTCTGTGAATGAGTTCATCTAGTAAATTACAAGCAGTTTTAAATACAAAATTAAATGCTGATTGTTCCCCTTGGTCAAAGAGTTTTAGGGGTGTAGACTATTTCAGAAATTATTGAATCAAGACTACTTAATGCTCATTTAGTTCTAACAAGAAATATTTTGAAAGACGCTTGTCACGAAAGTATATTTAGCAAGGTGTCTAGGAAAAAAAAAAAATAATTTGCAAAGTCAGCTGAAATCTGTAAAATAACACGCCAAAGAGAACAATATGCAATATTGCAATTTTGGATCAATCCTTAAGAAGTGAAGAGGTATCAACTGGAAGTCCTTTACAGTTTCACTTTCTCCTGTCTTTTTGTTCAAACCCTTGTACAACAATGAACACCTAATGTATTGTGAGAACTGTTTGAGCTGGAGAGTACACACTGAATCAAGATCATGACATTCCTCAGTGAATTAAGGAGAAAATGTCCTTTGTGAAACCCAGAGAGATTGTTCAGTGAAAAGAAAGCAAAAAGAAATATACCAGGCAGCTTAGTCTACATTCATCCTGCCTTAATTGAGCAGCACTTGATGTACTTAATTTAAGAACCTAGCTCATTTACACTTCCCTATGCTCACAAAAGAGAGTTAGGTATCTCTAGAGAATGATTTCAAAGTTAAATCACTTTCTGTAAAAAATAAGTCTAGAATGACTCTATTCCTTAGTTAGCCTTTTTGGATACTATGAGAGACAACTTGTAACTCCCCGAAAGACGGACTGAGAAAAAGTCTGAGAAAGAGATAATGGATGGGGTGGGGGGGAGCAGAGACCCTCTAAGCTTCATCTGAGTGGGACATGACAGATATGTGCCTAAAACTTTTTCAAACTTTTTTTTTTTCTTTTTTTCAATATCTTTAAATGTCTTACTGATTGTCCTAAAAAAATATTGGAATTTTCATTTCCTTACATTAAAAGATGCAGACAAGTAACTTTCCTTCCCTTCAGTATACCTTAAATTGTCTCCCACTTCCTATGAAAACAATATGTAAATGGAAATATAAAACTCACTTATATTATCCACTTTCAGAATCTATACACATATGCTTTGTTCTCATTTTTTTATTGTATAGCTGGATTTAAATGTCTTGCACAAACGGAAAAGTAATTTCTGGAGTTTAAAAAGCAGTTGGTTGAAGTATAAACAACTGATAAAAAAAGTAAAATTCTGTTAGTTCCCACCCAAATAGCAAGTAGATAGTGGATAAATTGCAGGAATTTATTTTGATTAAATGACTCTTTTAATTATAGAATCACAGAGTCATAGAATAGTTTGGTTTGAAAGGGACCTTAAGGATCATCTGGTTCCAACCTCACTGCCATGGGCAGGGACGCCTTCCACTAGACCAGGTTGCTCAAAGCCCCATACAACCTGGCCTTGAACATTTCTAGGGAGGGGGCATCCACAACCTCCCTGGGTAACCTGTTCCAGTGACTCACGACCCTCACAGTAAAAGCTTTCTTCCTTATATCTAATCTAAATCTGCCCTCTTCCAGTTTAAATCCATTACCTTTTTTTCTATCACTACATGCCCTTTTAGGAAGTCTTGATCCTATATTTACCAGTACTGAGCAACAATTTACATGCTAACATGTAATTTAAAAAAGTTACATGTTACATCAGGTCCTTCTAGTTTAAGTACTTGCATACACAGAATATGAAATATATTGTTATTAATCTGCTTCTGGATGCCTATGACTCACTTATTATGTCAATGCAGTTATTAATTATTTGTATATATTCAGGGGAGGTTCAGACTGGACATTAGGAAAAAATTTTTCACAGAAAGAATGGTCAGACAGTGGAATAGGCTGCCCAGGGAGGTGTTGGAGTCACCATCCCTGAATGTGTTTAAGGGTCGTTTAGATGAGATGCTGGGGGATATGGTGTAGGGGAGAACTTTGTAGAGTAGGGCTGATGGTTGGACTCGATGATCCAAAGGGTCTTTTCCAACCTGAATGATTCTGTGATTCTATGATTCTGTATTTGAAAATACATTTTACCTCTTTTGCTGAAATCATATACTGTTATGCTTCGTTTGTGACCAAGAGTTGTGCATGAAGCAGCTATCCAGCAGCAGTAGACATCCTGAGATGGAGCATAGGCAGCTACACCTTGTCTTGTTGTCTCACTTTGCAGAGTAGAATAAGACACTAATGTCTCCATCTCTCCCATTATCTCCTCAGGACATATTTGCTCCAGCTGATGAGCCACTGAGAGAGTGAGAGTGCAACTCAAATACTCCTCTAAATACAGTATCTGCAATTTCCCCCCTGATTGTGCAAACACCCTTGCTGTAAGTAATATCTGTAAAACTACAGAAAACCCAGAAGGAAGCTAATATTGGTATGGCTTACTGTGGAGCTGAGTCCAGACTTATTTTTTCCCATTGTCCACACTGCTATATGTTTAAATTGTGAGGCATGAAAATATCATTTATGATTGGGAGGAGACATTTCCATAAAAAATGAATTTGCATAAGATCTGGACCACTGATAAAGTGGAAAAAAAAAAAAAAAAGAAAAAAATATGAGTAATTTCAAATATCCAGGAGGTCAGTTCCCCATAACTTTTCCTGACAAAGTAGTGATTATTGTTGTACTTTGTTTCCTGTTTCAAATGTTTTGATAGTATAGTCATGCATCATACAAACTGTTTGCTTTTTGTTTTTAATTAACATTCCATTAGTTCTTTTAGAACTGATAATCTTCAGGCTAAGTCTCTGTTTTGAAAATAGCTGATGTAGTAAACCCTGAAAGATAGTATCTATACTATAAATTATGACAGAATTATAGGAAGATATAAGGACACTGAAGATTAAAATATCCAGCAGACATTCTTTTTTTCTCATCTTAGCTTCTAACCCTTTGAGAGATTAAACAAGAAATCTGAATGCAAACCAAATTCAGGTTGCTCCTTAAAAAAAAAGGTTTGCTGTCAGCAGAAAGGTTTCCAACACTGACATTCTGAGTTTATTACAAAGGAGAACTATGATCAATGCATTATTTATTCTACATAAAGACATCTTCCTCCATGTAAAATAAAATCTGTCTGAATGACAAGTACAAAATTATATGCAGGTTGGAGTATTACATTTTATATATAAAATGCAATAACTATATATGTATCCAGTTCATTGCAAAAAATACAGACTAGATGATCTATTTATCTGTTTTTAGAGAAACTTCAAAGCCCAGATGAATTCTTTTCAAATGCATTTTTAGCACCTGAAGTTGAATATTGTTGTCTTAAGAACTGGTCTTAAGTAAATGGGATCTTTCTTTTTGATACCTTCAAAGACTACTTCCACTTCATCTACTTCTCAATGGGTTCCTCAGTTACTGAGAAAACACTCAGAGTGTAAACAATGATAAGCTATTTTCACCTAATTCTTTACCAGAAAAGAATGCAGAGACTTTGTAAGATTCAACAAGGCTTTGTAAGATTCACGATGAGTCTGAGTAGGGTAAATTCCCCACATAACCTTCTTGAACTGAAGAGGAAGGGAGAAAAAACAGGGTGAGAGGGAACAGTGACACAGAGACAGGTTATGTTCTGTTTTATCTTTCCCTTTTAAATCATCTTATTTATGCTACTAGATTGATACACCATAACATAGCATGCTTTTCACACAATGGATTGCTCCCTGTGTATCACTGATTACCCTAAAATGAAAAGACATTTTTTGAGTGTTAGACACTGGAATTGACTTTTCTAGATTGAATCAAGCTTCTTGTTAGGCATCGGTCATTCCTCACTTTATTTTCTCTACCTCTACCTTCTGGACTGAGAAGACTAGAAAGGTGTTCATTTCCTTGTTACCAGGTCAAAAAGCTTTACTCTGTTTCCCCTGCAGGATGTTGGGTTCCTGTCATATTCTGCACACATATCCTGGTTCTTCTTACATACTGGTGTAATTCAAGACTAACTCTTCTCAAATTAGTGATATAAAAACTATCTTACAGGAGAAGGGAAAAAGGACTATGTTTTTGAGATTTAATTTAAATTGACTTTATTTTTTTACTTTAAATGTGATTACTTTTGTAGAGGAGCACTTGATAAAATATTTCAAACTATGTTTCTTTTATATTATTAATAGGAGTATTTATTTAGACAGTAAATATCAAAAAAGTGTAATGCAAATTAAAAATACATTACGACTAGTGCCTAAGTGAAACAGACACGTAGCACTTCTGCTAAACTAAAGCTCTCAAATAAGGTTAATTAATCAGGAAGGGTCCTGATCTAATGTTGGGGGAGGTTTCAATACGATCCCAAGAGCAACATTAAGACACAAATGAGGTCAAATGCTGTACAACCTTTCAAACTTTATTGTCATAAAAAGAGGTAATAGCGATATGACAGACGAAAGCAGAAAAGGTCAGAACAGTTAAGCAAGCAAAAGGAAGAGATGAAGTAAGCTCAGTTACCACCACCACGAATTCAGCAGCATCCCGTTGGTTCAGTCTTGGTGCAGGTGATGGGGGATCCCTTGAGAAAAAAGTACGCAGTCCTTTTATCATCCCAGTCCCCACAATCAGTCCACCCATTTCCACAGAGTTCATTATCATATTCACCGCCCCATGTTCCTCCATGTGCACATGCCCAGGTGTTGTACTGGGGAGTGAGAGGGTCAGCCAGCGACACCTTCAGCCTCTGCACATCCTCCTCATGCCGACTTCTTCCCCCAGCCCTGCGTGCACGTGCAGCTTGGTAGATGTTACGAAAGATGTCATTGTTCCAGCTGCGGGCAGACACTGTAGTTTTTTCGGGGATATTTTTGTCCTCTTCAGGGCATACTTCTCCATGGGAACGGGATGCTGAGGCCCAGTTTAGGCAGTGGTGCAGTGTCAAAACAGGCAGCTGACACAGTCTGACAGTTACACCATCCCGCGGCTCAGGAGATGGTAATGGTGCAACAGCAATGCCAAGACAAAAAGCTCACACAGTCCCTTACAAGAAGAAAGAGATATTTTATTCTGTAGCCACTTACACAAAACTTACAATTACTAATATTAAAAAGGAAAAAAGTTGAAAGAAGTATTTTAAAGGAGTTTTAACCAGAGAATTTGCCTAAAGGGATTTCAGATTTATGGAAATTGATTTTTTTCAATATTTGGCTTTACTCTCAATTGAATCCAAACATTTTTTTTATGTTGCAATGAACTAGATGGTGTTAAAATTCTGCATCCTGTGCTAAAATTTATTAAAAAGCCATTTTTCCTGGACAGTTGCAAGAGGTTTCCAAGGTAGTTCAGCTATATTTTCTGTCATGATTCCCCAGATCCTGTGAATCTGTTTCAGACCTCCCAGGCTACAGTTTATAGCAGAGACCGTGAAATCTTCCAAAAACTCACTTTAATCAAACCTGGGGCAGAGACATGTTTCCCAGATCCTTGGGCTTCTAGTTCTTGATGATGATAGGTCCTGAATCTCAGGACACCTCACCAGCCTCCATATTTGACTTCTTGATAATTGAATCTATATATTCAGATAGTTTTAAGCTAATCAGCTAGTCTTTGTGTGTATATGAATTTTATACTAGCAGGTTTAGCAGCTGCTCGCATTCTAGCTGGTATATCTACTTAACCTAGTCTTTTGGCAAAGACATTACTACAGAATAGATGCACTTTTTGTTATACTGGGTAAGTTCTAACCAGCTCTTCCGAAGAACATTTACCTACTCATATTTTGAATGCTGCAGCTTTGAAAGAAGCATAAAAATAATACCATTGAAAAAGAGATTCAGAGTATAAACTTGATTTTGCCCTTGTCTCTCCATCACCGTTCACTTCCTCTTAGTTAGAAGAGTGTTATACAGTTTGCAAAATCAAAGACTCAGAAGGTTGGAAATGTGGAAATTGAGGTTTGCTGTGCATATTCATTATGATACTCTCTGTATCTGAATAATTTCCTGACATTTTTCCAATGAGATCTGCCATTAAATGTGCATAGTCAATGGAAAATTTATCAATGCTGTACAATATTTCACATTTTAATCTTCATGTCATGGGGTATAAAATTGCAGATCTTAAAAAACTTTATATATACTGCACCTGTACAGTTTTTTCAATCAAACATAGCTGTAATCTCATTAAAGAATGAAATCATGTTTTCATGGCATATCCTGGTACTTAAAAAACCTAGGTCACTATCACTGACTAGACTTTAAAATCTTCCAGCTTCAGCTGGAACCTGAATCTTTCTTCACCAGCTATTGAAATAGCACATAGTACTCAGAATATCTTTTTACACAAGACTGAAGCTACCATGAGATTCAGGAATTTTTTAGGTTATGTGAAATTCTTCTATCTAGAAGACTTCTACAATCTGCTTAGGAATGCTGCCCTGAAACAGCTTGAGCTGGTAAACAGCTTTTTCTAGAAAGAGAAAATATACCTGCTTGTGCTACAAAGAGAAAAAAGGTATTAAAGGGCTCCACACATCTCTCCTTTGACATAGGCAAATGTCTGGGAAAACAAAAAAAAAATCTTGTTGTTTTCATCAGTAATGGAATTCAAAATAGAAAATACATGAGTAAAAGAATGAAATGGAAATTAACTCTTCAAGATAAAAAAGAGATTATGTTACAACTAAAAGTAGAGACTGAATAAGTTTGGACAAATGCAAATATGATATAATTTATAAAATGAAGAGATAAATATTAAGATGGCACTAAATGTAAGTGTTACAGTAAGATTGCTGTAACAGCAACATTCCTGAGGAGAGGTACTATGTTCTCAGCAAACAAGGAGGGGCTGGTGGGGAATGTGAAGCTCAAGGGCAGCCTTGGCTGCAGTGACCATGAAATGCTGGAGTTCAAGATCCTTAGGGCAGCAAGGAGGGTGAATAACAAGTTCACTGCCCTGGACATCAGGAGATCAGACCTTGGCGTCTTCAGGGATCTGCTTGGTAGAGTAGCATGGGATAAAACCCTGGAGGGAAGAGGGCCCCAAAAAGCTAGTTATTATTCAAGGATCACTTCCTCTGAGCTCAGGAATGAGGCACCCCAACAAAGAGGAAGTCAAGAAAAACACCAGGAAACCTGCATGAATAAACTCCAACACAACAAGGAAGGCTACAAAAAGTGAAAGCAAGGACAGATAGAGTGGGAGGAATACAGAGAAATTGTACAAGCAGCCAGGGATCAGGTTAGGAAAAGCCAAAACCCTGGTAGAATTTAATCTGGCCAGGGACATCAAGGACAACAAGAAAAGTTTCTGTAGGTATGTCAGTCATAAAGGGAAGAATAGGGAAAATGTGGGCTCTCTCCAGAACGAAATGGGAGACCTGGTTACCTGGGATATGGAAAAGTCTGAGGTACTCAATGACTTTTTTGCCTCAGTCTTCACCAGAAGGTGCTCCAGCCACACTGCCTAAGTCACAGAAGGCAAAAGAGAGACCTGGGAGAATGAAGAACCACCCACCATAGGAGAAGATCAGGTTTGAGACCATCTAAGGAACTGGAAGGTGCACAAGTCCATGGGACCTGATGAAGTGCCTCCGTGAGCCCTGAGGGAACTGGCAGCTGAAGTGGCTAAGGCACTATCCATCATATTTGAGAAGTTGTGGCAGTCTGGTGAAGTTCTCACTGACCTTAAAAGGGGAAACATAACCCCTATTTTTAAAAAGGGGAAAAAGGAAAACCTGTGGAACTACAGGCCAGTCTCACCTCTGTGCCCAGCAAGATCATGGAGCAGATCTCCTGGAAACTGTGCTAGGGCACATGGAAATAAGGAGGTGATTGGTGACAGCCAACATGGCTTCACTAAGGGTATATCATGCCTGACAAATTTGGTGGCCAACAGGTCAATGTCCAAGTGGACAGCAGTGATTTGTGGAGTTCCTCAAGGGCTGGTATTGAGACCAGTGCTGTTTAACATCTTTGTCTGTGACATGGACTGTGGGATTGAGTGCACACTCAACAAGTTTACTCAGAACACCAAGCTGTGATGTGCTGTCAACACGCTGGAGGGAAGGGATGCCATCCAGAAGGACCCTGACAGGCTTGAGAGGTAGGCCTGTGCAAACCTCATGAAGTTCAACAAAGTCAAGTGCAAGGTCTTGAACATGGGTCAAATAATCTCATGTACAAATACATATTTAGATTAGGTGTAAGGAAGTTCTTCATTGTGGATGTAGTGAGGCACTGAAACAGGTTGTCCAGAGAGGTTATGGATGCCCCCTGCCTGGAAACTTTCAACACCAGGTTGGATGGGGTTTTAGGCAGCCTGGTCTAGTGAAAGTTTTCCCTGCCCATGGCAGGGTGTTTGAGAATGATGATGTTTAAGGTCCCTTCCAACCTAAACCATTCTATGATTCTATAATTAGAATTCAGGGAAAATGCAAATCCTTTAGCAAGCTAGGAAAAGTTAAGGTCAAGAGGTCAAGGTCAAGGTCTTGTTTGTGACAAGACAGACTAAAAAGAACAAGAGGTATAATATACCTTGTTTTATTTCTCTATTAATTTCAGAATTAGATTGTGAAGTAATAGAATACTCTTCTCCTAATTGTGTCCTGGTTTACATCTGCAGAATGTATCTGTGTGTCTGTCATGAGCATAGGTAAGGTAATTTGAATCCTACTTTTCTGAATTCTCAGTTTTTTATTGACTTTAAAGAATTTTTGCTAGTAAAACAAAACAATGAGAAATAAAACTGTGTTAAGGAGAGATTAATGCACTGGTCAATGCAACTAGCTGTTAATTAGATAATAGTATTCAGTATGGGAGGAAGTTTTTAGCAGTATATGTGAAACGTGTATTTTTGGTTCACTTATCCTATAATTTGTCTTTGCAGGGAAGAGAAGTCTCGTTGCAACCTGTGGTATCTGCAGCATTAACTGAAAGGTGTATTCTGGGATATCATAAGTGAACAAAGAAATACCAAAAGGATTTTGCAGAAAGAAAAAGAATAATTAATGAAAAGCTAGTAATATCTTTGTTTCTTTCTGAGTGCTCTTGAAGACTGGTTGTTCAGGCTTTTCAACACAGAAACCTCAAAATAATTAAGGTTTTTATTTTCTTTAGAGTTTCAGTGTACTTTTAAAAACAATAAACTGTGTTCTTCAACCACTCAAATTTTCTGTTGCCTCCTGGATGTTTGCTCCAGTCTAAATACCTGTACGTCACACACTAACTAATTAAAGTCTATATTCAATTTATTTGTGCTAAGCAGCAATCTTTGAAAAATTATAGTAGAAAAAGTAGACCTGTTTTAAATTGCATGGAAATCAGAAATGTAAAAATGCATAACTACAAAATTAAAATATTAATTACATTCTTAAATATTTTAACTAGTACAAGTCATAGAAATTCCTGTTCAAAAAGAATGCTTTATGCTTAAGAAAAATAGCCAAGGCAAGTAATGTAGTCCTTGACTGAAGTAAACTGTATTCATAAGAATCAGATCCACTAATTCTTGGGTAAAATCAATATTTTTCAGCTGTGCTTTAGGTAATGGTGGAATACTGTTTGTCAGTTAACGAAAGCACACACCTATTTCATATATACAGTGATTATGTAGTCCATTCAAATGTACCAGCTTCCCTGTGAATAACCTTTGAGCAGTACAGAAGTCAATTTGTAAGATATCTGTGTTTTGATATATAATATTTCAGCAACTCCTCACAACAAAATTAGTCTGTATTCCCAAAGACATGTATAACTGAATATTGTTAATTAAGTTTGACTATTTTTTCTTTGAAGTAGAGATCACGAACTTTTTATTTATGCAATTTTTTCTTTATGTGACAGATATTTATACATAAAGCTCTAATCCTTACAAATATATTGTACTTCTCAAAACTTCAGTGTGGATAAAGTATTCTTAAATTGTGATATTTATGGAGAATATTGTAATATATGAGGAGCTGTTTCCTTGCTTTTTTTACACAAACACTGCTGTTGATTTCCATGGAGCTATTAGGATGAATAATAGAACAAGATTAAACTTCTATTTTACTTGCTGTATGTTTTATCAAGCTACAATATCGCTGTGTACAGAAAAGCTGTAAATCCTGTTCAGGTGGACATGGAAACTTTAGCTTTGAGTATACTAGAGCAATGTCTGAAATGTAAGAGAAATCCATGCAGTGTTTTCATCACTACTTTTCAGCAGTTCACTGGTGTGCGAGGATGCATTATGAGAGTCCACAGCAGAAGTTAGATTATGTGGCATTTTTTCAGACTACATTTTTCCTGTTACCCTCCAGATTGGCTAGGGGTGATCTAAGATGAGGAAAGCCAAAATGAGCAGACTCTTCAGCAGCCCCATCTTACCCATGTGTTGTGGTTTAACCTCAGCAGGCAACTAAGCACCATGCAGCTTCTGCCTCACTCCTCATCCATGCCCGGGTGGGATGGGAAAGAGAATCAGAAAAAAAGCCCCAAAACTTATGTGTGTTGAGAAAAGAACAATTCAATAACTGAAATAAAATATTATAATAATAACAACAATGATAATAATAACAATTAAAAGCAAAATAACAAAAAGAGAGAAATAAAACCCAAGAAATACAAGTGATGCACAATGCAGTTGCGTGCCACCCACTGACTGATGCCCAGCCAGTCCCTGAGCAGTGACTGGCCCCTCCCGGCCAACTCCCTTCAGTTTATATATTGAGCATGACTTTCTATGGTATGGAATATCCTTCCAGCTAGTTTGGGTCAGCTGTCCTGGCCATGCTCCCTCCCAGCTTCTTGTGCACCTCCTCACTAGCAGAGCATGGGAAACTGAAAAATCCTTGACTTAGGATAGGTGCTACTTAGCAACAACTAAAACTTCAGTGTTTATCAACATTATTCTCACACTAAATCCAAAACACAGCACTGTACCAGCTACTAGGAAGAAAATTATCTCTATCCCAGCTGAAACCAGGTCACCAATAAAGCGTATGTTGTGAAACAAAAGCTATTTGCACAGTAGTGTCTTGAATTTTAGTAGTTGCACTCCAATGACTTTCATCAGGTTGCACAAACTTTTAATACAACTTGGACTAAGCCTGGTGTTATGTATGTATTATCTGGTTTCTGAGTCCTGAAAGTCACAGAATGGTCTCTTGTTTAATACAGTGCTACATGTTGGTCTGGTTTGGAATACTAAACAAGAGGAGACATTTTTAAATCCTCACAGCAGCTGTTTCAGAAGGTTAAATCTGTCAGAAAACCAGAGGAAAACAGCTTACTTTGTAAGTTTCCATTAACTGCCAAACAATTCTTAAATCCCAGGAAACACTTTCAAAGTGCCAGACTTTCTTCTTTTTTTTTTTTTCTTTATTTCCCAAATATATATATACAAAATTATTTCAAGGCTTTTTTTTTCTGGACTAGGAAATGCATAAAAAACCTTAGAGCTTATAATCACTTCTGGTTTCAGTATACAGTCTAGCACAACAAGAAAATATCCTGAAATCTTTGATCATCTATGTAAGGATGAAAGAAGCAAGATATCCAACTTCCAAAAACCCTTTTGCAAGCCATCTTTATATGCTTTGAGAGTGTACAAAAATATTGTAGGGATAGACAAAGAGTGGGTTTGTAACAAAAGAGGAAAATAATATAGAGGTGAAAAAAGCAAACCAGAAATAAAGGCATAAAATGTATAAATAATTATTAGGTCTTATCTGTCTTGTCTACAGCAGAAAAATGTATGTCACGTTACTTCAGAGTTGATGTGGTCAGGGGGGGAGAAGGGTGGACAAAGAAACAGAAAGAGAGGTTTTTGCTATTTCAGTCTTATAAAAAAAAAAAAAAAAAGACATAAACCAAAACAATAGGAAGCTGTTGTACCTCTGCAGACTAGTAAATCTGGATTACCATTACTAGTAACAGGCCACAGGTCTGTATTCAGCTGCAGGTTCCCAAAAGAATTTACAAGCTTGATTTGCCTAATTTGTGAAAGATCCCGGAGCTCTTTTTACCTTTTTTAGCAGCAACAGCAATTGTCTAACAAGCAGAAGACTGATGATTTTTTGCCTAATTCATTTTAGTTTTGCTTAGCTTTCAATGGCTGTGTGGTGTAGCACATTGTCATATTACTTTTGATATAGCTCTGTAATTAATTGATAATGAAACAGTACTCTTCTGTGTAGCACAAACAGTGACCCCAGGATAATCATGCAGTGTAGAGGAGTACAATCACAGAATGACTGCAGAGGCTTCAAAAACATGGGCACAGGATGAAAACAGAGGCTTCAGGGCTATAAACTAATCACCAATGCTCAATTACTGTTTTTTAAAGGAATACAAACTTGGGAGCTGAGTAAAATTGTTTTTTTGGAGGACAGAGAGAAAATAGACAAAACATATCATGTAAATTCAGGTATAACATGGAACTGTAGATCAGTCAATAAAAACCAAGGTGTGGGACATGCTGTAGAATGTGAAAGATTATCCCAAGAAGACCATAGGATGATAAGAAAGAAACCATCACCATCACTATCATCACCATACTCCTTCTGCTGAAGATCTCCAAAAGCTGAAGACTCACTGTCATGGTTTAAACCTAGAGGGCAACTGAGCACCACTCAGACACTCGATCTCTCCTTCCCTCTCAGGAACGGGGAGAAGAAAATAAAAGAAAAGGTTCTGGGATAGAGACAAGGACAGAGAGGGATGACTTATCAATTATGGTCATGGGCAAAAGAGAGATTCAATTGGGAAAGGAAAAGAACATCAATTTAATTTGAACATCACTGTGGGAATTAAGAATTGGTGGTTAGCAAAATGTAAACTGACTTGAGGTTAGAAGAATGATTGTGGGAAACTGAGGCAGCATTATGTAAAAATGTGTTGTGTGAAAAACAGCAGTAAAAAACACCACCTGTGTAAACAATAAACAGGCAAAACCTGAAGGTCAATAGGATGTAAAAGTAAAAATGAACCTATGTAAACAGACGGTAGTAAATTGGGAGCTCGCACACAGTACAGCGGCATTTGCTCTTCAGCAAACTGGTGAGAGTTTGTCATTCTTCTGCACATCACCCTGATCCCGGCTGGACTGAGACTGACAAATGGTGCCCTGTGTGAGCTGCACAGAAAATTGAAGAAGATGGCGGCATGCTTGTATGCGAAGGAGGAAAGTGCCGTCCGGACTTCAACATTCATTTCGCTGGTAAGTACCAGACTGCAGTGCCCGCCTTTGGGAAAGCTGCTGGCATACAAAAGTACAGAAGGGTTTTTTTCTTTAACTGCCGGACAGCAGTGCCTGGCTACGGAAAACTGCTGGTTTCTTTCTCTTAAGTTATCTGGTGGGTGCCAGGCAGCGGCACCTGGCTGTGGGAAGCTGTTGCATACAGTCTTTCTTCTCTTTCTCTTAAATCATAAGGGATTTTTTTCTTTCTCTTTTTCTCTTTTCCTCGTAAATCATGGAGTCAGGGTTTTCTAAGGAACAAAAGCACTATATACAAGTTTTAAAGCAGTCATTGAAGACTGCCTGATATTCAGTAACAGATGACCAACGGTATGAGTTACTGCACTTTATCTATAAGTATTGTACATGGTTTCCAGCCAACGGACCTTTTGATTTAGCATTATGGTGGAAGGTCAGACAGGAGTTTAAAAATAATGAAGACCTAGGGAGTGCATTGCTGACATCTGTCTTCCTTACATTGCGAGTGATTTACATGGCTTTACACCCACTGGTAGGAGAAATACCAGAACCTGTCAGTACATCATCCCAACAGGAGAAAGAACTAACTCCTACTACTCCCCTGTCAGAAGCAAGCGGGGATGAAAAAGTTAAAGATGAGGAATTACAACCTGTACCTTCTGATTTTCCATCTCCCCCACTGGAGGGATTCCTGGTAGAGATTCAGGGAGGAGATTCTAGGATAGAGACATGTCTTAAGGAGGCAGTGAGCAATGGAGATCCTGAGGTGTTTCTGGTAAATTTAAGATCCAACCACCAGCTGCAGCACAAGCCCCTGCCATACCAGGTTTTTAAAGAACAATGTAAAAGCATTAATGAGAATGGTCTTCAAAGTTCATTTACAGCAGGTATACTGGAGGCAGTTGCTCATGGGTATCAATTGGTCCCATGGGATAGGCTGGCACTGATAAAAACGGTATTAATGTCAGCAGAGTATTCTATCTGGAAAACTGAGTTTTCACAACTCTGTACAGTGCAATCCATGAAAAATTTGGCAGATGGTATGCCAATAGGCTATGACATGCTGGTTGGCAAAGGACAGTATAGAGACCCCCTTGTACAAGCCCGGCAAGATCAGCGCTTATTTACCCAGACCTCCCAAGCTGCTTTACTAGCAGGGAAAAAGGTACCTGATGGGGAATGCAAAACGAGTTCCTTTCTAACCATCTGACAAGGGTCTCGGGAGTCATATTGACAATTCGTAGATCATTTGCAGGCAGCGATCTGTCGACAGGTAGATAACCCTGAGGCAGCCAAAGCTCTAATATTACAACTGGCATATGACAGTGCTAATACTGACTGTCAAGCGGTGCTTGCACTGCTCAGGGGTAAAACCCAGGAGCTTGGTGAATATCTGAAAGCTTGCCAACATGTAGGTACCGAGGGCCACAAGGCGCAGCTCTTTGCCGCATCCTTATCAGTAGTGTGGTCGCCGTGACCCTGGCCCACACCTGCCCGCCCCGCCTCCCCCAGACAACAAAAGCAGCAGTTTTTATAGAAGATGCTGACACTATGATGCAGCATCCTCTGTCTTTCACCATGAGAAATAAACTGATTAAGGCTGCCCAACTGGCATATAAAAATGTAATCGTGACTCTTTTGATTAACAAGATAGAAAATCTCCTTTATAATGTGATAGAAAAAAATACAGCAGCTGGGTGACCTTGGAGAGTGGGGCCCTTGAGGGAGTGCAGAGAATCGAGACACTCAAGACAGCCCTAAAGGCAATGAAAACAGGAGTACTTGTAAGGAAATGTTTATGGCTTTGTTAAAAGATGGCATGTCTCGCGAAAAAAAAAATTGATGGTGTTCCAACTGACGAGCTGTGATGAATATATACACAGAGAGGGCTGAATAAACCTAACAAGAGAGTGCAGAGTTCTAAAACTAAGGATGCAGGGACAACTCAGCCTGTGGTGCCTCTTCCTGAACCTCAACAGGACCCTTCATCTGCTCACAGAGGGCCCCTGTGGGTGGATCAATGGTTTCGGGGGTGAAAGAGGATTGAGCACTGTTTTCTGACTTGTACCATTTGCAGGAGGCAAGGGAGGTGAATCAATATTATGGTCCCCACAAACTGTAAATGGCCTGATTGGCTCTGGAGCAGAGGCTTCCTTAATATATGGGAATCCCAGGAAATTTAAAGGACAACCTGTAATTATCACAGGTTTGGGAGGAAAACAAATTGAAGCTTACAAACACAAATAGAAATGAGAATAGGAAACCTCCCAAGACAATTGTATTTAGTCATGCTTTTCCCCGTTCCTGAATATATAATAGCTATAGGCATTCTAAAAGGACTAACTTTAAATCTTTCTGATGGTCAGTATCAATTTGGAGTTAAACCCTAAAATATATCACAGACAATTGAAGATTTATTAGATGTAGGAGTTTTAAAGCCAACCACCACAGCTTGGAAGAATCTGATATGGTCTGTCAAGAAAGTTAACGAAACCTGGAGAATGACGTGGATTTTAGAGACAGAAGGTGGCAGATTTACAACTATTTTTGCAGCAATGGGGCATTCGGCATAAGACAGGTATTCCTCATAACCCCACAGGACAGGCAATAGTCAAATGTGCACATGCTACATTAAAAGTCCTGATTTTAAAACAAAGAAGGGGGAATTCTCTGGACACACCACATAATCAACTGACAATGGCTTTATATACTCTTAATTTTTTAAACAGAAATCGTTTTGCCTTGGAAGCAGTACAACGTCATTTTAGCACAACAGACTTTATAATTAAACCACGGGTCTTGTATAAGGATCCTGAAGGAGACCCGACCTGGAGACGACCAGTAGATCTGCTGGTATGGGGGCAAGGCTATGCTTGTGTTTTATTACCCACAGGTCCTCGGTGGATACCAGCAAGGAAAGTCAAGCCATATTGTGAGCTAGAAGGAACAACAGTCCAACCCGATGTCACAGACCCCTCAACTGACAATGCAGGAATCAACATGCAGGCTACATTCCCCTAGGAACTCGGCGACTGCAGCTATCACTTGGACAAGTCTAAAACAACTACAACAGAAGGCAGAAGACATGGTGGCAGCAGTGGGATCCCAATGTACCAGTAGCAGTAACAACACACAATGGACTGGAGGAGCTTGGCTTCCTCTTTGAGACACAGAGAATCAGTCATATCATTTGAATGTTGCCAATATAGCATTGTGTGTGGATGCTCCCCCGTGTGTATGTCCACAGGAGGAGGGGGTGCATGTGTGCAGCCACAACAACACCTGTGTTTTAGACCATCTGTGCAACTCATCCATATATTTTGTTGGCTGGAAAAGAGGCACGAATAAGATGAAATGCTTGTAGGTTCTGTGCCAATTTTCCACCACTGTGTACTTCATTGCTATTTAAAACTGTACTCCATCAATTTTAACAGAAGCAATAGTACTGGCCAATATGAGAGCATCATCACAGATCCTCAATATTTTAGTTATCTATCTACAGCCAATGTATCTAGCCATAAGCTTACAGTAATTTTTCCTTTGAGATGTAGATCTGAATTTGTAGTGCTAAGGCCTGAATAATAGGCCTGAAACAAGTTGACCTATAGATAAACTTTATAACTAAACATTATTCATTATTAGTATTCGTCACTTAGTAAAATCTGTATTACCATCAGCATTAATTATTAGTATTTGATCATTAATGAAATATATAGGCTTACTAGTCACTAGTGAAAGATGTAGCTTAGACAAAATGTAGTTATTAATAAGGATGAAATGTTGTGAGAATGTGTATCCAACTTCATTTGTTTAGCAGTGTTAAAGATTAAGAACCCAAGTGTTTGACCTTGTTAGAAACTCCCTTGGTTTCACCCCCCCAGGCCCTGGCCAGGCTCTGGGTGGAATCCAACAGGAGGATAAAACCAGATGTTTCCATTCAAAGAAAAGTGCAAGCTATTTTGGCGTGCTGATTTGGATATATGAGGCTGGACCTGCTTGCTGCGACTTTGGATGCCTCACCTATGGATGGATGCATTGCATAGGACTTCCCACTTGCAGGGAAAGGTACTCCAAACCCTCGCTGCAACCGGGGTTCCCCAGCAATTGCGGATCTGGATATTAATATCCCATTGTGAGGTCATGATTAGGTGCATTTGCATTGTTTAATTATATATAGTAATAAATAAGTGTACTATTCAGTATTTTTCTTACTGTTTATTTTTGTAGAACTTAGTTATATCCTTTAATTATTGGTAGTGAAATCAGCCTACTCTTTTCACTCTGATGTCTGAGTTTAATTGGCATCCTTGAAATTAACACATGATGACATCATGAGAGAGTTAGGCAAAACTTTATCATGACTCAACCCTTGGCATGAATTTGCAGGTCTGAACCTATGGATGTGGGTTCTGGCAGGCCTGGGATGTTTGATTTGTTTTACAGGATTTGCCATCCTGCGACACGTATGACACCTCCTGTCCACGGTGCGGAACGCCAAACTGAGACTGATTGCAACGATCGCCATGGAAACGAAGCTACAAAACAAAGAAGGGGGAGATGTGGGAATCAAGAAATGGTGGTTAACAAAATGTAAACTGGCCTTGGGGTTAGAAGAATGATGGTGGGAAACTGAGGCAGCATTATGTAAAAATGTGTTGTGTGAAAAACAGCAGTAAAAAACACCACCTGCAGAGTGTGGTGAGCATGTAAACAATAAACAGGCAAAACCTGAAGGTCAGTAGGATGTAAAAGTGAATACGAACCTATATAAACAGGTGGCAATAAATTGGGAGCTTGCACACAGTACAGCGGCATTTGCTCTTCAACAAACTGGTGCAAGTTTGTAATTTTTCTGCACGTCGCCCTGATCCCGGCTGGACTGAGACCAACAGATCAGCACCACCACCACTAATATACCAGCCAAACAGAGTATGACAGTGAGAAAAAATACAACCACATCTTAAAAACACCTTCCTGAAACCCCTCCCTTCTTCCTGGGCTCAGCTTTACTCACGATTTCTCTATCTCCTCCCCGTCAGTGGCACAGGGGGACAGGGGATGGGGTGAGGTCAGTTCCTCACCCATTGTTTCTGTTTCTGCCAATCCTTCCTCATCAGGGGGACAATTCCTCTCCGTCTTCCCCTGCTCCAGCATGAGGTCCCTCTCACGACAATCTACAAACTTCTGCAGTGTGAGTCCTTTCCACAGGGCTGCAGCTCTTCACGAACTGCTCCAGAGTGGGTCTCTTCCGTGGACTGCAGGTGGGCATCTGCTTCAACATGGACCTCCCTGGTCTGCAGGGGGGCAGCCTGCCATCTCACCATGGGCTGCAGGGGAGTTTGCTCTGGTGCAACTTTCCCCCTCCTCCTTCTTTCTTCAGCTGACAATGGTGTTTGCATAGGTATTTCCCTCACTCCAACTCCTCCTCTCAGGTTCCTGTTCTTAAATATGTTATCACAGAGACTCAGCCACCATCGCTAATTGGCTCATCCTTGGTGCAGAGGTGGGTCCTACTTGGAGCCAGGGGAGCTTCTAGAAACTTCTCACAGGAGACACCTCTGTGGCCTCCTCTCTCACTTCCAACACCCTGCCACACACACAAACCCAGCACATTCACCACAACCTTCCTTCTCTTCTTTTTGAGGAAGAGTACCACTATCAGTCTTAGATGCACTGAAACTGGAGGGCCAGTGAAAAAATTAGAATAAAAGCAGAAAAGGGGCTACATACTAATTTTCTGATCCTGATCAGGAATTCCATCCATGACAAAATTGTCTTTTCTATTTCCACAGAACATTTCATTGTTGCTGAACTAGCATTTAGAGAAATGAATTGTCTTCCAAAGCCCTATGAAAAGAGCAGACAAAAATATTTGCATTAGAAAATCTCCTGGTCATCTTTACCTTTGAGTTCTACACTATGCCTTCAGAATAACCAGAGAGAACTTCATAAACTCTTGGGCATTTTCCCCCTGCTGTATCTTCAGCGTAGATATTTACTTCCAAGATTTTCACATTAACTCTTTTCATAGTCAATAGGCAGAAAGAGACACATCTAAACTGTGATCCATGTCATGTCTTAAATAGGTCAAGTGAATTGTACCTAAAAATGCCTACTGTTTATTAACAGAAATTGCATAAAAAAATATATATTTCTTCATTGCAGACGTTTACCATGATGAGAGATGACTCTTAACAAGTATATGTGTGCTGTGAACACATGCAAGGAATAATGATCAGAAATATAGTACCCTAACAGACAGCCAGTGGCAGTTTGCATGTAGTGTCTTATTTTGAAGGCTTAGCAGTTTGTAAGTATAGAGAGAATCTTTTTTTTTTTTTTTTTTTTTTTTAACCTAAATAGTCTCTGAGCATGAAATTTTCTGGTGTATAGATATCCTATCTGGGTTCCTGGTTTCTCAGAGGAGCTCCTTTTTGAGCAAGTTTAGTCACTCTATAAGGCCAAATATCCATTGTACAGATATTAGTGAGGTGTCAGGGAACAGCACATAAAAGAATCAGTTAGAAAAACCTCTCACATAGATTTTTATAGTGGAGCTATCTACAGCTGATTAAGTCATTCTAGGTGCTCTTTAGAGACAACGGAATGAAACAGGTACTTTTAAGCTTCTTCTTATCCTCAAGTATATATTTAAAATAGATTAATTGAATCTTAGCCCAGAAGACACATTTCGTTCCTCTTTAAATGACAAAGGATATCTAAAGTGACCACTGAGAAGTGGAAACTTACATTATAGATGGCTGAAGTTATTCAAGATGAATCCTGTTACTCTTGACTGTTAATCTTTTCCCAAATCTTCTCTACACTTTCTGCAGTGTGGAGACAAATAGCATCTTGCTAAGCTGTGCCAGCAGATGATAGGATTTTCCACTTTCTGCCTCCATCTCCTTTTTCAAAGGCTAGGGTTAAAACCCAACCCTTCCCATGAACATGTTTTATTATAAAATGAGTTTAATATAGAAAATTTTAAACTAACACATTCTTGAGGAAAAAAAAGCTTAAAAGTACTCTTAAATGTTTTTGTAAAGAGGGAAAGATTGGGAAAAACAAATTGCAGTAAACAAAGAATCAAATTGTAACCAGAGTATTAAAAATTATCCTACTCAAAAAGGTGAAGAGAGAATATATTAACTCATGCCTATAAAACATATGGAATATAAAACCAAAAAATTATGAACATAACATTAGAGAAAAAATGTATATGTTCAAGAAATAGAATTATATGTCCAAACAATAGAAAAAATATAATTGTCCTTTTTAATAGTTTTATATAGCTATGCAACCATGACAACAATAACAACAATAACAATTATAATTATAATTTTTGTTAATATTATTATCATCATCATCATAATCATATAAAAGCACTAAGGTAGAAAACTACACTACAATAAGAACATGAAAATGAACATACTCTTTCAGATGCAGGAATCACCTGAATTAGTATCCTATTTCCAACATTGACCATAAATGGATGCCAGGAAAATGAAAGAGCAGGGCAAATACCTCTCCTAAGAATATGTCCCCCAGAAACATTCCAGATTCATTTAGTTTCAGCTCAGGTGATCTCTACAGATATACTACCCACAGAGTAGGTCAGTAAATGTAGGTAACCATCTCTTTTTATTTGTACTGAACTTGGTTTGTACTACCTTCATCTGATGACTCATAGTTCTATATTCTGTCTCTTTAGATGGCTTCTGACTTCTCTGAGATACTGAGGTTACCAAAATTGTTATGGCAAGAAGGGGTAGGCATTTAAAAAATATAACCATAGTTATTTTGCAGATGCTAATCTGAAAAGGCTGTGCAACATGACTGATGTGAGGACAGACAGCAGAAGTGTGGAGCACATAGGGGCAAAAATGTATGGTGTTTGAATGAGGTGTTATAATCCCAGCAAATGCCTGTATGTCATTCATGCTCAGTGCCTGTCAATTTACTTGAAGGACTGCGTATTTTTTATTCAGTAAGATGGCAGTTATGTAAGGACCAGAGTTTTTATAAACCAAAATTTTATGCCTGCAATAGCTGCATCTTTCAGGTACAGAATAAATTAAGAAAGGTATAGCATCTGGTAGATTTCAGTAATATCTCCATATGTGTCTTAAGAAACTCTATTTGTCTTTTGTGCTCCTCCCAAAAGCTACTGATATTTTGAGGCTCTGCAGCAGTTTCAGACTAAACCTTTACTTTGATAGATTGTTGCCTGAGGGAAGGTGGAAAGATGGTTAGCCAGAGAAAAGCATGATCTGAGGACATGAGGAGAGAAAGAACAGAAAAGAGGAAAACTGAGAGTAACCCTTAATTTAAGGTTAAAATTTAAGAAAGGATTTAGGTTCAAAACTGCTGCTTTAGGGTACCTAAGCCCACCATTTAGTCAATGATGCCTCTATGAAAATCATGCTCTTGACTAACCCTGCAGGTTTCTGTGCTTCTATCAGGATGCTTTCAGTGTCTATTTTTTCACTAAGGGCATGGGCTACACTGTACAAAAGTTAATGGCCAATGTTCATCTTATCCCTGATATAATTCAAATATTGCTTCTCAAACTGAGTATTGACCTTTACTGATCACACCTGCAGGATTGCAACTGACATACCTAGTGTAATGTCTGCTGAACGAGCTACACCTGAAAGAGCCTGAAAGAACCGCAAGAAGGTACTGTATCATACTTCATATCCGGAAGTTATCTATCTCCTTGAAAACCTGCTGTTCACCTAACTCTTCCTAAATTCCCACAGCAGAACAATGTGAGCATAGAGGTCTAAATTTGCCTGTCCATAAGATTACAAAGCACCAGGTATCCCTTGCCTGTCTAGAGGATCTCGTGTAATGAGGCGTGAGGAAAGAGTGAAACTATTAAAGAATTTTTTGTGATTCTCTAGCATGGAGGATATAACTGTGACTATGAGAAGTTGAGATTGGGATGAATATTAGGAAGAAAAAAAACCACCACAACACCCAAACTCAAATTAAATCTATTGCACTGTGGAGCTATTTCACTGAGAAAAGTTATTATCCTCTCCAGACACTGAGACAAGAGTGCATTGGTGATCTCCTCTATAGAGTAGAGAGCAACAGGGGATGTTGTGGTTTTACCTTTGTGATTCCAGCTACGAAATACTCAAATTTCCTTGGTGTTTCACAAGAGGAAGTGCTGATCTGTTATGATCCATTGATTACCTGATCCTCTGGACTTGAGATTTTATGAGAAAAATCACTCTTCTTTATCTAAGAGCTGATACTTTGATCATTCATTTAGGAATGTTCAGCTGAACTCTGAGTTTAGTATAAGTAATACACTTGAACTGCCTATTTTATTTCATGTAGTAATCTTTAACACTATAATGCATTCCTTAGAACTGTGAAAAAAAATCCAGAGAAGTATTTATTAAATTATTATCACTAATTTTATTGATCATGCGTATTTCAAATGTTTCATTTTAATTCCTGAAAGAATTTTTAATTGACATTTTTCCAGCACATAGGTACTTTAAAGTGACAATTCAAACTTTACGATTGTTCTAAAAAAATGTGAATATATGTAGGTAGTTTAAGTTCTTTTTCATCCTGTCAAGTTACTTAAGAGTCCACAATAATAGTAAAATTATGAAGCAAAAGAGGAGAAATACTCTCTTCCACTACAGTTTGATAAAAAGAAAAGGTAGTGGAAGGAAATAATAAAAGAAAGGAGATATATGTCTTCATATTATTACAAAACATCTTGACTTGTAACAGCAGATTTTCTTTAAAATTGAAAAAATATAATGGCCCATATAACATCTATATAGTAAGATGACATTCTCTAACAACATGTTTTTCAGGTGCGAACAATGGTTGAAGATAGGGTTTTCCTGGGCACAGAGAATATCTGGTCTTTAGGGGATTTAATACCTCAATGAAATTAATAACTGTGAATAGAACTGCAATGCAAATGACTAATTTTCAATATATTCTGGTTTAAAAGGCTATCACAGTTAGGTAATCTCCTGCAACTCTGACTGTTGTTCTCCAGTCTTTCTTTACATGCTCAGGTCAGACTGTACTAGCTTCTAAACACTGTATAAGTACAAGTGCATTTCAGTTTATCATCTGAGCATACCAAACTGATTGATACACATTTTAGAAACTTCTGATAAACCACAGAGACCATTTTATAAAGGCTACTACAGTTAATCATGGAGTTTAAATGCAATTTTTATGTAGACAATACTAATCTTGAAGCTTGTCAACGTATTTCTGTACAGTTGCTCGTTGGACATATTGAACATATAGAACATGTCTGTGAGCAGAGTGGACTTTAAAGGGTTTTCAGTTTTATCCCTACCTCTATCTCTTTCTTTACACAAATTTATGATGCAAAAACTTCAGAAGAATGACTGTTAAATTCAAAAACTTTGAGCAAAATGTAGGAGTGCTGTTGGTATCCCTCTCTATAGTGTATTGGATGGGTAATACATCAGGTCATGGTAAATTTACACACACACGCTGTCTTAATTTGCTTGAAAAAAGCACAGTCTTGTCCATGTGAAATCAAATTTGGTGTGATTCATAGTCTATACAAATAAAAATATATATGTAATAAGACCCAAAGAAGAGTTGTGTCTGTATCCTTTGATTAAATAACCTATTTTCATGCCGTTCTGAAAAATACAGACTATGCTGCTTTATAAATTATCATGTTCTGGGATATTCTCTGTGATTTAAGCAACTTATATTAGTAATTTTCTTACAGCATTAAGACCCCAGCTCAGAGAGTGTAAAACCAAACTATTAGTGAAAGATAGTTGCAGGTATTTGGATTATAAATTTAAAAAAAAAAAAAAAAAAAAAAAAAAGCAGGAAAAAAAAAGGCTGTATTCCAAAATTTACATTCTGCATTGTCATAATCCACTTGTAACATGCAATATCTTGCTATTAATTTGGTTTTTTCAATCATTAAGATCATGGTTATAGTGAGGCATATTAAATTTTAAGTTCAATAATTTTATTTTGTAGAGTGCAGATGCATATGCACTTCAAAGATTTAACTGTAACAATTTTCTATTTTATGGATCTCATTAATGCTAAGAGGCTACTGCTAAGAAAAAAATGGGAAAAATGTACTTGAAGAAATTGCTGAGGATGGATAGGGTGTGTTTTAAATCACACTATCATTTTTATTGGGCAATGGTACAACAGCAGCTCAAAACAGAGCAGAAAATTCATCTCCAGCAATGATCTGTAACATTAGTTGTCTGTTAAGACTTCCACTGACAGACACTTATGATTTCACTGTTGATCTTCTGTACTCCATCTTCTTTGAAGTTAGTTTATTTCACTATATGAATATGCCCGGTCCTTACCAAAACTTCAGGCTCAGAGACTAAATAATTTGTCAAAGCTTTCCAAGATTGGCAAAATAAGAACTAGTGGATAGCAAAATTTTATTTCAGTGGAAGTTCATGTGAACTACTACTGCATGCTTTAAAAAGTCTCATCTATAAATCGGAACATTATTCACAGTTTTATTCAATTTCAACCCATATCTCTTAGAAGTTTCCAGGACACTGAGCAGAAGGAATGATGGAACAGAATCTGACACAAAAATTTAGAAGCGAGCTCATGAAGAAAAAAACCCATGGCCTCTATTACACACTGGAACCTTTTATAAAAGTAAATTTAAATGAAAAAAAAGGAAAAAGATCAGCATGTCTCAAGTGCCTCCATCTCACAGACCAATGTTAGTAGTCCATAACATTGAAGGAGAAGGCTTATAGTGTATACCTAATTCACCATTAACAAGAAGAAATCAATCAGATCTACCATAAATAATAATGCATAGGTCTGAAAATAGGTTGGCTAGCACTCTAGATCACATGAGGACGCTGGGTCCTCCCAGAATGGTTTGTTACAAACTTCTTCATATATCTCTGCACTCCCCAAAGGACTGATTGAATGTTGCAAACAGACCATAAAAATAATTCTTTCAGGAGATGACATTACATTATAAGAATATAAGAGCAACTGGACCAGCCAGGTGACTATAGGACTGAACGTATGGCAGTAAATGTACTAGTGCAGTAGCATGATTTACACCCTTCTTGTCAAAATAGAGTGGTCTTGTCAATATTTCCTACTTGTAGCAGATGCCAGCCCATGTTATTGTCGGAATCACATTTTGATATGATCTGGGAAAGTAACACAGAGATCAAAATCACACCAAGGAGCAAGTTAACATTTAATAGTGAGGATGACTGTGGGCCCTGGCTTGGATCATGCCAGGCTGTGACTTACTTTACTAATATATACATACTTAAAATCCTTCCATCTCACTATGGCCAGGACTGGATGCCCTAGGGTAGAGAAAAAAATATGTGAGTATTATCAAAGTAACCCACATCATCTGGTGATTAGTGGCTCTGTGGCTTTCTCAGCTTTAGTGGTCTCTTCACATTCAGTGGTGCCTTATAGTTTTCTTCCATAAATTTTTGCAACTCCTTTATCAAGTGGTGTTAGCTTTCAGCATCCACAGCTCCCTCAACAATTCTAACTCCAGATTGAATCAAGAGCTATCATCTTTTGTCTGTTTTGAACCAGTGCTCAACTCGTATCATTTGGTATGCACTGCTTCTAGTGACAGAGAATTGAACAATGTTTCTCTGCTCATCTTTCCCCATGGCACTGCAGCAGCTGGCATGGGTTGGTCCTAGTTTCAAAAACAGGGGAGTAGTCTGAGGATAAATGATGTTTCAATCCATGAGAGAGCATCAGAGAAACTTTAAGAGGGGCAGACTTTGAGCACCAGTGACTGTGACAGCCTGTTTTAAAGCTGATATCTGAATGAACTGATCAGAAACAGGTATTCTCTACCCTGTCCTATAACTGACAGGGTCTGTATTCACTCAGGGAAAGATCTGGAAGACACCCTGAGAGAGACCCTATAGAAAGAACAGAGAGCACCCTGTAGGCTGGCCCCAGGATCACACCTGTCACCCTTGTGCTGACCTGCCTGACCATATTGTCACCCCTGCAGGACAGAGGAGTCATGTCCCTCTTGACATTAAATTTACCTGTGACTAAGTGTTTTGATATCTGAGCATTTGTAGTCTTCATGCTGTCAATTAGTCCAAAACTGGGACAGGGACTCATGATTTCATGTCTTTTATATCACACTTCAGTCATCTGTTTTCCATGTTAAACTGTCCTAGTGTGTTCCTGTTCCAAGTATGAAACCATTCTGGCTCTTAGACTATCCTTCATGACTTTCTTTACATGTCTTCCATCTCTACCTTCTTTTGAGAAAGACTCATGGAGGTACACAATGGTTTACTTTCCATTCTCTTACTAATAATTAAAACTTTTTGCTGTTTCTTTTTTGAGTATACATGAATATTCCATCAATGATTCACAAAATTATCTATCACAGCCCCACAATGAGCTTATTTCCAGTGATCCCAGAGCCTAACACTATATAAGTAAGATTGAGATTTATTTTTTTATAGGTGTTTGCTTTACATCTATTATGCATCTATTTTTTTTTAAGTTCTTGGTATCTCTACCCAAACAGCTTAATATCTTGAGTGAACTTTACACTTCTGTCTCCACTCCTTTTTCCATCACCATGCAAAGGAAAGCTGTTGCTCTGCAGAACAGAACTATTACTTCTGTACTGTTATCCACGGTCAAATATTACAGGATGTAATTAAAATATTCTGAAGAATATAATTTGTAATTTTCTGAAATTTAAGCAAGATATTTAAAGCAAACTTAGGGATTTGTGATCATAAAGAGTACTGTAGAGTCAAATTTTGAAATTCTAATTCATTCAAGTTCAGCTGTTTCTTACCAGATAAAAAATTTATTTTCTCTCACAGTCTTGTCTTATCTGTTTATACTGATGTTAGGTTATGTCAGTGTATCCAGGAATCAAGAAAATGTGACTTCTGTAATGAACAGCAAACTTTTTTTTCCCTACCGTGTATGACAATAAATCTAAGAAAGATGCAGCAGACAAAGTGACTAAAATGAAGTGGCAGATGAAGGGGCTAAGCAACTATCCATCATATTTAAGAAGTCATGGCAGTCTGGTAAAATTCCCGCTGACTGGAAAAGGGGAAATGTAACACCTTTTTTAAAAAGGAAAAAAAAGGAAGACCCAGGGAACTGAAAGCTAAGGCACATTGAAAATAAGGAGGTGATTGGTGACCGCCAACATGACTTCACTAAGAGTAAATCATGCCTGACAAATTTGGTGGCCTTCCATGACAGGGTTACAGCTTTGGTGAGTAAAGGAAGAGCAACCAACGTCATCTACCTGGACTTGTACAAAGTTTTTGACACTGTCCCACTCAATAACCTTGTCTCTAAATTAGAGAGACATGAATTTGATGGATGGACCACCCAATGGATAAGGAATTGGCTAGGTGTTCACACTCAAACGGTTGTGGTCAATGGCTTGATGTCCATGTGGATATCAGTGATGAGTGGCATTTGTCAGAGGTCAGTATTGGGGCCAGTGCTGTTTAACATCTTTGTCAGTGACATAGAGAGAGGGATCGAGTGCACACTCAGCAAGTTTGCTGATGACCTCAAGATGTGTGGTGTGGTCAACACACTGGAGGGAAGAGATGTCATCCAGAGGGACCTTGACAGGTTTCAGAGGTGGGCCTGTGCAAACCTCCTGAAGTTCAACAAGGCCAAGTGCAAGGTCAAGACGATCCCATGTACAAATACATGCTGGGTGATGAGTGGATTGAGGGCAGCCCTGCGGAGAAGACTTGGGAGTAGTAGTGGATGGAAAACTGAATACGAGCCAGCAATGTGCACTCACAGCCCAGAAAGCCAACCGTATCCTGGGCTGAATCAAAAGAACTGTGACCAGCAGGTCAAGGGAAGTGATTCTTCCCCTCTACTCTGCTCTAATAAGACCCCACATGGAGTACTGTGTTCAGCTTTAGGGCCCTCAACATAAAGACATGGGCCTGCTTGAGCAGGTCCAGAGGAGGGCCACGAAAAAGATCAGGGGGCCAAAGCACCTCCCCCATGAGGACAGGCTGAGAGAGTTGGGGTCTCTGAGAAGAGATGACTCAAAGGAAACTTTATATCAGCCTTCCAGTTGTCTTGTCCCACGCAGTGGGTTAAAAAGGGGGTGAATCTTCTGAATTCCCCAAGAGCCTGCTTGCCGATAGAAGAGCTGTTCTCTGCTCGCAGAACCACAGGGCCACCGAGTCACCACAATGACTCAGAGGAAAAATTGTTCTGGTCACTTTATTAACTGACCACTTTAGTGAGTGAATGGAGACTATTTGGCAACAATCAACTGATAACCATCCAGGAATGAATAAAGGCACTTTGGAGATGAGACTATTTTCCTAAAAACCTGTCAATGGTCAACCAATCACGATTCAACTCCTACAAAACTTATGCACATGAATATATGTAAGAGAGAGAGCAGAAAGAAGAAAGAGAGGACGAGGGGATAGGAAAAGGGGACTCACCACCCTTGCATCCCACGTTTTCACAGAGTAGCCAACTTAGTTCGTAGATGGTGGGTTGACAAAGACACATGTAGGGTGTTGCCTTTATATAGTCTTGCTTACACATGCACAATAGGTTCTTCCAGAAGGGTTCTCATTTTCTCTGGTTTGTACCTGTGCAGGTAGGCAAGTTCTGTCTCTGAGCAACAGCAGGGGGGAGGGAGTAAGAAATGCTCCACTACCCCTTCTTCTCCCCCACAGGGCATCCCACTTGATTTGAGACATCCTCTTCATGAACAGTTTCTTGTTTATGAACAGTTTGTGACACCACTACTTAAAGGGGGCTTACAGGAAAGATGGCGAGGGGAGTATAGTCCTATCAATACACTCCCTCTTTATTAGAGAGTATAGTGATAGGATGAGGAGCAATGTTTTTTAACTGAAAAAGGGTACATTTAGATTAGACCTAAGGAAGAAATTCTTCACAGTGAGGGTGGTGGGACACTGGAAGAGGTTGCCGAGGGAAGCTGTGGATGCCCCCTGCCTGGAAGTTGGCCAGGTTGAATAAGCCTTTGAGCAACCTGGTCTAGTGGAAGGTGTCCCTGCTCATTGCAGGGGGGTTGGAACTAGATGATCTTTAGGGTCCCTTCCAACCCAAACCATTATATGATTCTATGATTATTTTAGTTTAAATTTAGTTTATATTGTGCAGGTTAACTTCAGGTTTTGTTTAAGTTTGTTTTCTTTTACTTACTTTTAAGTGAAATTTCTCACTTTAAATAAATGGCCTATATAGGTCACTCTTACACAGCCTGCAATCTGCTTATAACCTGTAATCTTGCAGTGCTGGTAGAGACATCTTGAAGTTTTCCACTTATTCCTGAAGATTATTGAGTGTAAATAATAAGTGAGCCAAACAACATTTGCAACATTTCTAATCTTAATCATATGCACTATACCTCATTCCTTGTTTTCTTACACAGAACTGAATGTATTTCCACTTGAGAGCTGGCAATGAACACAAGCAACTTTTTGATTTACAATATATTCCTCTGATTTTAGTTTTTTTTTTTTCCTCTTAAAATAATTGTAGCATTCAATCAGTATTTAAACCAATTGCCTAAGATCTTATATATACTGAATAACTATTTAAAATACCAACAGTAAACTCACAACTGCAAAACATGGATATGCTTTAACATTGTAGGTTCCATTCTGGAAATCTTGCTTCACATACTAAAAAGCAGAAACTTAAGGGTATGTTATCATACCTTACAATATATTCTGCTGAGTTGGATGCTTATAGTTTTGTGGCCACTTTCTCTGGGTAAATGCAGGTATTTGGCTCCCCAATGTAAACTAGAGAATGAACATCCTCACATAATGTACAGTCACTAATGATCTGATCCTCTGGTCAATTAGTTTCACTAATATGGTAGAACATAGTCAAGGTCATGTTTAAAAACAGATTGATGAGGCAGTAATGTAAGCAAAAGATGTTCTTCTGCCTAAGCAGGAAAATTCATTAATATCTTGAGCAACCAAAACGGTAGAGGCAGGTAAGATTTAATAACCTAATTATTACAGATTTGGAAAGGATTAAAAATGGAGGAGCATAAAATTACCCAATTATTCAGAACTGCCTATTTGTGCTGGATTGTAGATTGACAATGCAATTTAATCAATGGTGACTTCAATTTTGTTTATATTCATATAGTAAAGAAGGGCTTTGAAAAATCACCCTCTTAAATTAAAATTTGCATTACGACACCCTATAGATGTTTTTCAAAATCTTTCCTATTTATTTAATGGATGATTCCTGTTCATAGTTGCTGTTTAAACTAGAAAACTTCTGTGTTTCAAACAACTTACACTAATTGTTGGGTTTATATTGTATCCTTTTTCACACGCATTGTCTCAGTGTTACTAAAAATATGGATTTCTCTTTATATAACACAGTAGGAACAAGTAGTGTTTTAAGAATGAAACTGGAAATAATGTCCCTACTCAGAGAAGCTTATAGTCTCAATTAGATAGGTAACATAATAAGAAATGGCAGCAGACCATAGAGGGAATGAAGAAACAAAATGGAAGGAAGAAAACTGAAAGGAGAAAGTGCCCTTGGGGATGTTGTTTATGAAAGGTGAAGTAGTTCTTAATTTTTTTTCTTTTTTTATATATTTTTTCATCTTATTTCTCTGTTGATGTTTCAGTCTTTGTAAACATGCAAACATGCTAATTCAGGAGAAAAAAATCTCATGCCATCATTGGAATATTCCCCCCCACCATGCAACCCATTAATTTAACCTATTAGAATGACTTACTATAAATATTTAGAAGACTGAAGGTAAAGCTCCAGAATTCCCAGGAAGACTAAATATTGCACAGATCTGGACTTAAAGAAAGAATGCAATAAGTCACAAAAGGAAGAAGGTAGCAAAATTGTTGTCTTTCAGTGGAAATGTATATATTCATGTATATGTACTGTGGCAGGTTCATCCGCCCAATGAAAGCAGAGCTTCTTGGCTGCTGAAGTGTAGCAGCTCCTGACTGCCTTTGTTCTCAGGGCTTTGCGGTAGTTGGGGCCTTTGGCCAATGGGAGCCGCTATTGACTACAGGTCAGATTCGGCCTGGGTATAAATGGAGTCCCCTGGGGGAGCCATTTTGAGCTTGTCCCCTGGAGCAGCAGCTGCGGTCAAGGACTCTCCCCTTGGGTCAGGACGCTGCCCAAGGAAACTCCTCGAGGTGCCTTGGGTCGGGATGCTGCCCTGGGCAGGTCCTCGAGGTTGAGAGCCCTCACTTATCAGGTGAGTGATAAAGCCTTTTGGGTTGCCGTTAAACCCTAGAAAGTTGTTCTGTTCTCCTCTCACAGACATTCGAACCTGTAATTTACGGAGAGTTAGTTAACTGTATTAATAATTAATTTTTAATTTTTAGTGGTTGGTTGTTTTTTTGAGAGCATCCATAACATGTACACACCATGTTATGCTGTCATATGTCAAGCTGAATTTCTTCAGTAATTTTCATTGCTTTTTAAGAGGCTTGTCTAGTTAAGTTTTTTAAATGAGGATAATGAAATAATAAGTAGATCAAAGAATATTTATTTGAAACATTGATATATATCACAAGGAGAAAGGCATAAGTTATGCCAATTCTAGAAAAAAAACCCTCATTTTAATTACATCAGATTAACTAGAATAATTAAAAAAACAACCCTTTTTATGGCTACAGTTAACAACACAACTCACCAGGTGAAGACCACATTTCACTTCCTCTGTTGTTGCTATACTATTTTAACCTTTGTTATCATACATCCCTTTCTTATTTCACTTTTACTCTTGTCTTCCTCTGGATAGCTGTAGAAAACTAGCTCACAAGAATAGGTCCATGGAAGTCAACACAGATGTATGCATCATTTGTACAATACATACTTTCCTGTTTCAACCTTTCACATCAATTAATTGCTGACTTCCTAGTGATATTGTCTGTTACACTCAAAATTCTGTTATGGGCAAAAGGGAAAACACACCATATATATGCCAAGCCAAGAATTGTTAGTCTAATTAAAGTCTTACCTGTCTAAACATACAACAAACAGTTATTATTGGTTCAGTTAAAATGACACTAAACACATCTTAGTGTCTACATTTTTTCTTGAAGTTTATGACTCTTCCAGTCCCTCTGTAACCTGAAGTTGACAATGCCAGGCTTCCCCAAGAAGTCTGTTTTACATCTTTCACCTTGGAATACACTTAGGGTTAATTTTCCAAGTTTTCTTAAAACAATCTGCTTATCTTTTAGTTGGTTCCTATTTTTTCCAGCTTTTCTGTTCTTTGATCGCTGTAAAGAATGTCTTACTTGATTCACAAGGTTATAGCCCTATAGTGACCAGTAACTGATCATAGTGTTTTTTGTTTACTGCCTGGGACTTCAGATATTGTTCTTTGTCGGCATTCACTTATACCATGTTTTATTCTACGGTCACAGACAGTTCATTCTACAGAGAATGATTACTTGGTTTTGCTATGTGTTAACAGTAGGCTTCATATCACACAATTGCAGCTAAACAAAATCCAAAACAAATTCAGGAAGAAGTTACTTGATCCCTAGGCAATTGCTATCACAGCTGAAAAAAGGTAAAAACAGATCAGGCTGAGGCAAGTTCAGAGGACTCCTAAGACTATGTACTGTCAAGATAGCACAATGCCTGTGGGTTTTTACTAGTGTCAGCACAATCATATTTGCAGGGATACTTGTCCAGTTATTCCTCCTCTATTCATTTGAATGTCCTCCCCCAGTAAACTGAAAGATGGAAGCTGAATGGTACCAGAATCAGATAAAATAAGAAAACAAACTTGTCAGAAAGTCAGGAACAGGAGAGTAACTGATCTTACATCTAAGTCATAGTCTTGATTTGACACAATGACTACCCATAGTTATTTCTGATCAACATTAATAAGAGCTACTGGAATAATAAGAAAAACAAACAAGAATGAAAACTCAAACTCTCTTATGTATACCACCACTACCAGTGACATTTCAGTGTTAAAAAACAGAATTTCAGTGTTAAAAAACTTTTATTGTTTGATGTATTAGTTTGGCAAGAGAAAACTTCAACTTTATAGCAGCTCACATTTACTGATACAGCTTCTCATTAGCAACATCATTTGCCTTTTACACCCTTCTTGGAGTTTGTATTCTGTGCAGTATGGATGGCTGAAATAGGTTTTCCTGACACTATTGTGTCAACATCTTAACCCAGTCTTTGTAGTTTTTGTAACAGAGGCAGAAAGGACCTTTCATATTCTGCTAAGGAAATTTTCTGTCTATAAATGTATCACTTATGCTTCTGGGGTTTTATCATTACAGCTTGAGCTAAATTCAGTTGGGGTAGGAAAACAATATTTCAGATCATTACAGTTGGTTTTCAAATTTAAATGCTATGTCACTTTGTCCTAGCTTTGGTTACTGGTTTACAAGTTTCTTAAAATAAAATTCTTCAACAGATAGAAATATACCATACACTTTGCTAAAAAATGTTGATCTCGCAAACCTCCTGTAGTTTGCATAGGACATTATTATAACAATTGGGTGGTCCCGCTAGAGAAGGTAGTATACATAAGCAAAGTGAAAGGTGATTGTGATCAGAGGAAGTTTTCAGGATGAATGGATCATACAGATGATGACTGAGAGGATGAAAACTAAAAAAAAAAACCAAAAAAACCCAACCAACCCAAAACAATTTGTTCAGTTTTATACAGATAATAACAAATGGCTGAGCCAAGGAGGGAATCAAGATTTCCTGACTTGAGAAAAACTCCAGAGATGGAGTCTGAAAGTTCCAGAAATCACCAAATTTTCACCATGTTTGAATATGGCACATAAAAATTAGTTGATTGAATTTTGTTTGAGAATTCAATCTCAATTTTGAATAGTATTTTGTAGGACACATGGCATCAGTATTCACTTTATCTTCCTTATGTATGAATCTTCAAATTGTTATAATAAACAAACAAGTAAACAAACCCCTTCAGTAAGTAATAAATTTCATTCTTCAGTTACTGTGTTGTTTAATTTATCATTTCATAAAATAAGCAATTTCTTCCGTTCAAGTATGACAAGCTTTTATTTCTCCTTTATATTAGATCTGGTTTTAACATTGATTCTATCCTTTTCCATATTATATCAATAAACATTTTTTTCAAAATCACACTTTTTTTTTTCTCTATAAAATCTTTTTTAAAAAAGTTAATATTTTAAAGAAAGATTTTTCATTATTCCTTTTCCAGTGTGTTGTGGAATGCTCAGTTAAGTCCACACAGTGTAACATAGCTCTATATCATGGATGAACCTAGATAAGGGGGAAGAAAATAAAGAAAAGTATTGAATATCTGAAAATCAAAACTTGAATGTTCAAGGTCATTAACCATCCAATTTTTTAATAAATGTGTCTGGAGAGCTCTTACCTTAATCGAGATCATAGGAATTGTCACCAACATTTAAAAAACTAAGAAAAGTAAAAACATTAAAAAACTTAAGAAAACATGAAGTTTGAAATCGGTAATGATCTGTGAAGAAATACAATATTTTTCAGCTGTTTCACCTGCCTCTCCTCAAAAAATCAAGCCAGAAAACAGTTTTTATGATCATCTTTTTTTTATATTAGTGAAATCTTGTTAATTTTCAATAATGATAAATAGATTCAGACAAAGTAAAGAAATCTTATCTGGTAGGGAGAAGTGTCTTCACATGAGTTGTGAGAGACTTATGGTCTAGGAACATCTCCATGGAAAAGACCATATAAAATGCTAGATATGATCTCTTTCCAATTTAAGGTTGCTGAACCTACTGAACGGGAACTCAGGGAAAACCCTCTGTACCTCTTACTCCCAAAGATGAACATTTTAGTACATTACACCAGTGACTGCACCGTGACTTGCAGATCACACTGGAGTGCTACAGGTCAGGATTTGTCCTCGACTTGACTTCACAGAAACACTATTACCTCTATACTGTTTTCACTGTCAGCATCAGGGAGTGCCTCACAGTCCCAGAGCCAGATGGTATGGATAGGTTCAGCTTTTAATACACATCTTTAGTGCAGACTATCCTCTGTTGTGAAATCAAGTTTCACTACAAAGAAAACAGCTATTTGTTTTTCTACAAACTCTCAGTGCAAATCAACACTGCCAGTTCCAAGAGTTATGAGCTGGAATGAAACAGGAGGCAAAGACACATTGTCAGTACAAACATGCCAATAGCCAATTTCTCTAATTTTCATAACTGCACAGAAGCTTGACTTCCTTAATGCTGTGTTAAGAGTTACTGTCATCTGTTCTTGATAAGTACAGTCTTTATTAAGGATTTGATGTTTCAGTCATTGAGAGGCTCCGAAGTCTGGGTTTAGATACAGTAATTTGTCAGCAATATTCTTTAAAATTACTATTACGGTCCATTTCATAACATTATTTTTTAGACTTGAAAGTAATCTTCCTGGGAATTCAAAGAATCAGTTATGTTGCAGTTGCTTAGTCTTCAAGATTTAATAATTTTTAACTGGATAAGTACATGACTAATCATATGGCACTTAGATTGATTTTAGTTAAAAATTAAGTGAACTGCCAGATTCCAAGCTCTCTAACAATGAAACTATAGACTAGGGTTGTTCCATCTCTTCTTAAAGTAACATCAGTAAAAATCAGAAATTCAAAATGCTAGAACAATCTGGATAGGTTTTTATTTTCACTTCCAAAATAAGGTTTTCATTGTAAAAGATACTATTCCATTCGCAGGGGTCATGTTTGTAGGGGAAGGTACTCTCCTACAATCATGCAGACTATGTTGAATTGGTATGGCATGTGAATCAGTTTCATGTACAAGAAAGGTAAGAATAGGTCTTCAGCAATGGCAAGAGAAATAGAATAGTCCTTTTACGAACTCAGAACGTCTGGATCACAGTCTTACTGGTGTTACCTGAAGAATTATTTTTTAGATGGGTCCAAGATGAATACTAATTTTTTATTTCTATATTTTTAAACACTGTTGCCTCTGTCTCTGTCTCCACATTCCTGGCAACTTTCTTTGTGGCAGCATTGATTTTCATCAGAGGGATTGGCAAGGAGATGTGGATAATAATTACTCCCTTTTTCCTTTGAAATTCTCCAAAACAATGACAGTTATCAGAAATAAAACACATATTTTTATAAAATAAGTAATTATTAAGTACAATTATTATATTAATAATAAATAATACACATAAATCCATAAATTTAATTTACAGTATTTTATTTTGATTTATTGTCCGCTTGCTGCTTTAGTAAAACATAACCCATTACAGAACTGCCAGCACCTTGGAACTAGGACAAAGAACTGGAATACAAGGAGAACTGTGTTCAAGTTCAACTTCTCTATCAGGCAAAACAACACTTAAAGAACTTACTAAAGGCAGTGACATAACTGCTATAATCTAGTGATACAGGCCTGATGTTTCTAACCAAAATTTGAATTTGGTCTGTTTTCTGACAAAAGTTTGTGAAAACTATCACATTTTCTGTACTAAGTTTCAATTTAAACTTCAATAATAATAATAAAAAAGTTTTTTCTAGGTTTAGCTGGCAATCTACAGTTAATGGAGAAGGACAATAGTGTTATACTATTGAAGCTCAGAGAGTAACACTTTAATATTATTTTAATATTAAAGACAGCAAAGAGTTCCTGTAATTTTAATTTTTAAAAATAAGAATTATGGAGTAAACAGTAATGAGTGTTGTCCCTCAATAGTGCATACTGGGACCAATACTATTTAATACCTTCATCAATGACATAGACAGTGGGATTGAGTGCACCCACAGCAAGTTTGCAGACGACACCAAGCTGAGTGGTGTGGCTGATTCACTAGAGGAAAGGTATGCCATCCAGAGGGACCTTGACAGGCTTGTGGAGTGGATGCATACAAAATTCATGAGGTTCAACAAGGCCAAGTACAAAGTCCAGCACGTGGATTGTGGCAACCCCTGGCATCAATAGAAGCTGGGGGATGAAGAGATTGAGAACAATCCTGCAGAAAAGGACTTGGGCATACTGGTGGACAAAAAATTTAGCACGAGCCAGTAATGTGTGCTTTCAGCCCAGAAAACCAATTGTATCCTGGGCTGCATAACAAGAAGTGCAGCCAGCAGGTCGAGGGAGGTGATTCTCTCCCTCTTCTCTCATGAGACCCCACTTGGAGTACTGCATCCAGCTGTGGGACCCCCAGTAGAGGAAGACATGGACATACAATCATAGAATCATAGAATGGTTTGGGTTGGAAGGGACCTTAAAGATCATCTAGTTCCAACCCCCCTGCCATGGGCAGGGACACCTTCCACTAGATCAGGTTGCTCAAAGTCTCATCCAACCTGGCCTTGAACAGTTCCAGGGAGGGAACATCCACAACTTCTGTGGACAACCTGTTCCACTGTCCCACCACCCTCACAGCAAAGAATTTCTTCCTTGGATCTAATCTAAATCTACCCTTTTACAGTTTAAAAATGTTACCCCTTGTCCTGTCACTACACTCCCTGACAGAGTCCCTCCCCTTCTTTCCTGTAGGCCCCCTTTAAGTACTGGAAGGCCACTGTATGGTCTCCCCAGAGTCTTCTCTTCTCTAGGCTAAACAACCCCAACTCTTTCAGCCTGTCCTCATAGGGGAGGTGTTTTGGCCCCCTGATCTTTTTCGTGGCCTCCTCTGGACCTGCTCAAGTAGGTCCATGTCCTTCTTATGTTGGCAACCCCAGAGCTGTATGCAATACTTCAGGTGGGCTCTCACGAGAGCAGAGTAGAGGGGAGAATCACCTCCCAGGATACGGTTGGCTTTCTGGGCTGCAAGAGCACATGCTCAGTCTTTCATCCACTAATACTTCTAAGTCCGTCTCTGCAGGGCTCAATCCACTCATCGCCCAGCCGGTATTTGTGCATGGGATTGCCTCAACCCATGTGCAGGACCTTGCACTTGTCCTTGTTGAACTTCATGAAGTTTGCATGGGCCCACCTCTCAATCCTGTCAACGTCCCTCTGGATGGCATGCCTTCCTTCCCTCTGACATGTTGACTGCACCACTTAGCTTGGTGTCATCAGCAAACGTGTTGAGTGTGCACGCAATCCTACTCTCTACTTCCCCAATAAAGAGGTTAAACAGCACTGGCCCCAGTACCGACCCAAGGAATGCCAATCGTCACTGGTGTCTACTTTGACATTGAGCCACTGATCGCAGCTCTTTCAAATCCAGACTATTTTATGATTCTATGGATATTGAAGCTGAATGAGGACACTTACTGCATTCCTGATTCTTCATCTTCTTCACTGGCACATCTCTTGATATTATGAAATAGGTGGATGAAATAGTACTGCATACATTGCAGTGACAATACAAAATATCTTTGAAAGATCTAAATGCCATTCATTTAAACCGTAGACTCAGGAGTCATTAGTATACTCAGGAGTTATTTGGGTGACAGGACTGAGATTAATTTCAAGATTATGACATTTAAATATAGGTGTCTGCTTCCATTATCATTGGAGACCAACAGAGCCCTCAGAACAAATAGCATATGAGGGTCAAGTCAGTTGTCTGGACATAACTGATAATACCTTTTGAGTGTCACCAGAATATGCAAGAGATTTGGACCCGGATGGGAAATATGACACTCAGGAGACCCATGTCACTGTGGAATGGCAGCTAGAGAATGGCCAGGATTTGCTAAGACATCACTCATCTTCCTGGACAACTCTGTTGAGGCATTTGAATAGAGTCCAGTGTTTCTATTAATGTCTTCATGGAAGGTCTGGAAAGAATTACAGTTGTCACAGCTGAACATTAAAATTCATTTAGTGGTTCATTTGCAGTTTATGAGCAATTTTCTTAATGAAAAAGTTTTTACTGATCAGCATGACTGGAAGTCAGAAAGGTTTAAAACACAGCAGAAAGGTAAAGAAAGAAATTAGGTGCACAAAGACCTTTCTTGAACAGAAGAGTCCGAAAAGGTAGTCTTCATACTGTTCTTACTTGCCGCATTGCTATTTTCAAGACTAAGATAATCTAGAAGAAAGTGTATAGAATATGTTGACATAGTTTTATGATGCAAAGATTGTGTACCAAAATCAGATACCAAACACTTCCAAAAATATAGTGGAGTCCAAAAGCATGCTGATGCAGAGTTCCTTACAGAGAAAAAAAAAAAAAAAAATCTTTGGCTTGATAATTAGCACTTCCATTATTGAACATTTTGTCACTCCACTGAAAAGACTGAAAATTTAATATTTTAACTTCTAATATGTGTAGATTATAAAATTCTAGAATATTGTATATATTCTACATATATACAATATATTCTATCTATATAGATATAGATATATTCTATCTATATATATGCTACAATATTAGACAGAATGTGTCAGTTATTTCTTATCTATGGTTTCATTTTTATTTGCATGTTAACTAGGCAAATATGTCACCAGGAACAAGTGTCATTTTGTTGTAAATATGATGAATCAGCGATTTTATGTACCTTGATCATTTTTCACAGTTACGCAAAAATGATTATAGCTTTGACAGAGGTATAGTTATGTATAAAGGATTTGTTGTTCTTCCATATGAGATGAACTTTAACATGACAGTTCTAAATGTTGGTCGGATATTTTAGTGTAAGAATACCACCAAAATGTCTTCATAATTTAATCTTCTCATTATACTGAAGCAAAATGAATCCATCTGATTTCTATTTTTTTCCAATGGCTATTCTTTAAATGAAGATCATCTTTCAATACATTGTTATTTATTATTCTTAGAGCATTTGGACACTTCTTAAAAAAAAATTATTCTGTGTACAGATATACTTACACATATATCTGTGCATGTACATATGTATCTGAGGGTATTTCTACATCACCAAAAAATTTAGCTACCTAGTTTGCTTCTGGGTTGTAGTTTTCTGTCATTTGCATCTCAAAGGAAAAAAAGAAAGTAATTTTTTTCTAACCTGTCTTTTGGTATCAATCAATGTATTTTCTTTGGAATAGTTCCTGCATGTAGGTTCGGGTATTAGTGCTCTCCAAGAATTGTTCTCAAAATGCAATCTGGGCATGACTACACCAGTTTCCTCTGTCCTACACTATTATCCAGCATGCTCTGAATGATTTTCACCTCAACACATCCTTCTAAAATTCCCTTCAGATGAGAGTTTTCCAGAAAATATTAAGGCTTTGTCATTTCTTCAGTTGTTTCCATGATGCACTCTTCAAGCTCTAGAGGATCATGTTGTCATGGTTTTTGCTCAGGGGGCAACTGAGCACCACGCAGACACTCACTCCTCCCTTCTCCCCCAGTGCTGAGAAGGACATCCAGGAACTTGAGATAAGGACGAGGAGGGATGATCTCATCCTTTAAGGCACAGGCAAAAGACAGACTCATTAGGGGAAGAAAAAAAGGAACATAAATTTAATACAGACACTAACAACAACAACACTTAACAGACAGAGTAGGACCGTGAGAAGCATTACCACATCTTGAAAACACTTTCCCCTATCCCTCCCTTCTTCCCAGGCTCATCTTTGCTCCCCATATCTCTACCTCCTTGCCCCCAGTGGTGCAGGGGACAGGGAATGGACGGTGCAGTAAATCCTGATGTTTATTCCACTTTGGGGTGGGGAGAATATCTAGCATTCCTTCCCTGTCCCAGCACGGTCCCCCTCCCACAGGAGACAGTCCTCCACAAACTAACTCTGAAATGAGTCACTCCCACAGGGGTGTGGGTCACCCCTGTGTGTTGCAATCCTCCCAGCGCTGAATTACAACAGTGGGGCCTTCTTCCCATAGGGTCCCAGCCTTCTTTGGGCACAGTCACCTGTCTTGTCATGGGGCCCCCCACAATGGGCTTGGACCCATTGTTTGGGTTTTTATGGAATGCCTGCCTTACTGAGATGTTTCCCTGGTGTGTGTTCTGATAATATGTCAAACTTCTCAATACTTTGTAAAGCCCTTTACTTTAAGAATAAGCAGTATGCTAAATTGTTAGGACAGAGATTTCCATATTTCTTTTGTAGAAGAACATGCAAGAGAACGAAAACCAAGTGGTAGTCAGGAATAATGAAAGGCCTGCCATTTTTTGTCGAGGTACTTGGAGAGGGATGAACTACAGCTCAGATAAAAACATTATAATAGGGTCTTTTTTTTTTTTTTTTTTTTTTTTTTTTCAGTTTTGAATCAACGGTATTGGAAACACAAGAACTGAAATGCAGTTTGGAAATCCATGCTGTGAAGAACAAGGTGACTCTTTTTATTACTAGTGCTAGTTACAAATTGAACAATCAAGGCTATTTGAATTGGCAGAATTAGGGCTTCTGTAAGGCCTACTGTAGAAATTTTTAGAAATATCACTTCAGGTACTTTCAGCTTCTAATTTGCTCATTAAAGAAGAAATGCAAGTAAATAAATTAAAAGCATCTGCAGACAAAGCAGCTTTACTGCTCTTTAGGTACGAAGAAAAACGTTAAGAATGTCCTCTGGCTGAAGATGTGTTAAGAGATGATAACTTAACTGTTGAGATCCAGTATTGTCTGAGATACTGTGTAGATATCTCAGTAGACTGGCAAATTGATTTCATATGTTACCCCTTAGTTGGCCTCACTGGCACTGAATTCTGTAGAGGTTTAGGTGTGGGGACACTTACAGGTCTGTTAGGACAGACAGTGGACTTTTGTTCTGTACACAAAAGGTAGATTTCTGTCCTTAGCCTTGAAAAACATGCATATGAACTACTTTTTTTTTAAAAAAATTATTTTTTCAGGTAGATCTGGAATCTCCACATCTGAGGATAAAGGGAGAAGATAACTACTCCTTTTCCTATCTTTTTAAATACGGGCCAATTCTGTGTCTTGCATAGTTATGCAGTCAGTAGAGAATAATTTTCCATGACGTTTCAGGTCTTATTAAAATCATAATATAAATAGCATTCCTGTCTCTTGAAAGTCTTTTTGCTTCAACTAGAATAATAATAACAAATTTTTATTTTAATGTCTAGTCCTTAGACATAGCTTGTGATGGATTTTCCTGCTGAGGATATTAGAAAAGTTATTTTGAGGAGTATTAATGAGTAATAGTTAAAATAATCAAGTTACTTATATATTTTTATATATAATATTATATATTATAACAATTAATGAAGTAATTAATTAAAAGAGTACAATAAGCATTATGTTTAATTTTCTTTAGATTTTGGAACTTAGTAGAAAAACTCTCTGTCTTCTATTTTCCAAGAGTAGAATATAAGGCACTAAAGTTGTCCTTTTCCTCAAATCTAAATGCTCTGAACTAACATGATATAACCAGATCAGCCTTGGTCTCTCCCATAGACTGGAGCAAGATATTTCCTTAATTTCACTCTATACACATATACAGTATTATAATAGAATGTCTTTAGCAAAAAATGATTAATTACTGTGAAATATTAAGAAAAAAGCATTTACACAATAGGGCAGAAAAAGGAAATGGCAATAAAAGGGAAGACTAAATATTTTTCTAGCAAAATATAAATATGTTGGAAATCAAGATGTGGGATTCATTCACATAACTTCTAGGTAATAATTTATCTATTCTCTTAGCCTTGAAGCTGAAAGTATTCTACATCATGTAGTTGATAAAAACAAAGACAAATATGACAGCAAAGTAGACAATTATTTTAGTTGGGAATGCTGAGTAAATAATACTAGAGAGCAATGCACAAATGTGGTAATATAGTTATTTAAACTGAAAGATAACTGGAGAAGAGATTCCTACATTGTAGTGTACTCATTATACGCAAAGGGGACTGTTCTTCAAAATGTTTTCAGACTATCTTCATAGCAGCAGGACTGGAGAAAATGAATAATTTTATCAAAAGTGTAAACAAATGTTCCTTGACGTTATATTTTTAAAATAGGAGACTAGGAAAATAACCCTTATGAAAGTAAAATGCAAGATTCTTCAAAAGAAACTTCAAAATAATGAGAAGGCATTAAGCTAAGAATTGCAACAGCTTTTGCAAAAACTTGTACTATTTTATTTAAATAATAACTAGACCAGAATCCATGTTACATATCAGGTGGCCAGTTGACATAAGCTGTCATAAGTTCATTGATTTCACCAAAAAATATTGTATTGAACCAACGGAAGAACTGGTCTAATGTTAGAGTGAAAAAAACCATCAAAATGCTTCCAGCTGTTTTTTGTCCAAAATGTAACAGATGAACGCAGCAATAAATGATGAACATACACATGCATTTTAATTATTTATTATTGTATTTTTACAATTCAGTTGTGAATTAGGGGGGTTGCATCTTAATTAGAGGGCAGGACAGATGGTGAAAGCTTACTCTGTATTAAAATAACCTCAGCTGCCCACTGACTATGCACTTCAAGCAACAGACATTTCATAGTAACAGAGCTAATTATCCAGCCAAAATACTTAGGATGTTCTATGGAAATTTTTAGTACAAAAAATCATTGAAGCTATGTGGCTTCTACATATTTTTTTTCTTCTAATTTCATATCATCTCATCATTTCATTTAATCTTTTACCTAAGGGATAGATAAGAAATATATTGTTGAATTTAAAGAAAGAGGGCAGAAGTTTAGTTTCTTGAGTTTGCACAAAAAAGAGAAATGGATTGCAAGGTAAATTTATCTTCCATTTCAGAATTAGAAGCTGCAAAGAAGTTCCACCTCCACTGTATACACACTCATCATCCAACAAAAAGGTCAGTATCTTACATTCTTTACAGATATGGTGCTCTACTGGAGCAGCAGAGAAAGAAGTGTACATCTCCTAAGCACAGTCTCCTCTAAAAAAGTTTAATGTTTCCTCCTCTCACCAGGCACTTCCTAAGATGCAGTGTTGAGAACGGTATGGGGAAAGCAGAACAATAGGAAATGGTAATTAAAAAAAGATAATATGCTATCATTTTAGTTTCCTGTGGTACTCTGAAACCTCAGCATGCTTCCCCTGGATATTTGAGGCAGCATTTCATAATTCTATAAGTTTTCTATCTAGAAGAGTCCATTATGTTAACTTAGTATAGCCTATGCAAAACAAAGACTTAGACTATTCAAAACAATCTAAAGGGAACAGTTTATTATTCTACACTGTGGCACGCACTATCATAAAAATGTGCATTCAATCATGCGGAATTTATGGCTTCATACAAAAATTGTTTTGCCTTGAATATTATATGGATAGATTAGATGTCAGGCTAGTAATGGTTATTTCTTCTGATCAGAAAATTGGTGAATGAACATATAAAGAAACAGGTCTGGGAAAAAAAAACAATTCTAACAAAAAAACCCTAACCAACAACACCAGCACCACCACAAAAGAAAACTGTCCAGTGGTCCATTGGGATATTAAGTAGAAACTGTTGTATAACTGTATCAAACATGGGACAGAGGAATGATATCTACCTCCCAAATCTCAGTGAACTCATTAACCATGTCACAATATCTTAGTAGGGGACATATAAATTGCATTAATAACCTACTGAAATGGGTTCCTTTTGGAAGAAAATCTCTATATACGGGCTAGAAGGAGCTGCAGAGTATTCTGATACCTCAGTCCAGATGACTGCAAGATACACCATGACATTCACCCACCTCAAAGTACAGGACTTGTTTTTAAGCCAGTTTGACCACGTTTCACAACTATTTTTCTAACAACACTTGAACTATTTCTTATGTAAAAATAATTACAGTAATTCATAAGAACAAATCTTATGAGGAGTGGCTGAGGGAACTGGGGTTATTTAGTATGGAGGAAAGGAGGCTGAGGGGAGGCTGTATCGCTCTCTACAACTACCTGAAAGGAGGTTGTAGTGAGGTGGGTGTTGGTCTCTTTTCCCAAGCAACAAGTGATAGGACAAGAGGAAATTACTTCAAGTTGTACCAGGGGATGTTTAGGTTGGATATTAGGAAAAATTTATTCACTGAAAGGGTTGTCAAGTGTTGGAACAAACTGCCCATGGAAGTGGTTGTGTCACCATCTCTGGAGATATTAAAAGATGTGTAGATGTGGCACTTAGGGACATGGTTTAGTGGTGGACTGGGAAGTGTTATGTTTATGGTAGGACTCAATGATCTTAAGGCTCCTTTCCAACCTAATTGATTCTATGAATCTATGATTCTAATTCACCCCAAAGATTTCTTTCCTTTATACTTTTCCAAATCCCCCATGAACATTGAACAAGTGAATAAGCCAAACACCAGTCCTTTAACGTGATGACCACCCTTGTAAGGCTATATTCAATCTTTTCATTGCATCTGGCTTTGCTTACCATTTTATGTCTGTGACAAAATGAATCTAATTATTACATTGTTTTAAAGATTGTAATAATACAGAAATTAATTATGAGAAAAAACTTGTAAATTTCTGTTTTGTTATAAATTGTAAGTAACACTACATATGTATGGCTGTATTAACAATATTTTAATTATACATGGCTGTGTGGCACTACTGCTTAATCATCAGCAAAATGTAGTAAACTAGAATACCACAGAAGATCAGAGTAAAAGTGTATGTACAGTACAGTGCTAGGAACAATAACTTAGTAAATAAACCAGGGGATACATATGCCATTATTATGTGTTGCATGTTACCAGGATATGGAAATGGTAAGGAGAAAAGAAAAAAAATGTGGGTTTATTTTTCAGTTCTTAGTCCTGAGAGGTTCTGAAAGAAAAAGCTAAAAATTGCAAAAACAGTTTCAAATTTTGGAATGTAACAAAAAAAGGAATTTTTTTTTAATATTAAACTACTGCCTGATTGAAAGTTACAAACTACAAAACATTAAATGTTTCAAGATAGCTAAACCATACTCTAGAAGTTTTTTTATGAACAGCTATGATCTGGATTACTTCAGAAAAATCCTGTCTGATACAATTTTCCAGAAATTAAGTCTAGGCTTCAATTATTTTAATGGTTTACATACAGTATACAATGAAACATTTTGCTTCAGTGGGGGATAAACTCCCCAGTTTTACCATAAAAGATATAACCACAAAGTTTGCAGCTAAAAAAAAAGATAACGAAGGTCAGCCTGTAGGGATTAAACCTCAAGTCAATAGACCTCTCATGCTGCTTTGTGTAAGCAGGCAAAAGTTACTTAAGCATTTTCTACATGTTGAGCACACACTACAGCTTTTGAAGGCTTGTGCTGATTTTGCTAAACAACAACATTTTTCAAATACACTTCTGAGGACAATATTCTGCACTTTGTTTTCTAAGGAAAGTGAGGTCGCAAATGCAAATTCAGAACAGCAAAATTCATATACCAGTGTTTGTCACTCAGCTGTTAGAATCAATTCAAATATGCATATTTGCTAATATACATTTCCCTACAGAGTAGTGGTAAAAAACTTTTACAGATTACTTCCCCCTCCCCGCTACTTTTTTGTATTGGAGCTACATAATGTTTTTCCTAGACTTGCTTGTTTTTTTCATCTACAGGAAACATTATTGCCCAGATCCTCTGCATATACAAACAAGTATAGTAATGCTGAATTCAGCGGAGTGCTGGGGAAAAAAACACAAAAACCCCACAAAGAACCCAGAACAAACCAGTAATACTGAATATACAAATCTCCTGAAGTGGGTCTTAAATTAACAGATTCATTATTCATATCTTTACCTCATTAGCACCTAGTGATGTGAAGAAAGACCAGTATTGTGTGAACACAGTTATCTGCAGGTGGGCACATCTGGTAAAAACACAGTTTGTGATAACAGCTCCTCAGTGAGAAGAGATTCCTGTTGCTTATAAGTCTGATCATAAGGTAGAGAAATTAAGGGTATTTCTAGGGATGATGCTGTATCAACTTCAAATATCATTAGTAGAGTTAAACCAATATGCACATTGCTAGGGTAGTTACTTAAAGCAGTGGTCTATGTTCAGACAGGGATGCTACTCTGTGGAATGCTGGCTGTTTACTCACTTTACTGACTAAATGAAGGCCGTGTCACAAACTGTAAACAAGAAACTGTTCGTAAAGAGGATGTCTCAAACAACTTGGTGGGATGCCCTGTGGGGGAGAAGCAGAGGGAGCTCTGTGGAGGTGGGGCAGCGCGCCATTTCTCTCCCTCTCCCTCCTGTGGTTGCCCAGAGACAGAATTTGCCTAACTGCGCAGGTACAAGCCAGGGAAAATGAGAACCTTCTGGAAGAACCTATTGCTCATGTGTAAGCAAGACTATATAAAGGCAACACCCCACATGTGTCTTTTTCTTGACCCACTATCCGCAGACCAAGCTACTCTACAACAAAGCGGAATCCAAGGGTGGTGATTACCCTTTTCCTATCCTCTCCTCCTCTCTCTTCTCCTTCTCTTTTTGCTCTTTCTCTCTTTCTTACATATATTCATGTATATAAGTTTTGTATGAATTGAATTGCAATCTGTTGATCATTGACAAGTTATTAGGAAAATTGTTTCATTGTCAAAGTACCTTTATTCCTTTCCCGTATGGTTATCAGTTGATTGTTGCCAAATTGTCTTCATTCACTCCCTAAAGTGGCCAGTTAATAAAGTGACCAGCACAATTGTTCCTCTGGGTCATTGTCGTGACTTAATCCACCCTGAAGCTCTACCAAGCAGAGACTGGCTCTTCCACTGGCATGCAGGCTCTTGGGAAATTCAAAAGATTCACCCCCCTCATAACCTATGTGTGGGACAAGACAGGCCCTTTTTACAAATTTATGAGTACCCCAACCTAACCAAGAAAATGCCTACTGTCCTCCAATGTAAAAATAGCAGGGTTTGCTTGCAGAATTCAGTCCTCCATAGTTATGCTAATGCCATGCCTATCACTGATATTACTGATTTCAAATCATAGAATCCTAGAATCCTAGAATCATCTAGGTTGGAAAAGTTCCTTAAGATCATCGAGTCTTACCATAAATCTAACACTGCCAAGTCCACCAAATGAAAAAATGAATTGAAATTAAGGTTCACATAAGGCAGATGGAGCATGGTCTGACACTGATACAAATAGGTAAAAGCTGTACATGCTAGAACTTAAACTTACTGATTATCAGAAGAGCATGTTCCTGAGTCAAACTGTTACATAGAATAAAAATAATCTAGCCAGGTGCAAGGAACTCAAGGAAGTAATGCCTCAAACATTCATTGGCACAGAAAATCTTGAGGACAACCTGTGGCCTTTGTGATTAGTCTAAGGAATATCACCCAAGGAAGTGGGAGTGTATTGAAGGATGCACCCCCCACTGCCTTACAGTTGCATTGACAAACTCCTTAGATAAACCCCAGAGCGGGGAAACGTGGACTGAGTGAAACTGAATGTTTCTCATCAAGAAGAAGGACCACTAATCATTGACTCTATTGCATAAGCCCACTGAGGTAACAAGGTCTGATAAGAGGTGAGCTTTTCTGCCCCAGAAGCTGGACAATTGTTCAAGAAGCATGAAGTCAGCAAAAATCTGTGGGCTGGGTGAGTATGACCACCGACTCAATTGGACAAGGGATGGTGCACCCCATTCCCCCTTAATGTATGCACAGAACCCATGCTCCACATTTTTCCTCATCTCTCATGGAAATGAGTTTGTGGAATACCTGCCTCTTTGTCTAGTATGCTAGTCAGCTGATAAGATGAACTTAAAAGGTGACAGAAATCTTTGTTGTGTGTGCACCCACCACCCAAGATTACCAGGCATGAGACAATGCTGGATCCAGGGGTGGTGGATGGATTTCTTTGACTCTCTTTCTCTCCTTTCTGTTTCTTCCCTTTCCTTTCTTTTCTTTTCTTTCTTATAGATTTATAAGAGACAACATTGCTTATTATTCTTTTCCAAGTTTAAGTTTTTTCTACCACAAGTAAAACATTTTAACCGGTTGTTTGGTGTCGTTTCATCTTAATTTAACCTGAGATGATCACAGAACTGTTACAACTCCCTGGGCTCCCAGTCCAGGTCATGATACCAGGGTAAGGATGCTCTTTTGTGACAAGACAGATGAGTTTTGATCCTCAATTAATTTTGACATGTTGGTCAATATTTTCTCAAAATTTACAGAATTCAGGCACAGTAAGCTTGTCAAAAGCATGTCGGTTGTGTTTGAAACACCACAGAGCTGATGACTAACAGGTCAAACTCTTCAGCTGCTTCTGACTGTGTAAATAGTTTTAGTCTCCAAATCTCAGGACCAGAAGCCTTCATAGTTTTTTTCCCCCCATTTATAGAGTTTTTAGATGTGCTTGCACATCTAGGGTTTCTTTTTTCAAATATGCTGGTTTACTTGCACAGTGTTGTTTGTGTGGATACAAGGAGCATTTAGGAATTGACAATCTCAAAACCATACAAAGCTGTGCAGGTATGTTGGTAGGACGAAAAGTTGGTAGGCAGGTGGAGGGTTAGAGAGGCAGAGAGAGAAGGATAGAAATATACCTACAGCTTTGTTATTATTGTAATAATGAAAACCTTATTCATGTTCTTGTTTGAAATTAGGGTTATTAAATTGTTACTGATTTACTGTTTTCATTATAAGAAGTTTGCTTTATCTCCTATCTTTAAAAGATTCTACTTCTGTTACTTTTAACGAGCCTTCTATTTTTCAGTCTCCTTGACACGTGCATTTGCTGCTCTTCTACACCTTTAAGATACTAGTTAAAAAGCCATAGACCTTCATATAAGCATGAAGGAAGAATGTTAGAAGGATTTTTAAAATATTTTTATTGAACTGAAAATTATTCTTATAAGTAAAATTTAAAATTCCTAGTTAAAATTAATATTCAGTCTGGCATGACAGGACCTCTCCTTATATAATATCTGTCTTAGAGTATTAGTCTAGTACTAGGTATTTACACAGGTGTGAAGACCATATGCTTAGCTAGCCTATCTCTCTGACATCTGTACAGTATTCGTACGTAACTGCTTATGAACATATGCATAAAGGTTTGTTTGGTGTGAAAGTGACCATTTTATTTTTTTAGTTTTTGCTAAGAAATACTTTCTTCTGCATAAAGGTCACTGAATCTTACCTGCCAGTGTATAACTTTGTATTGCAATGTTGCATTTTCTGCAAAGTATAGTTGGAAAACAGAGGATGAGTCTTCAAAAAGGAATAAGGCTACCTTGAAATCAAATCACTCAAGAGAAGATCCTCTGAATAAAAAAAGATGGAGTTCATTTTTGTTGTGGATGCTAATTTGAGGTGGGATGGGGTGTCTCCTTGATATTCCTATTTACTTCCATTAACTGATTTATGTGTACATGATCAGATTCATCTTCCCTTAATGTTAGTGGAAAAATTTCTGGTTTCAACAGAAACAAAGCAGTCTCATAGATTTTTCATGCTAAGTGAAATTAACCCATCTGAGTAGAACATAAAGAGCTTGTGAAGCAGGATATTATAAATCATGGTGAAATTAGTGATACATTTGTTTCAGAGAAGAATTGTGAGCGTTTTTGTGATAAATGTTAACTGCATTAGTATAGAGATGAAATATTATGCATCAACAGATTCACACAATCACAAGCCACTGATTAGGTATGAAGATGTCATGATCCACACCAAATCCAAAAGCAGTTTAGATATATAATTTCAATAAAACATACAGCTTTTTTATGTTTGTAAAAATTAGCATAAAAATATATGTCTGTATTAAAAACCAAGAAGAATGGGTTAAAAAACCCTCCAAAATCACAAACTAGAAGAAAATCTGTTTATTTTTTCTTCCAAAAATGCAATTTCATTGTGTTGGTTGATTCCCCTGTTAGGCATTTGAGTTGCTAGGCATAGATGGATTTATTTCTTACTGTCTCATCCCAACGTATCACTGATATACGAATATAAACTCAGTGCTCTTTAAAGTTGCTTTCTAAGGGCCTATTGTCTTAGGATGGACCAAATTTCCAGGTTACATGATGTTGCTATGGTGTCTCCACACACAAATTGTTGATATTATTATTATTCCATTTGCGTTCTTCAATTTAAGGCATATTATCATATTTTTCAAATTTTATGTCATTTTTATTGCCTCTTCTGCAAAACAGAAAGAAAGTCCATGATGAAGCACTCTCCCTCAATTAGTTCTTTATTTTATAGCTACCATTCCTGTTCACCCAGTATATAATTAATAAAAAGTAATGATAGTAAAATCCTATAATATTTTATAGTCTTCCTTTCTATTATTTTATCTGGGGCATACCGGTCCTATTTGTCTCTTTTTTGTAGTCCATAATTCTGAAAGATTAGACAGTGCACAGTACTGCCAACTTTACTCTATAATATTTTATATTAATCTCTAGCCAACCTGTTATAATAATTTATAATTGAACTTATAGCATCTGGACAGAGTCCCATGTCCTATATTTAGTCCTTATATCTATGTTATTATCTACTTTTTGTGACATTTTATGTAAATGAGATGATCTGCATTCCATAAATAAGTTTTTTTCACGACCAACCTTTGACAAAATACTTTTAGAATACCACTGTTTAGTGAATTTCCCCCAAAAAATATTCTAAGCCTTTCATTTTATGTTCTTCTGGAACAGTTTGCTATCACCATCTGTTTATGGTTGACAGTATCCTCAACTTCTCTGTGTCCTTTTCTTTTATCCTGCCTGTCACTTACTTCTTTCTAGATCTCCTGTTCAGCTTCCTATGACTAATATTTATTCAGTTTACTACTGCAGCAGAATAATGTAAAAAAAGAAAAGCCTAGGTACTGATTATATTAGTTCAGTGAATTTTGCTTTTAAGAGATTTATTAATCTCTCCTCTGATTTTTTTTTTTTTTTTTTTTTACCTTTTGCTTTTCCTCATGTTTCCATCCCAAGCCTTTTTGTTTCCGAAAATACTTACACAGTTACAATGCTTGTCATTATAGTTAGGTCTATCATTTAATTATCTAACTTAAATAAGGGATGCATCTCAGGCTCATTTCAGCCATTGTATCCAGCATTATCCCAATAAAACAGGGAATTAGAGATGACTGTGATGGGAGAGTTTAACAGACTAACAAGTCAAGCCAACTTTAAACTTTAAAAGAAGATTAGATTGACATTTGGCAGCAGCACACTTCATGCTAATGGCCATTTCTTACACATTATGACTACTTCTTGCTACATGTACAAAACTGTTTGTTCTTAACTCATTATCTACATTAGCTGTGAGTACACAATGCCATGGAACTGGTGACATGCAGTTAACCTTGATGGCTAGAGTCCATAGTCACCAAGGGCAAGGTGATCAGGCCTGAGAGATCTTTCATGAGAGAAATCAGAACTGAAGTGAGAGTGTTGTCTTTCTTCTCCACAGTTTCTCACTCATCCATGGTATTTTACATTACTTGTCCCCCTTCTGAAAGGGAGATGTCATATTTGGTCCCAAAACGCATACCTTTTTTTTTTTTTTTTTTTTTTGCCAGTCATCTTCTATTTTGGGCAGAACATCCTCCCTAATTGCAGTCCATCATGTTTATCTTCTGTTCTTTATTCTTCACTTTACAAATCCTGTTACTTGGGTTGTTATTTACATATTTTCCCATGACTCCTAATTGCAACAACACAGTTCTTTATTTGTCATTTTGGTGATCACATTGTTAACATATCTATGGGAAATGCCTATACTGTGTCTAGCTACAAAATGCTTATATGCTGTGGTTGATTACACTATTTTAGTATGCTTATATTCAGGTTCAAGACAAATTAATATTAACTATAGTCTCATTAGACAACTATAATTTTAAGGTATCACTTTAAGGTATTCACTTTGGCTGAGGTCTCACCTTTCTTGTAAAAATACTCTGAAGAAATTAGTTTGATAAGATTTTTAACTAAAATACTTCAACCATATATATATGCATTGTATATATGTTTGCAAGTCAACTGGTTAGTCACACAACTTGATTAATTTTTGGTTCTCTTCAGTCAAGCAGGCTAAAGGATTGCATTGATTCCTGTAACTTGGCCATTTTTCCTCACCTTATTTTGACACATATTCTATTTAGTGGTTTTGCAGTTATTACTATTGTCATCTTTGACATGTACTAGGTTTTTCTGAAAATTGATGAAGACAGTTTTAAAAGAATTCATTAAAATTGCTACCATACTCAGTATTGACAGAAAAGCTTGACCCAATTTTTAGTCTTAAAAGCAGAAAGGATTATGGAGTTTACATGTGAAGATTTTTCTCGCATTGCATTTTTGACATTATATCTGACTTCATTGAAATTAGTATTACAAACTTGCAACATTACTTGTAACAGGAGCTTACACAGATTTCTCCTGTGCAGATGCTTATGTATAAACCTATGGATATTTTAGTCATGAGAATCACGAAGACTTAAACAAATGGACTCATGATCTGTCTAGCCACAAGAGATAAGTGAGTTTTAATTTGAAGGTAAGCACTCCAAAACTTAGACATAAAGGGTAAAGAATAAAACTTCACCTAACCAGCGGTTTCAATACATGAAAAATCCTACAAGCTCTCACTTTGTTTTAATTCTGGTGAAGAAAGTTGGACAGGGATGGGAGAAAAATAAAGAAATGCATCTAATCTAAGAGGTGTATTTGCAGATGATTTAATACTGGGAGAAGTAGTTGATACACCAGATGTCTGTGGTGCAATTGAGAGGGACCTCAATAGTCTAGAGCAATGTGTAAACAGAAATCTTGTTTAGTTTATAAAAGGACAATGCCAAGCCTTGCATGTGGGGAGAAATAACTCCATGCACCAGCACAGGCTGGGGGTTGACCTGATGGAAAACAGCTTGGCAGAAAAGGCAGTGAGAGATGACCGTGAGCCAGTAATGCACCCCTGCACCAAAGAAGGCCAATAGTCTCCTGGGCTGCATTATGTAAAGCATTGCTAGCTGATCAAGGCAGATGATCCTTCCCCTCTACTCAACACTGATGGGGCCACAACTGGAGTGCTGCGTCCAGGTCCTGGGTTACCAGTATGACAGAGACATGAATGCACAGTTGGTCCAAAGGAGGGCCATGAAGACGATCAAAGAGATGAAGAATTTGCCCTATGAGGAAAGACTGAAGGAGTTAGGTCTTGCCTCCCTAGAGAAGAGAAGGGTAAGGGGGAAACTCACCACAGTATTCCTATATTTAAAGGGAACTACAGAGAGGATGGAGGCTCTCTCTTCACAAGGAGCCACATGGAGCTTCCCAAAGGCAGGCATTAGAGAAATGTTTAGGGTGAGCATGTAACTTGAGTCTTTCTCTCTCAGTCCTTTGTCCACTCCTCCACAAGGACCACCATGAAGAAGACAAAACACAACAGGTACAAGTTGCATCAGGTGAGGTTTTATCTCAGCATAGGAAAGACATGTTTTACAGTGAAAACTACCAATCACTGGAAAAACATCCCCAGGGACATGGTAGAATCCCCATTCCTGGACTTTTTCAAACTGTGATTGGACAGGGAGCTGGATAATCTCATCTAGGCTTCCTTTGTGATGAAAGGTTGGACCAGATGATCTTTTGAGGTCCCTTCCAACCTGGGCTATTCTATGATTCTATCACACTAGAGCAAGTCTGACAAATGACCACAAAGATGATTACAGAATCACAGAATGGTTGAGGTCAGAAGGGACCTCTGGAGATCATCTAGTCCAACCCCCCTGCACTGTCAGCTTGGGCAGGTTGCCCAGGACAGTGTCCAGTTGGGTTTTGAATATCTTTGTAGACAGAGGCTCCACAATCTCCCTGGATGACTTGTTCTAGTGTTTAACTACTCTTGTAGTAAAGATGTGTTTTCTCTGATTAAGGGATTGGAGACGAGCAGAGGACTGGAGCATCGGTCACATGAGAACAGGCCAAGAGTGCTGGGACTGTTCAGCCTGAAGAAGAGAAGGTTTAGGGGGCATCTTATCAATGTGTATGCATACCCAGTGGGAAGGGTAGTAAAACTCAGTGGTGCTCAGAGACAGTACACAAAACAATGGGCACAAACTGGAATACGGTGTAGTGAAATCTATTCATCCATTCGTTTCACCTGCCAGATTGGTTATTTATACTGTTAGAAAGTTGTCCTTCCTCTTATCAAATGTTTTACTCATTTTCTGAATGTTTCTGACAGTTTTCTGTACATCTTGTTGTATTGCTCATTAAGCTCCTTCATTTACAAGTTTTTTCTTTCTTCTGCCAGGAATCTGATTACAAGTTGTATTTGTAATTGGGGTGGATAGCCCATTATACTTGCTAAGTGAAGCACTGCCCGTAACCTGCAGTTTCTAATTCTATATAGTCAGAGCTATCCGTTCAATGAAGGGCAAGATTTTAATACATGGACTGGACACTTCATATCAGATGTGTAGATTTGGGGTTACTAAAGAAGTTACCTAGTAATACTTGAGCAATCACTTTAATTTGTAAGATACATAGGGCAACCTGAGCAATCACTACCTTGCTCTGAGAAAAAGAAAGTTTAATCTCATGAAAATTCAAAGAGGGAAATATTTCCCTATCTTTATGAAACATAGAAAAAAAAGATTCCCTATCTTTATGAAACAAAGAAAGACCAGGGAGAGCCTCCATCCCCTGCAAGACGCAGGAGGAAACATGGTAATAAGTGATAAGGAAAAGGCTGAGGTGCTTAATGCCTTCTTTGCCTCAGTCTTTAATAACAAGACTAGTTGTGCTGAGGGAATCCAGCCTCCTCAGCCAGAAGACAGAGACTGGGAGAACAACCCCCCCACATTCCAGGAGGAGATAGTCAGTGACCTACTGCATCACATAGACACACACAAGTCTATGGCACCGCATGGGATACACCCAAGGGTGTTGAAGGAGCTGGCTGAGGTGCTCACCAAGCCACTTTCCATCATTTACCAGCAGTCCTGGCTGACTGGGGAGGTCCTGACAGATTGGAAATTGGCCAATGTGACGCCCATCTATAAGAAGAGTTGGAAGGATGATCCAGGAAATTACAGGCCTATCAGCTTGACTTTGGTGCCCGGGAAGCTGATGGAGCAGCTCATCCAGAGTACCATCATACAACACATGCAGGACAACCAGATGATCAGGCCCAGTCAGCATGGGTTTATGAAAGGCAGGTCCTGCTTGACAAACCTGATCTCCTTCTACGACAGCGCGACCTGCTTATTGGATAAGGGAAAGGCTGTGGATGTTGTCTACCTTGACTTCAGTAAGGCCTTTGACACCGTTTCCCACAGCATTCTCCTGGTGAAACTGGCTGCTTGTGGATTGGATGGGCACACACTTTGCTGGGTAAAAAACTGGCTGGATGGCCGGGCCCAAAGAGTTGTGGTGAACAGAGTTATATCCACTTGGCAGCATGTCACGAGTGGTGTCCCCCAGGGCTCGGTTTTGGGGCCACTCCTGTTTAACATCTTTATTGATGATCTAGATGAGGGGATCAAGTGCACCCTCAGTAAGTTTGCAGACGACACCAAGTTGGGTGGGAGTGTTGATCAGCTCGAGGGTAGGGAGGCTCTGCAGAGAGATCTGGACAGGCTGGAGCGATGGGCTAAGGCCAAATGTAGGAGTTTCAATAAGGCCAAATGCCAGATGCTGCACTTTGGCCACAACAACCCCCAGCAGCACTACAGGCTTGGGGAGGAGTGGCTGGAGAGCTGCCAGTCAGAGAGGGACCTGGGGGTGTTGACTGACAGCCGGCTGAACATGAGCCAGCAGTGTGCCCAGGTGGCCAAGAAGGCCAATGGTATCCTGGCTTGTATCAGAAGTAGCGTGGCCAGCAGGGACAGGGAAGTGATCTTACCCCTGTACTCGGCACTTGTGAGGCCACACCTTGATTATTGTGTTCAGTTTTGGGCCCCTCACTACAAAAAGGATCTGTTGTTGTTTAGTCTGGAGAAGAGGAGGCTGAGGGGAGACCTCATCGTCCTCTACAACTACCTGAAAGGAGGTTGCAGAGAGCTGGGGATGAGCCTCTTTAACCAAGTAACAAGCAATAGGACAAGAGGTAATGGTCTCAAGTTGTGCCAGGGAAGGTTAGACTGGATATTAGGAAGTATTTCTAGAATGGGTTGTGAGGCATTGGAATGGGCTGCCCAGGGAGGTGGTGGAGTCCCCATCCCTGGAGGTGTTTAAGAGTCAGTTAGGCATAGTGCTTAGGGATATGGTGTAGTTGAGAATTGTCAGTCTTAGGTTAATGGTTGGACTAGATGATCTTCAAGGTCTTTTCCAACCTAGATGATTCTGTGATTCTATATGATGTGTAAATATGTATGCATTTAAATAGTTATTTTTCTTTCTAGTAATTCCTTGGCATATAAAGGAGTTATAGAGTTAAAAGAAAAGAAGTTTTGATGAATACTAATATGCCAAATACCTACATCTCTGAGACACCAAAATTTTCATAAATTTCATTGTAACATGATGAAAAGTCTTAGGCAAACACAGGGGAAATGAATGTTGGAATTTTTTTCCTTTTTCATTGTGAAGTATTTTTATTTTAAGCTTCCCACAGATGACAAGAAAGACAAAATTAAAGAGTTTAAAAAATCTAAAAGAAAAAAATATTGGTGATATCACAGAAGAGTATTGATCAATTTAAAACTGAATTTCATTGCTGTTGTTTTTTTATTTCTGTTTCAAAATTCTGAACTCTGTTTCAAGTCCAGCAGAATATTTTTCAAAATTCTCTGGAGATCTGGAGAGAGAAAAAGTAGTTATAGAGTTATTCCTCTGGAAATGCAGATTTATTTAATTATTTATTTACTTATGTTTTAATTGTAGTGCGATTTACAGAGAGTCTTGATCTCTGTCATTTTTCCTTTCTTCTATTGTCTTGCAGCTTAGGATATCACCAGAGGTGTCAATATTTATTAATGTATCACTGTGTAGAAGGGAAAGATGGAAAAGATGACCTCTTGCATGTTTGTTCTTGTAACTGTCTCAAAGAATTTGATGGAAAAGTGAGTATTCAGTAAAGTAAGTATTTGTAAACAAAGGATGACATAGCCAAACCAAGCATAAATTAGTGTGGTTTCATGTAGTGAAAACTGTCAATTCCTGCTATGTTAAAATGCAGGTGAAAGAAGCTTTAGGATGCACCTAATTGCCTAATATTTTGCCAGAAATAGCATCTGTAATATTCAGGGCTCAAATAGCATCCAGTTGAAAAAAGCTTCAGAGATTAGCAGATGATAAATACATATATAATTGGTAAACTTCTCCAAGCAGCTAAACTTCAAATTTGACTGAAGTTGACATCCTTCACTGTGGTTCACTCCCTCTCATGAAGATAAATATGTGAGTCCTTCTTCATGGCTAACTACGCTAACAAGGATTGGTCTGGGAACTGTATCAAATAAGTAGCTTACCTCATGTCTTAACTACTAGCAACTGGAAGACAGGTGTGCAAACATCTGTTATCCTTTTACAACACTTCAGGTCCATATTGACTTTCATCAAGAAAAAAAAAAAAAAAAAGACTGTGCTTAATGACACAATTTCCACACAAAAACCCTGTGGAATTTACTTCATGTTTATATATGTTACATTAATATAAGCATTTTTTCCTGTGAAAAATTTTTGGATGATTAATTAAAAACTTATCAACACACGTTTGGAGGATAGGTGAGATACCCAAGTGCACCTAAAGCTTCAGTAACTGAATTTCATCCTGGATACTCATTGACTATAACTGGGATTTAGACACCCAAATCTTAATTTAGCTGCCTAGTTGAATTAAGAGATCTGAATTAAGACTCTTACCCTGTGACAGAGCTGATAGATAAGACATAGTATCTGTAGGACATCCTAATCCTACTGGATAAACAACTAGAAGCCAGGCTTGATAACACTAGGCATCACAAATGGTATTATATGTATGACTGTAACTTGTGTCAAACCTGTAGGTCACAAGTGAGCACCTTTATTTAGACATTTAGAGGTAGGAATCTAAAGTCCTGAGCTGAAACCTGCCCTGCATACTGAACTAGAAAGAACTTACTCTGCCAGTACTCCTTTTTCTCACATATTGAGATTAATGTTAGATACTTCTACTAACTTGAGAGAAACATGACTCTTTACTCATGTCTCATCTTGATGAGAATTTTGTAGACAGTTGATCCAGATGCTTATAGGTCCCTAAACGTGTCTCAACAGTGTTTTGATCACTTTCTGTGAAACACAGTAATGCAGCCTAAAATCACGGTAGTCAGAAAGGTGCCATTAGCCTTGGACCCTACAGAAAGACACTGTTTAGCACTGTCTATCAGGATGTAAATTAAATTAACTAGTCTGTGAAAACTTTTGAAGTTCATATTTAAGCAAACACACCTACAGTAACTGTAAATCTGAATAACCGATAGGCTACATACACTTTAATCACCTTCCAGAGAGAGCCCAATTTACCACTGCATTGGTCCAGTTTTACGGTGGATGTCATTCAGTTAAAATATGTGGGGTTACTTCTACATAAAAGTGAAGAAACATTGGTAAACCACTCATTCTCAAAATGGTTTTCAAAAGTTTTTAGAACTTTTGACTGCATACCACTGCATGTACTGCATGTATATTAAACCCGTTTTTTACCTCATCATTTTATTCTTATTTTTCTGTTCTTTAGGAAAAGATCTGAGAAATAATCTTGACATTATTTTTTTTTTAAGAGATCCACCATTTTTCCTTTTGTTTAAATTAAATGCATAATTATTTTTACTAAAAATAAATTACTAAATTTTACAAAAAATTAAATTCATTTCATTGAAAGTTCCTTTATTCAGGTACATCAGATCAAGAACTGCAGTAGGTGTCTTGACAATAATCCAGCATAACAAAGATTGTGATTCTGGAACAATTGTAGGCTATGCAGCAGCTTCCATGAAAGAAAGGGTGGCTGACTATTGGAAATGCCTACTCAAAAAAAAAAAAAAAAAAAACCCAAACTAAAAGAAATCATACATTGGGTATAGGTGGTAAGGTTTTGGCAGATGTGGGGCTGCAGGGGTGGCTTCAATGAAGAGAGGCCAGGGCTGCCCCATATCAGACACAGCCAGTTCCAGTGGACTCCAACAGACCCACTGAAGGACACAGCAGAGCCCCTCAGCCAAGATGGTGATACCTTGGAGGAAAAATATATAAGAAAGGGCAAAACACTGCACAGCAGTGAGGAGTAAAGAAAGAAAAAAGATTGTGAGAAACAGTCCTGTGAACACAAACATGAGAGAAGAATGAGGGTAGGAGGCACTCCAGATGCAGAGATTCCCCTGCAACCCATGGAGAGCACCACACCAGCACAGATATCCATACCACAGCCTGTGAAGGACCCTATCCTGGAGCAGTTGAACATGCCCTGAAGGAACCATGGCTCATGGAAGTCCCACACAGGTGCAGGTTTAAGCTGAAGGACTGCCAACTGTGGAGAACCATGCTGGAGCAGAGGAAAAATGTGAGGAAGGAGTGGCAGAAAGGAGCTGTTATTCACTGACCACAAACCCCCATTCCTCATGCCTCCCTGCAATACTCATGGTGGTGGGAGGCAGGGGGTGTATGAGAGTTTCAAGAGAAGTGATGTTGCTCCAGGGGTGGTGTCTGTATCTCCTCACCACCCAACTCTATTTTAATTGTCATTAAATTAAATTAATTGTCCCTAGGTCAATGTTCTGCCTGTGGCTGTAATTAGTGAGTGATCTCCCTATCTTTATCTCAGCCCACAACGATTTTCATCTTCTTTTCTCCCCTTTGTTCTGTTGAGGAGGTGTTATGGTTTGACCTCAGTAGGCAGCTAAGCACCACACACTTGCTCCCTCTCACCTCACCCCACCAGTGGGATGAGGGAAAAGGAAAGGAAGAATAAAAACAAGAAAACTTGGGGATCAAGATAAAATAAATAAATAAATACATTAATAAGTGGAGGAAGAGAGAAGAAAACAAAAAAAGTGATGCAAAGGCAATCACTCACCACCTCCCAGTGTGTGGTGGTTTAGGCCCTGCTGTGACCCGAGACCACGCTGCCACTGCCCCTCCCCCACCCTCCGACCGGACGGGGCAGGGAGTGAAATACAAACCCCGGGGTGGAGATAAGGAGAGTTTTAATACAACAGTGTAACAGCAACAAAACGAACAACAACAAGAATGACAATAGCAATAACAGTAATAACAATAAACAGAACAAAGATATATCAACACAGCAGTGAGAGGAGCGACTGCACACCGAGCAGTTAACAATCTTCCTGTGCTTGGGTGCCTGGACGTGACATCAGCATGGTATCGAATAACCCGGCTAGAGGTCCCTCCCCACCGCTGGGGTAACTTAACCCTCTCCTAGCTGAACCAGGACACATGGGTAGACCAATCCTCAACCATTTCCAGAGCAAAAGATGGCTAACCCTCCTATGCCCCCCTCTTTTCCCTTTTATTGCTGAGCATGATGTTATATGGTATGGAATATCTCTTTGGTTAGTTCAAGTAATCTGCCCATTTGTGCCCCCACCCAACTATTGCACACTACCCACCCCCCCAATCTATTCACTGGTACAGCAGAGTGAGAAAAAGAGGAAATCTTATTGCTGTTCAATACAGTTCAGCAAAAAAACCTATTACATTAATGTGTTATTAGTACTATTTTGGTCAAAAAACTAAACCACAGCACCATATGAGCTGCTATGAAGAAAATTAACTCAATCTTATCCAGTCCCAGTACAGGAGGTGAAGTGAGAGAGTGGCTAGGTGGGCATCTGGCATCTGGCCAAGGTCAACCCACCACAACCCCAAAACCCCAAACAAGATCCTATGCTGTTGCCATGAAGCACTGGTGGAGACAGGATTTTAATGAAGCTTTAAGCAACTTTGTTACTTATGCTGATTAGATTATATTCATGTTTTTGACATGTACTTCACTACATCTTTTAGTATAGGAATTGAAAGATTGAATGCATTTAGAATACTAAACCCAAAATGTACAAGTTAGATGAAAGTGATTTAGAACAATATGTAAAAATGTACGGTAGCTATAATAGATAATTTTTTCAGCACTATATTAAACGGACAAAAATGAACGTTTTTCACTGAATCAGAGATACAGTACACTGACAGCTGATGAAAGGAGGACAGTTATGGCATTAGTAATACTTTATAAACATATAGCATTTTTGCTAATCAAGAGAAAATATGGTTTTGGTTTTTTTACTCTACATTTTTTCCTTTTCTATGACATTTAAATAATTAAACTTCAAATACAAACTAATAACGCTTTTTTTTAAATAGAAACTTTCCTCCTGCTTTTTTTTTTTTTTTTTTACTGGGAGCAAAAGATGTCATTTGCGTTATATTTTGCGTATATTTATGGATAACAGGAAGGTAAATGAGGTGTTCATTAAACTGAACTTAATGAAATACTGAGTCTGAATTCACCACTGCATACTCAAATATAATTTAAACTTGTTCTTTTAGGTTTCTTTTTTTTTTTTTTTTTCTTTTCCAGAGCTTGTTTGCAGCACCTTCTTTTTGTTATTGTAGTAACTCACTACCTTTTCTGATTTTCCATTAAGGTCATAGAAATAATTCTTCCATAAACCTAGCAACACTTTAACTTTTGGCATATTTCCTAAACTGTTTTACAAATACTTAGTTCACATTTCTCTTGTATGTTTGTGTGTCTGAGAGTGAGATTTACCATAAAAGGACCTAAAAAGTATTCTTTTCAATTCAACAGACATATTTTTTAGGACACACTTTAAAAACTGCCACACTGGTTTTCATGATTTTGAAATTCTATATGTCTTCTCATAATACAACATATTATTATTTTTGTTTTGTTTATTCATTTCACTGCTTTTTAATAGATAAATTTACAGGAACATGTATTAGAATTGTTCTCCCTGCAGAGGAAACCTTTGTCTCACCAGCAAAAACAAAAGATGGTTATTAGTCCTGAAAAGCCTGCTGTCACCATTTGAGTTAAGAGAAGTGGTAAAAAGGACATTCCTGAGAAGTAGGTTAGAAATAGCATAGAAAGAGGAGATACAAAAAAGAATGAAGCTGTTGTCATACTTTCTGATATGTCAATTAGCAGTTGATATTTTGGTCATTGAAGGTACCAGAAAAAACTATTTTCTGACCTTATTTAGGCACTGTTGTTGCTACATCTTCCCTGCAAGGTAGGAGTAAATATTTGTTTTATCACATGGTTGGCCAAGAAATAGTATTTGTATCTATCAGTCTATTTACCTGTTTTGCTTCCCTTTCAATTGATTGTAAATCCAGCAGGCTAGCTTCAAGATATCAAAACTCAACAATTAGTAAATATCTGTCAGTATTCATTCTATTATAGACCAAGCATAGAAGCAAATGTAGGATAGAGCTCTAAAGGTGTTTGTGGCCAATGAAGATTCTTCAAATATCTGGCAGAATAATGGAGAGGGAGTTTCAGGAAGAGCCTATGATCTTGTTGAAAACCAAAAAGTCTACAGTTCCCTATGCATGAGACTGTTATCTTTCATCTAGTAGGGCAAAATGTGTCTGTCAGATGTTTGTATGGTTATGCAGAATCTCAAAGCTTTTTATGCAGAGATAACACTCTTACTGTCTAGTCTAGTATTGTTCTACATGAATGAATGTGAATATAGATTTAAAGGTGTTTTGTATGTTTGGGAAAATTTTCTGAAGTATCAACATAAAACTACAACATACACAATAATAGTCATACGTTAATAACTAGCACATTTTTCTGTGGATTATGTCAAAGTCCTTAAATTCATAAAAATATATCACTCTAGAGATTATATTATATATATTGCTCAGAAATGAAGATATTTGCTATTGGACAAAAAGTTTGAAAAAGGAAAGAAAAACCCCCTTTCTGTACTTTATGAAATTATATACTTTATATTACTATACTCACCATTATATCGGAATTTAGATGGCTAAATTCAGCAAGGTAGCCAACAACACTTTTTGCTAAACTATTTTGGTATCCAAGTCCATTTTTCATGGCCTCTTTATGTAATATGCATGCTCAGACCATCTGGATCATGCTGAATATACACCCATTGAAATTCATCATCCATAGACTGGACAACCATATACATGCAAACCCTGGTGGATAATCCACTACTTGCTCAGAGCAGGGACATAAAACAGAGCTAGTAATATCATTGTCTTTTGTGTAAGAAATTAGAAACTAAATATGTCTCAGAAAGTGACCTATTCCTAATCCTTCTTTTAGCTTATACTCAAAAGAACCTCCATCCAAGGAAGGTGTCTTAACCACTGAATCTAGCTTTCTTTTCCTCCTTATGTGACCTCATAGTTAACTCAGGTGGGAAGAGAATATAGGAACTTTATAGTCCAACCTCCTGCTCAAAACAGGGTATATCTGAGGTCAAAACAGGTTGCTGTCCAGTTGGCTCTTGAAAACTCCTAAGACTGGAGATGGTGCAATCTCTCTTGTAAAGCTTCTGCACTGCACGACGGTCTTCAAGACCTCAAGCCCTAGTCCCTCAGCCACCCCTCACAGGGCAAGTGCTCCAGCTCTGATCATCATAATGGCTCTCTGCTGAACTCATCCCAGTTTACTGAGGTGTATCCTGTACTGGGGGACACCAAACTGGACGCAGTAGTATTGGTGTGATCTAACAAGTGTTGAGTAAAGGGAGGATAATCACTTCCCTGGACCCGCAGCCTGCGCTGCTGTTAAAACAACCCCAGATGCAGTTGGTCATTTCTGCTGCCAGTACACAGTGTTAGCTCAAGTTCAGTCCACTTTCCCCAGGAACTTTTCCCCAGAGCTGCCCCCCAGCTCATCTGTATTACCATTGAATTTCCTGAGGTTCCTGTTGGACTGTTCCTCCAGTCTGTTACCATCTCTGTGAGTGGCAGGGACCCTGCCCTCCTATTGACTGGTCACTCCACTTTGTTATCATCAGCAAACCTGAGGAGACTGAACTGTGTATTCTCCACCAGATGCATGACAAAGATTTTAAACAAGATACATTGATGTCTTTAGAAACACTGCTAGAGTTAAGTATTAGTTTTCTAAAATATTTTGCAAATAGATGGAACTGCTTTGTGTAAAGTAGTCTACTTATGTGTGAAGTGATGTTTAAAATTTATATATATTCACATGTTTTAATAGAAAACTCCTAATATAATTTAATGAATCATAACATTTTGATTTGAAGCATGAAAAAGTAAGTAGCTTAATTCAAACTAAGAAAATTACGAAAAACATGCTAAGCATTCCTAAGAGATGTTCAGAATGTAATGATGCACCATTCAGACAAGTCAGCATTAAAGTTAAAGTCTTTGAAAAAAATATCTGGAAAAGAATTTTGAGTCATATATAAAGATTCTATACATATTATACAGCTGTTATAATTTCCCAGCTTTGTGGGCAGTAAGTGCTGGTGAAATTATTGTTTTTAAGACATGAGAACAGAGGGAAGGAAACAAAATATGAATAAAATAGTGCTTCACTTCAATTCAAGAATTAAATGTTCCTCCTTCCTGCCACTCTCTAGACTCATTCTGAAATTTTAGCAGCCTGAGCTCCTCAAGGTATATAATCACCTCTGACCATGTGGACTGATGTTGCTAACAGATCATTAAATCATAATAAATTTGGGGAAGATATTTTTTTTCCAGATGGAAAGTATGCTTTGTTTGGTAATTTTTCTTTATTTAAATCTGACAGTTCAGCATCTGTAAATTACTTTTTTAATATGTGAACTTATTTTTGTTGATGTAGTCAATGCCAATCAACATATTCTTAGTACATCCAGCGTTCCCTAAGTAATTTATCTCAGAGTGGTGAAAAATGTCTAGATTTCAGTTCAACACAAAGCTCCTAAATAATTAAAGTGGGTTTTTTCATTTCAAATGTAGAATGAAAAAAAATCCCTCTGTAAATGAGAAAATATGAAATATTTCATTATTTTCATATAGAAAATAAATGTCTTAAATTAACAAATGTTATAGATCGATTCAGTGAGATGTACACTTGAGTCTGCAAGAGTTTTTCAAATATATTTTTACTTTTTTAATGTATTGTATATTAACAAAATAATTAATAAGTGTTACTTGAGGGACTTTTCCAGGATATTCCCAGATAAGAAGAAAGCTTTATTTCAGCTTGCTGAAAGAATTTACCTTCTTAAACTAATATTGTCTATGCTGACACACAGTGAGATCAATGACTTCAGGGCCTAAACATCTGTTTAGAATCACAGAATCACACAATTGCTGAGGTTAGAAGGGATCTCTAGAGGTCATCTGGTCCAACCACCCTGCTAAACCATGACTACCTAGAGCCGGTTGCCCAGGAATAGATGGCTTTTGAACATCTTGTAGGAGGCAGACTCCACAGCATCTATGGGCAAACTGTGCCAGTGCTCTATAACCCTCACAGTGAAAAAGTATTTCCTGATGTTGAGATGAAGCCTCCAGTGTTTCAGTTGGTGCTCATTGCCTCTTGTCCTGTCACTGGGCACCACTGAAAAGAGCCTTGCTCCATCTTCTTTGGACAATTCCTCCAGATATTTGCAAACATTTCTGAGATCTCCCCTGAGTTTTCCTCAGGCTGAGTAACACAACTCATTTAGTCTTTCATAGGACCATAACATCATAGAATGGGTTGGGTTGGGAGGAACCTTTATAGATCATTTAGTCCAATCCCCTCCAGCCATGGGCAGGGACATCTCTCATTAGATGCAACCTGAGGTTGCTCAAAGCCCCCTCCAATCTATATCTACACTTAAAGGAAATACATTCCTCGTATGAGAGATTCTCCAGTCCCTTAGTAATCTTCATGTCCTTTCTCTGGACTCTCTCCAATATGTTCATATTTCTTTTGTACTGAGAATCCCAGAACTGGACACGCTACTCCAGGTGTGGCTTCACCAGTGCTGAGTAGAGAAGAAGAATCATGTCCCTCAACCTCCTGTCAACACTCCTCCTAATGCAGCTCAGGATAGCATTAACCTTCTTTGTTGCAAGGGCATATTGCTGGCTCATGTTCAACATGTGTCTCCAGGTCCATTTGTGCTAAGTTGCTTTCCTCCTCAGGTGCAGACTTTTTACTTCTTCCTGTTGAACTTCATGAGGTTCCTGTCCACACATTTCTCTAGTCTGATGAGGTCCCTCTGGATGGCAACATGACACGGTGATATAGCAGCCACTCCTCCCAGATTTGTGTCATCTGCAAACTCTCTGAGGGTACACTCTTCCTCATCATTCAGATCGTTATTGAAGATGTTTAACACTGCAGTGCATAAGCAATCAAGGCGGTTCCTTGAATGCACTGACAATAATTTCCTTATACAAGTGATAGACCAGCCAAAAAGGAGAGGTGCTGTGCTGGACCTTGTTCTCACAAAGAAGGAGGATCTGGTGAAGAGTGTGAAGCCCAAGAGCAGCCTTGACTGCAGTGACCATGAAATGGTGGCTTTCAACATCCTTAGGGCAGCAAAGAGGGTGCACAGCAAGCTCGCTACCCTGAACTTCAGGAGAGCAGACTTTGACCTCTTCAGGGATTTGCTTGGCAGGGTAACATGGGATAAGGCCCTAGAGGGAAGAGGGGCCCAAGAAAGTTGGTTATTATTCAGGGATCACCTCCACCAAGCTCAGGAGTAATCTATCCTGACAAAGAGGAAGTCAGGTACAAACACGAGGAGACATGCATGGATGAAAAAGGAGTTCTTAGATAAACTCAAGCATAGAAAGGAAGGCTACAGGGTGGAAGCAAGGACAGGTAGCCAGAGAGGAATACAGAGAAATTGTCCAAGCAGCTGGGGATCAGGTTAGAACTCCAAAGCCCTGATAGAATTAAATCTGGCCAGGGATGTCAAGGGCATAAGAAAAGCTTCTATAAGTATGTCAGTGCTAAAAGGGAGACTAGGGAAAATGTGGGACCTCTCCGGAAGGACATGGGAGACCTGATCACCACGGATATGGAGAAGGCTGAGGTTCTCAGTGATTTTTTTGCCTCAGTCTTCACCAGCAAGTGCTCCAGCCACACTGCCCAAGAAGCAGAATGCAAAGTCAGGGATTGGGAGAATGAAGAACTGCCCACTTCAGGAGAAGATCAGGTTAGAGAACATGCAAGGAACTGGAAGGTGCATAAGTCCATAGGACCTGATGAGATTCATCCATGGGTCCTGAGGGAACTGGTGAATGAAGTGGCAAAGCCACTTTATATTTGAGAAGTTGTGGTAGTCCAGTGAAGTTCCCACTGACCTTAAAAGGGGAAATATAACCCCCATTTTTAAAAAGGAAAATAAAGAAGACCAGGGGAATTAAAGGCCCGTCAGTCTCACCTCTTTGCCCAGCAAGATCATGGAGCAGATCCTCCTGGAGACTATGAAAGGGCATATGGGAAATAAGGACGTCATTGGTGACAGCCAACATGGCTTCACTAAGGGCAAATTATGCCTCATGCATTTTGTGGCTGCCTACGACAGGGTTACAGTGTTGGTGGACAAGGGAAGAGTAACGGACATCATCAACCTGGACTTGTGCAAAGCATTTGACACTGTCTTACATGACATCCTTGTCTCTAACGTGGCGAGACATGGATTTGATGGATGGACCACTCAATGGATAAGGAATTGGTTGGATGGTCACGTTCGAAGTGTTGTGGTCAATGGCTTGATGTCCAAGTGGAGAGCAGTGATGAGTGATGAGGGGCTGGTATTGGGGCCAGTGCTGTTTAACCTCTTTGTTGGGGACATAGACTGTGGGACTGAGTGCACCCTCAGCAAGTTTGATGATGACACCAAGCTGAGTGGTGCAGTCAATACGATGGAGGGAAAGGTTGTCATCCTGAGGTGGGCCCGTGTGAACTTCATGAAGTTCAACAAGGCCAAGTGCAATGTCCTGCACATGGGTCAAGGCAATTCCATGCACAAATACCAGTTGGGTGATGAGTGGATGGAGAGCAGTCCTGCGGAGAAGGACTTGGGGGTATTAGTGTATGGAAGACTGACTATGAGCAAGCAATGTGCACTTGCAGCCCAGAAAGCCAGCCATATCCTGGGCTGCGAAGTGTGTCTAGCAGCCCAAGGGAGGTGATTCTGCCCCTCTACCCAGCTCTCGTGAGACCCCACCTGAAGTACTGTGCTCAGCTCTGAGGGTCCCAGTGTAAGAAGGACATCAACCTGCTCGAGCGGGTCCAGAGGAGGGCGATGAAGATGATCAGGGGGCTGGAGCACCTCCCTTATGAGGACAGGCTGAAAGAGTTGGGGTTGTTCAGCCTGGAGAAGAGAGGGTTTCCTTATAATGGAGAAGGGGACCTTATAGTGCCCTTCCAGTACTTAAAGGGGGCCACTAGGAAAAAAGGGGATGTAGCCTTTATCAGGGAGTGTTATGATAGGATGAGGGTTAACAGATTTAAACTGGAAGAGGATAGATATAGATTAGATATAAGGAAGAAATTCTTTCCTGTGAGAGTGGTGAGACACTGGAACAGGTTGTCCAGAGAAGTTGTGGATGCCCCCTCCCTGGAAGTGTTCAAGGCCAGGTTGGATGGGGCTTTGAGCAACCTGGTCTAGTGGAAGGTGTCCCTGCCCATGGTAGGGAGTTTGGAACTAGATGATCTTTAAGGCCCCTTCCAACACAAGCCATTCTATGATTCTATGATGTTAAAAAAGACTGGACCCACTATTGATCCTCAGGGTACACCACTAGTTACCAGCCTCCAACTAGACTTTGCACCACTGATTACCATTCTCTGGGCCCAGCCATTCAGCCTGTTTTCAATCCCCCCCACTGTCTGCTCATCCAGATCCTATTTCAACAGCTTCAATATGATGATCTTATGGGGGACAGTATTGAAAGTTTTACTGAAGTCTAGGTAGACAATATCCTCATCTACCAATCCATCATTTCATCATAGATGTTTGTCAGGTTAGTCAAGCATTATTTCCCCTTGGTGAATCCATGTTGACTACTCCTGATGGTTTTGTTGTCCTTCATATGTCTGGAAACAGTTCCCAGAATTAGCTGCTCAATCACCTTCCCAGGGATCAAGGTGAGGCTGATCAGCCTTTGGTTTTCTGGGTCCTAACATTCTTGAGGATTGGAGACACATTTGACTTCTCCCAGTCCTTGGGCACTTCTCCCAGTAGTCATGATCATTTGAAAAAAGTTACATGAAGAGTTGTGTATTCAGCATAAAATCTGTGTTAAAACAAATCTTCTACTTGTTAAAAAAGTGAGTCACTTTTTAACTGACACACTTCCAAGTACATACTACCTCATTTGTAGAAATTTAAAGGTAAACATGACTCTTAACTGTGGTCTCTGGGACCTGGTGATCACCTTGCCCAGTATCAGTTTACTCATCCCAAAGGGATTACCACAGGCCAGAGGAAGTCAGAGGATGTAAGGCTCCACAAGAAAATACTATGCTCTTGTAAATGAGTTCTTGTATGAGCTTCCAAAATGGTGCTTCCTTTTCATGAACCTGTTGTGGTCAGCTCACTAAAGAGGATGCTGACTATGCCCCTTCTGAAAGCAGCATTTTTAAAGGTCAGCTGTGTCCCGATCCAATATCGGGGCGGGTTCTTAAACGATCCCAAGAACGAGACTAAGACACAAACGAGGTCAGATGCTGTACAATCTTGTGAACTTTATTTTCTATAACAACTGATAACAGCGATAGGACAGAGAGGAAAGGAAAGAGAAAGTCAGAATCCCTAAGCCAGAAAAACGGTAGAGGTGCAACTAGTTACCGCCACCACCAGGGATCCAGCGATGTTCTGTCGGCTCAGCCGCGATGCAGGTGAAGGAGCTCCAACCTCCGCCGGGGTCTCAGGTCCAAGTAACAGGTGCTGAAGACCAGGGTACTCTGGAGAGGAGTACGCAACCCTTTTATAGCCCCAGTTCTTGCTGTTTCCATGAAAGGTCCACCCGTTTCCACAGAACTCATTGTAATAAGTGCCACCCCGTGGTCTTGCCCAGGTGTCCATGGTGGTCGTGCTGGGGAGGGGGGGTGTCAAGTCCTCCTCGTCTCGCACCCAGCTTGTTACAGCACGGCAGGCACGGCCAAGGCTGCTGTTGTTCTCGCTTTGGGCGGATGTCGTGGTTTTTGTCGGGGCTCTATGTCTCCTTCGAAGCGTACTCCTCTAGAACAACAGGATGTCAAGGCGGGAAGTGGTGGTCTCGGAGCAGCAATGTAGAGACAAACAATGTCTAACACAATTCCTTACAAGCTGTTATAAAAGCAAGATAATATAGACGGCTTTACAAGAGCTAATTGATACCACATGTGGTAGAATTTTTTTTGAGAAACAAAGTCTAGAAATGTAGACTTATGGAGGTGTCAAAAACAGTTCACAGATAGCATGTGACATGTATGTCAGGTTTCACCATCAAGTGCATTGCTCTAGGGTACAGCTTATTGTTCTGCACTACATTTTCGTGGACATTTAACCAAGTAAATTAATGATAATTTTCTTGGATATCTGGGTTGAAGTACAGGGTGCCAATACTGTAGTCCAGATTAGCAATGATATTAGTAGCTGTATTAATCTGAAAAACTACAGACATAAAAGTCGTATTCTACAAATTGTGTTTCTTTAGTCATTTCACTATGTTTATATCAGATATTTGAGGTTGAATTTGTCTGACCAACTACATACTTCTCTTGTTTTGTTGGTCACCGTAGGCTTCCTTTGAAACCAGTGGGAAAATATAGAGTTTTTATACTCCATTACATCTGCTTTTAAGGTAGTCTTACATAACAAGTAAGATAGTTGTGCTTCAGAAACATTTATTTTCTCTTTAATAACCATAACTAATATCTGATTAGTCAGATACAGACATCTACATTACACCTGTCTAAAGCTAGGTGAGAGGAATCCCACACCAACTAAGAAATCAATGAAAATTTTAATATAGTTGTTGCTTGTGTCCTTTTGGTCCTACAGTAAGAACTGCTAGAGACAAATTAATAAATACATACATATATACATAACTTAAAAATTGAGTATGTATTAATTCTGCAGCATGTTGCTATAAGTTTTTAAGCTTTCTGCAACAACTATAACTCTTCTGTGTTCTCTCCCATCAATTTAATTCAGTATTTGAAGGAAAAAAAAAAAGTTTTTTCAAAATCTCCTGAAACTTTCTGTAAGAGGCCTGCAAACATAATGCCTAGATGTTAAGAACATTTTATTCTAACATCTCCACTTTCACATTTCCACATCTCTACTTTCAATGTGCAGTGTTCAGAGGTGACAATCAGAAAGAAATCAGAGCATGTAGTTATGATATACCATTAGCACAAGAGCAAATGCTTCAGTAATGTAAAACAAAAGCTAGTATGTGGAAACATAATGTTTTTTTTGTGTCAGGCTGCTAATACCAGCTTTTCCTAGTATACAATAATTGGTTCAACCCAGAACGTGTTGCACAGTGTTATATTTCTAAAAGGGCCTGTTGTCCTTGCACAAACACACCTGACTGCAGGTGCTATCTTTCTTCTCAATAAATGGTATTCTAAATAATTGGTGATGTATTCTATCTAAACAAAGCAAAATGTTCAAAATACTGAATTAAATTACTTACCTTCTAACATTTTTAAACCTGATATTAACAGTTAATTAAAATTTGTCTTCTTTGTTGATCAGTTTAGCAACTATATTTCTTTATTTTTCTCTATTCACTTTCTTAAATTATTGCCTTATATATCAGAGTAATTTAAAATCACAGTGCTGTTTGAAGTCAAGAGACTTCAAAAGTGGGAATACTAGCTTTAAAGAAGTTCTTAATTTCAGGATCATTCATTCAAAGAGTCAGACACAAGTCCAAAAGGTGTAGAAGAGTACTGATACAAAATTCTTTATACTTGATTATTCATCATCTAGAAGATGATAATTTATAATAACTATTTTACAAACTATGCATATGTAAATGGAGTAGAAGTAAGAGGAATATAAAGTCATTAAAACCATAATCGAAGGAGTAGCATGGAATGATACCAATATAGACTTTGTGACTTAAACCTCCTGTGTAGAGTGATGAGTGCAAGCAAATTGCATATGAAGCTTCACCAATTTCGTTTTACTTTAATATTTTTATCTGAACTGTGATCATCTCGAATATGCTTCAGAATGGCAAACTATCATAAATTAGGCAGCTGGAAAATGTTATAATCCACTAATATTGAGTCACAGTCCTTAGAATTAATATACTCAAGAAAAATGGTTTATAAACACCACAGAAATATTAAGATATTTTTAAAAAATTGTTACATTATACAGAAAAATTTTCATTATATTTGTACATTATTTTTATATTTCAAAGAAAGAAAAGAAAAGGGGTTTTAAAGATATTGCTCAAGCTTTTGTTCACATCATAAATCCTGTACTATTAAAACAATTTTTTTTCCTACACACAGTATTTAAAGTATGCTTTATATCTGACCAGATAGATTCTACTTACTTTGTTTTCAGTTTAACTGTAACACATTAAAATGCAGCACACGATCTAGAAGGTAGAGCACAGCAGCTTATTTAGGTTGCCTAACTATAGACATCTATTGTCATATGAGATCCTCTTGTGCATGGCACCTGTAGGTATCCCATTGGTTTCATGTCATATCTGTCAGCCCCAAGCAGGCATCAGAGATAGGCTGAGGAGTTTTAGATGACACTGCATATAAGTCTAGCATCAGATGAAATGAGTCCTAGTTACCTAAACTCCCATTTGTGCTCAGTGAAGAGTAGGTAAGTATCAAGTGGATTAAAAGTGGATATCTAGTGAATTTAATAACTTTTAGAGTATCTCAGATATCAGCTTATGGTTGACAGATAAGACCTATAAAAACCTGGACTTTTCTGAAGACAAAACTGCATACCAGATAGGAAATCTCTGATAGCGCTATAAATCTCTGTGTTTAGGCAACTGAATGAGCTCCTTACACTTTTGAAATCCACATTAGGTCATATGAAGCCTACCTTAAATGTCATTGGTATCTCCAGGATAGTTGTTATTATGTAGTTTTGATATCTATGTAAGAGGTTGTATAAATTAACAATGATAATATTTTTGCATAAGCTACAGCTAACATTTTTAAATGTGAACCAAAGAACTGTGCTTTATGCATATTTGCAGAAGCAAAACAAACTGGGGCAAACACAGTCATAGATTTTTATGGTTGAATTTGACTGCAAAATATTTTGATTTTCTGATAATGGTAGCCTTAAACTTTTATACACTAATTCCTAACAAAACACATCTAACTTCTTGTTGAGTGAGAACACATTTAATACAATAAATACTTAATCTTGTTTTTAAAGTTTTCTATTATGGTTCTTAACTATCTTGAGTTTCTTGCTTTTTTTTTCTTTCACTTTTCCAACATTTTACCTTGCCATCACTTTCCATCAACTTAACATTTTACCATGCCATCACTGAAATAGGAATCTTAACTGCAAGAAACATTTCAGTTCTAAATGGGCATTCGTTATTATTATCCTTTGAAATATAGCAAACAGGCTCTTGACCTGATGCCTGCTATAAGACACAAAGCAGAATGTCTCCAAAATCAATCTCTGTTAATTTTTTCTTCAATGTTAATCTAACAAGCACATTACATCAAGTAATCTTCTGACACTGTGAATGCATTAGTTCCAAAGTATACCTGTATCCAACTTCTCTGTATATACTTTATTTTTCTGATCAACTGGGAAACTTTGACAGATATATTTTCTGCACAAACTTGTTTGATTTATTTTTTGATATAACAAGTGAAGATGGAATGCCCAGTTGAGAAGATCAAGGTTCAGTACAAGATTGAGTTTTCAGAAGAGTAAACATCATTTCCCTCTAGACTACAGAGAAAAGCAGGAAAATATAGCAAGTTTATCTATGTCTGAGGCGGCTAGGAAACCCTAATCTAATCTGAATCAAACTGCTCAGCTGAATCCAGGCTCTGATTTCCTGATGTAGGTTTAACCAGTCTCATATGCAGTACAGGACTGATGTTGATGAATCATTCTGTCTTTCACTATGAGAGATTTTGAGGCTTTTTCCTTCTTTAAAAAAAAAAAAAAAAAAACAAAAACAAGAAAGCAAAAAGCATTATATATTATTACTATGTATTACTTTTCTTTTCTCCTAACTTGACTACATGTGACAATGTACTTTTCCATGGTTATGATACTCTCCTGTGTTGCTTAGTTAAGGCTTGGCCAATATACTGACGCTTCAACATTGCTGTTAAAAAGAATACTATTTAAAAAGTGACAAATCTATATGAAACTGTAAAAAGTAGCACATGCTTTTTACTGTATAAATATATGACAGACTTCATTTTAAATGTGCCTATGAAAGAATCTAACTAGCAGTTAGTGTATCTGTCCACTAATGCTTTTCTTTTGCTCTCCCGCCATAAAGAAGGGAACTTGCACTTTCACCAATCAGCAACACTGCTTCTCCTCTCCAGTCTGGGAGTTGTCCATCCAACACAGCTGCTTAGCCCAATGACTGCCTGGGTCTGGCACGTGGGATCTGGAGGCAAGATGGGTTTTGTGCTGCTATGGGGAAACACAGGCCTCTGCCCAGCTGTGAGCCTGTACTGCAACCCCACAGGGACTGCGTGGTCTGAGTGGGAGTTGTGCCTCCTGGTTGCTATAAGGAGTTACACTCTCACAACTGCAGTTCACACCAAGGCAGACTCCACCAGGCACGTTTTATGGTTGTATGGTGGATATAAAGGATGATCAGAAACAATGATTGTCATCGCAGCAGCTGAGCAATGTGGAAAGAAGATCTAGGCTGTTTTGTAATCAAAATATTGCAGGTAGTAGGTAAAAGTTTCTTGAGATAAACAATATTGCCCCAAAAATGAAACTAAAGAACATTTGCCTGCCATTACTTTGATTGCTTTGCTTATTCTACTTCCACTTGCCAAATAATGCATTTCAATGTATTTAGAATTTCTTTAATGAAACCTTTCTCTCACTTCTTAAGATAAATGCCATTTAGACTGTAAGCTCCTCAGAGCAGGGACTATGTCATTTTATTGTGTATGACTGTGGGGCTTTTAACACCATAAACCCCCTTTGAAAATTATGACTTTAATAAGTAGGAAAAATGCTGCCCAAATTCTTAAACTTTAGCTTTACTGGAAAGTTTTCACTGCAAGGAAAATGAGGGGTGAAACTTTCTCTGATGAATAGCACCAACACAGAAAAGCATCAGAATAATTGTAATGGCTAAGTTCTGCTGGGTGCTGTGTAATATAATGAAGTCAGTGCCTGTTGTGGCCAGATAAATCAAGTATTGTTTCATAGTATGCAGCTGAACTTTTTAGTCAGATTACTCACAACAACGCTACTCCAGTCATGGCTGTTATGAACAGCACATTGAAAAAAATAAATAAACACACAATACGCTAATGTAATTTTGGGATGATTTAGTAGCAGCATGCAAAATGTGTTCAGTTGCTGTTGTACTAGGCAGAGGAACTCTTAATGCTGGCTGGAATGCAATGATCTATCAGTCTTTATACCCCAGTCACCCAAGGTCAAAATAAGAATCCTATCAGAATTTTTTTTTTTTTTTCTCCTTCTCTGATCTTTGGGTTCAATGTCCAGAGGTAGAAAAACCTTTTGATGGTGTTCATAGTGCAAGTGAAACAGTGCTTCCAAATGCAGTAGGAAGACTTCACTCCTTTTGGCACATCCAGAGGCTTTGGGCACATTCAGAATAAGTGAATCCGTTCTACAGACTTCTCAGGGCACAGTTTCCACTAACCAAGGTGAATGTCCTAGTTTGTGATAATGAAGCTTAAAGTCAGATACAAATTTCATATCTACTTCTCCTTGTTATCATTTGGATCTAGGATTTTCTTAGTAATACAGCAATAAAGATAACAGGCAGAATAAGGTGTCAAGCAATGATCATACATAACTATAATGTAAAGATGTGTGTATTGAGCAAGATTCCTCAAGAAAGGTGTAGAAGGAGGAAGGCGGGGACATTGAGAGTGATGGTGTTTGTCTTCCCAAGCAACCATTAAGCATGATGGAACCCTCCTTTCCTGGAGATGGCTGAACACCTGCCTGCAGATAGGAAGTATTGGATGAATTCCTTGGTTTGCCTTGCCTGCATGAGCAGCTTTTGTTTTGTTTATTAAGATGACTTTTTCTCAACACACGAGTTTTCTCACTTTTACCCTTCTGATTTTCTCCCCCATCCCACTGAAGGGGAAGAGAGCAAATGGCTGTGTGGGGCTGAGCTGCCTCCCAGGGTTAAACCACAAAAGGTATCTACACTCATACAAGTGTGTATACACAACACACTCTCTCTGTTTTGCCCTTCTAATGGATTTACTAATGTGGACTGGTGTTTTCCAATAAGTGATTTATTTTCAGGTACATATATGCAGGTCTGCAAAGACCAGATAATAAGCATTATTTTTGATATTTTGGGAAAATTTTTTCTCAAGAAGAAAAAACTGAAGTGATTTATTAAATGATTGCCTCTGTGGCATTCAGGATAAGAGTTTAGTGTCTCTCTCCTGCTTCAAGAATATATGGAAAACATTAGGAAACCTTACATATACTTAGAAAAAAAAAAGACTTCTGACTATCTGTCATTATTAATAGGTAATTTAGTAGAACTAAACCCAACAAACTAGTAAAATCTCAGAAAAAAATATATGAAGCTTTAAGAGAAAGACACAAATTTAGGTAAGAACAGATATTAATTCAAAACATTTAGGTTTCCATACAGAAAATCTTCAATGACTTTTGGTTCAACCCAATATCCAACTCCATCATGCACAGGCATCCAATACACCACATGCATACAAGTTGTTTATTTCTGGCTGCCCTAATGCATCTGAAAGACTTTTACCTTTACTGATGTTTTATTTACTAAAAAACAGTAAACCAGAGAAAAATCTTTCAGCAATGTGGTTACAAATCAACTTTTCTTTTTTTTTTTTTTTTTTTAATCCCCACTGTATATGTAATGATCCTTGCCAAAACCCAGACAATTTGCTGCATGTGGAAGAATATAGGACAGTTAAGGATAAACAAATTAACATTTTGGGAGGTCAGGCAAACTTTATGATCTGGCTACATGTAGCGGCCAGAATAATGAGTCAGAGAGTTTTTTTCTTCTTCATGCAGACAGGCTGTTTATTCTTACAATAGTACATGCTTATGCTATGGTTAAAGCTCTTACTTCATAATTAACAAATCAGCAATTAGACAGCTATCAACCTTTTCTCCTATCAGCATAAGACCACTCTAACACGTGCTGTACAGACCAATTAACTTCTCGTTCACAAGCTCTTCACGCGGCGGTAACTTCTCACAGTTCAGTACCTTTCCACAGCTCAGCGTTGCAGCTGTCCGTTGTTTTTCCCTGCCGCCTTGGCACAACTCAGCAGTTTCTTATCTTTCTCCCAAGGCCTGTTTCCCATCAAAGCCTTGATGCTTCTCAGGGGCTGCGCAGGGCTGACAGGCTGATGTCGACTTGCCTCTCTCCCACAGCTACAGATGTGTTGGGGTTTGAAACTGAACTTTGGGAATGAATCTAACGTAATTTGTAAGCACATTGGGTAGAATTCAGCTAGCTCTGACCTGCTGGTTTGACACTTAGTTGCATACAAAGAGATGTTTAGAAGTACCTAGCAATAAGTCTTCTAGAGGAAACCTGAGCTCTTGTGAAGCAGCACCAGTGGTTAGAAAAGATATCCAAGAACACCATAAAAAAAACCAATAAAAGCCTGCTTTCCAGTAACCAAATCTCACCCCCAAAACCATAAACCTAACAATAAGATCAGTTAAATCTCCTGTCTTTCTAGTATATGACACATTGAGATTTTATTTAGCTTCCATGTGCTTGGATAGTCTATTCTGTTAACAGTTAACAGTTAATTTTATTTTTTAGTACAGAGTAGACCTTTAGCAGACATTAATATCTTACAGACTCACTTTATTGGTACATACTCAGTACAAAATGTACATTCTCAGACAATCAGAAACTCATATCTCTTAGCTAAAAAGGATTAAGTTTCATTGTTCTGCATCAGTAGACTGTATTTCACTTGAAAGATTCAACCATAAAGAACAGAATTTGTATGAAGGAATTATTAATATTCTAATACATGCTTACTATTTGTTGTTTTTTTAAGAAGAATTCTTTTTTTTTCTGTGTTTCTCATGTGAAATGTGGTTATGTGGCTTTATCAAAAGTCCAGTTAATTAATTGTAAAAATTTCCATTGAAACCAGTGGGGTTTGGATCAAGTGATATTCCCCTGCTGAGAAGACCTATTTCAGGTATTTATTCCCTTTTGGTACTGGATCTGCTTAAACAAATGTATTCACATGGGGTTTAAGTGTTTTGTAAAATTTAACTGAACATGTGAAAAGAATATCATGTATGTTTTAACATTTATGACAATTCACCAGACACCTAGGAGATTGGGTGATTTAGCTCTCCTCTCCCTCTCTTTCTTTCTGCATTTTCACTCGTATTTTTCCTCTTTCTGACTTTGAATAGTTGTTTTTCTGTTGGTTATTATTTGGGTTTTCCCCTCTTTGTGGGCCTAAGTTTTTCTTTTTTTTTGTTTGTTTGTTTAGATGTGATATGTGTTTGCAAGGAAAAAGTGTTTATAAAATTACACTATCAGCGTGTCCATCTGTTACTATGACTTGTGAGTCCATCAGCCACTTGCAGATAAATTTCACAAGAGGGCTGCAAGTCTAAAAGATATGGCGTTCCTACAAGTTCTGAGACACTGTTAGCTGAAACCTAGTGTTTTCAATGCATCCAGTAAAAATGTACTTTTATCTCAACTTCTTACCAGACAGGCAGCAGTGAGATGGTACAGCCATATCTTCTAACCATTCACAGCATATATTGCCATTTTTTTCAAAGGATATAAAAAGAAGAAATATTTTGGTTTCTCTCAGTTTTGTTAGAAGTGGGATATTTCTTGGCACCTAAGCCAGAATAAAGGGCCCATTGTACTAAATTCTGTACAGCATACTGTTACTAATCCTGTAAATGTACTCTTAAATTTAGATAAATATAATCCCATTAATATGGTTTATGTGGAATTTCCTGCGTTGAGTTCTGTAAAATGATAAAGATCCAAAGCTTTGTAGTTTCTTACTTAGGATCTTGTGGTGGTTTAGGTCCTGCCGGGGTCTGAGACCACGAGGCCACTGCCCTTCCCCCACAAAGGGAGTGAAATACAAAGCCCCGGGGCTGAGATAAGGAAAGGTTTAATACAACAGTGCGACAACAACACAACAAACAAGAACAATAACAATAACAGTAATAACAATGAACAGAGCAAGATATCTACCAATACAGCAGTGAGAGCAGAGAGATCGCATAACACACACGTTCACTGATTCTCCTGCGCTCCCGCGCTTGGGCGCCCAGAGGTGCCGTCAGCATGGTATTGAATGCATGGTAGAGCTTCCCCCCCCCACTGCTGGGGAAACTTAACCCTATCCTAGCTAAACCAGGACAGATCTAAAGAGAAAAAGTCAGTGTAGTGTAAAACACTTCTCCTGGTTCTAATAATGGCATTGTTATTTTGGTCAGTTTTCTTTCACTTAGCTACAAAATGAGAACTGGTTCTCTTCCTGTGTTCACTTTTGCAGTTACAGGATCTTTATTCTAATATTTCTCTTTTAGAATTAATAAACTTGAGTAGTCCTAAAGCACTGTCAAATACCTAGAACAACTAAATTCCTTCCACAGATACTCTTAAGAGCCCATACTTGAAAAGAATCAACGTTTTGATGGGAATAGAAGGAAGAAGAGAGCACTGAATGTGAAAATTCAACCAAGGATATGCTTGTCCTTGTGTCAGTTTTTCTCCCTGATAAAGTATTCTGAGAGGGAAGCTTCCTCTTCTTGAAGCTCTCACGGCTTTCCTTTCTGCTGAATTTGAGTTTCATTGAGTATCTATGACTAGCAAAATGCTGATATACTTAGGTATACCTTGCTGATCTGCAGGAGTTGTTTTTCTTGGTGCAATATTGAATTGCTGCTGCATTTCACTGTGTGCTTTTTCTCTGCAACCATTCCTTCTGGATCACCAGATGATTCACAGTCCCCTCTGTGCCTGTCAAGTTTCAGCCTGACCTCCACATGCCTTAATTGTTCATAGCGATTTCATTTAGCAGAAGCTGAAACATGTCAAGAGAAAGTGACAGGACATATGGGACACTGTGGAGAAGGTGTCAGGGACCATTATCAGTTGATGGAGGGAGAGGTAACGGGGGTATTCTGAATAAACAGAGGAACTGTTACTGTTATGAGAATAGTTACCATTTTCATTGAGCCCAGCAAAGCGCTGAACACAATGTTTGTCCCAGGTCCTGAGAAAATAGCACTTACGAAGTAAAAAGCTAAGATTTGTTTTAGCGTTCCAGAAGACAGTTTTTATTAGGTGTGAAGTTTCTTTGGAAAGAATTTTCCTAGAGAAATTGTGAAATATCCCAAATAACACTACTTTCTGCATTGTGTTCGAGGTTCTTTGACTTTGTCTCTGCAGTTCTACATTGCATCTCCATTATGTATAGCAATAAACATATGACAAAGTTCATATCTGCCTATAAACTTCTGAGAATAATAGCTCCAAACAACAGCATTGCAAACATATCTGAGAAGAAGATGACAGAATTTGCACAGCACAGATGTTAATCCTGCCTTTAAAGCACTGTTGCTCAGATACAGCAGCGATGAGCACCATACAAAACCTTTCACAGGTTGGAGTTAGGATGTTCTCAGGTGGAGTGCAATACCATTCAGAAATGCAAAAAAACCCCCTATACTCCATTTAACTTTCAGTAAAACCCTTAGAATACGGCTGAAGTGGAGTTTGAATGATATACATGAAAGTGTTTTGGCTCTCTGTAGTAAACTAAATTTTACCCATGGTGAATCACTGACAGGTCTAGCCTATTCTCCTTCCTAGTGAAGTAACTAACAATTTCTTCACAGCACTTCCACTTGTAATTTGAAGTGCCTCTCACTCACAAAGATGAATAGTAATCATCAAGTCATGTGTTTCCACATAATGAATATACATTTTCACTTGGTTATTTTCTGCCTTATTTTATGGCTGTAAAGGAAAACCATCTTATATAAAATATTGCCATGACTGCTTAATATATTTTCATTTATTCTGATGTTGATTTTCATTGCTTTTTTCCTCTGGTTCCTACTGAAAAGTAATAAAATAAATAAGAGAGGGAAAAACATGGAAATAAAGCATCTATAGTTTTGACTCTGGAGATTTTGACAACCTTGACAAATCACAATGAGAAAAAGTATATTAAACTGTCATGCTGAAGTTTGGCCAAAGAATAAGGAAGAAAATTCAACAGAGAATAAGACCATTTATTTCTTTGGTCTTTCATTTGTTTTCATAAAACAGACTATTAAGGACTATATACAAAAATGAGTGTTCAAAAACATTTTCGCAATGATCATATATGTGTGATTAAATTCTGTCCTTGATTTTCCCACCCATTTTTGTACTTTTTGGTTCTAACTAATGGAAGGGTCTGTAAAGAAAACCAGAAACCTTTAAAAGACCAATTCAACCTTAAATTATTCTACTGTTTTCAGTAACATAATCACACTGAACAACTGGAAATAGACTGACTTGGAAAAAAAATGGGCAAAACTAAATGGAAATAACTGACTGGTGAAACTCTACTCAGACCTGTCAGGGTCTTGTTATTCTCATTTTGAATATCTGTCCTTCATTTTAAGCATCAAAATGGATCTTTCTAGCTCTCTTAACATAATTAATATCTCTTACAACAGCTAAAGATATCAAAATTCTATTGAATTTTCAAAAGAACCATATCATGAAGAACAGTGTGTGTTTGTATCTGACCAAAAAATGTAAAAGGTTGTTATAGGGAAGCTGCCTATACTATGATTTGCTTCAACAACAATTTTGACCTTGCCCTGTCTTATTTTCTACTCAAACAAAGAACTAAAGAGCTGTTCTTCATCTTTACTTGTATCTTTTATATATTTTCTTCTATTACCATATTACTTTTAATTGCTTTAAAAAATATTATTATTTCTATCATTAAAAATAATAAATAAGAAATCAAGAGTGAGAGGTTGGACTGGGACTCAAATTATTTTTAATCATGTAGAGGGTATTCAGCACTCATTTCAGTTGCCCATACAGAAATATCTACTGCGGGTTTAGACACCCCTGGGTAACTCACCTGAGCTTCAAGCCCTGCTGGAAATGAACATGGTACACCTAGTAGACTCTATTTGGTATCTACAAGCTTTGTCTCAGATAATGCCTGCCATCTCAAATGAAAACAGATGCTTGTGTTTAGACAATGAAAGTCCACCTCTAAATCCATATGAGCTGAACCTTCTCCAAGGTGTTGGTGTATGTTTGTCTTCAACAACACCTTAAAGTTAAAAGCTGCAGTTTGCACAGTCTGTGCCAAGAGACTGGAAACATCCAGAGAAAAGTAAATCAGATGCATTCTTAAGGGGCTAAATTTAAGCCCTCGGCTGCTTGTGAAATTTTTCACTTGTACTGTTTTCAGCAGTAGGCCAAAGGACACCCTCATTAATTTTACCTTGGTTGTTGACAAGTGTAAGCTATACAATAATTTAAAAATTGTTCTGTCTTTTCTGCTTATAATATTATTTAATGTCCATCAGCATAAAACTGCTCTTGATATGAAAAAAAATTACTCCTCACATCTTTTTTTGTATCAATATATATAAGCAATAAAGATACAGCTTAAAAGGATATTTAAAACTCATCAGCAACTGGTTAATTTTGCCCACAGAATAAACAGAACTTTGAATAATTTATTATCACTTCTGAATGATATAGAATAATAACTATATTTGTTTTTCTGCAGCAACTGTGTTATATTAGAACGACCCAATGTCATTAAGCAATTAATATATCAGTAAAATTTGAAGTACAGACCCAAATACAACTATGATATCCTAAGACATTGTATAATAATGCAAATTACAATTTTCCTTTCCAGAAGTGAAGACTTCAAATGAAATGGTGATGTTTCAATGAAAAGTGTATCATCTTTTCAACAGAACAATAAGACAATCTATAAACTCAAACCACTTAAAAAAATATTTTCAGTGTTTTGGTGGGCTAAACTTGGCTGGCCAGCAGGAGCCCACCAAGCTGCCTTATCACTCCCCCTTCTAAACAAGACAGGGGGAGAAAAATATGATGAGAAATCTCATGAATTCAAGATATCGGCAGGGAGATCACTTATCAATTACCATCACAGGCAAAACAGACTCAGCTTGGGGAAATTAATTTACTGACAGTTAAACAGAGTAAGATAATGATAAATAAGAACAAATCTAAAAAACACCATTCCTGCACCCCTCCCTTCTTCCCAGGCTCAACTTCATTCCCAACTCTTTTACGTCCTCCCACCAAGCAGTGCAGGAAGTTGGGAATGGGGGTTGTGGACAGTTCATAACACTTTGTCTCTGCTGCTCCTTCCTTCTCATGCTCTTCCCCTGCTCCAGCGTGGGGTTCCACCCATGGGAAATTGTCCTTCATGAACTTCTCCAATGTGGCTTCTTCCTGTTGGCTGCAGTCCTTCAAGAACTGCACCAGCATGGGTCTTCTCCATGGGTGTACATAAGTCCTTCAGGAACAGACTGCACCAGTGTGGGTCCCCCACAGGGTCACAGGCCTTGAAAGAAAACCTGCTCCTGTGTGGGTTCCCCTCCATGGGTTGCAGCTCCTTCCAGGAGTCTGCTCCAACATGGACTCTCCCTAGGCTTCAGCTTCCTTCAGGGCACATCCACCTGCTCTGGTGTGCTGTCCTCCACAGGTTACAGAATGGATAGCCATGGACTTCCATGGCCTTCAGGGGGACAACCTGCATCACAGTCGTCTTCACCATGGGTTGTAGGGGAATCTGTTCTGCCTGGATCACCTCCTCCCTCTCCTTCTTCATTGACCTTGGTGTCTGCAAGGTCTCCTCTCTCTCAGTTGCTGCTGCACAGCATTTTTTACCCTTTCTTAAATATGTTATCACAGAAGTGCTACCACCATCACTGATCAGCTCGGCCTTGGCCAGCAGCAGGTCCATCTTGGAGCTGGCTGGCATTGTCTCTTTTGGACATGGTGAAGCTTCTAGCAGCTTCTCACAGAAGCCACTCCTGCAGCCTCCCCACCAAAACCTTACCACATGAACCCAATACAAACGTCTTCTGCTTTTCTTTCAGTTTCAGTTTTCCACAAAATGCTTACTTTAAAAGATATCCTGTAATTGCAAGTTCTAAAGAGAGAAAATGGACCTGATATAGAGGAAGCAATATTAGTGAAAGTACTATTGTTGGCATAAATATCTGCGATGTTTATATATATACCACCTTTACATGAAGGTCTAGGAATCAGAAGAAATGTGAAGAGAAAACTAATGTTTGTCATTATGCAATCATGTTTCTGTGCATGGACTAATGTGATCATGCAAGACATGCTCTGTTTAGCAGTTAATTTCTTTAAGTATCACAAGGTAATATAAAAGATGGAAACAGTCTCCTTCCCCACTTTTGCTCTAGCTTATCCTTGGTTCTTAAGATAGATTTATCCTACAAATTGAACAAAAAATCAAAGTACAGTTAAAAGAGACCTGCAACAGGCTCTCCCTTCCTTGATTTCTTGACATTGCCTACGAGAAGCGTTCAGTGAGGCTGTTATTTTTCATGGGAGAAAATACAGGTAAAAATATTTCACTGGTGCCGGTGAGAACAAATATAACAATCAACAAGAAAATAATACCAGTTTCTAAGAAACAATAATGATTGTGTTTCGTGGTAGGATATAAAGAAGTAATTTTCTATTGAAATAATTAATTTTGTGACCAATACAACAATTAAAACAACATTAACAAAAGAACAAAAACCCCTCAATAGAGTATTGCTACCATCATAAACACAAAATAGTGCTAAGTGTATTGTTACTCACTAGAGATTAACAGAGGTAATGACAATGATTGATATGCTTCCATTTTAGTGACTGTAGTTGCTTGCCCTCTTATTTTAAATTCAATATCCTTTTCTTTTTCTAGGTAGCTAGAATAAGAAACATTCCAGCGTCTGCATACATATGGCTTACATCTGACATGGATTCAGTATGCTGTTTGGAACTAAAAACCTGTTTCCTATTTCTTTCAGTGGGTATTTTGATGATATAAATATATTTTGGTCAATATACTTCAGTCTAGGTCATATATCTTCTAACTCCACTTAAATGTGCTTAGCTTCTTTGGCATAAAAAGGCTACAGTGGATCATAATAGACAGTCTGAATAACAGTGCTTTAGCAATTAGAGTGACAACTACATTGTCAACTGTGTAGTTGAAGTCATGAAATTACAACAGTTTTGGAATACTTAATATATGGTGAGAGATTTTTCTGTTAAATAATAATTGAAGAAAGATTGTGTGACAGTTTCAGACTACAATGTAAGCAGTCTGAAGGATATTGCTAGATATCCTTGGTTAGCTGCCTCACAGGTATTGTAAATCCCCAACACCTTGCCTGGTGGTGCCAAGGTATCTGTCTGTCAAAATTCTCAGATACCTACATTTTTGCTATTAGTTCTGCCCATTCCTGACAGCATGAAAACCTTAATAAAATTCACAGTTTTTCTATAATCTCCCTAGGCTGCCTATAGGTCACTTCAGGGTCTCAAGCTATAATAGAAAAATTAAAATATTTTATCTCTTTTTTTTTTCCTCCTCTAGAGTAATACATAATAGTACGAGATGAGATGAGTATGCATAATGAAAAAAAGATTCAAAAATGATCTTTTATTTTCCAGAAAAGTGGTTAATCACTAGTCACAAGTGTGCAACTCTGCTTCCTTTTGGAGCTTGTCCCCTACCTGTAAGTAATTAAATGTTTATTGGAGCAGACATGAGAGATAATACAGAAATATAGATCTGCAATTAGATCAGTCCCTTTACTAATAATTTTTTTTTTTTTTTTTTTTTTTTAGATAATTATTACACTAGAAGTGGGTTTGGTACTGCTTTGGTTAGAGAATTAGTTGCATTTCTCTGTCCTTTCAAACATATTGGAATTCATGTGTAACTGCACTGAACAAATATTTTCTGGCTTAAATGTTGCACTTAAGTAAAAATAAACCAAGACCAAACCAAACCGAAACAGACTGAACCAAACTGAACCAAACCAAACCAAGCAAAAATTGTTCCATACTCACTTCAGGGTCACATCTGCTCAGAAAATGGGAAATTACACAGAACACAGGGTTAGGTCTTGAAAAACAATAATATCTTATTTGGATAACAATGTGCATTAAGAGGCTTGTTTAGAAGAGCAACCAGGCTGACTTTTAAAATAATGCCCTAATACATCATAACAGAGCCATAGGACTTCATAAGATCACCTCTTCTATTAAGGAGGAGCTTTTCTCAGTGTCATTTCCTAACAGAATATTAACACTGTAAATTATAAAAGAGAGTTTATGATCATTCACATAGATTATTATACGGAAGATTTATTACTGAGCATAATTTTATAATTTTGGCAGAGGACAGCTTTCAATGTGTAAAGTAAATTTATTATGATAGATGTTACTGTAGGAGAAACTTTGTCATATATGTGTAATAAAAGGAAAATGTATAAAAGAGTTATCAAAGCTTTTATGCAAGATGAAATAATCTATGTGCAGTAAAACTAAACTAAGTGTTTAAACATGTTTCCTTTGCTAAATCTTTCAGTGATCAATACTGTTCACTGGATTAAGGAGATACAATGTGTAGGCAGTCAGTATAATCCCTATTTGAAATACAAATATATGCATTTCTTCTTTAATTGCAAATTATAAGAATTATAATATTATAGTTCTCTATTTGAAAAACACTGCAGTAACTGTGACTTAATTTCAGAGTTGGCACTGAGTAAAGATGTAGACAATACACATATATAAAATTATTGCTGTACCAATATGTTATATAGATAAAAATATGCACAGAAAGGGTGAAAACAGAAAAAGGAAAAAAAAAAAAAAAAGAATAATTTTGAAAAGGAAAGAAATCAGAACTTGTAAAGTGTCACAACTATTACTTCCTGTGCAGCACATGGTCATTTGGAAGGTTAATTTGACTCTGCTGATCAGAAAATAGGGATCTTTAAAAAGGTCTTCTAAAAACACAGAAGTGTCTTTGTATCATGATGATTATGAACCTTTCACTTCTTAGTGAAATTTCGTTCCTCTCTGTACTATACTGATTTACTGTTTTGTTATATTTGCCATTTACTTACACTTAATAATTATTTTCTGATCACTGAAATCCTTTCCCCTTCCTGTTAGGCCAATTTTTAGATAACATAATTTTTCACTTATTTTTCTGGTTGTAGTTCTTTCTGGAACAGTTATTATCTATTCATTTATGAAACTTAAGAGAAATAACCAAAGCAGAGTCCTGTTGCAACCATAAAGTAAGTTGCAACCATTAAGTAAGATATTAAAATATTTGCCTTGAACACAGACGTAGGAGTACTGTAATAATGTAATGAAAAGAGTGCATAAGCCTTTTGTAACTTTGTAACAGTGCTAATAACATAATTACTATGCAAGATGTATTAATATTTTATGAGAGAGTTAGGCATAGAGAGAGAAATATAATATGTAGTCACAAAGGGGAAGATGGAGACTTTTGATATAGTTATACAAATAAGTGTACAGGAAAATATGCAAGTAGTAAGATCTATCAGATCAGAACAAAGGGTATAGAAGAGCCAGGAGAGGTGCCTGGTGAAACCAGAACTGACAAGGTGACTGGTGAAACCAGACCAAGTCCTGCTCCCCATAAAAACATCAAATATATCAGGCGTGTATGAAAATATCACCCTTTTGGGGAGAGAGATGATTTACATAAGACACCATTGATGGCTGAGGACAATCAAGGGATGAAAGAAAGGGCCCAAATGATTTTAGCTTCCCTCCTCAAATTGCTCACAAGTCTTGCCACCTCAGCTTCAGCAACTAGCGACCATCATGGACCGTAACCATCAGAGCTGACTGCACAGGATGAACACAAGAAAGGCAGAAAAGGAAGGCTGAATAAGAACCATGCAAGGTGCAGGAGTCCCCCTCATTTTACAAGTGAAAAACTTGCCATTTAAGATTGTGAACATGAAGGTTTTCATCTCATATATAAGATATATTTCTTTATGACTCTCTTATTTAACCTGGCAATAAATCAAGTTGTTGTTATCACCGGAATGGGCTGAGATCCCTTTATACTGTCTGCATAACTTACAGTTTAGTATCTGTTTCAAGTTCCTCAGGTTGCAACAAATTTTGAAGAAATGTGTTAGGGGGCACAGGACTCTGTCATAGTCAATATGGAGTCACCGTTGTTTGTAACAGACCACAAGTTTTGTGTTTAACTAACAAAACGGACCTCAAGATTTTTCAGGATTTCCCTAGACTTTTATTGGCTTGTCTTAAGCTTCATTTTAGTTTATATAACCATCATATAAACTGTCAAACAACAGGGTCGCTATTACCCAATCTCTTTTAGTTTCTACCTAGCTTTGTACAGTTGTACAAGGTAAGGTTTATTGGCACATACTGTGCTCAGTTGATTATGGTAGGCAACTCAGTCCCACTCAGTCGCTCGCTCACTCCCCAACAGCAGTATGGGGGAGAGAACTAAAAGGGTAAAAGTGAGAAAACCCATGGGTCGAGATGGAGACAGTTTAACAGGTGACGCAAAATGAGCTTCTATGAAGAAAATTAACTAAACCAGCCAAACCTAGTACACACACATATGTATATATACACATATATGTATTCACAAGAAGTAGTTGTTATGCATTAAATGATGCCTTTATCACTCTAGAATAAGAATGCAGTGTAGTGGAACAGAGACCTGAGATGACAGCAAGGGCCTTGAAAGCACAAACAGGCCTCAAGGCTATAAAAAGTTATAAGTAGTCAATTGCTGGTCATTAAAACAGTATAACCTTGGCAGCTGTGTAAAGCCAGTATTAGGGATATAAAGGTAGTCAAAAGCATGTTTCCAACACATGTAAAACACCTGGTACTTATTAAATTAGGATGCAAGATGGAATTACAGAGCACTGAAGAGAGGTGTAGAGTGGAGTAGCAAGCATATAAAAATGACCTCAGGTTGACCTAAGATTTAAGAGGAAGAAAATATTGACATGACATTCTTTGTCTCCTGGGGAAAGATACTAATGACTCATCATAATATTTTTCTTTGATTTTTTTTTTAATGAGTTCTGACTCATCAACCACAGGAGCCAGAGGGGCACTGAAAGGAGGAATGTAACACCATAGGAAGGTGTAAATGCTAAAGGGTTTCTGTATTGAACTCTTATTGTCTATAGTTTGAACTGTAATTATCATTGTAAGTGGACTAAGAGTAATTCTTTGTTCAGGCGAGTAAGACTTAAATTTGCCTAATAAGAAATTATTCTCACATAAACTCAGAAGTTACACTATAACAAATTGGTGCAGAATGTTGGCAACCTACTCTATAATGGGGACACCACAAATTCGTCAGAGGGGGAGAATGCTTACTATTTTAAAAACTAATGGAAATGGCCACTCTACCTTCTGCATTGTAAATACCTTGATCAGTGTAAAAAGGGGAAAGATGAAGGCTGAAGCACTCCTACAGAAAGAAGGTGAACTGTTTGGTGAGGAAAAGACTGTTTTTACCCATATGAACTTCTTTGACAGTATCAGCTGGTCTATTCATATATCAGAAGCCAGGAATTAATTTCTGGGTTCCAAATTTAGACTTCCAGATTTTTATTTTATTTTAAAAATTATAATAAACCATTGGATAGAATAAATCTTTTTCATCACTGTCCAAGATGAACAGCCCTAGGTTCCTGTTCTCATCATTGTCAAGGGAAATGTAGACCTCAATTCAGTCATCTACATATAGGTGTCTAGTGTCAATATCAATATCTTACAGTATTCAAGACGTCTTCAGTGGGCTAGCAAAGCTGACACAGGACCTAGAGGAAAACTGTGCTCTTCTGGACCAGCAGATACGGTGAGGAAGGATATGTTAGGGTATCTTAAGTGACACTAAGCATCTATTGTTAGGCAACTGAATTCTGCCCATCTGAGACTGGAGGGTCATTCAGCTCCTCTAAGAATAAATACCTACTTATGATCAGCTAGAGAGCTCAAACTTTACTGGCTGTAATGTTTAGACATCTGGCTTAGACAACAAACTAAGATATAAACATCCAAGTAAAGATATCTTAACCTGTGAACCTACCTTTCTTTTAGAAGAAAGAGATCTGGAGGTTCTAATTGACAAGCAGCTGAATATGAGCTGGTAGTGTGCCCAGGTGGCCAAGAAAGCCAATGGAATCCTGGCTTGTATTAAAAATAGTGTGACCAGCAGAAGCAGGGAGGTGATAGTCCCCCTGTACTCTGCACTTGCGAGGCCACACCTTGAGTATTGTGTCCAGTTTTGGGCACCTCAATATGAGAGAGATATTGAGGTGCTGGAGCGAGTGCAGAGGAGGGCAACGAAGCTGGTGAAGGGCCTGGAGAACAAATTCTATGAGGAGAGATTGAGGGATCTGGGACTATTCAGTTTGAGGAAGAGAAGGCTGAGGGGAGACCTCATCACTCTCTACAACTACCTGAAAGGACATTGTAGAGAGGTTGGTGCTGGTCTCTTCTCACAGGTGATTAGTGACAGAACAAGAGGGAATGGCTTTAAACTGCAACAGGGGAGGTTCAGACTGGACATTAGGAAAAAATTTTTCCCAGAAAGAGTGGTCAGACAGTGGAATAGGCTGCCCAGGGAGGTGGTGGAGTCACCATCCCTGGATGTGTTTAAGGGTCGTTTAGATGAGATGCTGGGGGATATGGTGTAGGGGAGAACTTTGTAGAGTAGGGCTGATGGTTGGACTTGATGATCCCAAGGGTCTTTTCCAACCTGAATGATTCTGTGATTCTGACTCTCTGAATCTGCTTCTAGCCATTGAAATATCATTGTCTTTAAAAGTTAGGGGTTTTTTATGTTTTAACTGGAAATTACTGTGTAAAGTACTTAATTATAAGTAAAAACTAATTTATTTTCCTTAAGTCTGTTTTTTCCACAGGGCTAACAGGATCAAGTAGCTATATATATATTTAAAGGCTAGTGTACTTTTGAAATGTCTTAGCAGAAATATTGAGCAAAGAATAGTATTTTACACAGTCACTTTTTTCTGAACAGAACAATTTATGAATTCTTTAATACTCAAAGTCTGCAACACTCATAAACTGCAGATACCAATGAAGTGAAAAAGATCAAGTTCTGGCATACTACTGAATATAATTGGAGACTGGCATACTTAATACACTTTTGATAGTAGCCAGCGGCCTAGTTAGATAATCATACACATATGTCTAAAGGAAACTGTTATTTCACATAATTTTTCTGCTATATCTATTTATTGCATTCTGTCACAGTGTAAAATATTGCTGGAGTTAGCTCTTTGCCAATAATCTGGGTGAATAAGCTCTTTGAAATTTACCTACTCAAAAGTTTTTCTGTGCATTTATTTTTTAGAATCCTCAGTGTGTGTTACTCTGTAAGAAAGTTCTGGTTTGGCTGGGATAGAGTTAATTTTTCTTCTTAGTAGCTAGAATAATGCTGTGGTTTGGATTCAATACGGGATTTGGTACGGGAAGAATGTTGATAATATACTAATATTTTCAGTTGTTGTTAAGAGATCAAGGATTCTCCAGCTCCCCATGTCCTGCCTGTGCACAGGTGTACGAGAAGCTGGGAGGAAGCAGAGCCAGAGCACTGGACCCAAATTAGCCAGTGAAATATTTCATATCATGTAGCGTCATGCTCAGTATATAAAGAAGGGGCAGTTGGGAAGGGGGAGGGTTCTATCTCATTTCTGGGATTGTGATTACAGGATCTTCATATTTCAGGATCGCTAGCAGGGAACAGGCTGAGCATCATTTGGCAGGTGGTGAGCAATTGTATTGTGCATTACCTGTTTGTAGTTTTTATTATTGTTATTGTTTTATTTTATTACAATCATTGAACTGTTTTTATCTCAACTTACTTTTACCTCTTCAATTCCTTGCCCCATCCCCTGGGCAGGGGGAGGGTGAGTGAGCAGCTGTGTGGTGTTTGGCTGCCAGCTGGATTTAAATCATGACAGAAAGAAATCAGAACACTGTGTAGTCTATAACTATACTAAAAGAGTTCAGATTATAGTTTAATGAAAGTTTATACAGAAACAAATCCAAAATTCTTGCACTATGTAAAGTCATATTGAGTTATGTCAGCAGTGTCATATATTGTTACATCATGGTTTTGATATGATCATCATCAGCACAACATGAAATTATGTGCATGTGTGGAAAAAAAAAAAAATTCTTATATTCCAATCCTGCCTCAGTGTTAACAATTTGAACAGGTTTTTACGTGTTTTAACTGTTCGATTGCTTTTCAGAAACTTTTGAGGATTTTATTGTGTTTCTCTGTATCAAAAGAAACACTGAACTGTTGGGACCATTGAAGCAAGTTTTTAGAATGATTGGTATTCAAGTCCTCTGCCTGGGCTTAAATATACTAAAAGCCCTACTGGATTCTGAAGGATAAGTTCCACACATTGTTGTAATATTGTTGACAACTCTTTATTGAAGCTTGGACCTCTATTGTAAAAAGAAGGCTACAGAAAGTATTGACGGAGTCCTATGTCTGTACTCCTCTAAATGGAAAGGATGGAGAGAGAGACAAAAAAAATCTATTAAGAATTAAAACCAAAGGAAAAATTCCACAAAATACAACTCATACCACTTTATAATATACTTGAAAAAGTGACATGTGAAAGAAATAATAATATCGTAGAACAAGGTAAGACTTGATAGTATTTCTGGGCTACTTGCTTACTACAATACTTTCTGATGAAAAGTAAGAGAAAAAGATGTAAGAATATCCTGGATGGTAGTCAATCACCTTTTTGAAATGGCTTTGAAATTGTCAAGGCTTCATCTGACCAAAGTTTCAAAGAATCTTTCATATTCTTGAAGTACCAGTCACGTGTTGAACTTTGCACTTTAATATTTCAGGGGTAGGGGGTGGGAGTATAAAGAATACTAAGATGAAGTTGAATGAGTGATACTTTTCTCCACAAAACTTCATCCTGCTCTTTCTTCTACACCACTATGCACTTAAATAAGACAAGTAACATGAGTTGCTGATAGGAGATGCTCTCCTGGTTATTTTTTGAGAGAATTGTATCTGGGTTGAACAAAGTGTTGTTTCATGTACAGATCAATCAAAAATTAATATTCCCATTGAAACTTTGAGAGAGGTAAAGCAGAACAAAATACAAAGGACTCATAGCACATCTCTTGTTTGAGAAAATTTTGAAAGACCTGAGGTTATGAAATTACCTGTGCATGAAAAATATTTAAAATCTTACTTAAATTAATTTTCTATCTCAAAAGATATGAAACAATTTAATGTTTATATATTACTTATTTCAAACAAACTATTCTTCAAAGTTTGCTCTGAGTTATAACTAAAATGTAATATCTTAAGTTCAAGTCACAAGGGACGTAGAAAAAATATATTATTTTTAAAAAAAAATGTCTACAAAAATTAATCTTCAAAGTCAAAGAGAGAAAATATTTCTCCAACAGCTATACCTCCACTGGTAGCTGATTAATAGAACTGAAGAATCACAAAGGTAAAATTTTAAAAAATAAAGCAACCCAATAAAGTGAGATTCAGATATGTTCACAAAATTACAGGTGCTAATGAATGCATAACAGAAGATGCCCACTGGAGGAGAGGAGAGGAGAGGAGAGGAGAGGAGAGGAGAGGAGAGGAGAGGAGAGGAGAGGAGAGGAGAGGAGAGGAGAGGAGAGGAGAGGAGAGGAGAGGAGAGGAGAGGAGAGGAGAGGAGAGGAGAGGAGAGGAGAGGAGAGGAGAGGAGAGGAGAGGAGAGGAGAGGAGAGGAGAGGAGAGGAGAGGAGAGGAGAGGAGAGGAGAGGAGAGGAGAGGAGAGGAGAGGAGAAAGGAGCTGGTGGATCTTGTGATGGTGAACATAGACAAATGTCTATGCAGTAGCACTATGCATACCTTATGCAATAAACACTTGAAAACAACAGTATACATTTAATACTTTTAATATGAACTGATAACTCTATGTCTGTGGAATCTGAAGAGCCACATGGTTTTAGATGATATAGATGATGAATAGAAAAGTGGGAAATTTTGTATTTGGAAAGCAGATTTCTAGAGACTTGAACACATCAAACTTACCTGCCAATATTCATTCAAGGACTTTCTGTTCTTTTTAGAACCACAGAAATTTCATAAAAAAGAGTCATCCTGGAAATAGTAGAAGGGCATATCACCAATATGCACAAAGAAGTGCAAAGAAAATGAACAAATAGCTTTTATGACATCAGTGGAAGCATGTTTAAAACACTCAAAACTCAAATTTAAAAGGGTTGCAAAAACAAAGCATATTAAATACCTTTTAAATATTTATATTGTAGTGTCTATAGATATTTCTGGATTATAAATTATTGCTCTCACTTGTAGTGGACAAAATAATGAGTCAGATTGTTCTATTTTTTTTTTTTTCTGTAGGGCAGGGGCCATCTTTCTCCTTTATTCTTTTTTTTTCTTCTTACAATAGTACATACTTATGCTATGGTTAAAGCTCTAACAAATCAGCAATTAGACAGTTATCAACCTTTTCTCCTATCAGCATAAGACCACTCTAACATGCGCCGTACAGACCAATCAACTTCTCGTTCACGTGCTGTTCACACGGTGGTAACTTCTCACAGTTTAGTACTTTTCCACAGCTCAGCGTTGCAGCTGTCCGTTGTCCACTCATCACCCAGCCTGTATTTGTGCTTGGGATTGCCTCAACCCATGTGCAGGACCTTGCACTTGGCCTTGTTGAACTTCATGAGGTTCGCATGGGCACATTCCTCAAGCCTGTCAAACTCCCTCTGGATGGCATCCCTTCCCTCCAGCACGTTGACTGCACCACATATCTTGGTGTTATCTGCAAACTTGCTGAGGATGCACTCAATCCCAGTAATATTTACTATTATTTCTATAATTATTTGTACATAACATTTAGAAATTCTGCTTTTGTGTATGAAGTATATAATCAATTAGAAAGAGCCCAGATGATACCGATTTGACATTGGAATATCTTTTAACTGGCTTTAGGGTAGCCAGTTGAAAATAACCATGGGAGTCCACTGAGTATGTCTATTCTACTAAATACGTGAAAGCCAAGGCTCGTCAGTGGCCCTGAGGTGAAGACATCAAGTTGCTCATGTCTCTAAGCCTTCCAGATAGTTCCTTCTAAAACAGATTTATCTAGGAGAGAACTAATTGGCTTGGACATAGCTAAAGTGCTTGCTTGTGACCATGTTATAGGCAAATATTTGCTTCCCATTAGGATTTGAAAGTGTGTCACTTGAGAAGGGGAGATCAAAAACTCCACTTGTGATGTAATACTCTCCAGGAAAATTAAATTTTTAAAGTCTTTCATAGTATTTATTAATTTTTCTGAAGCTATATTTCCTTGGATGCCCATGAAAGTTTATCTTAAAAAAAAGACTTTCTTATGTCAGTTCTGCTTAAGACCATAGAAAGCTGGTTATAGGCTGTTCACGACTCGTGACCAGTTTTTTTAGATAAGTTATTCTGAGTGTGACAGTCATTCTCTTTAAAGTATTCCCTTCAGGGAAGTGCAGTATAGTAACTGTAACTTACTTGTGGTTGAAGTGAAGCTTTTAAATAGGATCTTTTGTCCTCGGCCCAAAAAGGAAAGAATGGGGTAGGAAGACCACAGGAAGATAATTCAAGCATGGGGTTAGATAAACCTTTACTTAAGAGGACTGCTATGAATATTACTGTACCCATTAAAATTAACTCATTAGCTGTGGTTTTTAACACTGATGCACTGACAGTCAGGACACCCTACCACCACTCTCCAATTCACTACAAAAGGCTATGTATAGCAAGTTATACAGATCAAAATATGTATACATACATGTGTATTTGTATACTGATACCTGCATATACATGAAGGATAGTTCTGTGCAAAGAAAGATTTAACTTGACAGTTAGGAACAAATGCAGCTAAAATTATACTCATCTGTTTGATAACATTCAAACTGTATACTTGTGATTCCAGTGACTGCGAAACAGTCTTAACAATAATTCATTTCTTTTAGCATGTGTCATTGGTTTGTCATGGCTTGTTACAGTAATACAATTCAGGACAGTTTGTGACATGACGAAATGTGACATATTCTGACCAAAAAGCAACATGACTTCATACAGAATGTCAGAAATTTGCATTAAACCCATGACTTTTTTTTGAACTATCAATATGAATTTCAAGTAGTAAGTAAGATTTCAGTTTACATAAAATCTAGAAATTCCAACTTTGTGCTGCTGTACTGGGGACTTCAGAATATCTTAATTAATCAAAAGTTTACAGAGGAGTTTAGCAATGACTTATAGATGAAGCTTCATTTAAACCGTATCTACAAATCCATCTACAATATTAATGTAAAAATAATTACAAAGTTAAAATAAAAATTCAGACATCATTTCACTTAATGGCAAATCAATACTTTCACCTTTCTTCATAACCTCCTAAAATATGAAAAAATATATTGGTTGTGTGTCCTTTTAATTACTGTTCCCAGATTTTCAGCTTCCAGTGTTGTGTGCAGACAATATCAACTTAAATTACTTTCACTCCTCATTTCACTGAAGACTTTAGGGAGTGGTTTATTAATCACTAAACAATTTTGCTGTCATTTCTGTTATAATCAAAAAAGAAAAAAAAGATTTATGAACAATGATTTTGCTGGCTGATACATTTTTCCCACTCTTATAATGTGTATTTTTACAGCATTGCTGTTCTATAGTTACTTTATTAAAATTCCATTTATAAGAAAAAGTATAGGGATGAAAGTATAGTTTCACAGAAATTTCCTTAAAACTTGATGTAGAGAAGTAAAGAAACTTATTATCTAAAAAGATATTTTACTTCAGAGTATTACGATTCAGAGTATTATGATCTATTTCGTAGATTGTAAGAAGAAGGAACATTCAGTTTAAGATGAAGACATCTGCCTTTCTCAGACCATGTTTGTCTCATTAAGTACAACTAAATCATAAAAAAACCCCGAACTTGGACAGTTTCCTATAAAACAAAGGGACTAGAAGTAAAACATTTGATACTGTCCTGCACAACATCCTTGTCTCTAAAATGGAGACACCTTGATTTGACAGGTGGACCAACTGGTGGATAAGCAACGGGCTGGATGGTCATACTCAAAACAGTTGGGGTTAACGGCTCAATGTCTGGGTGGAAACTGGTGACAAGTGGTGTTCTTCAGGGGTCCGTATTGGAACCAGTATTATTTAACATCTTTGCAACATGGACAGCGAGATTGAGTGCATCCTCAGCAAGTTTGCAGATAACACCAAGATATGTGGTGCAGTCAACGTGCTGGAGGGAAGGGATGCCATCCAGAGGGAGTTTGACAGGCTTGAGGAATGTGCCCATGCGAACCTCATGAAGTTCAACAAGGCCAAGTGCAAGGTCCTGCACATGGGTTGAGGCAATCCCAAGCACAAATACAGGCTGGGTGATGAGTGGATTGAGAGCAGCCCTGCAGAGAAGGACTTGGGAGTTATAATGGATGGAGAACTGATTATGAGCCAGCAATGTGCACTTGCAGCCCAGAAAGCCAACCATATCCTGGGCTGCATCAAGAGATGCATGGCCAGCAGGTCAAGGGAGGTAATTCTGCCCCTCTACTCTGCTCTAATGAGATCCCACCTGGAGTACTGTGTTCAGCTCTGGGGCCCTGAGCATAAAAAAGACATGGACCTGCTCAGGGGTGTCCAGAGGAGGGCCACGAAGATGATCAGGGGGCTGGAGCACACCCCTTATGAGGACAGGCTGATAGAATTGGGGTTTTTTGGCCTAGAGAAGAGAAGGCTCCAGGGAGACCTTATAGCAGCCTTCCAGTACTTAGAGGACACCTACAGGAAAGATGGAGAGGGACTTTTTATCAGGGAGTGTAGTGATAGGATGAGGGCTAATGGATTTAAACTAAAAGAAAGTAGATTTAGACTAACTATAAGGAAGAAATTCTTTACTGTGAGGGTGGTGAGACACTGGAACAGGCTGCCCAGGAAAATTGTGGATGTCCCCTCCCTGGAAGTGTTCAAGGCCAGGTTTTGATGGGGCCTTGAGCAACCTGATCTAGTGAAAGGTGTCTGTGGCCATGGCAGGGGGCTTGGAACTGGATGATCTTTAAGGTCCCTTCCAACCCAAATCATTCTATCATTCTATGATTCTATAAATAGACAATGCTGAAATATACTGTAGTGGGTTTTACTCTGAACAGTGTTGTTTATATTTGTTCTATTTGCAAGTTATAATCTATGCAATTATGCAGCATATATGAGATCAGAAAAAAACTAAGACCCTAGATTTAGTATGAGATCAAAAAAAACCCAAGACCCTAGGTTTAAGGACAGAAATATTCTGTTGATATATATTCATACAGTGATTTAATTTAGTCCTTGATTTTAGAGCCAGTTCTCCAGAAATCTTGACTTTAGCTACTGAAGAACTGCATTCAGTCATCAAATATAAATAACAGATAATATTGTACCACCATTAATCAAATTCCTTTTGGAGATAAACACTAATATAATGCACAGTGTCTCAGTTACCAGGCACATACTGATTCTGAGTCAGAAGTTCTCTTCATAAAATTTGTGATTTTCATCACAGCAACATCACGCATTTTGCTTCAGTACCTATAAGGCGGCCTCAGGGATTCACTAACCTTTATGGGAAAAGTCTTTTATAACTTAGTACCTGTTCTAGAGGGCTTTTTTAGCTTCCTGTAAAATTTAATAGAGGATAGAACTGCTATAAAATTCTACAGGAGAGGTGAAAACTTACAGAAGAAAGGCAGTTCTCATTCAGTTCCCTAGATATAACTTCCACAAAATTCTCCTAAAATATTATTTTCCTATATGTTCTGTTACACTTTCTGTTAGCAGATATTCTAACTTGCTCTGAAATTTACGAAAGTATAATTGATATTTTAATACTATGAAGAAGTATTTTAATGTCAAAAGTAATTTTCCTCTTATTTATCACATTATTTTAAACCTTATAGGGAAGAATAAAATAAATATGCTTGTATTTTAAATATCTTCATATATCCTGACATTTATGTAATGTAATTATAACAAATTATAAAACTACTTTGAAGTGTAATTTCCAACTCATTTATATTTTGGGGTTTATGATTTACTTAATTTGTGTGTGACATAGCTGAAGTATACATAATATCTTATATTTTATTCAAATATACAAATAATCATATATCTTAATGACTTGTTAATGCATTACATTTCTAAAAATCTACAAAAAATATTATAGGGATGTTATTTAAGAAACAACATGTGAATATGTAAGTATGTTATAGACTCACTACCATTTTTTACATTGATTTCTTATAAAATTTTTAATGGAAAATTATGCTACCCCAGCTGGTAGCTGGTACTCAATCTTTTTTAAGTACAGCATTAATAAGCTGATTCTGCACTTTCTGAGATAATGTTTTATTAAGAAACCTATTGGATTGTTGTTCTAACTTATTATTAAATAATTCAAATTATTTCCATTCCAATAAACCAGGTGAGTGTAACTTGTCAAGTAAAATCATGGATCTTCACGTTCATAAGAGAACCCATGCTTATTTCATGCACACATGTTGAAGATAGTTTTATTTTCTAGCATAAATTCAAGAGAATTAGGAAAAAAACAGAAGAAATAGCTACAGCAGTATGCTTCTTATAAACAAATGTATTCAAGCACTACCAATAGTAGGCTGTTTCTAAAATGGTCTCAGAGATTTAAGCTGAAGTCCTTATAATGAAAAAAGACAAAAGTAAAATGTGCATATTTTTTGCAATAAATGATCATCAGATAGTTTTATAAATGGCATTGTATATTCTAAAAATTTTGTAATTTTCATTTAGAATTGGAGTTTAAGGTTAAATTAAGATATGTATGTTGTGTTGCATACTAGGTGTGTTGGGTTTGTGTTGTGTCTGGTGGGGATTTTGGTAGCGGGGGAGGGGGCTACAAAAGTGGCCCCTGTGAGAAGCTTGTAGAAGCTCCCCTGGTTCCAAGTCAGACCCACCTCTGCACCAAGGCCGCCAGGCCAATTAGTGATAGTGACTGCAACTCTGTGATAATATATTTAAGAAGGGGAACCTGGAAGAGTTGGAGTTGTGAGGAGGTGTTGTGAAGGAGACATGTGAACACAAGGGCTGGTGGAAGAAAGGAGGAGGAGGAAGTGGGGGTGGGTTGCCAGAGCAGGGACTCCCCTGCAGCCCGTGGTGAGAGGTCAGGCTGCCCCCTTGCAGCCCATGGAGGTCCACAGTGGAGCAGATGCCCACCTGCATCCCCTGGAGGACCCCATGCCGCAGCAAGTGACTGCACCCAAAGAAGGCCGGGACTCTGAGGGAACCCTGTGTTGGTCTAGTTTGTCACCAGGAGAACTACAGTGCATGGGAGGGACCCACGCTGGAGCAATACGTGAAGAGCTGCAACCAGTGGGAAGGACTCATGTCTGAGGAATTCCATGGAGGACTGTCTCCTGTGAGAGGCACCCCATGCAGGAGCAGGGAAAGTGTGCAAGAAGTCCTCCCCCTGAGGAGGAAGGAGCTACAGAGATAATAGGTGATGAACTGACAGCAACCCCCATCCCCTGTCCTGCTGCGCCGCTGTGAGGGAGGAGGGAGAGAAATCAGGAGCAAAGCTGAGCCTGAGAAGAAGGGAAGCGGGGGGCAAGTGTTTTTAAGATGTGGTTGTACTTCTAACTGTCCTGCTCTGTTTGATTGTTAAATTAATTTGTGGTAATAGTTAAATTAAAATTATGTTCTTTTTCTTCCCCAATGGAGTCTGTCTTCTGCCCTGACCATAATGGGTGTTCATCCCTCCTATTCTTACCTCTATTCCTGAGCCTTTTCTTTTATTTTCTCCTTCCCATTTCTGGGTGGGAAGGGATGAGTGAGCAGCTGCGTGATGCTCACTTGCCCTCTGGCCTCAAACCACAACACTAGGTTAATCACGTCAAGGTCATTCTGTGTAAAGCTGTAAAACAGGATCTCAAAGGGACTTTATTTTCTATGGGGCAGGTGCTTTCTTCTGTGCCATCTCTAAGTCTTGGTTCCTACTTAGACCAAGACTGCATAACCTGACAAGATATGGATGACATTTTCTTAGATACTTTCATTTCTTTTCAAAATAAATCCAGAGTAGGAAAAGACCTCTAGTTCTTTGCAGTAGCAGTATGTTTAGGGAATTGTTGCCAAGTACATTGGCCCTGTAGCTCAAGTCTGTCATTAATGATGAAAGACTAGAAAGGGAGCTTTCTGCAGTTTATCTGATCAGCTTGGCAGTAAAGCCTAGAGTTCCTTACCTTAAGCAATATGAGAAATAAAGGCTGTTTGGAAAAAATGGATGAATCTTTGAGCAAAGTGCCAGTCCCCAGACTAAAAAAAACAAAACAAAACAAAAAAACCCAAAACAAACAACAACACAAAAGACCAAATTCAGGACAGATATTAAAGCTTGCTCATTTTAACATTAACCACATTGAGCTGACAGCAAAGAGATCAAACCAAGAATGGTATCTTGAAGACTGTGTTTTCAGAGGTGCTTATTAGGATGAAAGTGTATGTGTAAGCCAATATTTTTTTTTTCTTTAAAGTTTCTCAGCAGAGTTACTTCAAATAGAGCTCTTACACACTGGTGTTCATCGTGGAAAATATTTAAATTTGTATTTTGGCCCTGCTGCATCCCTGGTCACATGATGTTGATGATTGGACTAGTTACCTGGTAAAATGAACAGAGGAAATTCAGACAGAGGATCTGGGATCTATACCTGAGAATGACCAGAACAGAGACCAAAGTCTGTTTACCATTTCTGTTTGAAAGGCTTGTAGAGATTAATGTTTTAAATACATCTATAGTCTTTTTGATTCCCTTCTGTAGCAGATACCCCTGAAAGTATAAGCAAATGATGGTAGCAGAAGCCTTGAAGGTACACACAGAAATTGACATCAAAGTCCCCAAAGGTACAGTAATGTTTTATTACTGGTCACTAAAGAAATGCATCTTTGGGAGCTGGGTAGAACCAACTTCAGAACTTGTATATTTTCAGCTTCCCATCACTGAAAACTTAGGCATAGATATGTTTACATTGCACCTTATGTTGCAACAAGGCACCTAGCTTCAGAATTCGGCAATCAGAATGAATCAGTAGGATATCCCATATTGTTACCTTATCCTTAAACAGAAATATACCACTATGTTTTGTGTGCCTTCATTTGAGGCATGGTGGGTAATTTGGGTGCAATTCTTGTTTTTCCATCTCTAGAAGGAGAGTATAGAAACATGCTTATAAGAGTAATACATGGATGGATGAAAGGAAGTGCACAGGCCATGGAACCAGAAACATATATACTGGGAAGAATATAAGGATGTTCCCTGGATGTTTAGGGATGGGATCAGGAAAGCTAAGGCACAGATGGAACTGAATTTGACAGGGGATGCATGGAATAATAAACAAGGGCTTCTACAGGTATGTTGGACAGAAAAGGAAGATTTAAAAAAAAATGTACCCTCCTGACAAATAAGACAGGAGAACTAGTGACAACCTACGTGGAGAAGGCTGAGGTACTCAACAATTTTTTTGCCTCAGTTTTGACTGGTGATCACTCTTCCCACATCTCTCAAGTCTATGAACGTCAAGGCAGGGACTTGGTGAGTGAAGTCCCTCGCATTGTAGAAGATCAGCTTTGAGACCTCCTGAAGAAAGTGAACATACAGAAGTCCATGGGACCCGATGAGCTACATCCCAGGGTCCTAAGGGAACCAGCTGATGCAGCTACCAAGCCACTGTCCATCATACTTCAAAAGCAATGCCCTTTCAATATGTAAATGGGGCTTATAAGAAAGTTGGAGAGAGACTTACCAGGGTCTGTAGTGACAGGACAAGAGGCAACAGTTTTAAACTGAAAAAGGGTAAATTTAGATTGGATATGAGGAAGAAATTTTTTACAATGAGGGTGGTGAGATACCAAGACACATTGAGCAGAGAAGTTGTGGATGCCCCATCACTGGAAATGTTTAAGGTCTTGTTGGACAGGGCTTTTAACAACCTGGTCTAGTGAAAGATGTTTCTGCCTATGGCAGGGGGTTGGACTAGATGATCTTTAAAGGTGCCTTTCAACCCAAACCAATCTATGATTCTATGTTGTGTCTATTATCTAATGATGAGAAAGTGCTTTGAGTTTCTTAAATGAAAGATTCCAAGTACAAAGTTCTATAAGTAATGTAGCTTACATTAGCTTCTTATCTTCCTGATGAGGCACAGCATACTGCATAGTATATGCACATTCTCACTTCTTTCACCACTGAGTTGCATAGACATGTAGCGGAAAACTCAGAATTAGCATTACAACCCACAACAGTGATGGACAAATTTACCATTTTTAGCTAACTGGAGCTAAAGCTGCTATCAAATTCTGTAATTTGACTGTTCTACTGGTCAAGAAAAATAGAAATACAACAGAAGAAGTTTCATTACAAAAGGAGATATTCCCAAAAGATATTAAGGCATAGAATACAGATAACAAATATTTTTTAGGATCAACAAAAAAACCCAAAGAAACAAACACCTTTCACATGGAACAATGTCTATTTCAATTGTGTGTTTTCTTATATATTGCACAGAAAATGTAACATGGCAAAATTGTCCCTATGGCTGCAATAAATCTTTATTACTACTATTATTTTATTTTATTTAAAGGAGCTATGCTGTCCTGGAAACTTAATTCTTACAAAATCTCAAATTATATATATGGAATTTGTATACAATCTGACCCCAAATGTACCTTAAATAATCCTGCTATGCCATGTATAAAATTCTTCCTGAAAAAAAAGCCAAACCAGACCCATCTTTATTGAATAGATAAAAACATCCTTCCTAAAATCTATTGTTCTAAAAGCAGAATTATAAAAAGGAGTAAATAGTAGGCAGATTGTGAAATCACAATCAGACCACACAGATGTGCAGATGTATAACTGGCATACTAAATTTTATGAGCAGGATTTGCAGAGTCATTTTTTTGGATTCAAGTCAGAAAGAGCCATTCCAGTTCATTCAAGAGATAGAAAAAGAAATCTTCATCAACCCAAATGCTAGCAGAAAATTTTCTTTGGGGAAAATGTATCCACTTCTCATGCCTCTCATTTTAATATTTAGTTCAACGCACATCATGTATTTGGCTTCCGTCTATGATTTTCTTTCCCAGCATAATATTTGCAACAGATTTGCCCTGCAGCATTAACTACCCTTGATAGTTTTTTCTCTTACTGTGTGATTACTTTCTTAGCATAATGACTTTTCTGCTTTGTTAAATTAGTATGGTGTCCCAGGAATTACTGGCTAAAAAGTTGACTTTAATGCGATATGATAATATCAGTAATGGCAAAAACATATAGAAAGTTAATGTAACTACATTTCAGATGTCCTTAGTAACCTTTCAGAATTTCCGTGTTTTATTGTGGACAGTTAAATTTTGAGAAGGCATTTAAAACATTCAAAACTATAATATGAAAATAACAAACCACAGTTGAACAAAATTTCCCAAAAGAACATTTTTTTCTCACTAGAGTTGTAGGAAAAAAGCTAATGCCTCATTAAAAAAATATTAATTTTAATATTAATTTAATTCTAATGTTAACCTGACTTACCATGATAAGATATCAAATTATGATCATCACATATAAACTGTATGTTTATATACATTATATTTCAGTAATATAACTTCCTCTTATAGTCTCCACTATGATTATAAATTATGCATTATTTTATTCAAAAATAATTATTTGATAATTCCAGAATGCATTTTCTTTCAAGAAACTTCTGAAATTAGTTGCTTTCTTTTATTTCTTTGTAAATTTTTAAGATTTTAATTTTTATTCAAATACAGGATTCTTTTTTTTTTTTTTTTTTTTTTTCCCCTGGATTTTGAGATGAATACAATTCTAATTGCTGACCTGTTATGTGACTGATAAAGCTGAAAATTGTTCTACCACTGTTTTGTTTGATTTTATTCATGTGAATAAAACTGTGAAAGGATTCTAGAGCGTGCATGATTTTTGAATCAATAACCACAGCTGACAGTGAAGAAGTTTTACTGTCAGGTTTTTACTGCTCTGAGTAGTGATAAGTTTAAGCAATATTACAGTAAAAATGAACCAACATAATATTTATATTCCCTTCTTTCCCATTGATTCATGATAATACTACTGTGAGAAAACTAATGAAGGACAGAAAAACAAAGCCTTTTCTTTTAAAAACATTGAGTGGTTAAATTGTATAACCCACTTACTGTTTTGAGTTAATTTCCATAAAAATGCAGAGATTAACAGAAAAATGAATGAACCTATGAATATTTTTGGTTTATTCTCTTGTCAGTAGAAAAGATTTCCTACAACATGTGCTGCACAAGAACAAAAAGAGTGCTTCTCATAAACAAGCCACTGAAAATCTATTCTTTTGAAAAATAAAACTGAATAAGTTCTGTTCTGCTTAGTGTCCAAGCCCAGGGAAATGCAGATGCACATGTGTGTGACTAGCTAATAAACTATGCTTAACTGTATTGAAGAGGTCATGTATATGCTATGTTAAAATATCACGTTTTCACCTTTTAATGCCATATCATGCATATAAATACTGATGCACTCACATAAGCATTTTCTTAATATAAGAAAGAATTCAAACACATTTTTATATATTAGTCACAATATTTCAGTATTAAAGTAGTTCATGTATTTCAGCATTAATGAAATTATCACTAACTTTGAAGTATGGGGAATGTTTAATAGGGTAATTATAAGAAGACCTTGAAAGAAATTTGAAACAGCCTGTGATCTCAAAGAAAAGTAAAATCCACTCTTAAAAGCTAACCTAAACAAGCTTTTAACACTCAGTAAGGATAATTAAGTTCTCAGTGTATATACTATCTACTTTATTAATTATGCAAAATTTTGTGGTTTCTTTCCAAAAAGCCATTAAACTGAAAAGTAATAAAAAACATAATAGTTGAGAACAAATGTAAATGTTTCTGGAAGTACAAGATTAATAACACTGGCATCAGTTAACCATTATGTGGGATATATTGGTACATTTTTCACATATAGCTTTGCCACTACTCTTCATTTCTGATCTACAAGACCCCTTCTATTCAGCACTTGTATCTCAGCCAATTAATGAGTGGTAACTGTGTCATGCTTGTGAACAGATTCAGATAACTATTTCAGGTATTAAGCAAATATCACCTAACTTATTTTAAATTAATGAAAGTCTTGACCCAGATATTCTGAGGTAATGACAGTGTTCCTGGGGGTTCTGCACTCTTCTTTATCAGCAAACAAACAGAGCTAGGTGAATACTGTTCATTAACTTTTCCTTGGGTCTGGATGATTTATACAAATGCATTCCTGTATTCTCCACATCTTCCTTTCTGCTCACTGATTTGAATATTTTTCTTTAATTTTTCACTATATAAATCTTAGTGATGAAATATGGGTGCTTTAAGGCTTTTATACACCTTGTGACAATTCTTCAATTATTTTTCACGGTGTAACATCCAAAAATCTCCAGCACGCCCTGCGGCTGGTTCTACATTTCAGTACATCCTGCTCTAGGCAGATTGGACTCACCGGCCTCATTTCATTTGCAAAGAAAATATGCTCCAATTATCTCCATGAAGAGACCTGCTAGAACATACTTTTTTGTTTTCTCCCTCTGGAAGGAAATCTGCATGTGCAGTGGAGCGGTGGACTAACACAGTTCTCCACAACATGATGCTGAGAATGAGGCAAAATACACTTAGTGCCAGAATTGAAGGATGAGCTGCAGGGCATGCTCACCTCATAGGTACAGCCTTTCACTGTATAATATATAATGGATAGTTACATGGCACCATCCTGCCACTTTTCTTTCATGTGCCGGGTCCTCGTGAATTATAACTTTACTAATAAATTAATTGTGTTTGGGTCATGAGGTAAACAAACACAAAATGACAAAATTCACAAAACCCCCAAAACAGTAGAAAAAAATTGTTCTTATGGTCAAATTCTCTTACTTTCCAAAGCACAGAAATATCTGGCATGAATTGCCTCTGATCAATGCTAATGCTCAAATGATGATTTTGAATTTTCTGAGAAAACCAGCTAGCACAGGCTAAACTGTGCCAGGGATCATTCCAGTAATTTAACAGGATAGTTGATTGATTTCCAGGGCCTGGGAACTTTATCTGTGTCTTTATAATTTTCTAATACAAACATAGCTACTATATATTTTTATCATTATTATTTTTAAGGAGAATTCTGGTGCACATTTAGGGTTTGTTTAAATTTTCCCCTTAAGCTGCCCTATGGCGTGCTCAAGACCTTTTTTAAGAACCAGACAAACAATGAGTCTGAAACAGTGATCTCAGCAAGAGATAGAAAATAACCTACATAAATTAACAAGACTGCTTACAGTTCAGTTTGTCAGGCAGTTTGTTAACCTACCATCCAGGCCCACCAAGACAGACTGCTCAGAAGCTGTCTACCACAGTCAGGTGGAGAGGACACAGAGAAGTGGTAGAGAACAAGTGGGCAACTACGTGTCAGGAGGACTCTCCTCCTGTCCAGTATCTTTCTGAGGAATTCACATTTAGAGATAGAAGTTAAACTTCACAATTTTTTAAAACACAGAAAAATATATAGACTGTTCTTTGGTTATCTCCCCATTTTCTTCACAGAGATTTAAGTGAATAGAAAAATTTTGTTTAGCAAATTAAAGTAATGGATCAAATAGTTCACACAAGTATAAAAAGTATCATCCATATATGAATATAATTTTAGTAGATTGCAGTGTATTCAGCTGAGACGTCACAGTCCTTTGACAACTACCTCTTGAAAGAAATAATCCCCGAAGAAATTATATGAGGACAGACAATTTAGAACACATTTGCAGAAGACTCATGGACAGATGTCATTTTTAGTAATGCTCATTAAGATGGCAGCTAAGATGAGTTAGGCCTGGTTGGCACAGCTGCCATAAACCCATGAACTTTAATCAACCTTTTGTTTAAGTAGGCAATATATGGCTAACCTCTTGTTCTGAATGATAGAATGAACCTTTAATAGTTTTTGTGATGTCAAGAAAATGAGTAACCAAACTATACAAATAACCTATCATAAAGAATGGCAACATGTCCAGAAGCATCTTCGACTGCCATAAGCAGCAATACTAAGTCAGAAAGCAACCATGCAGCAAGACCTGACACCAAGGCGGTAGTCTGTATCTAATCCTGTAATTAGGGAAAGTAAAGAATTCTGAAGGAACCCGGGAAGCAGAGAGACACTAGGAGACTGATGACCCTGCACCAGACATATCTGGACCCCCTGTAAAAACTCCCCGATTCTCCTCATGGAGTGACTGATTTCTCTCATGGCACAGGAAAGCTGTGTAAGGAACTGCTACACTGGCCCACAGAACTTCCCTCCCAGACTGTGCCATCTAATCCTATTGAACAGGGAAGTCATGTAATTCCTAAAATTGCATACATCTGTGATTAAAGTGTTTTGGTGTTCAAATCCATTTTTTCTCCACATGTTCATTTGCTCTTGGACCACAACAACTGCATCATTACAGAATGAATGATCAACAAGAGATATTTCTGATATGAGAAAAAACATAATCCTTCTTTTTATATTCATTTCACATGCAACAGCATAATCAAAGTATTAAAGGTAGAAACAATAAATTAAGAAAACATTGCCTCAACCTCTAGAATACCTACTGTAGAGTTATTGGAAGATCATCTAGTAGAAAATCCCAGTGAAAGCATGATCAGCTTCAATGTCAGGTCAGATTGCTCACAGCCTATGCACTTGAGTCCAGAATAGCTCCAGGGATGGAAATTCATCATCCCCTTTGAGAAACTCCCAATGCTTTATTACCCTCATTGTGAAGAGTTTTCATCTGCTATGAGCTTCCAGAACTTCTCTTGCTTCAACATGTGACTGCTGCCTCTTGTTCTTTTGCTGTGTACCACTCTGAAAAGTCTAACTCTATTTTCTGTAAAACCAGACATTAGAACCCTAAAGAATGAAATTAGCTCTCTCCTTAGATTTCCTACCCCTTAGATCCTCTCCTCCAGGATAAACAAACTTCAGCTTCTACATGTTTTCTGCTCTGTATTTATTCAGCTCAACTGCTATCTGAACCTATACATATAAAGAAATAAAAACAAAAAAAGAGAAATTGATTCAGAGATTCCACAGTCATCACAAAGGAAGACTGGGGGCATCTGGTTTAAGCCACTCAAAGAAGTGGCTTAAAAATCAGAGTTAGATCCAATTATTTGTTTGGTTTTATTTACTCTTTTAAGTGAAATCCAGTCCACTATATCATGGACTATAAAATGTCATCTGACTATTCCTATGTGTAGAACTACCATTTCAGTTAGACTGTGCCATTTCAGTTCTCAGTATGGTAGTGGCTGAGATAGGCCACTGATAGTGGCTTAGTACAGTAGTAGGATGAGATACTAAATTTAAAGCCCTAGTCATGAAAATTATTTGATTAAATGAGGTATGACTACATAATTATTGTAACTAATCCCTGTTCCATATAAAGATAAATAAGAAAACCCTCAAGGTTCCTTCTGGACTGACATGGAGAAAGCCTCCTTGACCCCTTATCTAGCTAGTCATTGCTTATATCAGCCTCACCTATCTTAAGGTACCTTGCTGAGCATCCCAAGTTTAGGATTCATGTACATGAAGAGAAAATGAACAGTTCCAAAGAATGACTAAAATCTCAGTTAAGATGATTTGGCTATGCCAGATCTGAAACATGCCAACCTCCTTCTATGGATTCCATAAATATCCCAGGTGACTAAGCTAAATAATTTAGGTACCTATGGTATGAAGGATGAATCCAGGACAGTAGTCTTAAAAAGCTGTTCAACACATTGTGTAGAAAGATCCCATTTCTACAACTTTTCAACATATATATCCACATACTGCAATAACTGTCCCTTGTTATGATATTGCCTGAAAATTCCTATGTAGTTAAATAGCTATGACAATCTCCTTACTCAATAACTTTTTTAATAATAGACCTAACTCCAGAAAATATTTAAGTTTATGCTTAAAGCATATGTTTAAAGCTAATATGTAACAAAAATCAATCCTTGCTTGAGCATTAGCTTTTACCAAGAGAAGAAAATAATGTCAAACTTTAAGTACTTAGTTCCAGTATGCAACTGAATATTTGAAAAGTAGTCTGATAGAAATTCTTTCTTGTCCAACTATGTTATTAAATAACATTTCAGACAGATAGCTTTGTGAAGGAGCTTATTGTTGGATTCTATTTTCAGTGTATTGTCATTCTAGTGTATATAGCTTGCTCAGACTAATACTCTGCTGTTCTTCACTTTGACAATGTAAGAATCATGCAAAAGGATTCTATAATTTACAGACAAAAGATTTAAAGGTTTCTCAAGCTAACCCAACTCTCTTGATTTGGGAAGTTAAACTTTGCATCTTAATCCCTTACACAGGCTGTGTAATAATTTATGATAGGATTCAAACGACTTCTCAAACTTTTCTTTTAGAGAGAAGCGTTAAAAAAAGAAAGAGTGATTCCATAGGGATGCTATGTAATACAGAGTTAGGGATTAAATCTTTTTCAATAACCTAAAATAAAAAACTAATATGCTGCCCCATTATTCTGAAAGAGAGGTAATTAAAAATAATTTTTAAAAGGTAGTTTGAAATCATACAAATAAACTGCCTGTAGATAAGAGAATTTCCCCTTTTCATGCAGTCATTTAAACTGCTAATTATCTGAAAAAATATCTGTTTAATCTTATTACCATTCAGTAAAGCTTTACTGTGGAAAGGATAATGATATGTACTATTGTGAGAATTATATCTGATCCAGTGAGCCTTAACTTCTCTTGTATAGAAACTTATTCCAGTCACAAAATTTTATGCAGAAATATGGGAATATGGAGGAAATTCAGTGTTTGATCCCACAGAGCTCCTTCCACTAGGGGGAGATGAAACCTCATCTCATAGAATCATAGAATCATTCAGGTTGGAAAAGACCCTTGGGATCATCGAGTCCAACCATCAGCCCTACTCTACAAAGTTCTCCCCTACACCATATCCCCCAGCATCTCATCTAAACGACCCTTAAACACATCCGGGGATGGTGACTCCACCACCTCCCTGGGCAGCCTATTCCACTGTCTGACCACTCTTTCTGGGAAAAACTTTTCCTAATGTCCAGTCTGAACCTCCCCTGTTGCAGTTTAAAGCCATTCCCCCTTCTTCTGTCACTAATTACCTGTGAGAAGAGACCAGCACCAACCTCTCTGCAATGTCCTTTCAGGTAGATGTAGAGAGTGATGAGGTCTCCCCTCAGCCTTCTCTTCCTCAAACTGAACAGTCCCAGCTACCTCAATTGCTCCTCATAGGATTTATTCTCCAGGCCCTTCACCAGCTTCGTTGCCCTCCTCTGCACTCGCTCCAGCACCTCGATATCTCTCTCATATTGAGGTGCCCAAAACTGGACACAATACTCAAGGTGTGGCCTCACCAGTGCAGAGTACAGGGGGACTATCACCTCCCTGCTTCTGCTGGTCACACTATTTTTAATACAAGCCAGGATTCCATTGGCTTTCTTGGCCACCTGGGCATGTCTATCAAGCATTGTAGTTATATTAAAAAGCTATATTTAAAAATGTACCACTACTTTCCCTCCTCTATGCTGGACTTAGCAATGGACTTGCACTATATGTTCAAATAAAATATCCTGATGTTATCTTTGCTAAGGTTTTCACCCTTTTAATTAACATTTTGCCTCTTATCAGGCACCACAGAATTTCACAGAATTTCACAGAATCATCTAGGTTGGAAAGGACCTTGAAGATCATCTAGTCCAACCGTTAACCTAGCACTGACAGATCCCAACTACACCATAACCCTCAGCGCTATGTCAACCCGCCTCTTGAACACCTCCAGGGATGGGGTCTCCACCACCTCCCTGGGCAGCCCATTCCAACACTTAACAACCCGTTCTGTAAAGAAATACTTCCTAATATCTAGTCTAAACCTTCCCTGGTGCAACTTGAGGCCATTCCCTCTTGTCCTATCACTTATTACTTGGTTAAAGAGACTCATCCCCAGCTCTCTGCAACCTCCTTTCAGGTAGCTGTAGAGGGCAATGAGGTCTCCCCTCAGCCTCTTCTTCTTCAGACTAAACAACCCCAGTCCCCTCAGCCACTCCTCGTACGACATGTGCTCCAGACCCTTCACCAGCTTCGTTGCCCTTCTCTGGACACGCTCGAATAATTCAATGTCCTTTTTGTAGTGAGGGGCCCAAAACTGAACACAGGAATCGAGGTGCGGCGTCACCAGTGCTGAGTACAGGGGCAAGATCATTTCCCTGTCCCTGCTGTAGTACACAGCAATAGTACACAATAGATAGTACACAATAGATACAATAGTACACAATAGTACATAATAGATAGTACACAGTGAACAGTTGATATTTAGATATATTGTCAACATTTTTATATATATATTTATATATAGACAATGTTGTGTGATTTCAGTGATGCTATGTTAAGCAGTAGCATCAACTAATTTTGTTTGTTGAACATCCTCCACATTCAGGATGATTTATAAATATCAATAATAGTAACAGACAGCATTTTTGGAAAGTATTAAGCTACTATCAATACATAAGCCACTTTAAATAGTTCAGGTTATACACCATGTGGCTAGCTCTACAAATTAATTTGTGAGAGAGTAGGTAGGAAGAGGTTTTATTTCACAGATTTATAACTATTTATAGTATTTACAAACATTGTAGAATACCAGGGGTTTTTTAACATCCTCTGAACTATCTGTGTAGACAAAGAGGACACATTTTCATCTTGTTTCTGACCTACAACAATTTTTTCTGTTCTATTTTGACTGGTTTTACAAGGTGGCCTAGTAAGTATGCTTGTAAAATAGTGTGTTTGGCCTCCCTTTCCTCCTTCTTTCCCCCTGTGTTTGGACTCCCTTTCCTCCTTCTTTCCCCCAGATTTTACTGCTGAGCATGGTGTCATATGGTATGGAATATCCCTTTGGCCAGTTGGGGTCAGCTGTCCCAGTTGTGTCTCCTTCCTGCTCTTTGTGCTCCCCCAGCCTGCTCGCTGGTGGGATGGGGTGAGAAGTAGAAAAGGCCTTGATGCTGTGTAAGCACTGCTCAGCAGTAAGTAAAACATCCCTGTGTTATCAACACATCACAAATCCAAACCATAGCACCATACAGCTACTATGAAGAAATTTAACGCTATCTCAGCCAAAACTACAATCTTCCCCCTTATACCATAGCAATCACATAATACTCAGGTCCCACACTATCCAGTACATCCTCATTAACCACCAGCCCCCTTCCCATTCTTTGATATAATACATAGATATTAGTCTATCCTTAGTCTATGGGCCAACCCTGTAAAATGTCTGTAAAACATCCACAAATAACGATAAAATGTCCACTGAGTTCATTCAGTCTTTGCACTCCATTATGGTGGTCACTCAGGACAGGAGAAGTGGTGTGTTGCATGGAGGTATTGAGCAACAAAGCCAGCTCAAGTTGGGTCACTGTTGCACTTGCACTGCTTCACTGCTTCTCATCTATGCACTGCACTATGACTTGGATAAGAAAAAAATTAGCATTCATAATTCACTTCCTTTAAATCTTTCTTAAAACAAAAAGAGACAGTCTTTACACTGTTTATTCTAGGAAGAGTTCTATCAGATAGCTATCCAGATAGCTCTTCAAGACTACACACTTAAGGGTATAAATAGTTCATCTAATTTTCTCATTATATTCTTCAAAATTCTGTGAAATTATATGGCCTTTCTTTTCTCTTTATTTCCTCCAATACTCTTAGTATAACTAATTTTTTAAGCTGTGCTTATGTTTTCCAATTTTTAAACAAGTATTTTATTTTTCTATGTTTAATGTCTTTAAGAAAATAGAGTGTCTTTTTCTCCACAAAAAATGTATGTTACATAAAGTATTGTCAAGTCTTAAATGCAGTTCTACTCACATAGTTTCTAGAAAAATAAAATAACTGATTTAAGGAAAGCGAAACCATCCAAAGACGTAGGAAAAAAAGTTCTCTGATAATAGTCAGGAATAACACCTTCCTTTTAAATTTTTTTATTCCTAAAATATATAGCTTGTAGGTTGTTATAAGTATCCACTCATGGGCAGAAGACTATTAAACCAGAAGACATATAAAATTTAATCAATCTTATTGATTTTGGGGAAACACTTTAATCCTTTTTTTTTTTTCCTTCTGTGTAATCAGCGTTCATCTTCAGAATTAAATTCATTACACTTTATCTTTGCTAACCTTGACAACATTGTTTAATTCCTGATATTCATTAATTCTACAATCAATATGTTTTTATTCACACAGACATCTGTGAGTACATGTGTGTGTGCATAAAGTAAACATATTAAGATTATATAGTGTAAAAACAACGAGAGGAATTTAAAAAAAAAAAAAAAAGATCAGCCTGAAGGTCAAGCTGCAGAAATAATTGCTAGAGCACATTAAAAAAAAATAGGTTTTGATTACCTCTGGGAAACAATAAAACCTTATTTTGAAAAAGTTGTTTCACTCTAACTAGAGTGACAGTCACAGGCTACAGATTTTCCTCAAATCTTCAAAACTGCAGGTTGATCTCTTTATAAACTTTCAAAAAAAAAAAAAAAAAAAAGTTGTTACACTTTCCTCTGTTTGGCTACAGTTCAACCCACAGCCCCCAAGGACTGGAGAGTAGGTGACTCACGTCCTTCGCACAGTATGAATCCTGACCATGACTGGAGCACGCATACATTTTCTGAAAATGGAGAACACTCTCATATTCTGTCTTTTGGATGTAGCTTTAAAATCCACTAAGGACATGGAAATCACGAGTAATTATTACATACAAGACACAAGTAATAAGTAGTAGAAAAAGCGAAACAAACAAAAGCAAGCAGATAGCATCGCCTTCGGAGCTGGATTACTCATGTGTAAATTAAGCACATAAATAAATGCGAGTTTTCAGTTCTAGGGCCCTAGGCTACCATTTGTGATGTCTAATTTGCAAGAAAATGGTTTTCTTCATTGTGCCATTTACTTTCTGCTCAACTTACAATAGCTTCCAAATAGATCATTAGCCAAACAACAATTACCTTGGGCAAAGAATACCTCTTAACAATGCCCAAAATATTTGGCTGATGGAAGCAGTGCTACTTCTTAATTTAAACTGCAGCTTAAAAAGAGGTTTTTAACAAAGGACTTACAATTTTAAGTAATTTCAAATGCAATTTTTTCAAGTGTAATTTTTGGTTCCAGGCATGTTATAATTCAGTATTAACAAAACGAGATTTGCATTAGTATTGAATCATTTGTTTTGGAAAAATCTGGTATCTTGTAAACTGAATGTACCAGCTGCTGGATACCTGCAGATTTATTTAAATAAGACCATTAATTATAAACCAAGGCAAGTGCTGAAAATTTGTAATCTTAAATTAAAAAAAAAAAATAAATCAATAAAACTGCTGACTATATACCTGACACATTCATGTAAATTTATGAATATTTTACCACTCAATTATAGGCACTTATTATATATGGTCATGCTTCAAGTCAAAATAACTAGAAACACTATTAAAGAATGAGTAGCAAAAATTAAAGCAAAGCTTATAAATTAATGTATAGTTTATAGATGAACAGATTTTTTTCTGTAGTCCTTATTAAGAGCTAGGCCAACTCCTTCTGTATTAAAACTCCAGACACTTTTCTGCTGAGTACATTGAAGACTAAAATGAGACTAAATTTCTCAAAAACAGGGCCAGGACTAAACCAGTACATCACTTTGGTACCTTTATTTTATTATTGAAACATACTAAGGAATGTGGATTTATGTTTAAGGAGCACTGCCAGTAGACCTAAACCACTGACCTTAGGGCCTACAGGAGCAATGGAAGAACAATTCCCTTTGAACTGAGAAAATGGACTCTCAATGAACACAGCAACCGATCATCTGTTAATTCAAAATTAAGAAGGAAAAGTCTCACACTAACCTATATCTCAGTCCCTTGAGTTGTCTGAGAGAGATTCCAGAAAATAAATCCCTGAACTCTTCCTTTTGCCTAGGCTAGTCTGGAAGCTGGGAAATGCTCCTCCTAAAATTATTATCAACCTCACTCTCTAAATAGCTCCTGGCCCTCCTGCCCTGGCTGATTTTAATATGAGATTATGAAGTGGCACCCTATGCTATGAAGTGGCATCCTCCAGCAGGAGGAAAAAGCATATGCATTCTTCTCCTGAGGACCTGCAGGCTGCAATAAGTACAAGCTGTTAACAGAAGCCTCTGCCCATTCTTTCCCCTCAGGCCTGTGTAGGGTGTACTTGTCTCACAGAGAGGGAAGGAGGGAGGTTGTGAATTGTGTTTATGAAGACCACAGTTTCCTGGGAAGAGAGACTACACTATCCAACTGTAGCACGTTGAGGCTCAGATTTCATTTATTCACATCCTGAGGGAAACAGATACTTCAGACTCAATGTAATGTTATTTTGAACACATTTTTTAAAAACTGTGCAATTAACACATATAATATTTAAAATTTGAGTAGAATCTAGGTCCAAAAACAGTTACAGAAAAGAGTTTCTTGGCTCTTTTTTTGCCATACTGTTGGTTTCCAAAAGGTCAAGCATTCAAATTTGTTGATTAAAAAATACTAGTTACTGATTTATTTTAGGACTTATCTCTCTTTTATCGGTCCATACAGAGAAAAAAAAAAACACCTCTTGTTTTTGGTTATTCTAATGGTTCATGTGTCAGAAGACCTTTGCAAAAAAAGAAGAGCATATGATGTTTAAGTGAAGACTTAATAATGATTTTATGTTTCCTCAAGAGAGAAGTTTCTGTTAAAATTCCTAATGTAGTTTTGGCTGAAAGTTGAACAAACAGATAACCTTCAAAAGTTGAATCAAAATGCAGACATGTTTTGAGGTAGTTTATAGTTTGAACAGTTAAATTTTGCAAGTTGCTATTAACTGAAAACATGATGTTACCACTGTAAATTTATATCATCACTATAAAATGATAGATTTATTAAAACAATCCAGAGAGATAATTTTCAAATGAACGCTTCTTGTCCCTACTGATTTTTTTTAAAAGAATATAATTGAAAATATTAGTGGGGTGAATAATGGTGAGAATCCTGTTACCTGAAATAAAATTTGGTTTGAAAAATCTATGTGTTGTACTTTGTGCTGAGTTCAGTCCAATCCAGGAAGTACAGAACTCATGGGGAATATTGCTGGTTAATTAACCTGCCTTTTCATCAAAAATTTGGTTATATCTGAATAATTACCTTTCAGTGGTGCTGTTTGATTCTTCCTCAGTGCTTTTCACAAGTGCTTTTCACTCCTGTCTACTTATTACCCAAAGGAATATATGTCTACATAAAGAAATGGTAAAATAAATAACCCATGCATGTACATTGCCTTTGTTTATTTTTATTGGGTGCAATCAGTTGAAATTAATTATCAGAACAGTATAACAGTTTTTACACATAGTAAAGAAACCATACAAGGGAAAATGTGGAGACATTTTGTGGTCACAAATTTAAATTGGTATTTCAATAGTGGTAACACTTGTTACATTAAAGTTCTGTCTGATGACTCACTTTATTATTATTTTGAACAGGACCATAGTGTAATATTTTTCATTAAAAATGGTTTTCTGAAAAATATTGGGGGTTTTTGAACTTGTTTGATAGTTTGTTGTCAGATATCTTCTGACACCAGCTGCGTTAACCATCTGCCAATACCATGATCAGTGGTAGCTTGCTGTAATGTGAGCAACCCTTTCCATATCAATGCAGAAAACCAGCAAGAGCTGGGAGTTACTGTGCTATCTAGAGCAGATGACTGGTGGCATTCTGCCTGTCAGGGGTGGTAGCTCTTGTGTTCTGCTGAGATCAAATATCCAATCATTTCTTCCTGTTTCCCCTTCCACCATCTTCCCATCACATGCTTTTTTCTCTCATCTATCCTTACCTGTTCCTTTAAAATAAATTCTACATAGTTAGGATTTTTAAAAGGTCAGTGATCCTGTGTTTCAGGTGATACATCACAAATGATCTTCCCTTTTGATCTATGCAAGACTGATGGACCACCACTGTGTTGCCTTCTCCTTACATCCTCTAAGTGCCTTTGCACAAAGTACACCTCGGAATAACTAGTAGGAAAGATTTATAAGTGTGATTCTGAGGGCAAAAACTGTATGGTGAAATTGTATTTCTGCTTGGTGCTATGAAAGGAATTTGGAGAATTTCCTCATGTTCTGAAGACTGTTACCTCTCATGTACATGGATAAATGTCTGTCACAAACTAGCTGTGAGCTGCAGCACAGACCTATCTATAAGGCCTGTATTACCTGCCTGGGTCCTTCTGGCCTAGTCACTTTCTTTTTCCATCTCCTTCTTTCTATGAATTACAGATTTATAAAGCTGTTTAGGTTTGCCCAGCTTCATAAAGCTTATGATTCAGGCCATCATCTCACCTCTTGTCCTGTCTTTTGAGGTTGAAAGGACAAATGAATGGGATCACATACTAGTAGAGACCTAGTTTCTGGACCATTGCTGAGAAATGTGCCTTCTTGCAACATATCACCCCTGACTGCAGCATATCACCCCTGATTGCAGCATGCTTCCATGACTGTATTGTTTTTTCTTAGCTATTTTATTTTAGCAGCTGATCAGTAGATACCCAATCGGCTGGAAAACAGCAAAGACCTAGAATGGAAGGGAGGCAGTGGCCTAGTGCTATAAGGCAGATGCTAAGGTGAGAAAAGTTATGTGGCAGGCAATGAATATGACACCTGGCATATGAACTGTAATCAGATTCAGGAATATAACAGACAAGCCTCTTGGTCTCTCTGTAGCTGGGTCTGGCACAAAGGCACAATAAATACTTAAAACACAGACATTAGACCTTCTGCCAAAAGATGTCCTACATGTTTCATCTCTTGAGCCGCCATATAATGTGTCCTAATCTTGCTGTATATGCCTCTTGAGACCATGGCCTAGAAATTTCCTTCTTATGATAAGCAGGGAAGGGATGAAGTTGGAACAGAATATGGTAGTTCCCCCAGGATAAAGCTGGGATGCAGGTGGTACAGGAAGTATGGATTATAAACCCTACCACTTCTGAGCAGCCAGGGTTGTCTAGATTAGATGAATATCTGTAACAGTACCGCGAGAATCCATAGTTCTACATCTAAAAAGACTTCAGCTTTCTTTAGCTCAATACTTAGCAGAATTCTGATAACCTCAAATATATTATGTGAATTTTTACAGAACATCTTTTCTGTCTTTCAGACACATGTAGAATCAATAACTAAATAAAATAAAAAAGTATATGGGCTGGGGAGGGGGACTTTATGGACGTGGGCAGCAAATAGCTGCCTCATCATTCTAGATACCATCTTAAACAAGACTGCTACTTCTTTTCTGAATATTTTTCAAATTTTTGCAACTAATTTCTATGATTTGAAAAAATTATTTTGACTCCTAGGTGTTTGGGTCCGTGTCGATAATAAATACATAACTGAAATATGTCTGCAGGGCTATAACACAAATACTCATTCTATATGTGTCAATGAACAAAACTTTTAGAGCAAGAATCCATTCAGACAGTAGAACTGTTTCTGGCTTTTAAATCCACATTTGCAATTTGCTTACATTCCTAGGAGATTGCACGTTAACTAGCAATCGTTAGACTAGGTACATCAGACTAGTAAATTCTGCATAATCTGAAGAGTTTAATACGTGTAAATATGTACTATAGGTTGTGTGTCAACTGACTGTTGCAAAAATTTAGTAGAAAAGCCAGTATCTAAAGAACATTTTGTAATTAGAAATGGAAAGAAGAAACATTTCTATCACAAAAATATAAATTCATGTGGATTACACTTTCTCTTTTCTTCAGGTTTCAGATTTTATTTGCTGTCTAGAAAGCTAGGTAATAATTATAAGATGCACAATCATTTTGCTTTCAGAACATGCATGAGAAGAAAATACGAGAGTTAGCAGTCATGCTGTTGACACCTTGATGGCTACACCATAAGGACCACCCCCACCCCCCACCCCCCCCAAAAAAATGAAACTATCAGTAGATAATCAGAAGATAAAGAGATATTTTTTAAAATAAAAATAAAGGATAAAAATAAAGGATATTTTTTTAAAAACTAAAAGGACATAAATATATCTCTAAATATACCTTAAATATTTTTGCAATGTTTGAATGCTATTTGAGAAAAACACACTTAAAATTCTGGTAAGTGCTTTTCCTAAAACATAACAGGCCTAAAACTGCTTCCGTTGTTAGTTCAATGAGTACATGGCAGTCTTTGTTTTTCAAAAATATCAACCAAGTATCTTTATAGCTAAAAAATGAATCATACAATAATTCAAAAGTTCATTTAATTTACAATGAAGATATTCAATTCATTAGCAATTTAGATATCTATGAATATTATTTGAGTAAGGCTAGCAACTCCAAGACATACAACTTCCAAATAATGCAGCAGGAGTATGTTTTAAATGTTATAATCTTTTTCAGGCTATTTTCCAAATGTCAAGGCACAGGGTCTTTTTTGTTTCTTTTTCTTTTTTTCCTTTTTCCTTCTTCTTTTTTTTTTTTTTTTTTTTTTTTAATAGAAGGTCTGGCTATGAGACAAAAAGAAAGAAAACTGCATAATGCTTAGATGTATTTTGTCTATTGGGAGGAAAAATCAGCTCTTTGTTATGTTCAACAAGATCTGTTTCATGCAAATGTATTGGACTACATACACACATTTGTCAAAAACAATGTTTGAATTCTTACTACTTTAGAAAAGAAATTTTCATTTTCAACTATATGCTGTTAATGTCATATCAGACACAAATTTTCTTTTTTTTGTTGTGACACTGCCTTCATTATTTTATTGTCCCCTGTGCTTTTTATTGGTGGCTGAAATGAGTGATGTTAATTGGAATTAGGGAAGAAGGAAACTGATTTTGAAAGAGAATTGCTTGAGGAACAAAACTAAACTCTGAAAAAGACATTCACAGACCTACTATAGTTTAAGGTCTAGCAAGATTTCAACCAACTCTAATGTACTTCATTAAGATGATGTGTGCCTAGTTTTCCTGCTCTGACATTGTACATTAAGAATATTTTTTTTTTAAGTCTAAGAGTGTATGAGATGCAGAGGATTAATTAATACAGACATCTAAGTCATGTAGAAATGAAAGTGGTGAGAAATAAAACACTAAGAAAAAATTGAAATGCATGACATTAAAGGGTTACCTCTTGACCAAAGATGGATAGGAAATATTTTTTTCCTTGTAGCATAAAACATGCTAAAATATAAAAAAAATCTAATTTAGCATAGCCTTGATGAAACCGAGCATGTTTACATTTTTTCTGTAAGTAAGAGCCTAACCATTAGCCTGGTAACTGAGATACTTAACTGGCTTATGATAGGAGTGAGTTTAAATCCTCATGCTGATGATCTCAACATCCCAAATTTGTGTAATTATAACTGGGCCTTATTAAGAGTAGCTCTCTGATTTCGACAGCTAAAAAGAAAGAAAAAAAATCCATTTTGAACAGTAAGTATTTATAACTGAATTGACACATTCAAGTAATGTTCATAGGAGGTTTATCAAACATCTCAGTTCTTGTACTATGTAAAAATTTGAGGGAAAAATAAAATAAAATAACAAAAAAAAAAAAAGTGAGATTTCCAAATTGGCAAGTATTATAAGTAACAGAAAAATGATAAATATTGGACCTTTATGTTCACCTCAGTTTCAAATACAAATAAATTATTTGTTGCTCACTCAACTTTAGCAGTTACTCTTAGGCAGATCACTTGAGTTCTCTCTTTCCCTGTTCCTTTCCTGCCTTAGTGGATAACTACATAGTTTTTAGTTTTTAGCTTGGATCACACCATGTGTTTCTCCATGATCCTGTTCTACCAGTTGCTCACTCATGTCACGTTGCCCTTGGATTTCCTTCTAGGGCAGGACAACATCTCTGCCTAGACAAAAGCAAGGAATGTTTTTTGTAAATGGGTGGATTTAAGGAATTCTCCAATCAGTAATGAGGACAGAACTGTAACAGATATCATATCCCATTTTCTATGCCCAATTTAATCTTCCAGTATTTTTTCAATGCAGTTTTGTGTAAAACATAAATTTATTGTCATGTTATAAAAGCACAAATACTGTGGGCTTTCAAAGCAGCTATCTCATTCTCTTCAGAACATTAGAAAGAAATATTAATTCTTAAAAAACCATAGAAATTGTTAAAAGACTGACCAACTGAGGCTCAGAGTTGTCCCCAGTTTTTTCAGAGATAAAAAAAGATCCGTTACTGCAAGACACCTACAGAACTGTGAGGAAGAGGCTTTAGACAGAAGCATTTGAATACAATGCTAAATAGTTCCTCTCAAAAATTAACAAAGCCATAAAACATTTTCCACTGTGGTGCTCAACAAGAATATGAATAGTAATATGGCATGCAGGATATAAAAGCATAATGTGTTAGGCAGGCTGCTCTCTAAACAAAGTGTGCAGGAAAATTATCAAATCCAAGTCTTACTACAAATATTGTGGTTTGTGGAACCAACAAGTCAGCCCTGTCAGACCTTAAACATGAGCAGTATGTACACAAACTATGAGACACTAATTAAACCAGGAAATAAGGATCAGTCCATGCGCTGGCCCACAGAAATAGCTGTAAAGAAGCAACTGTCCAAAATCCAGTCAAAATTCTCAGTAGAGTCTTCAGCTCACCCTACAGTAGATATTTACCTTATACTAACTTTTAATTTATTTTTAGATTCTGTTGTTTGTATTAATTGTAAGTTCAGCTTAGTTTTTTAAACATAAATATTGAGCCATTTGAATATATTTGGGGTATCCAAGACACATTCACATGGCCAACAGATACAACATGGCATACACTGTACACCTGTGCTCAGATGGACTTGCACCTGGAGGTCAGGGTATATTATCATGCATATCAAATTTCACCAGAAAGTTATGTGGAAGCAATAGAATCACACACTAAGTCTTTACTGACTGTAATGGAAACCTTGTTCAACTGTAGGCATATGAATATAAAGATTGAGCCAAACTTCTGTAAGTGTTTTTCAGAAGAATTTAGGGTGTGAGGAAATCCTGAAAACCAGAAACAGCTGGAAGCAAGAATATACCTTTCTTTATGATTTTATGTGATGAAAATCTTGTTAACTTAATCCATGTATTATGACATAAACTGTAATGGCTAAAACTAATGGAAAAAGTTACAGATACACTGAAAGGACAAAGAGCTTTAAAGTGGGATGGAGAGAGATTGGGAGAGGATATTAAATTCTCATAAAAACTATATACGTTTTTGTAGAAAGAAGGGGGCAGATTAATGTGGCCAAATGTATGAGCTAACGTCATGGTTTAGGCCCAGCCAGCAACCACCACGTGGCCGTTTGCTCACTCTCCATTGGGGTGGGGAGAAGAAAATATAATGAAAGGCTCATGGGTCGAGACAAGAACAGGGAGGGCTCACTCATCACTTATGGTCACAGGCAAAACAGACTCGACTGGGAAAAAAATAATTTAATTTGTTACCAGTCAAATCAGAGTAGGATAATGAGAAGTAAAACCAAATCTTAAAACACCTTCTCCCCCACCCTCTTCTTCCTGGGCTCAGCGTTACTCCTGATTTCTCTACCCTCCTCCCCATCAGCAGTGCAGAGAGGCAGGGGATGGGGATTGTGGGCAGTTCATCACACATTGTCTCTACCACTCCTTCCTCCTTAGGGGGAGGACGCCTCACACTCTTCTCCTGACCCAGTGTGGGGTCCCTCCCATGGGAGACAGTCCTCCATGGACTTCTCTCACGTGAGTCCTTCCCACAGGCTGCAGCTCTTCATGAACTGTCCCAGCGTGGGTCCCTGCTGCGGGTGCAGTCCTTCAGGAACAGACTGCTCCAGAGCGGGCTTCCCTCAAATCATAGATTTCTTTGGGTGCACCCACCTGCTCTGGTGTGGGGTCCTCCACAGGCTGCACCGTTAACCTCCATGGGCTTCAGGGGAATCTCTGCTCCAGTGCCTGGAGCACGTCCTCCCCCTCCTTCTTCACTGACCTTGGTGTCTGCAGAGTTGTTGCTCTCACATCCCACTCCTCTCCCTGCTGCAAGTTTTCCAGCAGATTTTCTTTTCTCCTTCTTAAATATGTTCTCACAGAGGTGCAACCACTGTTGCCGACTGGCTCAGCCTTGGCCAGAGGCGGATCTGACTTGGAGCTGGGGAAGCTTCTAGCAGCCTATCATAGGAGCCACCCCTGTAGCTGCTGCCCTGCTACCAAAACCCTGCCACACAAACCCACTACTGCTACAAACATTAGTGGAGCATATTTTGACATCATTAGTAAAGGTAATGAAAAGAAAAAAACATAACAGTTATAAATATATTTAAATAAATAATCAAGTCTGTGTAAAAACTATACTAAAATGTAAATAGTCTAAGTACATGTACTGATATTGCACTGAGGAAATTATAGCTGTGAAAATTAAAGCAAAGCACACCGTTATTTTTCAAGTTCAGTTTAATCAGATTTTTTTTTAATTAAACAGAATCAACATAGGAGACTTGCATGTAACTACTATGAACTGAGGTAGAATTAAATTCCTTGAAAGATTCCCACAGGAATTGAATAACTTTTTTTTTGTTGTTAAATCTCATGCTAATTTGTGACAAAATATAGATGAATGTCCAGTGTCACCATTTCTTTTCAGTATCATTTTTTTCCTAGCAAGAAAACTGGTTGTTCTTTGTTTCATGAATTTAATTTAAGCATCCATACAGGTAGCAAAGTCAATATTATACAATACAATATGCATAAAAAGGTAAGAAGGCACTAAGATTATATTCCAAATATCTATGATATCCCAGAATGTTCAACTATCTAAAAATATTGACACAGAATAAAATGTTAACACAGAAACATATTTATATTAAAGACCATATTGTAAATACAGCCCATTTTTTTACTTATTTGTATTAAAATATATCACCAACCAAAGGTGAGATTTTTAAATTTCTGGCTTTTCAGAGTTGAATACAAAACCAAGTTTTAGACACTGAGGCTCTCTAGTTGGAACACGGGTACATAAAGAAAGAAAAAGAGCTAGTATGAAATCGGATCGTCTTCAGTCAGCATGCTGAACAAATTGCTCCCCAAAGCCAGGCACTAGAGAAATGTTTAGGATGAGGACGTATGAGTTTTTCTCTCGTCCCTGTGCCCACTCCTCCACAACCAACTCACATGGAAAAGAAAAGGGGCAGTGGTAGAAGTTGTGGCAGAAGAGGTTTCAACTCTACATAGGAAAGATTTTTTTTATTGTGAGATCAGTCAGTGGAACAACCTTCCCAGAGACATGGTAGAGCCCCCATCACTGGAGGTTTTCAAGATGAGATTGGACAGGGTGATAGATCATCTCATCTAGTTTCCCTTTCCCACAAAAGTTTGGAACAGATGATCTTTTGAGGTCTCTTCCAATACGGGCTGTTCTGTGATTCTATGGTTCTATGATTCCTTCTGTCTGAGATGAGGAGGAATGTTGTAGAACAAGATAATGATAATAAAAGAATAAAGAATAAAAGTTTACTCTTAGAGGAAACATTGTTAAATATTTCCTCAAACATACACTTCATATATCTCTGTTCTATGAGACTGACATTTCTTTGTTAATCATGTATGACATTGACTGTGCCTGATAAATTTATGTGTAAATATGTGTTCTGCTGATTAAGGATACCAATTAAACTCGGACACCAGAGTGAAAAGAGTAGGTGTACTTTACTGGTGATAACCAAGTAATGTAACAGCGTAATACAGAAAACATGCAGTAAGAAGAAGCAGAACAGTGCACTTAAAGCAACAAACAGGAAAATACAGGGTAATGCATCAAATCATTACTACACGAGAGAGAGAATAGTGATTAAGAGAAATACATCACCACTTGCATATATTATCATCATCATCCAGATCCGCAGACACTGGGGAGCCCCGGTTACAGCGAGGATTTGGAGAGCCTGTCCTGGCAAGTGGGAAATCCTACGTGGTGCGTCCACCCATAGGTGAGGCATCCAAAGTCGCTGCAAATGGGCCCAGCCTTATATACCAGAGATCGACAAGCCAGAATAGCTGGCACCTTTGTTTTGAGTGGAAAATTTGTGGTTTCATTCTCCTGTTGGATTCCACCCAAAGCCTGGCCAGGACTCGAGGGGGGAACCAAGGGAGTTTCTAACAAGGCCAAACACTTGGGTTCTCAGCCTTGAACAAGGCTGCGAAAGGAAAGTTGGATACATTCTCTCCTCACTACTGATTATATTTTGTCTTTCACTAGCGAGTTTACATATTTTACTAATGACTACATGCTAAGTTAGCAGCTTCAGCTTGGGGCCTGTTGTTCAGGCTGCAGTATTTCAATGCTTTAGCACTTTTTACATCAGCATAAGTGGGTTGTTATAACTTAGTACAATACCTATTAGCACAATGGTTATCGGTTATAAAATATATAGGATTCATCTATAGGTCAACTCTGGCTTGGGCCTGCTGTCCAAGCCTTAGCACTTCAATATGAGAACTAAAAACTTTGTCTAATACTTCAAAGAGACTGAAAAATTTTAAATTCTCGGTAGAGACCCAAATTTTAGCAAAAATTGAAATTCTCTGCATGTAAATTTTTACAGAGCTTAGCATAAGCCATAATGGATGTGAGAGAAAAAAGATGTTGTAAGATGTTTTGTACTAGTTAAATTAGATCATAATTTGATGGATTTTGCTTTGGCCTAAAATTTAAAATAGTCCGTCATACATTGTGTGCAGTGGGCAAAATGCTAATAATATTGCCAGTGGTACTGTATAAAATATCATGATCAGATAATGTTACTAGTATTTTCATTACAGCTGTCTTTACTGTCTCCTATTAAAGGAGGAATTTAACTCTTTGTATATAATGCACACACTTTCATTTCCAGAAATACCTATTTTCACAGATTATGTCAAGAGTAGAGGAGACACTGCTGGATGATGGAATATTTCTACAGTACAAACTTTGAGGTCCCTAGGAGACAAGCTGTTTAGAAGATGAATGTTGTCAGAGATTTCATATAGATACAATGGAGTAAAATCTTACACTTGTGTAAAAGCCACTGAAAGGGCAATATTTTTTGTTGTCCTTATGCCTCCAGAAACACAATGATTTCAGCAGTGTTTCTATTTCACAATAAATGAGACTTTAGTCGCTATTATGTAATGTTTCACAAAAGTTGAAGACATCAGAAGTCTTAATAATGTTAGTAATTTTCTTTAAAAAATAATTTAGTCAAAAATATGGTAATGCTCTTTTAAAACAGATATCTTCAGAATTTATAATTTAAAAATGAATCTTGGAATGAAAATAAAATAGCAGCTCATATTCCCAGTACTCTGGATATGTAACAGACATAAGAGATTATATGCAAAATCCTGTTTCCTTATAAAAAAGTGTTTTGTCTGATACTTTTGAACAATTGTTGACAAGTTAAATAAACTGAAAAACATCTCAAGGGGTCTAAATTACATTTTTTCTTGTTAGCATTGAAGAAAAGAAGTTGCTGTAGAATGGAGTTTTATATTCCCAGAACAGTTTTGAAAGAACTCTACCTGGTATTGGAATCTGGACTATTCTGAAGGATGATGCAGTATGGAAGTCCCCATCACCTGTAGTGTTTGCATAAGAGCCTTGAGTTTTGCCCCAGACTACCAAAAGTTGGGGGAATTTGCTAAACAAACAGATCTGTTAGAAGTTGTGTACACAGTATATACAAACATCAATATTAGCATTAGTGGTTAATATTAATACAAAGATTGTTTATGATGCAGGTGCATTAGAAGATTCATAATAAGGACCTTTTCCAGTTCCTATAAAAAAACGTGCTTGTAATTTCTCATGTCAAAACCAAGTGTAGAGCATTACAGAACTACTACAACTTTTTGTTCTAATCAGTCTGATGAAAACATCTGTAGATCAGGAAGCTTGGTCCTTGGAAAAAATTTTCAAATTAGTGTGCACTTTATTCTAACATTGTCTGACATATTATATAAAGACTAATATGACAGTTGTTCATGGAAATATGGACACAATAACTTCAGCAACATGGAACAAATCCAAAGATTTGTGAACCTTTAATCCGTTAATCTTTTTTTTATTTTTATTTTTTTAGGGATGAAATATTTTATGTTCTTTTTAATAACTTGGAGTTAAAAAATGATTGGAGTAGTTTCCATTCAATAATGAAACAGAAATAGTTTGAGGACACTAATAAGACAGAAGATAAACAGTAGTTTCAAGTAACATCTGAACTTTATTTTCTGCACAAAAGCAGAGACATAAAATACTGACAAAAATGGTAAATTATTAAATCATTTAATAAGAATTTGTGCCAATTTTGCATTCAAATATTTGTCTCAACTTTAGGAATACTATATTCAAATATCATGACCAAGTCAGTAAAGTTAATGGAGTCTAGAAAACATTTCATCCTAACAGTCATTTGTCCTTTATTGTCTATAACGGGAATTTCACTCTGCAGTGCCCTGTAGAGACTGGTATGTAGAGTCCTGAATTTGGATGTTTTAATCTGGATCACCAGATAAAGCCAAAACCACTACTAGTAGGTCTTTCAGGACAGGTACTAGACAAACATGCACAAAACTCTGTATGTTCTAGATTTGTACTTCGCTTCCAACAACTGATAGAGAATAATTAGAAAAGTTTCTATTGCTATTTTGCTAAAAAATGTAGCTACAAGAAGCATATCAAACATTAATATATCAACAGTTTATGATTATTTTATTTTCCTGTAATTGGACCAATAAATCACATCTATAATTATTTGTACAATCTCCTTCCCCAAATGTAGAAATTATGTAACAATCTGAGGCTGATATATTATATGGCAGTTTTAAGATAGCCAAGTTTTTTTCCTTCACAGCTTTTGGATTCTTGTTACCTTTAGATTTCCACACATAAAACCAGCATACCTCTTGCACTGTATTACTGTCATTTTTCTTTCATAGTTCTGGTTTGATTGCTGTCTTAGCACATTGGTTGATCATGAATTTTGTGCTACATTTCTGATCATTTTTTTATATATTTCTTTGCTTCTGAGACATTTAACAAGGTTTTCTCAGCCTTTCAGGTTCAATGAGCTTGTGAAAGTTGCAGCAATGTCAGTTTCCAATCTTATGCCTTGAGAAGCAGAGGGAATTGAGGTGGTTAGGGGCTGCTGGGCAGCAGTCAGCTATTACAGTATAAGAAGTAATAATAGCCTTGGCTCACTAAAGAAAGTGGAAAGAGAACACAGAACGGCGCTCACAGAGGAGCAAAGGAATATTGACTTTGTAAAAGTAAACAGTATATATAAAACAGAAGCTTTCTCAAAGTAGTACAGAGATTATGTCAAACCTCAACTAATTTACTACAAACCAACGAAATTAACTATATGGGAGTATTTATTTCCTGTACCATTGCAGGATATTAGGCTGCAGACAGCATGATAAAACTTTCTTCTTTGACCACCTTTCACTATGTTATGTTTGAAACCTGCAAGATGTTATTTAAAAAGCTAAATCGTATGCTAACAACTGCACATCAGTTGATAGACTGCATTTATCTGGTAACTGTTACAAATTAACTGAATTTTAAAATCAGGGGAAAGATATCAGCAAATTATTTTGGGATTGAATTAAACATGTAATCACAGGGAGAAGGTCTGAAAATGAAAAAAAATCTTTACAAAATTTTTTTTGTATTTAGAGCATGTAGTGTTTTTTTATCAAACATTAACTAGAATTGGCTGCCTCTGTTATAGAATCATAGAATGGTCTGGGTTGGAAGGGACCTTAGAAACCATCTTGTTCCAACCCCCCTGCCATGGACTGGGACACCTTCCACTAGACCAGGTTGCTCAAAGCCCCATCCAGCCTGGCCTTGAACACTTCCAGGGAGGGGGCATCCACAACTTCTCTGGGCAACCTGTTCCAGTGATTCACCACCCTCACAATGAAGAACGTCCTCCTTATATGTAATCTAAATCTAGCCTTTTCCAGTTTAAATCCATTACCCCTTGTCCTATCACTACGATCCCTGATAAAGAGTCCCTCCCCATCGTTCCTGTAGGCCCCCTTTAAGTACTGGAAGGCCACTGTAAGGTCTCACCTCCTTTTCCTGTTTATCTTATTGTGGAAAACCCCAAAGTTTTCAGTTGTAATGACAGAAATGACTGCTAGTAATAGATATAGGGTAAGTATAGCACTGTGTACCATAGTCCTCTGTTTTAAGATAGGGAAACCCTTGACTATAATACAGCCTAATACAGAGTTCAGGATTCCAGTTTCTATCCCATGGCATCACTTGTTCCCTATTTCACTGGAAGAAAAAAAAAAAAAAAAAAGAAGAATGGAATGCCTTTTTAAAATGTAGAATATTTGAAATATTCAGAGTGTGTTTCAGATTGTAAGAACCCTGTGTCTCCACAACATTTAATCCAGTATTACCATGTGATAATGGTATTATGAAATTAATTATGTTTTACGTAGAATTCTATGACTACCTTGGCATCTTAACATGATAGTTTCTATTTAATATGAGTTTGAGATTTAGGTAAATTGTGCCAGGGAAGCTTTTAGCTTTCCAGACACACTACATATATTTCAGGAGAAATACAAAAGAGGGCATTTTGAGTGCTGTAAATGGGAACCTAAATAGTGACCTACTGAGTAAATCTCTCTCCTTACAGAAACAGTTATCAGCATGTCTTCTTCCCAAATTTGGGGGCAGTGTTCCCGTAGTCACTATGTTGAATGCTTATTTGATGTGCTTCCTTTGTGGTAATGCTGTACATGGTGTGAGTGTATGACTTAATTTGATATGAATGTAGCAGTAAAGATGATCCTATCTTCTGATTTCCTTTTATCTCTGCCTGTCTGTTGCTGCTGTCTTTTCATTGATAAAGTCTTTTTCTTTTTGTCAAGGAGTAACTGTTGACTATGTCAAGCTAGACAGGAACGGAGATATATATTATTACAATTACCACTGAAAGGCCAGTTGAGAAAATTTAGTTTTAGGGAAATGCGGATGGCTGGTGTATCATGATGGTACAGCCTCTGGGTGGTAATTTTGGATCTAATGATTTACTTGTTTATTTTGACAGATTATTTTAAACTTCCAAATTTTAATGAGGGATTTTGTCCTCCTTGAAAACAAGAGATTTTAATTTACTCTGGTCAGATCTTCTACACAAGTAGACTCTAGATATACGTTCTGAGAAATTATTAAAAAATATTTTTTCTTCTCAGAAAAATGAGAAACTGTCTCTTCTCAAGTAATTTATATTGAATATGTCATAGCCTGAACCTATTGTTTTAGGCATTCAGTGATGAAATCTCAGGCTTAAAAAATGTACCTGCTAACATATATATTGGTGTTATTTTTTCTATACGGATATCTATTGCCATTGACTTTCCATTTCTTATTTATATTCATGCATATCTTTAATTGTTTGACTTTGCTTTTGAGTTAGCTAAAAAAACCCCTGTTACACAGAAAAACCTCAAGCTTCTAATATACTTCTGTTAGACTGCAGACACCGTACTGCTTTCTTAAGTGTCTGAATGTTTCCTCTTATTGTAATTTATGTCGATGTTAAGTAAGAAATTCAGTGTGAGTGAATACTAGATTAATGCTATAGTGTACACCATAGTGAATCTTTTTCTCAAAGTTAAATTTACAGAAAAAATAAAAAAGCTTTGCCCTGTTTTTTTATTACATTTTTTGTTATGGTATTATGGTTACAATTCAGATGAAAGACTGCAAAATGCTTTCTTAAAATCTGTGGAATTTATGATCAATTGTCTTTTCTGTTTGTCCCTTTTCAAAATACTCTTATTTACACTATTATGTCTACATAAGATTTTTCTTGTTGAAATATAGCCTTTTCTTGCATTTACTTCTTCTCAACTACTTTGTTCATTCTGCTTAACATGCTACTATAAGAACGTTGCCTCCCAAAAGGAATGGGACATCTCATTCTGTTGTAGCACCTAGATTACTTTGCTTTGGAAATTTGACTATAACACAATTTTCCAGTTCCTCTGGAGCTTTCCTAGTTTCATACTTAAAGCTGAAAAAATCATGATTTCTTCTCCATAGTAATCTACATTTTTTTGGGTATTTTTCAGTGAATAGGTCTTACCTGCAACTATATAATTGTTAAACAACATTTGCTGTTATAATTATTTTTATTTTTAATTCAGTGATCCATGATAAATAGTCTATTTCAAAATGCTTTAAGTTTTCATACCCAGTCTGCCAACTGTGTATTGTAGCAGTGAAATAAAACACAAAACCATATATCTCAACCACTGAGGAGAAAAACAAGTTTCAGTACAATTCTGATAAATGTTGAGATGTGTTTTCTTAACTATAAAGCATCTAGCTTTCTTTGAAGGGATGAGACATGCATAGACTTTTTTTTTTTTTTTTTGCTCCTGAGTGCTCATTCTGCCCTTTGTCTGAATTATGTTGAGTTTATCCTGCTCATCTAACAAGTTCAGATAGTAATCCAAACTTTGGATGCTTGGTTACAGCTTATCTGAACCTCTTGCTTTGGAAATCTGACATAAATTGTGTGCCACTTGAGATTCTTACTATCCTTTTGGTTATAGACAAGTCAGGTATTTTTTTGCAATGTTGTTGAAAACAGATTGTTCAGTGTAGCAAACATACAGTATGAAAAAATGTTAACAGAACTCTTGCAAAGTCCAAAATCCTTCTGATCTCCTTTAGGCTTCAGGGAAAAGAATAAGAATTTGTCATCAGAGGAGGTAGTGTAATGATGTAGTGAAGAAAAGCTGTTTAACTGTATGAACACAGTGTTGGATCTCAGACACTGGCTTCATTTCCACTGCCATTTTGTTACATTTTACCATTGTTTTGGAACATCTACTTCTGTAATGAAGTCTAATGTTTCTTTCCGTTTCTTTCCATGCATACCACTTGGAGTGTGAGATAAGCTAAGGTAAATCTGGATTTCTTCCTAAAAAGATTCAGGCTTGCATACATGTATGCTGGGACCAGGTATTGCCTAGACAAGAGCCAGAAGGATGAGAAACTTCCAGGCTTGACTTGCTTCTCCTTCCCCTGATGGCAGACAAGCTAATTCCACACATTTATCTTGTTGCTTCTCAGAAAATATATCAAGCCTTGTACCTTTTGTTTGATTGCTCCCTCTCTGCCCCCCATATGAACATCAAGCTTAGATTTGCCGAAGAAATAATCCCAGGATATGAGAAATGAATCTGTGTCTGCTTCTTTATTGGATTATCTTTAAATACACTTTATTCACTATCATTCTGTTCAGTGTTTTTGTATCAAGCATATAACATGATTGGAAGTTCCTTCATTTTAATGCTACAGTAAGTAAAATTGGTAAAGCACTGTGACATCATGTTACATGAGCTACAAAACAGTATTTATCCCATTCTTTATACATGCATTGTTTCTTCTGAAAATAAATATGTGTGGAGTAAAAAAGGATAGCACATGAAAGGTGACATCTATAGCATTCAATGTTTAATTTTAAATTGATCTAAATCATTAAGGTAAATTGATGAAGTCACTCTGCATAGCCCAAACTTTTTACTTATGTTTCAAAAATATATCCACCACCAGGTCACAGGTAAAAAACCAAACAGGATAGTAAAATAGTGCTTTTCTGTGGCATTAAGGCAGTGTGTACTCACGTTTTCTAAACAACAATCAGTAGGAAACTATCAGAAAAACCAAAACAGAAATGGAAAAAAGTTAAGTAAAGGATTTTATTAAAAAATCAAACATGAAGAGGGACAATAAATGAACAACACGTTGATCACATTTTTATTTAAACTTCATGCTATTCTATCTCATCTTTCTAATAGAGAAGGCTTAACTTTGTATAACACCAGATATGTTTATAATTCCATGCCGGCTGCCAATGCTATTTATACAGTATGATATTTCTGATATTTTGATTATATTTGAGATGTCAGGTAAGACTTTGCTACTGCTGTAAGAAAAGAAAGGCACTATAAGAGACTTCCGGAGGTAAAGGTTATATACGATATTGTTTGTGTTTTTTTAAGTGGTGCGTCAAAGCTCGTAGGAGAAGGATGAAAAGTAGAAAAAATAAACAATAAACCAAATTGGAATATTTTATTCCACAGTTCAAAATTAGCAAGTACTTGCTTTATAAGATTTTTTGGCCTTCAGAACATTTTTAATATCATCTTGAAAGTAGTGTTTTTTCTTTCTTACTTCTTTCTCTTTTTGCTCTTTTTGATGCTTATACTTTTGTATAATATATGAACAACACACATTTTAAACAGCACTGTCTGTATGACACTATAACTATTGATTTCCTCTACACTTTAGAATAAAAACTCACCATAATTAGTTTTTATAAAACATAGTTTGAAGAGGTATCGTATTTTTTCTTTATCTTTTAAAAATAGCACTTTTGAACTTTTTTTAGCTCCTAGCTGATTAGCTTCTAAACAAGATGCTCCTGAATAGATTTTTTTCCCTATACTAAACAGTGTGCTCTTTTACTCCTTTTTTTTCCTCTTTTTTTTTTTTTTTTTGCAGCATGCCAAATATCCCTTTCTGATATTGTAATCCTGCTACTTTATTATTTAATCTTTTCTTCTATCTTCATGCAATATAGTTTGACTGACGCTTGCCTACCTTATTATCTGTCTCTTGTCACCTCAGGTATTTGTTTCACCATTTCTTTCCTACCCTTTATACTTCCACTTTCATCTTCTGTTTTCCCTTTCTAAAGGAATATTTCACCACTTTGTACTGTTGCCTGCACCTTTCATTTTTTCCCCAAGTAAACAGCCTACACTCTGGCTCTACATTCAAGAGAGACTTTTGTCATTTACCATTCTCTTCTGTAGCCTGCCTTTATTTTTTCTACTTACCGCCTTCCAATACTAATAATGTAAATAGCATTTGTAAACATATGTTGTTTTTTTTTTTTTTTTTTGTATTTTGAAAAATATTTCTGGCAAGGACATCCACAGTGCCATTCATCTAGTGTGTTTTATAACTACAATGTAGATGCCTACATATTTTTTTAGTCACTTTACAGATAGAAGCTGATACTATCAAGGAACTCTATTGTGTAAAAGATAGATGCAAATATCCACCATTATTCTTCCTTTTCTCTAGGTGTGAATCTTTGTTTTTAGCCTCTTCTGCTTTCAGAAAAGGGTATTGGAGATGAGGAGAAATATCCAACACATGCATCCTGCACTAGTAAACATTTGAGTCAATGGACAGGTTTGCATAAGACTACTCACAATTAAACCATCTCTGTGAAACATTTTAAATGAAATTATATAGTACTAACATGGGTATCACCACACAGTGTAATAGACCTTTAGTCTCATTATTTATGTCAGCTTTTTGTGCCAGATTGCACAGAGTAGTTTTGATCCTCTGGCCTTGGCACTTAATTGATGAGGCCACCACATTTCTCTAGACTGTCTATGTTTTCTTTCTTTCTAAAATGGTGTTGGAGGAGGTTGTGAGCTGGTATGTTTCTGTGCTGTAGTTTTATTCTCACACAAAATCAAGATACAGTCACATATTCCTTGATCTGGAAATTCTTCAAAATCCAGTAACAGAGGTATCCTTCACACAAAGTGCAAAGCTTGTTCTGAATTTTTTTGTAAATTTCCATAAATTTAGGAAAAGAAGCATTTTAATTCCATCTTGGGTCTGGCTTACAATGGATCTTAGTCAGGAATTAGCTAGACCAAAGTTATGTAAAATTCAGGGAATTTATAGGCAACATTACTTGGACCATGGATTAAGCTTTCAAAATCTCTTTCAGACACATATATCTTACTCCACTCTTTTCACAGGTGCCAAACTATTAGCAGAAGGGTTGTAATGGTGCAAGGGACTATCACAAATTTCACCTCAATGGATTTAGGTGCTAGCTCTAATCTATCTTGCTTTTCTCTATAATTATTCATGCAGGTTAATTATGAAATTATGCAACAAGGATTAGGAGATTTCTCCCTTGGTGTATAGTTAAAAGGATATATTTGCTGGTTTAGTGTATACCTGCAGCTCTTAGAAAATGCTATGTGCTCCTCACTAGGAAGAAAGCTGTTTTTTTCTTTTTCCTTGCAATATTTAGAAGTATATGTGTTTGGACATGTGCATGTAAGTGTCATAAACTTGTACATATATAAGCATGATTAATAGCAGGCAACCTCAGGTTCTTAACTGAGGTGTCTAATTTAACAGAGCAGAGGGACTCATTTATCCTGGACTACTGAGGCTCAGGAAATAGGTACATAATTGTCTAGAGTATAGTTTGAATATAGTAAGAATTTAGCATTCCTCATTAACTAGTGTCTGCCCCTGAATGGGTTTCAGTAAGTCACTACTTGAATGCTCCTGGTCCATTTTAATAAAAAAGAAAATATTTTAGTTTTATAATACTTAGATACCACATGTTTCTAAAACAGTGTAAAAGGCAAAGGAGATGGCATCTTAACCTGATGTACAAAAAGGTATTAAGCCAGACAGTAGACAGAACACAAACTAGTAAGCATGATGTTCAGCATCCCTGTTGGTATGTCACAATGCATCCTAGCTACAACAGACAGGTAAACAGACTGGAAGTGATATTTTACAGTGTTTTTATGTATCCAAAGTTGAAATTAATGTCAGTACTTTTAATAAATTGAAGAAGGCCATTAGAAGTATTTTGACTTAATACTAGTCAACAAGCTTATTTTATAATTTATAATGATGCAGTTGCTTCAGTTAGGGCCAGTAATGAAACACAGAGTGACTAAAACCTGCCAATCACATCAGGAAAAAACCCACCTTAAAATCAGAAGCTGTTGATATTCTAAGGTCATGTAAACCTTTAAACTCTGCTAGGTCATGGCTTATTCGGGAAACTGAGTGGCTGGAGTCAATTTGTAATGCAAAACACATTTTGCTTAGTATTAATAAAAATTTTGCTTTGCAATTAGCAAATCAGTTATAAAATAAAACTGACAATGACTGTCCACATCGTATGGTACTTTCTGACAGTTTTTCAAGATTATTTAACTACTCTTGTCATTTATTTGAAAGATTAAGGAACAGTTATTGAAAAAGCTGCATCTGTTCCTTGTCACAAGAACCCTGCATTTACTTCTCTGAAAGGGAGAAATTCAGGTAGCACCGAAGACTGAAATTAATGGTTGCACAGTATATGCAGGGAATAAACAATAAAGATAAAGGAGTGTTATTTATTGTTGGTAAATAAAATAATTTCTTTAAGAACCCATTTTAAAACTGTATTTCCTTATCACACGAATATAATTTTTTACAGAACAAAGATACTGCTTATAGCTTCTTTTGACAAATATATAATCATTCCTCTGTTTAAATGATTTTTTTAAAAAGTTTTAAATAGAAAATTTTAAAAACACCTTTAACAAGATTGTAAATTGCGGATGATAAGAATTTTATTGTCTTGAAAGAATCCACCTTTCTTTTCTCAGCCAACCTGTGCTGAACCTGTCTTTATTAATATCATTCAAATATGTTTTCAGAATATAGCTTGAAGGATGAATTGAATGCAGAAGCTAGGCTATACAACAACCTCACTGAAAATAAAGGACATATATTGTCATAGGATATCTCACTATCGTAATATCTCAAATAAATCCTTAGATTCCAGTTTTAAATATGTTCAATAGTTTCTAATGAGTCCATAACATTATTGAAGCAATTACAATAGAAGCCCCACACAATAACAAATTTTAACAGTTCATACCTCTGAACAAGACTAAGAGGTAAAGCCAGGCTCATCATCGATTTCCATTAACTAGTGAGATTATCTGGCATGATTTAATTTTCAAATATATTTAAATGTACATGTTCACATATATGCAAGAAATAAATATTTTATGAAAGGTAGTTGTAATGACAGAGTCCTTTATTCTGACAAAACTTAGCACTGTATTATGATACAAAATATAAACCAGTATCTACCTGAAAACAAATTTTCTGAATAAACTAGATTCCCGATGGAATCTTGTAACCCCTTTTTGAAATTTTGTCTTGAGTTTTTGTGTTCTTTGCTTAACCAGTGCAAAATAATTTTCTGTTCTTCTAAACAAAAAGAGAAAATTATATTCAAAAACCAAAACCAAACAAACCATTAATTCACTAACATTAACTTTGTCACACAGTGTAAAAAATCAATCTCATAAGGTCTGTCTTAAGTGACATTTCCAAATATTAAGTCTGTCTTTTGTCCCATATGAATAGAAGCTTTAAAACATATATAATAGATATGGTAATAACATCAAAGAAATATGGTTTTGATTAATAGAATAACATTAAAACACAGTTAAATGTTAATAATGGGAGAAGAAGAAGAAGCAAACGGTCCCAAGGAAAGAGTTTGTTTTGCAAAAACGCGATAAAGTAGAAAATATGGTGAACAGAAAGCCCACATATTCTTACCTACCAGATTGGCAGGTGGGCTGCTTTAGAACATTTTTATGACTCACCAATGTGTTAGTGCTACAGCCAAAGGCAGATGGATGAAAATGCCAAGCATATGTGAAGAAGGTCAACGACAAAGATTCTAAGAGAAAGAAAAGACAATGTTCTTGTTAACATTTTTATAGCACTCTGTGATAAAACTATAGGAAATAGGCTTCTTAAGATGACTAGGAAGAAAAACATGAATACAATGTCATTTTTGTGTTTTATGCAGAAAGATAAATCGACCATACCTTAAATCCTCTACCTTTGAACTGTTTCATCCTTTTCCCTTCTTCTCTGAATTAATAGTTCTGAATAGAATGGCAAGAAGAGATTTATTTATAGATCTCCATTCTACAGGTGTCAAAAAATACTATAAACACGGACTTCTGAAAATATGCAATACAGAATGCTAGTGGAATTTTAATACTAGCTAAATTACAGAACTTTTATTAAAAAACGTCTTACTACAATATGGTGTCTTATTTTACCAAATTGATGTGTGCACGTCTTTGCTAATTGCTTATGTCTCATGTAAATAAAATGCTAAGGCACACACATGCATATCAATATATTTATAGGCCAACTCCTCACACTACAGCTAGTGAAGAATTAGGCATAGTAGCAAGCTTCAGTCCTTTTTTCATTAGTATCTTAACAGGAAGATTCTGGGCTTGGGTTGCCTCTTTGCATCATTTAACACCAACAATTATCCAAACATTTAAAGAACAGAGACCTCCTATTATACTTACATTTAAAGATTTATTATTTTTCTTCTGACTCCAGCCCCCAAATAGTCCTTTTCTGACAGATTCACAAAGAGGGCATTTCTGCTCTGATCAAGTCTAGTGCTAAAATATTTGAGTGGTTGATGTGATGACTGGGAGAAATAGGGTGTCAGAAAATCTGCTATATTTTATATTCAGAGTTTGCCTAATGGCTCAGTTATACCATCTCATGTGTATTCACCTGATCAATTGCTGGTAAAATTACATTTTTTATTTTTTTCTTATTTATAATTTGAATGACTTTGCTCTTCCACACTTGGGGGTTTTTTTGATATACATTTGTTTTCAGCAGCAACAAGATGCTTTTGGCATAAAGTTAATTATTTGGCTTGTCCAGTATAAATTATGATCACTAATATCAGCAGGTGGATGTCCTCCTTAGCATGTAGTGTAGCCCATCGTACACATAAAAATGTCTGGTAAGAAAGTCCTGAAGCTCCTATTCATCTCCAGTACTTGGGTTTCTCTGGCAGGAGCCAGTGTGCAGGGCAGATATGTGCAGCACGCATCCTTGTGGGTTTTGGCTGATTCTGTTTATAGCATGTAGTTCCTCTACCTGTATCAGGGAGATTAGGAATGTTCCCAAGTATGTTGGTTTAGATATAGCTTTGGGACCACTTTGTTGCCAAGGTCTTAAAGAATTCCTTATTCCAGTCACATGAATAACCTTTACATAGGTTTGAGAAATACTTCAATGTCATAAAGTTGCTTTATGATTAGAAAGGGTTGCCTTTTAGTAGTTGGTTCTAGTTTATTAGGTAGTTCAGTTAGAATGAGACAAGAGGAAGTCTGACACTGAACTGAGGAATGTCTTGTTTATATTGCAAAGTTGCATTAATTACTGTATCTGCAATTGAGGAGACAAATTCTGTCAGCTACAGGCTGCCTTTTTCCTATGAGAGGAAACAATGAGATCTGGGAGAGACAACATGCCACACTGCCTAGGAGGACAGGAAAATTTCAAGTGGCTTTTCCCTTGTAGTACCTGTTTACTAATTGATTGTGATGAAACTTCAACATCAGAGCTAGAGTAAAATGGAGGAAGTTCAATACGAGATCTTTGTACTATTCTCAACTTCTGCATTTGATGGTAGTCACTCCTTGGCAGGAATCTTCCCTAATATTGTGTCAATAAGCATTTGTCTGTTACAAGAACAACATATTTTTCCAGAAGAGATTTAAAGTGTCTATCGTGTCTTCACTTGTGTAAGCATTTTATGTAAGACTTGAGGGCTGCAAATGACTGAAAAAGGGCATTGCTTAAGGATGAAATTGCTGTATACTTCAGGATTTGCTAGGAGAGAGTATTCATGAAGACCACTATCTACCTTATGTTTTCCATTATAGATGTATGACAAATATGTATAAATCATCCCCATAGCCATTATTGTCTTTGTCCAGACCCTGGAAATATTTGGTATCTAACTATTATCAGAATTGTGTACTAAGCTCTAAAAGTTGACTGGGGATTTGAACATAGTTTCAATCTACTATACAACAGTTAGCACTGTTTTTCCATTCTCACTATCAATAACATACAGAACAAGTCTAGTCACAGCTTTAAGAAACAGGCTTAAGCAGCATATACTACAGTATATTGTATGCATATTAAAGTTGCAGTACCGATCACTGGGCAAAACTTAAAATCTTTGGATAATCCAGCTTCTAAATGGCTGAATGATACATTCTAATCCAAATCATTCTTGAGACTTTATGCTGATGTTGCAATTTTCTATATTTTTTTGGGGTAGAAGAAAGTGATGAATGTTCTCTAATAATTTTTAGTCTGATAATATAGTTTTATTATTCATTACAGTGCTTCATAATACATTTATGCAGTGCCACAAAGGAGTCATTGGCAGTTCAAGCAAAGTAGTACCACTCACCAAATCTTCATAAGATACTTTATAAAATTAAGTTCCTCGAGGCACCAAATTATAAAAGTGGTTCTTAATGTTAAATACTTTGTAAAGCAGAACATTTTCTGTAACATGAAGTAAATGTCTTTTGTTAGTCCAGAACAGTTCTCCTCATAAAGTATGTGCTGTCAATGATCACCTACTCTTCATAAAAACATTTCTACAAAGTCATTCTTTTGAAGCTTTATTACTTCAGGCTCTGAACTCATTAATTTTCACATGTAGATAGAGAAGTTAAGGTGAGAGATCACTAAACCAGCATGCTCGAATTCATCATACTGGTCATTCGGTGGATAACATTATTTATTTTAAATCAGTAACAGACTTTGTTTGAGGAAATATACCTACTTTTATTTCTTGTTTTTCAATTACTCTTTAAATACAAATATAAACATTTCATTCATGCTTGTGCACTCATTTTTTATAGCTTGACAGTTTGACCACCTGTATTTTCTTTTTTTCACTCTGAATATCCTGTTTCCCACTAGTTGTCTAGGTTTAATTCTCAGAAAGGTGGTAACACCTTAAATAGCTTCGGTTTTGTACTGGGATAGAAGACATCTCTGACAGAAAATTACACCAAAATGTAGATTAAAAAACTGATCTTTGTTGCCTTTTATCTTCTAGTTGCTGGAGTTTCTGTGAGGTTCTTGATGCACACTGCATGTCAAAAGGCATTCATGTTCACTGAGATGGGCTGCCACCCTTTTGACATCCTCTCAGAGGTTTTTCACCAATGTTTAGAAAGTACGCTGGCATTATTTGATTTAAAAAAAAAAAAAAAAAAAAAAGAATAATCCAAGAGACTAGGAAGAGCCTAATAACAGCATGATCATGAAACAATGTCCCAAAACTCTGTGTTAAGTTTGGAATTAGTAACTGAGCCCTTCTGATGAGTAAGTCTATTTAAACCCACTAGTATTTGAGATATAAGAAGAGTAATCTGTAGATTTCAGGAAATTAAGAATACACCAAAGCTTTCAGAAGAATCCTACAATAGCCAAGATTCCCTGAAAAACAGATGTATATTATATATATGAAACACAAAGATGTCAGGTGAATCTTTGGAGAGAGAGGAAAGAAAGAATATCGGCTCTAGACTGAGGATCACATAAGGAAATAGTCAACAATATTCAAGAGTAAGGAAATACTTAAGGAAAATCATTACTCTGCAACAAAGCACATTTAATTAATTTTAAAGCATCTATGAATTCTGACTACAGAATAGTTTGCAAATCTTTCTAGAAATCAAGTGATTTAATAAGCAGAGATTGTTTCCTGAGGTGTAACACTGTGTTCACAAGGTAATACAAATTCTAGACCCAGCCTTGCTCACACCTGCCAATTGAACAAAGTGAGTTTGCATTTTCTTGCATCCTTCTGTACATAAATACATTTGACTACTTTGCACCCTTTCCTGATTCTTTCAAGTACAAGTCTGACTAATATTTAAGGTTAGAGGAAACACATTGGTGATAATGTGAGGCTTTGGCTTAAGATGCTTGCACGTACATATGTAAATAGTTGTTTTGCTGATCGAGGATGCCAATTAAACTCAGACAACAGAGTGAAAAGAGTAGGCTTATTTTACTGTTAATATTAATTATAATATAACTAAGTAATACAGAAAATAAGCAGTAAGAAAAATACAGAATAGTATACTTAATTATTACTACATACAGTTAATTATAGAAAATAAGAACAAACAAGGTAATGCACCTAATCATTACTACGTGACGGAGAGAATAGTGATTAAGAAAGATACATCGCCACTTGCATACGTTACTATCATCCAGATCCGCAGACGCTGGGGAGCCCCGGTTACAGCGAGGATTTGGAGAGCCTGTCCCGGCAAGTGGGAAATCCTACGTGGTGCGTCCACCCGTAGGTGAGGCATCCAAAGTTGCAGCAAGTGGGTCCAGCCTTATATACCAAAAATCAGCAAGCCAGAATAACTGGCACCTTTGTTTTGAGTGGAAACATCTGGTTTCATCCTCCTGTTGGATTCCACCCAAAGCCTGACCAAGGCTCAGGGGGGAGAACCAAGGGAGTTTCTAAGAAGGCCAAACACTTGGGTTCTCAGCCTTGAACAAGGCTAAACAAGGGAAGTTGGATACATTCTCTCAGCATTATCATCTGAACTACTGATTATATTCTAAGATACATCTTTCACTAGTGAGCATATATATTTTGTTAATGATCAGATACCAATAATTAACGTTAATGGTAATACAGATTTTACTAATTAACAGATAATAATGGATAATGTTTAGTTGTGAGGTTCATCTAGAGGTCAGCTTTGTTTCAGGGCCTATTATTCAGGCCCTAGCACCACAATAGTGTGCATTCATTCCATATACAGATGCATGCATCTGAGAGAACTGACTGATTCAGTATTAATTAGAAAACTCATATTTTTTAATGTTTTTTTGATTTTAAGAAAGAATCGGTGCTATAGACTAAAAAAAAAAAAAAAAAAGCAGAAGAATTCTAAATACATCCTACATTAAAGGTAGTTGGTGATACAGTTAATAGAGGGTAAGGAGTAAAATGCCTAGAGAGAGGTGAGCACTTTGTGAGACTAATAGAATAACTAAAGAGTCACTCAGTAATGTCCCAAAAGACCTATGTGATTAAAGTAGTGCTTCAAGCAAAATTTTAAATCTAAACCTATATTTCAAAAAACTGTAGTTCAACTGGAGTTTCCTGTATCTCACTGGTTTCTAGTTTCTTTTGTTTAAATCAACAATAAGTGTCACAGGAGAGCTCCTTTTGGACATATGTAAAAAAGCTTTGGTTCTGGTGTGGCTGAAGAATGTGACACACACATCATGCCTACACATTCAAATATTAAATATTCCTATAATTATTTTGACTGAATGAATTCAGTGTGGTAGGCTTCCTCCATCAACAGCCTACATATTCCTTAAAGACCATGCTCCACAGAAAGTGGAAAGTTGGCCACCTATTTCTTTTCAGTCATGCAGATGCTGCCATAAAATAATTTATTCTCAAAGCCTGTCTACTCCTAGTTTTCACCATTAAGTATCAATCTACATACTTAATAGCTGTCTGTTTCCTAGTGGGTTTGCATGTAAAGCTTAATTCTAT